>NC_090299.1:872500-1586666 GCF_039906515.1 Pseudorca crassidens | reverse complement strand
ATTGCCGGTAAAGCAGGCTGGGACAGTCTATGTTAAGGAAAGGGGAAACAAGAAGTGTGTATACTTGCTTGGAAGGAAAGACAGAAATTCATGAAAATAAGGACTTGGGGTGGAGGTGGAAATGGGCTGTAAGTTACAGACTTACAAGAAGTAAGACTTCTCTGAGGCTACGTGTCATATTGTTTTGACTTTGTATTTTTAAGAAGTGAGCTAAAAAGGAAGGAAAACCAACCCTAACACGAAGAGCAGATACAGACGCGTCTGCCGGGAGAAGTAATTCTCGGGGACCTGGGGCACATCTGCCGACGGGCGGCCCTCAGTGGCACACGGCTAAGGAGAGGGGGCTACGGCTGGGCCTCTGGGCCCTGCAGGCTCCCGCCTCATCTGGGCCGCCGCCAGGCCCACTGGAAGGGACACAGGCAGGGAGGCCCCGGCCAGGACGTCCGTCCTAGGAGGAGGAAGGGCAGGACTGACGTCCAGAGCATCTGAAGTGGAAACGTGGGTGTCCACAGACCCTCTCGCATCTTATGCAAACATGCTGGCCTTCTGGAAGTTTCTGCCAGACCTCAGGTCCTCCCTCACACGTGGATGTGCGGACCAACTGACCGTGCTAGTGGGGGCGGGGGGGCAGTCTGGACCAGAAGTGCTGGCCAGACAGTCCACGCAGGCCAGCTGACCCCAGATGCTTCCAGAAGCCCCACCTGGTGAGATGGGGCCAGAGGAAGCACCTCGACTCTGTGGGTTTTAGAAGGAAATGCCTGGGGGCGGCAACCACAGGAACAGCCGGCCCAGGCCCCAGCCACCCCGGCCTGCCCGTCACCTCCTCCTTCTTCTGGTCGGCCTTCTGCTTCTTCTCCTGCACCACCTGCTGCCGTGCCAGGACGGCCTCCTCGTGGCTGAGCTTCCCCTGCAGCCGCCGGCACTCGCCTGCGGCCAGCTGTTCCTCCAGGTCCTTCGCCTGTATCTTCCTCTGCCACTTGAGGAACTCGGAGAGGTCCCCGGCCCCGTCCATGAGCTTATCCACCCTGGGGAGAGAAGGCGAGAGGCGGGGCTGGGGGTCTCCTGTGGTGGCGCTGCATGGGCCACCAGGAGGCCACAGTTCCCCTGGGGGCAGTGGCCTTCACAGGCGTGGGCCGCCCTCTACCAACACCAGCCACCCGCTCCACGCACTGTCCACCCGTCCCGGTCCTGTGCGTCCGCCCTCCAGCCACATCTCCAGCCCGCATCCACTCGTGTGTGACCCACCTGTCTGTCCATCCGCCACCCCTGCCCACCTGTCCGTCCATCCGCCACCCTCTTGTCCACCTGTGCGTCTGTCCATCCTCTCATCCATCTGGTCAGCCACCCAAGCTCCCACCCGCAGCCCAACTCTTGGGGTAAGTGCAGGGGTCTGCAGCCCTGCTGGTAGGGGAGGGAGCATCAGAAAGGGATCCCAGGAGAAGGTGACCCCTCAGGGGACTTTGGGGTGGGCCAGGCTTCTGCTAAGCCTCCTCCTACCCAGTCCATCTCCCTCACTGAGTGCAGACTGTCTTCCTACGATGCAGCTGTGACCCTGACACTGGCCTGCTTGGGTGCCCCCCACCCAAAGCCGCCTCTGCAGGACTGCAGCTGCCAGGCGCCGGCCCCTCTTGCACTCCCGGAGGGGAGGGGAGGCCAAGGAGCTGCCACCCCACCTCTGCAGCTCTCTCTCCACCTGCCGCTGGTATAAGGCCCCTTCTCGCAGGATGGCAGCAGTGTTCAGCTTGACCGGGGAGTCATCGTTGGGCTGCAGGAGAGAGTAGGGGCCGGCTGTGATGGGGGAGGGGAGCCTCGGAGCAGCAAGTGCCCCTCTGCCCTTCCGCCGCCTCCCCAGCGCTTCCTTCTGCCTCAAGGGCGGGGCTGTCCTCAGGGGAACAGGCCCGGAGGTGGGCCCCAGGGGGCGGGGCGGGGCCTGGAGCCAAGGCCCCGAGCCGACAGTCAGGGGCACCGCTCACCCTGTAGAAGGTCAGTTTCGGAGCCTTGAGGATTCGAGGTGGAAATCGGAGCCGCAGCTTCGTCTTGGAGTCCTATGGGGGTCAGGACTTGGCACCTGTGCCCACAAGGTGCCCCCAAACACACCCCGGCTGAGCGGGGGGGCCCTGCAGCCCTGGGAGGCCTGGCCCACTCCCCTCTGTCCTAACTCCAGCCGCCCACCCACGCTTCCAGCCCAGCCCGCCCCCTGCACTGGGTCCCCCGCAGCACCTTTGTCCTCCAAGGCCGTCCAGCCACCCAGGCAGGGGCAGGGAAGGTGCAGAGCCTGCCGGGCTGGGGACCGCAGCTCCTAGTCGGGGGGCTGGAGCCTCTGGGCTCAGGGGTTTCTCCTCCACTGCCCCCGGGGCTGGCCCCCAGTACCTTCCCTGGGCTGCTCCCTGCCCAGGCCGCTGCTGCTCTGCAGACACTCTCAGGGTGGGCACCACATCCACGGTGGGCGAGCAGCGGGTAGAGCTCCCCACCGCAGCACCTCAGCCATCACACCCTGGGGCCTGCTGCTCCTATGTGGGGTGCCCACTCTCCTGGGCTGCCCCAACTGCTTGGGGGGCTCACCTCGCCCCGTCCGCCGCCGCCCAGATGGGGCCAGGGCGGGGGGGCGGGGCCGGGCGGCTCCTCCTGCGTGAGCCTCGCTCAGCATCCACCCAGAATGGGCCCTCCCTATCCTGCTCCCTGACTTTCCTTATTGACAAACGCACCCTGGGGTTTTCCTCACAGAAACACTAAGTGCTCAGGATGGAAACTCTGGAGACACCCAGGGAAGGAGACGATGCACCTGCCCGCTCGGCCGCACTCAGCCTGGCGGCGCTGGGCCCCGCCCCTGCGTGGCCCTCGAAGTGTGGCCGCGGCCGTGGCACGGGGAGGGACGTGTCTATGATGTGAGAGGAGGCCGCCGGGAAGACCGGCCAGGCTGTGGGTGTGCTGGCGTTACCTCCACCGGGGGCTCCCCGCGGGGGCTGGGCCGCGCGCACCGCATCTCCTCGACGCTGGCCCGCAGAAGCAGCTCCTGCGCACAGAGACAGGCCGCTCCAGCCCGCCGGCCCCCGCGGGAGCCCCGGGCCGCAAAGGCACGGGCCAGCCCCGCCCCCGCCCCTCGCCTCCTCCCCAGCTGCCTTTCGCCCCTGACGCCCGCACAGGAGTCTCCTCGTACAGGGGGCCCACCTCAGCCTTGCGGCGATTGTATCTCTTGGTCGTCTCCAGGAGCCGCTGCTCCTTGGGCGGCCGGTAGGTGCTCCTGCGGACCTGGCGGCGCGGTGGAAGGAAGAGCCCTTGGTGAGCCGCGGCACTTTGGAGGGGTGAGTAGAAGTGCCCGCTAGATGTGGGTGAAGGAAGGTGCCAGGGCCAGGAGGGCGGACGGTGGTGCTCTCGCCAGGAGGAGCAGGGCCGGTGGTCACCCGCGGAGGAGAGGGGGGGACGCCACGCCAGCAGCAGGAAGGAAGGTGGCCAAGCACAGGGCCCAGGCCCAGCAGACGCTGGAGGGACAGGTAGGGCTGGGGGAGTGTCACGGACCCCAGAAAAGTGAGCGGCTTGTGAGGGGGAGGGGCTGCAGCAGTAACACTGAGACAGCAGGGTGGCTCCTGGAGGGGAGCAGTGTCCACAGCGTGGGTGGGGCAGAGCCCGGCTGGAAACCCCTGAACTCCAGACTCCTAACTCCGTGTCCCCTCCCCTGCACGTCTAATGTTCGTAGGAAACTCATCATCTCTAAACCTGAAACCCTCTCTGCCCCAAAACCCTCCCCTCCCCCAGCCTTGCTGACCCTGACTGCTGTCCATCCCTGGCCCACATCGAGGCCTTGGGGTCCTCCTCGGTGCCCTCCTCAACCCCTCTCGGGCTCTCACAGCCACGTCCACCTCAAAAACTGCCCACCTGCTTCAAGGCCACCCCTCACCTCCCTCCTTGGCCACCACAGCCAGAGGGACCCTGTGAGCCCATATCCTGTCTCTCTGCCCCCTGAACACCTCCCCTCCCATCCCCTCCTTCCCTTCCTGGCTGCCCCCTGACCCTTGGGGGAGGGATGGCACTGCCCCAGGGCCTTTGCACAGGCTTTGCTCTGTCTGATATGTTCTTCCCCCAGACAAATCCATGACTCATTTGCTCACTTCTCGTTCTTTACCCCACGGTGCTTCTCAGGAGGGCTTTCCTGGCCGTGCCGTCCAGAACTCCATGCAGCCCCTCCAACACTTCTCATCTCCTTTCCCTGAAGTATTTTTTCTCCTCGGCATTTTTCACCAGCTAACACACCTTACATTTTACTTATCCTTTTTTTCACTGGAACACATGCTCCATGAAGGCACAGTGCCTGGCACATACTGGGCATCCAGACACGTTTGTTGAATGAGTGACCTGGAGTGAGCTCTTAACCCAGGAGGCGAAGAGGGTCCTGGGCATGAAGCAGGGCAGGGAGTGTGGAGGGAACGAGCTTATGGTTCCAGCACAGCCATCTGTGGACCCCACGGAAGGAGACGGTCCACCAATATCTCATAGCTCGTGCAGCTAAGGAGCAGGGCAGGGGATGGGAAGGGGCCAGGCAGAGAGAGAGAGAGATGCAGGTGGTAAAATGACATGAGGTAAACACGCTTAGACCAGAGGACCTGGGGTCAGAAACGCTGAGGCTCCCACAGATTGGGTAACTGTGGGGTTGCTCAGCAACAAGGCCCATCCATCCATCCATGTGATCACCCATCCACTCACCTACCCACCATCCATCCATCACCCACCCACCTACTCACCCAACCACCCACCCATCCACCGTCCACCCATAAACCCATCTACACACCCATCTATTCATCCATCCATCATCCACTCATCCATCCATTTGTCCACCCACCCACTCATCCATTCTCCCACCTACCCACCCATCCACACATCCATCCATCCATCCATCCGACAGATATTTTCCAAGGGTCTGCTCTGAGCCAGGACTGTGCTAGGCACTGGGGGTATGGGAAAAATAAGATGGAGGTGGTCTGATAAAAGAGACAGATAATAAATAGACCCACAAATTACTAAACAACTCTAAAATCTAATTGATGCCATGAAGAAAAGGATCTGGGTCAATGAGAAGGAAATTAAGAGATACCTGATAGGCGAGGGGTTCACGGAAGGCCTCTCTGGGCAGAGACTGTAACGAGACCTGACAGGTGGTGGGAGTGGTCTGGGACCTTGGCACCTCCCAGCACTATCCCCTTACCCTCCATGTAGTGCTTAGTTCTTTTGGGGAACCAGATTGGTTCTGGGAAGCCGAGTCCATCACAGATGTTCAGCGTAGAGCCCACGGCCGATCAGAACGTTACACTCCCAGTCACAGTGAGGAGTTCAAGGGTAGACATGCAACCTAAATTGGTCTAATCACACTTTCACAGGATTCTGGACCCCAGATGTCCTCTCATGCCCTGGATGATGTAGTGTGGGTGTGAGGCCTGTATGTTTTGCTACAATGAGGGAAGTTAGCCCAAAGATAAAGTTGACCCTTGGAAGGGACTAGGTGAAGAGAGTCACAGAGAAGCAGCTCTGGAACCCTGATCAAACTATGCCTGAAGCCTATCCTACTTCAGCCCTGAGAGTCAGCTGGTTCTCTGTTGTCTAAGCCAGACTGAGCTGCTTTTTTCTGTTACTTGTAATACAAAGCATTCTGACCAACAGAGGTCAGCGAGGCAGGGGAGGGAGAGGTAGAGGAAGAGGCCCTAGGCAGATGGGATAGACAGGCAGAGGCCCTGAGGCGCGGATAAGGTCACCCCCGCAGCCCGAGGAGCAGAGACCGCGACCTACACACGCGCATACACAGTGGGGAGGGAGCGGTACACTGCCACAGGGTTAAAAGCGGGCTCCGAGTGCCAAGTGCCAAGACAGGCCTGCGCCCCGCAGCCAACAGCTCCACTCCACGCCTACTGACCAGACCTCAGTAGGTGGGGCGCAGGAACCCACTCCGCTGGGCAGGCTCTGGGTCAGCTGGGCTTCCCTCTCTGTGGGGTGAGATGGGGCTGGGGAGGGTGATCAAATGCTCCTGCTCTGGTCCGGGCACCCTCAGCCCTGGAAGAGCCCAGCCCCACTGGCCCACACGATCCACTCTCCTTGCCTGGACACCCTGAGCCCACTGCGATCAGCCACACTTACTGGTCTGGTCTTGGCCACCACGGGGACTGGCTCAGGCACTGGGATGGCGCGGGGCCTGGGGGCAGTCAGGTTGAACTCCTTGGGCTCTGTGAGCTTGGCCTTGGTCTTTGGAAGAGGGGGCTGATTGGTCAACTGGTTGAGCAGCTCCTGGACCTCCGGCTGCCACCTTGAAGGCAAAGGTGGGAGCGGCCACGTAGGGTGACTTCCTAAGCACGCCAACAAGGGAACAGCCCCTCGGGACCTGAAGGACCCCCCAGGAGCTTGGGTCTGCCTGGGGGTGGGTAGCGGTGGGACCAACAGCCGCCCTTCACTCACGGGTGCCGGCTCCCCACACCCCAGAGCCACACGCACCAGCGCTCCCCTAGCACGGAGGAGGAGACGGAGGCCCAGCGGCATCCTCATCCTGGGGGGAGGGGGCGGGAGGATAGGGACAGGGTGGGTCCCCGCTGCAGGAATCCGGGGGCTCCGAGGACCCATGGAGCTAATCTGGTCCCCAGCAGGTGGCACAGGGGGAGGAAGCCAGGAGCAGGGAGCAGGCTGGTGATTCAAAAGGAAGGTCCGTGGAGCTGTGTCAGCGACAGGGGGAGCTGGGCTTCGAGAGGGGGACGGGGCGGGGAGAGAGTCTCAGAGTCTCGAGGTGGGGGGCCCCGGGGCAGGGGCTTCAGAAGGGCCCTACTGGGCTGCCCCAAAGTCTGGGCCCCCTCCGTGCCTCCACGCCAGCCCACCACTGCCCACCTGGCCAGTGACCCTCCTGCAGGGCTCCTCTGGGGAGACAGCTTGGTTTGAACTGCTCCTGCCCCAGCCTGAGGACCAAGGTCACCAGGGGGAGGAAGGGCATGTCTGAGGGCCAACAGGGAGTGGGGTATCGGGAGGGGCAGTGGGGGAAGGGACAGGTCTGTGATGGGGCTGGTCACAGAGCGAGCGGGGAAGGCTGCATACGGGGTGGTGGACAGGGACGCAGGGCCCCGCAGGCCCAGCCCTGCGGACGGGCAGCAAGTCCAGCCTGGAGGGGACAAGGACGTCCCCCTGGTGAAGGGACAGCTTTGAGGGACACCCCGCTGCCCAGGGCCGGGGCCTCCTCTCCCACACGAGGGGCTCCCACCTTCCCGGGGCCCCGGGCCTCCCACACATAGCTGGTACCTCAGGGGTCTGTTTGTGCCAGAGCCCTCTGCCTGCCTGTCCCAGCGAGACGAGGTGGCTCCCCCGGCCCCGTCAGAAGGGAAACAGCTGGAGGGGGCAGCTGCACCCTGGCCCTAGCAGGCCTCTCCCCAGAGACCACTGAGCCGGCCCTCTGCCTGGGGGTCCTGGCCTGTACCAGCAAAACCAGCGTGGGCCGGAGCCTGCCATGGGAGAGGCAGGGCAAGGCAGAGGGCAGCTCTGGGGTGCCAGGCCCAGGAGTGGCACCCTGGGGGCAGCTGGGGAAGAGATGTGGGCCGGAGCCCATCGGAGGCTGTTGCTACCTCAGCTCCCCACCCCACGTCCGCCCCTGCATCCCCGGACCAGCAGGGTCCCTGCAGCAAGGTGGCACCGGCACAGCGCCCTCCTCACCCAGTGGGTTCCAGGGCAGAAGGGGCCAGCTCCCAACCCCCTGATCCGGCTGGTCCTAAAGCCACTGGCCGTCAGGCCCTGCTGGCCTTTGGCTGGCTGCCCGCGTGGACGCCCCACACCCCTGCACCGGGTCGGGGCCCTGCACTGCCCACCTCATCAGGGGGTCGATCCATTGCTCCTTCACGTGGGTGGTCTCGTAGATGAGGCTCCACTCATCCTTGATCCACGAGCCCAGGTTCAAGGGGTTGAAGAGGAACCCCAGGAACTGAGGGAAGAGGGAGCCGTGGGGGTCAGGTGCCTCCACAGGGAGAGTCAGGGCCGAGGGGACCGGGTGTGGCCATCGCCCCCCAGGGGAGCGCAGCCCACAGCAGGCAGGGGGCCCCACCCCACTCGCCCCCTCCTGCTGGGCTGGGGGAGCTGCCGGGGCTCCCGCCTGAGCCAGTGGGTCCCTGCCTGCCGTGGGCCCCCGGGCTCCAACCCCTCGCACCCTCTGTGGACCTGGGCCGACTCCCGCTGGAGAAGCCTGTCCGCCCCTCTCTGGCTGAGTGGCTGTTGGGGCAGTAAAGGCCACACGTGGGGCCTGGTGGGCTGAGCAGGCGTCCCTGCAGCCGTGGTGAACTCAAGTGGCTGAGCCAGGGGGTAGCGGTGGGCAAGGGCAGGGTCTCTGGTCCCCACGGCTGCCTCCCCAGGGGGGCCGCTGCCCCGCAGCCACGTGCTCACCTCCCACCTCCCCTCAGGCCTCCCCGCCCTTCTTCACGGAGCAGCAGCCAGGTGTCCTTCTAGAGTCTTCCACAGCTTCCCACCTGGCAGCCTGGCCCCTGCTCACCCCACCCCACCCCAGGGGCCTCTCCTCAGCTTCCCCGCCCTACCCTGCTCAGTGCCCCCACCTCTCTCCCACCCACTCTTTCAGCCCTGCTCCCCCTTCCTGTCAGAAGGAGGCAGTCAGCCCCGGTAGCTGGGCCCTGGGGTCACTGCACGCCCCCTCCCAGCGCCCCCTGTAGCTGGGCCCTGGGGTCACTGCACTCCCCGTCCCAGCCCCCAGTAGCTGGGCCCTGGGGTCTCTGCAATCCCCCTCCCAGCCCCGCCCCCCCGTAGCTGGGCCCTGGGGTCTCTGCACTCCCTGTCCCAGCCCACCCCTCCATCTCCAAGCCCCCTCCTCCCACGCAGTGCAGCTGGTCTGTTGACCCCCACCTGGGGACATACTGCCCCCCGCCCTGGGGCTAGGGCCCTCCTAAAGGGGGCCTCCTTCTCTCTGCGGGTGTGGTGGAGGCAGCCCCCCCAGGGAACGAGCTGGAATGGGGGTGGGCTTCCGGGTGGGTTCCCTGCCGTCCAGAGGATTCCAGCATGTGAGTGTGAGCGTCCTTGGAGGGAACAGGATTGCCAGCACCCCTCCAGGTGCTGTCCCAGGGCCCCCTAGACTGGCCCACATACAGCACTGTCTCCCAAGGGGACCGCAGCCAAGGCTGCCCAAGCACCAGCTCATCTGACCACAGTGGTGACAGCACGCGGGTGTGGTCTGAGGGGTTCCCTGGGCAGCCGTCCTGTCCTCAACAGCTTGCTCCCTGTCTTTGAACCCGAGGCGGGCGGACCCTAATGGGACTGGCATTGTGGGGATTGGGGCATGAGGTGTGGGCCGAGGAAGGAGGGCCCTGGTGGGGTGCCGCACCACCTCCTGCAGCTCCCAGCTCCTTTGGGAGTGTGAATGGGCCGTTTCCATGAATCTTCTCCCAGAAACTCTTCAGGGAGATAAATGCCCAGGAACCTGCACTGGAGGCGCTGTGCTGGCCAAGAGCTGCTCTCCATGGGTTCTGCAGGCTCTGCAGGCCAAGGCGGGGCAGGGCTGGCTCCACCACGGCAAACTGACACGTGGGCCCCTTGCTCAACAGTTATTAAGAATTTCAAGACTCTGACAGCACAGCGTGAACCAAGTGCAGGCTCTCCAGCCGGGAAGCTGGCCCTGGGCAGTCTCCAAAGATCTCTCAGAAAATGCTGTCATAAAATTAAAGCCCTTGGGACTTCCCTGGTGGTGCAGTGGTTAAGAATCCGCCTGCCAATTCAGGGGACATGGGTTCGAGCCCTGGTCCGGAAAGATCCCACATGCCACGGCGCAGCTAAGCCCATGCGCCACAACTACTGAGCCTGCGCTCTAGAGCCCACGTGCCACAACTATTGAGCCCAAGTGCCACAACTACTGAAGCCCGCACGCCTAGAGCCCGTGCTCCACAACAAGAGAAGCCACCGCAATGAGAAGCCCGCGCACCGCAACGAAGAGTAGCTCCCACTTGCAGCAACTAGAGAAAGCCGGCGTGCAGGAAAGACCCAAGGCAGCCAAAAATAAATAAATAAATACATAAATAAATAAATTTATATAAAAAAAGTGAAGCCCTTGCTTAAGATAACTATGCAAATATTTACCCATTGTGAGTTGCTTACATTTGTATGTAGACAGAAAAACGAGTCATTAAAAATAACATGCTGGGGCTTCCCTGGTGGCGCAGTGGTTGAGAGTCCGCCTGCCGATGCAGGGCACAAGGGTTCGTGCCCCGGTCCGGGAGGATCCCACATGCCGCGGAGCGGCTGGGCCTGTGAGCCATGGCCGCTGAGCCTGCGCGTCCGGAGCCTGTGCTCCGCAGTGGGAGAGGCCACAACAGTGAGAGGCCTGCGTACCGCAAAAAAAAAAAAAAAAATAACATGCTGCCTCAGGTTACCTGCTGGGGGAGGGTGCAGATCTCTGGGGCCTGTGGTCCTGGCAAGTGTCACTGCTCCAGGTCTCCCCTTCCCCAGGCGGGGGCAGTGGGAAGGCTCCTACCCTACCCTTCCTGAGCTGCCTCTGCAGAGCTTGCAGCCTCCTTCCAGAGAGGCCCCAAAGCACTCCTGGGGCCTGAGCTCTCCCCGCTCTTCTCCAGAGAGTCCCTGTCCTGGTCTGGTGACTGTGTGTGTGTCCATCACCCCCCCGCCAAGCCAAGTAAGGAGGAGCGAGCCAACAGTTGAAAGCCTGGTCCAAGAACTGGCTCTGCCACTCATGTGCTGTGTGACGTTGGGCAAGTTACCGAACCTCTCTGTGCCTCAGTTTCTTCAACTGTGGGATGAGTGCCCGTAGGAGTGACCTTACCCGGTCATTGTGAGGGTGAAGCAAGAGCTGCTTGCGGAGGAAGCCGGGCCCACAGCAAATGCCTTGTGGGAGTAGCCGGCAGAGGGCAGGACCCTCAGGTTCATTCGTGGTCCTGCGGGCCCCAAGGCCCAGGAGTCCTGGGCTTTCTGCACAGGAAACAGACAGCCACAGGAGTGGTCCCAGGCAGGGCAGGGGGGTGGGCTCCTGCAGGCTCTCTCTCGAAGGGTACCAATCCTCAGACCCACTCAGAAATGCTCCCTCGGCCCCGCAAAGCCACACAGCCCCTCTTGGAGGAAGGAGAGGCTGCCCTGGGCCTGGAGCTTGGTCACGAGTCAGAGGAGCCCAAGAAGGTTCCAGAGGCCCGGACTGCACAGGCAAGGACTCCGTGTCGTGACTAACAGCTAGCATCCAGCAGCTACCACCCACCGGACCATGAGGAACGGAAAACAAATTCCCCAGGCACAAAAAGAGCACGTTTGCAGCAAAGAGAGGGTATGGGTTCGTTTTAAACACAGAACAAACCCAGCAGTTTCTTTCATTAAAGTGAGCCAGAAAGGTAAAAGGTCAGTGCCAGATGGGGCAGACCTTTGACCTTGGGTTTAAGAATAGAACTTGGGGCAGGTGGGGCTCACCTTGCACACCTTGTGGACGGGTTGGGACTTCATGATGCTACAGAAGAGCTGAAAGCCGAGCTCCTCCAGCTGGAAAGTGGCCAGGTAGCAGATCACTAAGGAGAGAGGGTGCAAGAGTGGGGAGGAGGACATGGGGGTCCCCGCCCTGGGCCCCCGGCATTTGACCCTGGGGGAGTCAGCCAGAGGCTAAGGGCCTGACAGGTGCACTGCAGGTGCAGCGAACTGAGCTGAAGGCGCCCGCCTCCAGCAGGGCGTGTGACCAGAGGCAAGCGCTCCATCTGGGCCCACGTGAAAACGATAACCTGATACAACAGTACAAATGACGTCGTCTCATACGGGGTGGGGGTGGGGGGCGCCATCGCTGTCGAGGGCCTGCGGCTGACGAGGAGGCCAGGGCCTGGCCCGCAGGGCCCCACACCGTGCCTGGCCACAGGCACCTACCCTCAAAGAGGCTGTAATCGGTCCACAGGCAGAGCCGGCCGTCCCGCACATAGAAGGCGTCCACCACGATGGTCAGCAGCTTCCGGTACTCGAGGCACCCGGACAGAACTTCCATGACGAACGCCTGCTCCTGGGGGCTCAGGGTCTGGAGGAGAAACAGCTCGGGAGGGGGCCGCCGGCCAAGCCAGGGGAGAGGGCAGCCACCTCCCGATGTGGGGGTCCCCAGTGCCCCCCGGAGCAGTGGGCAGCACCCCAGCCCCCAGGAGCACTGACCCTCGGACCCTGCAGGTCCTCCCCCAGGAATCGGTCCCACCGGCTCTCCTGGGCGGTGACAGTGCGGTGGGGCAAAGACGGAAATAAACACGGAAAATGACCCCGAAGGAAAAGTCCTGTGTGACTCTGGTCATATGAGGCCCCTAGAGGATTCAAATTCCCAGGAGAGAAAGTAGAAGGGGGGGCGCGGGGGGTAGGGGGAGAGAGTGGGGAGCTGTTGTTTAATGTGGACAGAGTTTCAGTTTGTGAAGGTGAGAAGGTTCTGGAGACGGACAGTGGTGATGGTCACACGTGAATGTACTTAATGCCATTGAATTGTACACTTAAGAACAGTTAAGATGGTAAATTTTATGTCATGTGTATTTTACCACAATAAAAAAAAAAAACCAAGCAAGGAAAATCTCTGGGGGAGGGAATTAGTGTTTGCGGAGACTGACTTTTTTCTACTTACTCTTTGGAATATTGTGGGGTTTGTGACCTGTGTGTGTCACATGTTACCTATTCAAAAAACCAGTTAAGTTTTTGACAATAAGAAAAAAAGAATGTCTAATGTTGCCAATGCAGCAATGAGAAGGGCTGGTGGGACGGTGCTGGTGAGTGTTTCTGGAAAGCAATCTGGAAATATGTTTTAAGAGACTTGTATTTTCCATACACTTTAATCCAGTAACCACCCTTCTGGGAATCTAAGGAAACTGGACAAAAAGCAGAAAATATCCATGTACAAGCAGCTCAGGGCAACGGTACATGCAGTGGTTGAAAGTATTAACAGCCTAAATGTCAACACAGGGAATCAGATACGATCTCTCCGTGTTGTGGGTGAGTAGGACACAGCCATAACAATGAAGTTTCTGGAAAACTTATAGTAAGATGACAAAATACTTAATACCGTGTAAAACTGAAAATGTAGAACGGGATCCCAACAGATGTAAAACACATCAAAATAAACTCTTGCTAGCAGTATCATTCCCCTCCTCCCCCCAAATTTTTTTGGACAACCTATTAGATAAATTTTGGCATTCCCTTGCTTTATTTTGAATTTTTTATTATCAATGAAATTTTCATACATTTACTGGACATTTATTTGTATTTCTCTTCTGTGAATTATCAATTTATATCCTTGGCTAACCTTTTTTATTTGGATAATATTTTTAGGAGCTCTTTGCATATTGAGGGAATTAACATGGTCATTAGTGTGATAGTTATCTGTCGTAAGCTTGTAATTTTCCTTTTAAGTTTGCATAAAACATTTTTTAGCATGTAGAGCGTAGAGGTTTTTCCTTTGTTTTCTTTTTTTGGGGCTGCGCCATGTGGCATGTGGGATTTTAGTTCCCCAACCAGGGGTCAAACCTGTGCCCTCAGTATTGGGAGCACAGAGTCTTAACCATTGGACCACCAGGGAAGTCCCGTTTTTACTTTGTTTTGAGGTCAAATCTACCTTTTCCTCTGTGATTTCTTCCCTTGTCTTTACTCTAAGAAAACAACAGAGTAATGAGGTCATCTGAGGGGTCTTGGACGAGCCCAGGACCTCGGAGAGCCCCGGACCCCACGCGTGTGAGCGGGGTGGCTGGATGCCGGCGGGCAGACGGCATCATTCTCACTCCCTCCCAGTCTCTGCACCTCAGGGGCTGAAGGCCTGAGAGCCGCCTTCTCCAGCCACTTCTGGGGGGGTTCTGGGCACAGTTGGGTTCTGCTGGTGAGACATACTTGCAGGAGTGACGGGAGGCGAGTGGGGTGACGTTCCCCTCCTCCCTCGGCAGAGGCCGGGCCCGACATTAACTCAGCTGCCCTTCCAGTGCCCCGAGTGGCTTCTGGGCTCCTGCGGGGACCCCATCTGATCCGGGGTAATGACGTCCTCCTCCGACCTGACCTCTGACCTCTGACCTCCGCTCCCGGGCTCCTCTTCCTCTCCTCCACTATCTGCACTTGTCCCCTGGGTGAACTCATCGGCTGCCAAGGCTGACACGTGCTGATTTCAAACGTGCGCCAGCGCGGGCGGCTCTCCCTGGACTTCGGGAAGCGCTCTCTGCCCCTGTTCTACCTCCCTGCTTGGGTGTCTGACCCCATGGGCTTTGCCCAGACCTGCCCTCCCCCGCCTGCCCGGCTCCGTAAACACAATGCCCTGCTCCACCGTTCAGACCAAGCCCTTGATGCCCACCCCACCGTCCCAGGCATCGGCTCCGGCTATGGGGTCCCAGCTGCTCTCCCGCTTCTCCTCCTCAGTGTATTTTCAACGCGCCAGCCGCCAAGCAATTCTTTGTAAAATGAAAGTCAGATCGTGTCTGTCCTTCCTGAGAACACTCCACAAAGGGTCCTTAAAAGGGCCGGCAATGGGCTTCCCTGGTGGCGCAGTGGTTGAGAGTCCGCCTGCCGATGCAGGGAACACGGGTTCGTGCCCCGGTGCGGGAGGATCCCACATGCCGCGGAGCGGCTGGGCCCGTGAGCCATGGCCGCTGAGCCTGCGCGTCCGGAGCCTGTGCTCCGCAGCGGGAGAGGCCACAACAGTGAGAGGCCCGCGTACCGCAAAAACGCCCCCCCCACCCCGGCCTCCGCCCCATCCTGGCTCCACTCCAGCCACACCGGCTGCCCTCTTTTTCTCCAATACGCGGGACGTGTCCTCAGGGCCTCGGCGCTGGCTGTTCCCTCTGCCTGCAGTGCTCTTCCCTGCACACTTGCTCCCCGATTCCCATTAGGTCTTTGCTCAGATGTCACCTGGCCTGGGAGGCATCCCTAACCACCCCTCAGGGTCAGACACAGCCTGGCCCCCTCGGCGGGCAGCGCACACCGGGTTTATTGCCCCTTCCCTGCTGGAATGTCATCTGGGCGCTCAAGAGGGAGGGATTGGAGCATCCTGCCTCCGTGGGAGGCCGTGGGGACCCCGTGATGTCCCGGTGCAGGCGGGGCACAGAGTGGAGGCTCCTCCCTACGGAGCACAGCCAGGAGGGGAGGTGGGGGGCTCTTGCCTCGGGGTCAGCTCTGGTCTCAGCAACCAGGATCCTGCCTCCTGCCTCCTGCCTGAGAGGAGCCCCCTCAGGCTCCTCTAACCCCTGGGCTGTGCCCACACCAGAGGGCACGAGCCCCAGCTGGGCCCCAGTCCCTGCTTTTAACTTACTGCACTGGTCAGAGAAAGCCCGGGGGGCCCAGAACAGGCAGCTCGGAAAGCAGTGCGTCAGCAGGGCTGGCACGGAGGATGCCCTGAGTCAGCGCTGCCCGTGCTGAGGCTGCATGGCACCGTGGGATGCCTGCCTACAGCCTCCCCGGCCTCCCAGGCTCAGACAACAGCAGCTCCACTTCTCGTTCACTTGAACGTCTGTGTTTGGGGGGGTGAATGTGTATTTTTAATAAGGCCAGAGCCTTGAGCCTGCGGCTACAGGATGCCACCTGCCCGCGGTGAGGGGGTCAGGCAGGGCTGCATCGGCCCAGGGGTCTGGGAAGGTGAGGAGCCAGGACCTGACACTCTGGCCCGCATGCCAGGTCTTCTCCGCCGGGAAGGTCAGGCCAGCAGGTCACAGAGAGGAGACCGAGGCCCAGAGGTGACATGCAGGTCAGAGGGCACTGAGCCCTAGGCCAGGTCCTCCTGGCCAGGCTAGCACAGAAGGCAGGGTGAGGCCTGGACCCCACTGAGGAGGCCCCAGCACGGAGCCAACCCCGAGTCCTGGGCCAGCCTTAGTCACTGAGGCCAGAGGGCTACACCCAAGGGCCTCTGAGCTCCTGATACACTCTTGGGCCTTGGTCAAGTTCAGCACTCCTGAGTCTGGGGACCAGGGCAGGTTCTGGGGAGAGCGGCAAGTGCTCCGACAAGGGTCTCGTGGGCAGTCCTGGGGAGGGGCTGGGCTGTGGGCAGGGGAAGCAGAGGCCCACAGCCTGCCAGCTCTTCACAACCTGTAGTGATTCCCACAAGAGGTCCTCAGAGTTCACAGGCCCAGCTTGCCTGCTGGAGCCACAGGGAAAGGACAGAGCTAGACCAGGGGCTGGGGCCGGGACGCCGCTCTTACTGCAACCCAGGGTTTGAAATTCATGTCACCAATACACAGGGCCTCATGCTAATCAGTGACGCAAAGACCGAAGTCAGAAAAGTAGGCAGAGGAAATTGAGGCTGCCGGATGCCCACACTAGCCCCTGCCTAACAAGAGAAAGCTGTCTCGTTGGGAGAGGCAACGTGCCCAGCTAAAACTTTTCCAGGCCCCTAGTTGATGTGGCACATGGCTCCAATCAATGAGATCTGATGGCAAATTGCTAGGTGTGGCCTCCAAGAAAGCGCCTTGAAAGTTAGGGGGATTCAGCTGGTGCCTGCCTTATACTGTTTGTCCTTCTCCTCTTCTCTCTGGGATATGGACGCAGTGCTGGAGTAGGGCAGCCATTTTGTGACCACAAGGCAAAGGGCACATTCTAAGGCTGGATAAGCAGACAGGAAGGGGAATGGGTTCCTAATGGCACCACAGAGCTGCTGGACCCACCCTGGACTGCCTACGTGCAGACTGCTTATGTGAGCAAAGATACCTCTAATTTCTTTAAGCCACTGCTTTCCTGGTGTTCTTATAGCCAAATACTGTTTCCTAACAGACACAGGTCCAAGCAATAGTTCAGAAAAAGAAATACTCATGAAAATATAACAGGAGAGGGACTACCCTCGTGGCGCAGTGGTTAAGAATCCGCCTGCCAATGCAGGGGACACGGGTTCGAGCCCTGGTCCGGGAAGATCCACGTGCCGCGGAGCAGCTAAGCCCATGCGCCACAACTACTGAGCCTGTGCCCTAGAGCCCGCGAGCCACGACTACTGAGCCCGCAAGCCACAGCTACTGAAGCCCACGCGCCTAGAGCCCGTGCTCCGTGACAAGAGAAGCCACCGCAATGAGAAGCCCGTGCACTGCAACAAAGAGTAGCCCCCCGCTCGCCCCAACTAGAGAAAACCTGCATGCAGCAACGAAGATCCAACGCAGCCAAAAATAAATAAATAAACTGTAATAAAAGTATGGGTTTTGTCTTAAAAAAAAAAGAATATATTATAACTACACCAACTGCCTTTTCCCACCTATTTGGTTGGCAAAGATAACATTTGCTAGCACGCTACGTAAGCAAGCCATAGGGGAACAAGCACTCCCCACCTGCCAGACAGAGTGTCAACGTGGAGGTCTCTGTGGAGGGTCAACTGGAAAGATCTTTTGAAATCATGAGGGCCAATGCTCTCGCACGTGTGTTTTCTGGGACTTGACCCTGGGCGCATCTGGCCAGGTGCAGCGGGACAAGTGGGCCAGTCAGTCCCACGGTGATTTGCAACAGTTAAGGACTGGAAACAGCCGTGATCCCGTCCATGGGGGTGGCTGCGACGGCTCCGGCACAGCCAGACAGAAGGATGCTTATGGCTTCACGATAAGAACGTGGAACAGTCGCCGGGATATCTCGTTAAGTGAAAAAAGCAAAGGCAGGACTGTGTTACAATGCGCTACCGTTTTGAAATAGATTTTAAAAATACATATATAATTATATATAACTTTTAAACGTAAAATTGAGAGCTTAAACAAAATTTTTCCAGATCTATTATCTATGCAAGACAGGCCTGTACGGTCTCTGGAAGGAACCACAGGCCGCTGGTCTCCTGGGAGGGCCGGTGTGGGAGCGAGACCCCCGCTGGTACCATTTGGAACCTTTTGGGTTTTGGATCTTTGATGTCAACATATCAGGTATTTAAAAAATATATTAAAATAAAAAATATTTCCTGAGCCCAGGTTTTCTCTGACACTATGGACTAGAAAGTGAAACAAGGCTTTCTGGGACTTGGCCGCTGCCACCCCGCCACCCTGCCACCCCGCCACCCTGCCACCCTGGGCCTTCCCGCAGGGACCTGGGCTGGTGTTTCCAGGCTCCACCCACTCCTGCTTTTCCCCCAGCCTCTTGCACAAGCCCATTCCGGTTTCCCTGCCCACCCTCCCCCCCACCCCTTTCACTCGGGCTGGGGAACCAGCCTTTCCCCACCCCTGCCTCACCCCCAGACTGTCTGACTGACCAGCTGCCGGGCACCTCTCCTACCAGCCCAGGGCTGAGCCTTTTGTTCCCCTGCTCAGAGCTCACCTGCCCTCCTGCCCACTGTTTTCTGAGTGGCTGGATCTCCTTCTCTCCCCTCCTCCCACCCCCAGGGAATCTCTCTCAAGGCCAGACACTTCTGCAAGGGCTACTCAGACCTCATGGGCTTTCTGGGTACCCCAAGCTGCCTGCTGTGCCCATCACACCTCACCTCTGTCCTGCAGGCCCGGGCAGTTCTCTGGACGTTCCTACACCCAACCTGGTGGTCCTGGTGCCTGAGCCGTGGTGCTGGGTAGCCCGGAGGAGTGACGCCCTCAGGCTCCATCCCCCTTATAGGTGGTGAACTAATGAAATGACGCTTGTTCCAAAGAGATATTAACCAGTGAGGGTGGGCAAAGCCTGGGGCAGGAGGGAGGCAGGGTGGGAAGCACCTCCTCCCTCCTGCTCCCCCCCTGAGGGCCAGGCGCTGGCTGGCAGCAGTGCCTTGTCGCTGGTGCCGCCCCCTCCTGCCCTCCGTCCTTTCTCCAGCTCCAGGCCCCCAGCCGGGTCCTCAGTGCTGTTCCCAGACGTCAGGCCACTTCTGTTTCTACAACCACTCCACAGACTGGCGTCTGGAGAGGCTGCTCCCTACACCTTAGCCCCCCTCGCGCACCGTGCTGCTGATGGAGAACTTTCTCTCAACGGTAAATGGATCCCTTTCTGATCTTAGACCAAATCCTCTCCCACTGACATATGTTCTCTGTGCAGAAATGCCATCGGGACCATGCCCGAGGGAACCCCGTCAGAGGGCTGGGAGGCTGCTCTGCGTGTGTGTATGTGTGTGTGTGTGTGTGTGTGTGTGCGCGCGTGCGCGTGTGTGAGGCGTGTGTGTGAGGCGAGGGGTTCCCAGGCTTCAGTCTAGAGAGGGAGAGTCACCACACCCTGCCCCCAATCCACAAATCCTTGGACTTTTCCCTATCTTGAGATTATTAATTATATCTGCAAAGATGGTATCTCGGAATAAAGTCACATTCACAGGTAACTAGGGTGAGGACGTCAACATTTCTTTTTGGGGGACCCAGCTGAATCCACAGCCCCGCCCTTCCCGGGACTCTCTGCCAGTGGGTCTATGTGCTGTGTAATTCTCTGCCAGGTGGCAGTCTTGAGCCCTGGCCTAACAAGATCGGTGTACTGCACCAGTTTTCTGACAGCTGGACGTAAAGGTACGTTGTCCAAACTGTGTCAGTTTCCAGTGTACCATTCCACTTGGACTTAGGATGGCTTTCTGAAGGGATGGAAAAGACAGGTGCATCTCTAAAAGAAGCTGCTTCTCCGTCCGTCCAGCATAGGCACATCTCAAAGACGCAGATGGCCCCGTTGGAAGACTCAGGGCGCCGCTGGGTTGGGGGCCGAGCTGGCATGGTGCCTCACTCCCCACGGCCTTGCACATGTCTGTCATCATGCCATGGCTCACCGGTGACAGCTAGGGCTCATTTACTATTAATAATCCATCGGATGTGGGAAAAAAATCCCCAAACTACTTTGTTTTTTTTTTTTTTGGCTGTGCCGCGTGGCTTGTGGGATCCTAGTTCTCTGACCAGGGATCAAACCTGTGCCCCCTGCAGTGGAAGCTCAGAGTCCTAACCACTGCACCACAAGGGAATTCCCATCCCAAACTATTTGTTGTAACAAACCCACTTTCAGTAATTATTCTGGAGAAATAAGGACGTTACCATTTTTGCTGAGTGGTAAGGGATGCCTGGCAGGGCCTGGGGGGCCGGGGTTGGGGACAGAGAGAAGGACACCAAGGCGTCTCGTTGGAAATGGAGGGTGAGAAACGTGGGTGACACAGGGAATTGGAGTAGAGAGGTCTTTTTTTTTAGGCTGAGGGAATGCATAGCAGCTGTGGGTGATGGGAAAGACCCACTGAGGGGAGTGAGGCCGGACGGACAGAAGGAGTAGACAAAGGGGCCGGGCCTGCAGGTGGGGAGGGGCGGGCCGGCCGGGATGGGGCTGCGCTGAGCTGTGCAAGGCCAGCTCAGACTGGGAAAGAGAAGGGTTGTGGATGGGCCTGGCCTTGGCTGTTTTCATCATTCCCCCCCAATGCTTAGGGTCTCAGGGGAGGGTTTGAGGAGGTGCAGCCCATGCCCCAGTCCATGCTGACTGCCAGGCTCCAGTTGGCAGAGACATCCTTTTCTGAATGACACAGGGGAGTAGGGATTGGGGCAGCGGTCCCAAGCTTTCTCTTGTGAGAGAGGCTTTGGTTTCCAGACTCCCCAGCTCTGCGTGCACTGCCGGGGCCCTGCCCCCCATCCTCCCAACCAGGTTTTCCAGCTGCTGCACCACAAGCCGGCTGATGGAGAAAGGGAAGGTGGGTCTGTCTTCAGCACAGCAGAGGCCACACCCCTGCAGGTGTATGGGGGTGGGGCCTGGCCACAGTCACATCCCAGGGCCAGCAAAGCCGCTCACGGGCCTCGTTAAGCAGAGTAAGGGAAGGCTGCAGCTGTTGATTCATGGCGAACATCCCCTAAGACCCCATTTGCTCCTCCTTCCGGGGGCGCAGGCGAGGGGGACGGGGGCAGCAGGCCGAGTGGCAATCCCCGAGCGCTTGCCTGGGTGGACTTAGTCTCCTCTGGATGCCCCGTCCAACGGAGTCCACGGCCCGGAGTCATGAAGGCGGCACCCCGGCAACGCGTACCCCTGTTCCTGGTACCTGTCCTTGATGGACGGACGGATGCGGGGTCAAGTCACAGGGAGGCCTCCGAGGTGCTACAGCGAGGTCAGACCTGGGCCCAGAGACTTCAGCCCAGGGTCTCTCTGCATGTGCTTGAAGTGGGGTGGGCTGTGGTAGGACAGGGACCCCCGGGGCACGGGAACAAGGGCCGAGTAGCTCTTCCAGGTGCGGCCCCTCTGCCCCACGCACATCCCTGCCCTGGGGGACGAAGACGTGCCCCAGTGGAGGGTGCTGGGCTGAGGTGCCTGTGAGGCTGACTCCCGTCCACCTTCGCCTGAGGGTGAGACGACCCCACAGACGCAACCCGAGTGACGGCGCCCATGTTCCCTTGTCACGAGAGTAGTCTGATGTACATTCTGGGAGGTAGGAGTGCCTCCTGAAGCAAAGAGGGGGTCCCATCCCTGAAGGGCATCCGAGATTCAGAGTGAGAGCTGACGTAAGCCTTTGGCTAGCTGGGAATCTCGCCTTGGGCCTCTCCTCGTGAAGGAAGGAAGGCGGCTGTTAGGAATGAAACTAAAAAGGTCCTGACAGGGCTCCCCTGGTGGTGCAGTGGTTAAGAAGCCTCCTGACAATGCAGGGGACACGGGTTCGTGTCCTGGTCCGGGAAGATCCCACATGCTGTGGAACGACTAAGCCCGTGTGCTACAACTACTGAGCCTGCGCTCTAGAGTCCGCGAGCCACAACTGCTGAGCCTGCGTGCCACGACTACTGAAGCCCGCACGCCTAGAGCCCGTGCTCCACAACAAGAGAAGCCACTGCAGTGAGAAGCCCGCGCACAGCAGCAAAGAGTAGCCCCGCTCGTCGCAACTAGAGAAAGCCCGCGCGCAGCAGCAATGAAGACCCAACGCAGCCAAAAATAAATAAGTAAAATAAATAAATTTTAAAAAAACCAAAAAACCTGACAGGCGTCACTGCTATGGCCTCCCCGTGAGCCCTGAGCCACCACTCGGACCTTACCTGCAGGGAGGTGGCCGCAGCCTCCAGGAACTGCTCGGGACTGTCCTTCTCAGGTTTAAATTGGTCCAGTAGCTTAATCACAGTTTCAATGCATTTTCCATAGTAGGCCATCTTCCCAGGTGGGACCCTAGAAGCAAACCGTGACAGGTCACGCCCTCCATGCGCCCTGGGCTGTCAGCTCGGCAGGTGGCGAAGGACCTTCACCAAACTGACAGGAGGTCCACCAGGGAGCCTGGGACCTTGTGGGACAAGGAGTGTTGGAGGGAAGTGGGGACCCCGGCGGGGGGAACCCCAGGCCCACTTCCTGGACTGTGTCCCTGCAGGCCTTGGGGAGCCCGCCCCCAGGCTCCCACTCGCCCATAGCCCCAGCAGCCCTCTCTGCCGTGCCCCTGGAGGCTCCCTGGCCGCCCCACGTGCCCCCAAGCCCTCCAGCTGTGCGCGGGTGGGGATGACCCCTGGGAGAGGCCAGGCCAGAGAGTGGAGGCATCTCGTGAGTCAGCCTGAGCGGCCCTCAGCCCAGCTGGGGTTTGGTGGTGGATGACTCAGCAGGCCCTGCTCGGAGGGAGAGGGGGACCTAAACACAAAAGTTTGGGGCAAGAAGAATCCTCGGGTCACCACATTCAATACCCCCATTTTAAAGGTGAGGTAACCAGCACCCAGAGGGGATGCATAGCTGGTAATTGGCCAGGCCTGAGCATTCCAGAAACAGACAAGCTCCAGGAGACTGGCTTGCTCAGAGCCCTTCTTTGGCTGACCCTGGAGAAGCCGCTTGGGGTAGGAATGGGACCCCAGGAAGAGGTTCTAACAGGTGACCCCCAAATTGTCCTCAGGGCAGGGTGGCCAAGCCCCCTGGATGAGAGAGGAGCTCCTCTCTCATCCCCCCCCCCCCTTGTTCCACACTGATTGAGCAGTTTCCCTGGGTCACCACGCTGCTGGCTTCTTGCGCCCCAGCTATTGGCAAAGCCAGGCTGCTAGTGCCCTGGGGACAGCAGGGGCACCTCTTCTCCACCCAACAAGCTGGAATGGCTCTGGATGGCAGCACCCAGACCGAGGCCCTCCAGGATGGAGACTGAGTGAAAAAACAAAAGCCACATACACTGACACTGGGGGTCACCAATGAGATGGCCAATCCCAGCCAATCACGGTCCACTGAGTGAGTCCCCCCCCACCATCACTTGAAAGAGAACGAAGGCCAAATGCCACCAGACACTGCAGAGAGCCTCTGACACCAAACATGGAAACAGAAACCAGCAAAAAAGGAAGTAGGAGAAAGCAGACAACATACACAGCAGGAAAAACCTGGAAACAAACAACTATACCACCTCTGAGAGATGGAGAAAGATACGGTATCCAAGAAACATCTGCAGGAAAAGAAAGAGTTCTTGGAAATTAAAATATGACAGCAGAAGTAAAGATATAAATAGAAAAGGCAGAAGATAAAGCTGAGGAAATCTCCCAGAGAGCAGAAAAAGATGAAGATGTAGGAAGTAGGAGAAACACACCAAGAAAATCGGGAACCACTCCAGAGATCTGAATTCCAATTAACAGGAGTTCCAGAAAATGCGAGAGACACAATGCAAGGGAATATCCCAGAATCGATAGACAGGGTTCCTGAGGCACCCTGAAGCAGGTCGCGTAGGAAGGGACAGGAGGGGTGCAGGGTAGCCTCGGGCTCCCCAGTGATAACTCTGGGCACCAGGGTTCAGGGAACCCATCTCCAACCAGGAAGAATGATGGCTCTGTGGATGGGTGGGCCCTGCACCCGGCCCAGGGAGGGAGCCCAGAAAGGGGCAGGCTTGGGACTGGGAAGCCGGAGATTTTCCAGGAAGGTGACAGCAGGTGGCAGGCCAAGGGCCCCAGAGCACAGGGTGGGGGTGGGGGGACGACAGCCTTCCTGGCATCTAGGTATGCCAAGAAGTGGAAGAGTTTGAGACTTCCAGAAAGTCTCCTTGAAAGGGAGGAGCATATACTTCTTCTCTTTTCCACCCTGCTGCCTGGACTCCAGAGGTGATGGGAGGAACTTAGGCAGCAATTCTGGATCACAAGGAAACAAGCAAAGATGGCAGAAGAGCAAGCTAGAGGAGCCCAGATCCCCGATGACTTTTGGGGGTGCCTCCCCATGGACCTATTTTATGGACACACCGATAATCTTGTTTGGGTCACTATGATGTTGACATTTTTCGTTGCATAAAGCTGAATCTAATCCTAACTATACACCCATTTCCCTGAGGTCAGCCTCCATCCTGAGCACAATTTCAAACTGGGAAGCATAGGAAGGGAGGCTCTGAGCAGCAACAACAGTCCCAGACTTGGAGTAGGCCAAGGGCACACCCACAGAGAGTCTACCCAAGTTCTCAGACTGGAAACAGTGGCTGGGGGAAGAGCAGGATTTATGGGGGATGAATGGGAGTGCAGTTGGACACGTTTTGTTTGGGGGAATCTGGTAGACATCCAACTGGCAAAGAACAGGGAAAAGGGTCTAGAGTCCCGGGGCAAGGTTCAGGCTGGAGATGCAGGTTTGGGAAGGTCGGGAGAAAATGGTTGTTTATTGAACCATGTGACCACAGGAAGTCAGCCAGGGAGAGGGTGGATAGAGGGACTTCCAAGGACCGAGTCCCGGGGTTCTAGAGTCAGGATGTTGAGGAGCAAGGAGATGCCAGCCAAGGAGACTCAAGAGGAGCAGCCACAGCAGGAGAGGCAGAGAGTGAGACCTGTTCCAGCCAAGTAAGGACAGTGTGTCCAGGAGGGGAGTACTCAGCTGGGACACTTGTTCCTGGAAGAGGCGGGGCTGAGCTCTCATAGTTGTATTTAGCAACATGGAGGTCAAGTATGACTTAGTTAAAGAGGCTGGGAGGACGGGCTGGGTGAAAATCTGATTGGAGCAGGCTCAAGAGAGAAAAGGTGGAAATGAATTGGAGATAAGAGGCAACTCCGGAGGGGTTCTGCTCTTTAGGGGAGCAGTGACTGGGTGGTAGCTGGAGGGGAGTGGGGAGGATCAATCAGGTCCTCAAAAACGAACCCGGAGGACTGCCAACACTCAGGGAAACCTCAGACGGCTGCCGGTGCCTAGACTCACGTTGACTCTAATGGAATAGAGGGGCCAGGGAGTCCAGCCCAGCTGAGCACCTGGACGCTGGGCCAGTGATAACATGAGCAGCAGAGAATAAATTCTCTATCAAGAGAGTTACCTCCCTCTTGTGCACCCTAAATCCGCACGTACCCGAAGTGCTGCTGGGTGGGGGCAGGGGAAAGCGCAAGGCGGTTGGGGGAGTGTCCCCTCCTACAGCCAGAGCGCAGCAGCCTCTTTGTCCCTGATTCTTCAGGCACCAGAGGGAGTTTCAAGTGAGACCACACACTTGTTTTTAGCTTTCTGCTTAGCACTTAATAGATTCTCAGATTTTGTTGATTGTTTTTATGGGTCCAAATTAGGGCATGGCTAGGGGAAGTAGTGAATACGGGAGAGTATCTTTTTAAAAAGCATCGTTTATTGTGGCGATTAAAAAAAAAAAAAAGCACCGTTAACTTTAGTCAAGGAGCTGGGAAGAAGACCAAAAAGGTGGTGAGCGAAAGCAAGAAGATGGGAAACAAGAAAGACGAGAACTGGCCCGCAGAGCTAGGGAAGTTGCACGTGGATGGTGTTGGTGCTGAGGGGACGCGCCTCGGCCCCCTTTCGGGTCTCGCCTGCTTCCCTTCCCCCCGTACCTGTCAGCGGGCTCCGCAGGCGCTCCGGAACCTCCCTTCTCGCCACCGCCCGCCTCACAGAAATTGCAGGGCTAGCGGGCGCGAGGGGATTGGGGAATAGCAGTGGATCTCCCCTTCCACTTCTGCTCGGCCGGAACCCCGGCAACCCTCAGGGCAGGGGCGGTGCTGGGGCGCAGTTTGGGCGTTGTCACCTAGCAACCACTGTACGCTCCGGAGCCGTCCGAGGGGAGACTACAACCCCCAGAATGCACAGCGCCCGCAGCCCAGGAAGGTCGCCACATCCAGGGACCCTTCTTCCCCGCAATGCCCATCGGGACTTGTAGTTCTCGGCCCCTCCGGGCGCGCCGGGTCGCCTGCGGGGGAGCGCGCCTCGGGCGGGGCGCGGCGCGGCGCAGCGACCGGATTGGGCAGCCTCGGTGGCTTGCGGCTGGCCTGGGGCTCGCGGCGCGTCGGCGCATGTGTGGCTCGGGCGGCGGTGGCCGGCCGAGGCACCTGGTGTCAGTGAGCCGCGAGGAGCCGGCGCCCCCGTGCCTGGTCAGTCAGCGCGTCCGCGTGCCCACCGCGGTCTGCGGGTCAGTGCCGCGCGCAGCTCTCCGAGCATCTCCCGGCGGCGCACCTGCTCCGCGCACCTGACGCCGCCCGCCCGGCGCCCCGGGTCCGCGCGGGACCCCGGCCCGGCCCTGCCCCGCGTCCGCCTGCCCCGCGCCGCAGCCGGGCCCAGGCGCAGCGCTGCGGAGGTGAGGGCCGCCGGGGCCGGGCCGGGCCGGCGCGGCGATGATGAACAGGTTCCGAAAGTGGCTGTACAAACCCAAGGTGAGCGGACCCGTCCCTCGTTGCCGAGGCAGACCCCCTTTCCCGGTCGGGACCGGCCTCTCCGTGGTGCCGCCGACACCCTACCCTCCACTCCGCGACTTGCTCACACCGTCGCCCTCCCCCTTACACGGGTCCCCCCACCCCGCCCGGTCCCAAACCTCCCCTGCTGCTCTTACCCTCGGGCCGGGGTGCACTCCCTCCCCACGCCTGCCCGCTGCCAGATGGGCCCCTCTCCCTTCTCATTCCGGTCCTGCGTGGTGCCCTGCTCACACCTCGTGGTCGCCCGAGCAGACCCCCTCCTACTTCTCCTGGGTCCCGGAAAAACCTTTCCATCCCCCCTCCTTACACCAGGGATGACTCTCCCGTTCCTCTTCTGCCTCTCCCCCCCCCATTATCCTGGACCTGGAATGTACCTCTTAACCTCCCTCCGCAATCCGGAACAGACCCTCTCCCCACTTACCCCAGGTTCTGGAGGGGACCCCCATGTCCCTCTCCCGGGTCCCGGACGGACCCCTCCTTCCTTGTGTGTGCAGAGCGGGTCCCCATCCCACTGTCCCGGCCCTGCCTTCCCGACCCAGGACCGATCCGTGCCTCGGCCCAGTTCGCGTCCCCATCCTTGTCCCGTGCCCATTTTTTCCCGTGCCCACCCGCGTGCTGTCAAATGCAGGGCAGTCCCCTGCCCGGCGGTGGCGGGGTGAGTGCGCCCGGGGCCGCAGGCTCAGCGGGGTCGGAGGTGCGGTCCTCCCGGCGCTGCGCCCCTCCCCGGCCGTGGGGTCGGGGTCTGGGCAGCGCGCCCTGCTCCTCGGCAGCTGCGCCAGTCGCACTGCGGGCGCTGCGTCCCTGCCGCCTGCCCAGGGCTCGTGTCCGCTGCGGCCAGAGCTAGTCCTAGTCTGGGTGCGGCGGTGCCCAGGAGCCGGGCGCAGAGTCCTGGGGGCACCCTAGGCGTCCGGGGGTCGGACCCTGGCGGCTGGCACCGCGGTAGGGCTGGGGCGCTGGGGTCTTGGCTGGGGGAGCGTCTTGGCCGGGGTGGGGCCAGTGGTCACGTCTAGGCGCCTCGGACATCCACAGTGTGCCTGAGCGACCCAAGGAACACTGACCCCGCTCCGCCCCCTGCCCAGGGCTGACCACTTCTCTGGTTCTGGCTTTTCTGCTCCCCTCCCCCACCGTGGGTGATCTCCCAGGGTGGGCTGGTGGGGGGGAGGTGTTCCTGAAATCTCTGCTCTCCTGCAGCGGGTCCGTTGGAGGATGGGCACCCGAGGTCCTGGGGCGAGTTCAGGGACCGGAAGGGCTCATACTTCATCGCCTTTGGGGTCGGAGAGTTCTCCCAGTGTTGGGTCGAGGGCTTTGGGTGCCTGGGACCGCCCCTTGCTCGGCCTTGGCCTGGCCCAGAGAGGATATGGGTTCTTACTTGCTCGGTGCAGCTGCGCAGCCCTGCTCCCCCTTCGCACCTCCCTGTCTTTGTAGCAGCTGCTTATTGGTGGTGTTTTGGTGTGACCCTGGTGCTTCCCGGAGCTGCCTGTGGTTTGGGGCCTCCCTGCCCTTGGCAGCCTCCTGCCCAGCTCTCTCCTTGCTGCAGTCCCCCCAGGCGGCTCTGATCCTACCTGCTGGTGCTGGGTAGGGTGCCAGGCGAGGGCGGCAGCCTGTGCACGCGACGTGTGTACGAGGAGTGGCTTTTTGTTTGTGTGACTTCTGTCACCAGTTAAAGACCAAGGGGACTTGTCAGAAGGCTGTTGTGAGGGTTATAGCAGCAGCAGCAGTTCTTCAGTGATAAACGGCAGGGCCAGCAGAGAAATGTATCATAGTAACGTTCTGGTGTCTCTGAAAACACATTTGCCAAGGGTACTAGGGCCCCGCATGCCTTTTTCCAGACGTGGCTGTGGAAGAGGACTTGCTTCTAGGATTGCCTAACTGTAATACGTTGTTGGAAGGGACGGAAAAGCAACGTGGAATCTGTTTCATCTGCAGCTGAATGATTTCAGTGGCCCTGCCTGTTTCAGTTTAGGGAAAAGTCTTCAAAAGTGGAAAATGATACTACCCGTGAGACTGTGCCCCAGAATTGAGAGTCGTGTTCCTAATTTTCCCTCTCAGCAGGCAGTTGCCCTTCCAAAGCCAGCCCCCGGGCTGACCACGGCAAGGTGGAGAGGTGGTGAGTCAGCCAATCCCAGCGACTCAGCCCAGAGCTGTGCGCCTTAGGAGAAGGGAGGGGATAGCGTTTCATCTGGTC
Source organism: Pseudorca crassidens (assembly GCF_039906515.1). Classification (NCBI taxonomy): domain Eukaryota; kingdom Metazoa; phylum Chordata; class Mammalia; order Artiodactyla; family Delphinidae; genus Pseudorca; species Pseudorca crassidens. The sequence goes on along the minus strand of NC_090299.1, from coordinate 1,558,112 downwards.
CTCTCCTTTCCTTCACTGTGGTGTCTTGGCCTGCTGTCTGACCCCCGGACTCAAGACACATCTCTGTGTGTTTGCCCAGCGGTCAGTCTGAGCATGGTAGTTCCTTGTTGGACGTCTATCTTTGGGGTTAAATGTCTTAATTATTTGAAGGGTTGGAGTGGGTTAGGTCACCCCAGTAGCTTTTCATTTTTCAAACCAGAGCTCATATATTGGCCTCAGGCTATAAATTGAATTTTATGCTTCCCCTTCCTGTCTGATTAAACACATTTTGGCACAAGTGAGAGCAGGAGTCAGTTCTGGGAGGTTTCCGGGCCTGGAAGAGTTGAAGTGTTAAATGTTAGCTGTGGGAGGATGTGTCTGAGGGAGATCGTTGCCTGTAGTTACGATGTTTTCCACTGTTGTATTTAGATGGATACACAATTCAAACTGAATTCTTGATTTAATCCCTGCTTTGGTTTAAAACTGAACACTGAGCTTCTTGTTCATTACAGTGCAGTGGAAAACATTCTGGAACCAAAAATATTCATTGTTCTTGTAGTTCTAAAAAGCGTTTGGAAATGCTTTAAAACATTCTTATATGACGCTTAGAATTTTTGAGATCTGAATCATTAACAACTACCGAAGCTGAGTAACAAACAGACCAACCTGATGTGTACAGTAGTTATTGGCAGACTCCCGTATTTCCATTTATTTTCTTTAAGGCAGTCTTTTAAACAGTATTATGATTTTTTTCCATGGAAAGTGTTCAGGATTTCTAAGTGTCTTTGCTTTTGTTTAGGGAAAGGCTTTCCAAAAAAGAGTTAACGTTCAGAGGGGAAACATTTTGGAATACCGGGGTCTTCAGTTGAAACAAAAGTCTCAATACCTGTGTTTCATGCTGGGTTATAATTTTCTCGTTGATCCCTGCTGACTGTGCTAAGGTGTGAAATGCTGGTGCGGGGGTTGGAGGACCCAGACCGGACCCCACCAGGTCTTCTTGGCCACCATCAAAGAGCATGTTAGTAATGGTACAGGATGAACTTGTGTTTTCCATCTTTGAGGAAGAATTGACTGGCAGGTAGGTGGCATTGTCCAGATGAACGGCGATTACCACGCTCATGGTAATTACCATGGTAATTACCACGGTAATTACCACGCTTCATGTGCACCTCATGAAGAACTCTCTTGTCTGCACCCCCAAACCACTTCTGGGAGGTGGGTCATTGATCTTCCTTGTCCCCCTTCTTTGTGGGGAAGCATTCCTTGTAAGTACGGGGCTTTACCAAGTGATGTTTATCTGGAAACTTTGTCAGCATCCTGGGTTCCGATTAGGGATGAAATGACCTTCTCAGAGAGAAGCCGTGTAACCTGCTGGGTGTGTGCGCTTCTTGACCGAAGAGCCCTTTGATCTTTGCAGAGTTCAGTTCTGCCTGCTGTGGGCTGGGGGTGGGGGGATGTGTGTGGAGCTTCCCACGTGGCTGTTGATTTAACCCAGCCTCAGTCAGCAGCTGGGCATCCAGAGCCGTGCCCAGGGCCCCTCCCTCTCTCCAGAGTCCTGGTACACCCGGCCGTGGGCAGTGGGCATGGAGCTGCCCGTTGGTGGCTGGCACTCTGCACGTTGACCACCGGGTGGAGGGGGCCACACCCTGGAAGTGCAGCAGCAGTTGGGAGCCCTTCAGGTGTTAAATGAGCGGCCCCCGGGGCTGGGGAAAGGCCTGGGCTTGTGTCTGCACGGCCCCCGGCACACACAGACGAGGAACAGCCCACTTGTCCTTACAGGGCTCCCCCACGGGGGCTGAGGGTGAGCGGTGACGACACGGATGACGGGGACCCAGAGAAACTCAGCCACACGGTCAGCAAAGCCCCCGGTTCGGAGCATGGCGGCAGGGGTCGTGGTGGAGGCGAGTGAGACGGTGGTCTTCCCACGACCTGGTCCTGCTGCCCTGGGCTCTGCACGGGAGCCTGAGCGTGACCGTGACTGGGACGCGACAGCAGCAGCACGGGCCTCGCTCTCCCCGCTCGCTCGAGCGGGAAACGAGCTGCTGTCCTCAGAGCACTGAGTGCAGCCCTCGCTGGGCACAGACACGGCTCCAGGGTCTTGGGATTTTAGTGTTAACTTCTAGCCAGGCTGCTAACTAGTTCTTTCTCGGCCGATAAATTCTGAGTGCCCAGCTGCGGCTGAGGCTGTCCTTGGAGCTGCACGTTTGTCTCCGAGGTGAGCTGCAGGAGAGCCAGTGGTGCGGACGCCTACTGCACAGGCTGTGCCAGCGCCGAGCTCCCTCTGCCAGCGGGTGCCTGGCCCAGAGCGGGGCTCGGAAGCCCCAGGAAGGATGCTTTGCTGTGCTGAGTCAGAGTGGGCTTGGCTGGCCCAGTGCACCTGTTTTTTGTCCCTGAATTCAGAAAGCGCTGGGCCCCGCTCCCTGCTGCCGGGTCTGGCCGCCCCACCTCCCCCAGAGAGCCTTCCTTACGACACACAAGCATCGTCAGGCCTGGGCAGATGGGAGGGCCCGAGAGTCCACTTGTCAAGGAGGCTTGTAGCACCCATGCCGGGTCTGCTAGGTAGACTCAGGGGCAGCTCTCGCCTCCTTTCCCAGGCTTTGCTGTACTTCTGTCTGGGGCTGCGGGAGCTTGTGGGGCTGCACACGCCCAGCCTGTGCCGCCGGCACTGGCCGGGAGGGGAGAGGCTGAGCTGCAGACAGGCTGCGAGCATCAATTTCTGTGCCAACTCTGTGCCAACTCTGATGTCATCACTTAGGGGTCTGTGCTTTACCATCAGTGCATTGTATTTATGGGAAATGTATGATACGGTTTCTGTTAAATGGGTGAGTCACAGGCAGGGAGGCTTAAGCTTCGCCTAATTGATATCTGGCCTTGGCGTCCAGCAGGCGGTGGCATGGCGGGAAAGGAACCCTCGGTGTACTGCCCCCCTCTGAACGGGAAGTGTGTTGGGCGACTTCATTTGACCCTTCATTCTGAGGTGGTGATGTCAGGAGGCTTTAGTGCCTCTCCATAAGGCTGCCAGACATTCCCAGAACACCAGATACACTTGTTTTATAAGTGTGAAAATTCACATCTGAGAGCCCATAAGTGACTGAACGGTCATCTGCTGGTTTTGCAGGCAGAGTCTTGCTGGAGTTGACAGCATCGAGTAGCCACAGCCCTGAAGTGTGTGCCGTGTGCCCACACAAAGGTGGACAGAGGGGAGCTGATTCCAGTTCAGAGACAAATAAGTGTCTAGAATGTTGTGGGCTGTCAGCATTTCCCCCGTGTTTATTGCCCTCAGTCTTTGCGACCCACATGGCTTATGTGTTTTGATGGTGTTGAAGCCACAGACAGGGCAGCACGGCCTGGGTGGGAACCCTGACCGCCCCTCCCACAGCCCTGTCTGCCAGGCGGGGGTGAGGGGACCCGTTGCCTGGAATTTGAGGGGACCATGTCTGTCAAAGGCTCACAGTGATGGCTCAAGAAATGCCCTCTGTCACTATCAGCGGAACTTGCAGGTGGGCCGGAGGTGTGGGGTTGAAACAGAACCGTGCGTGGAGGACTTTTTGAAGTCCCAGAGGCCGTCGTGGCTGCCGGCTACTCCTACTGGGTCATTTTGAGAATGAAATGTCTCGACGGGTGCCCCCCACCCCGACTTCTTTTCGTGCTCATTTGCTGGGAACAGACCCTGACTCAGGGCACTCCGGCGTCCCGGGGGTCCTTTTACCTGCGCCTTCCCCCGTAGCAGAGACGCTGCCTACCATCTGGATACCCTGTCCCAAGTGAAAGTCCTGGGACTGAGTTTTAGCCAGTGTGGGCAACAGTGGGTTCCACCATGTCAGGCCCAACACCAGACCTCTTGAGCTGTCCTCCTGTGGATGTGGTCTGCGTCCCTGGTTCCTTGGCAGGAGGCTCCGGATCCAGTAGAGGACCCCAGGGCCATGGGGGAGTGAAGGAGCTGGGGAAGGGGCTGGGAGTGAGTGACAGCTTAGGAGAGATCTCTGTTGCTTAAGGCACTGAGGCTTTGGGGGTGCTTGTTAACATTTGGATTATCCGAATGCACCCTGTCTTACAAATGAGGTGAACTTGCTGGAGCCTTCACAGGCAGGGGGAGGCAGGACTGGGATTGAACTCAGGTCTGTCTGACCCCAGAGCTGGAATCCGTAAGCAGCCCGTCCTGAGCTGTGCACGTCCTGCGGGAATGAGCTGTCGCTGCCATCAGGTTTTACATGAGTTCCATTTGGTGAAACAATTACTTTTGTACTTTTTACAGTTGGATTGCAAAGAAACTTAGATATTGATGGGCAATTCAAGTGTTTGAAGGAGGAAGACAAAAATGAATGGATTTTTTCCCACTGATCTGAATAGATTAAGCAAAAGTAGAACAGAACATTTCATGTTATGGTAATTTATGTAGAGTAGTTGCTTAAGATGAATGGAATGTTTTTTTCCTTCTTACAGTAAGTATTTTGAAGCCCTTCCATTTTCTCATAGTTTTCGTGCTGGACGGGGACAGGGGAATGTTGGGGGCACTCCACATGGGGCTCCCTTCATGGCTGAGGGGGTCCTTTGAGCTCTGCATGAGGGGCTCTGTAAGTCTCTGCCGTGGTGGGGTTTACTCCAGCTAATGCCTTCCCCTTGACAAACCACCCTCCAACCACGGGGGTACACTGGCTGGGTTCTTGGGGAAAATGGGTTAGCATACCCATTGTAGGGATGATGTCTTTAGAACAGTAATTCTTTTCTTGCATTTTCAATTTTTGGAAATGTTTCCGATTGTTTTTAGGGATATTGTAGTTATAAAAAAGTCTAAAAGCAGACTCAACCACCTAGATGTTAGATGCATTTAAGAATTGTACACCCATGCGCACAGTAACATGAATAGCCAGGTGAAAACAGCCCCGATGTCCATCAACAGTGAACAGGGAAATACCGATAAAATGGGGTATATACACACAACGGAATACTATTCGGCCGCGAAAAGGAGTGAAGTACCCAGTGCAACGTGGATGAGCCTTGACAACCTGATGCTCCGTGTAAAGAAGCGAGACACAGAAGGACAAAGAGCGTGTGATTGCATTTATGTGAAATGTCCAGGAAAGGCGAATCCACAGGGACAGGAAGTGGATCAGTGGTTGCCGCGGGGGTGGGGGGGGATGAGGAACGATAGCAAAAACGTATGGGGTTTCTTTCGGCGAGGGCAATGAGAAAGCTTTAAAACTGGAGAGTGGACAACATTGCAAATGCACTAAACGGGGCTGGATTGCACGCTTTAAAATGGTTACTTGTAGGTTATGTGAATTTCACTTCAATTGAAAAAAAAGAATTTCAGCATTTTTGGAGAGTTTTTTTTTTTTTTTTGCAAATTGTAGTGTTTTTTTGAGATAAACAAGGGAAAAGATGTTTTGCAGCTGAGTGAAAAGATGCTCGGGGCCACATCTCTTGAGGGACTTGGCGTTCAGAGGCCCAGCTGCTTCCTGGTCCCCACGGGGCCAGCGCCCCATCGGGGGAGGGGCTGCCAACTCTCCCTCCTGGTGGTGTAGGCGTGGGGATGCTGCAGCCTGGCGAGCGCTCCCCGAGGAGGGGTGAGTGGACAGAGTCCTGCTGGGTCAGACGTTGAGTGCCGGCTGCGTGGGTTGGAGGGATTCACACGTGGAGCCCCGCCCTCAGTGGCAGGGAGCTTGGGAAAGTCTCCCCACCCCCCCACCTTTGGTGCTAAGAGTCACCTGGGTGCCTGGCGGAATAAAATGCAAAACCACCCCAGAAGGGCACCCCCCCCACCCCCAGGCAGCACCTCTGTGGTGGAATTCACAGTAAAAAGTTACAAAAGTCCCGAGAAAGTGGTTCCCCCTCAGCAAGAATCAGAAACAGCAAAGGCTAAGGGGACTGCCGTTTACAACAGTCCGAGACGTGGGGGAAAGGAGACCACAAGGCAACACCCAGGCTCTTTTAAACAAAGGCCAAATGGAGCTCCCAGAATGAAAAAGACAGTCACTGGGTTTAAAAACTCAAAGCTGGAACCCAGCCCGAGGAATGGGTTAAATGTTGGAAGGGGTTGCTGACCTGGAAGGTGGTTGCAGAGATTACCCAGCAGGTGGCCAGGGCGGTGAAAGGCAACCTGAGGGGGGATGGGACACGGAGGACAAGGTGAGGCGTTCAAGGTGCATCTGACAGGGCTTCCAGGATGAGAGGCCAGGGAGAAGGGGACGCTTTTGTCAGTTGTGTTGATGGATGTTCAGGTTCAGTGAAGGCCAAGTCCTCAACGGAGTAAACGGGACTAAGTAGACAGGCACGTTGGATGCACGGCGTGTCGGGACTTCGAGGGAGGACAGTGGGCCGGAGACTCTGGGGGCCGAGGGATCTTGCCGGGAGGAGGCACCTGGCTCCACGCAGAGTCCCCGCGGGGCTGGGCTGCCATCCGCAGAGGAGAGTCAGATGAAGACAGTTTTACACGAAGACAAAAAAGTAACCGCCCCCAAATCCTTGCTGAAGGGAACTGGGGAATGTTCTCCAAAAGCCAAGTCAAAGTCAGGAGGAGGGAGTGGGAGGCGAGAAGCAGTCAGAAGTGAGCGTGGGGGCAGATCCCGGGAGCGGAGATGCTGGCGACAAGGATCCTCAAGAGCCAGCCGGGATGGAAGCCCTGGACGGTAACGCCTGTAACGCCCTGGACGGTAATGCCCGGAACGCCCGGGACACCCGGGACGGCCTCGCTGGTTCAGGATGAGGCCGGAGGTGTTGGCCGGCTTCAGACCCTGAGCTGAGAGTGTGAGTTAACTCAGGCGAACCCTAGGAAAATAGCTACAGAAGGGTGAGTTCCAGACCAGGAGAGGGAAAAAAGAATAAAGAAGATGTAACCAATGCAGTCGAAGAAGGAGAGGAGGGTGAGAAGGCAGCAAAGCCAAGCACAGTAGATAAAAAGCAAGGAATAAAGCTTTAGGAGTCGTGGCAAATGCACTGCTATTCTCAGATATGCAGGTGGAGCAAGCCTGCCAACTGGTGCCTCAGGGCAGCTTGAAGGAGGGGCAACCCCGGGGAGGGGTCTCTATCCCGCGCTGTAAGCTGGGCCAAGGTAACCCACCCACCCCACCGAGAAGTGGGTTGGCGGGAGCCGGGAAGCACGCTCCCGGGGATTTGCCTGCAGGTGGGGTGTTGCGGCTGCCCGGGGAGGGCCCTTCTCAGCCAGGGGCCGTCCTGGGGGCTGGGGGTGGGCCCCTCAGTCCTGGGGTGCGTCTGGGCCAGGGACGCGGCATCCCCTCTCCTCACTTCCATCCCTTACCTCTTCCGGGTCAGGCCGAGAGCCTCGTGCAGAAGGGCTGTGTCTGTTGGGTTGACTGGCCAGCACTGTGTAACTGGAGGTCCGTGCAGGGCCATCTTCTCCCCGCATTTGAGGTCGTGCACAGGTGTCCCTGACTGTCAGAGGAGGAGGTGGTCACACGTGGTCCTGCAGGCCGCTGCCCCCGGACAGGACCCTTGAACGTGGAGGACGTCTCAGCCCGGGACCTTCCACCCCGTTGGGTGTCTCTTGCGTCCTTGTGTGTCTTGCTGGTTTAGGCTCTTGTCTCCGTGTGGAGAGGGGTGATGAGTAGCCCGCGTCCCCTGCGCCAGGAGCCCGCAGGCTGCTAGGAGGCGTCTGTCCCCTACCCCACACCCAGGCCCAGCGGTGGCTTTGCTCACAAGCCCAGGACGTGGGCTCAGGACCCCGGGTCAGCTCTGGTCTCCTCACCCGAGCGGGTGACCGATGTGCTCCCTGTGTTGACGGGCTCTGTTCTTTGGCCGAACGGGAGGCCCTCGGAAGCCCCCAGGGCTGGCTGCCCACCCCCGCGGCCCCGTGACCTGGCTCCCGGGGACCCGGTCATGCAGGGCTGGCAGAGAGGACCCCGCCCAGACGCCCGCCGCTCATGTCGCTGATCAGGGACACTCGAGGTGCCGGACAAGGCGCTCATGGTGGGCCGTTTCCCCGCATCAGCCACGCCGGTGCCCCGGGCATCGTCCACCTGAGCGCCCGCAGCGCGCTCGTGTCTGGCCAGCGCTGGGCCAGCTGGGCGAGCAGGCTGGGGCTCTCTGGGACCGTGAGCACACCTACCAGCCCTTCACAGTCGGGGACACCCAGAAGGGACGGTGCGGGGGCAGCCAAGTGTCCGAGGCCTCCCCGGCGCCCCGTCCCACCGCGCGGGCCCCATCACGGCGGAACCCTAGGTCACTGGCAGCCTGCCTTGTGGGTATTTGGAAACTGCTTTGAGAGAACCAAGGGGCCCACTTGAGTGACGGGGACTCGAATGCACGATGCTGGGCTCCATTGTCACATGGCGGCACCGCCTGGTTGCCCCTCCTTACCCTCCCGGCACCGACGGCACTGGGACCACCCCCCTGCCCACCGGCACCTTCCCTCTGACCAAGACCACAGCCTCGGGCCTGGCCCGCTCCCCACCTCTGCCCCCAGTGCCCCACTGTGAGCTGAGGGACGTGGTCGGTGTGCGGCCTCTGACGGGCGCTGGGGCCCTGGGGAGGTCTGACTGGTCTATGCAGACGTGCTCCAGATTATCGTAGAGTCAAGGACTGTTGAGTGGACGCCCTGCCTCCCCACGGGGACAAAACCGGAAAGGCAAATGGCAGTGTCACGTGTGACACGTCACCTGTTTTCCCTGTGCAGCATGGCCTGTGGGGGGCTGGGGAGTCGTGGCTTCTGCTCCAAAGACTCGGACCCGGTGCGGGTGGACCGGTGCGTGTGCCCCGCTGTCTGGGGCTCCCCTCAGCGCCTTCCCAAGGATGTGCTTTGGGGCACACATCCGGCTTGTTGCTGAGGCCTGTTGGCGTTTTCTGGTTTTTTGTTATATATCTTGTTTTTTAGAAGAACTAGGTGACATTCACATGACATACAGTGAACCACGTCAGAGCGCACATTCAGTGCAGTCTCCCCCGGTTTACAAACTTTTCCAGCAGCCGCAGAAGCGCCCTGTATCCCTGATGTAATCTCTCCCCGCTCTCCCCTCCCCTAGCCCCCGGTAACCTCCAGTCTGCTTTCTGTCTCTGTGGATTTGCCTCTCCCGGACGTTTTGTATAAAAGGAGCCCCACAGTATGGGGCCTTTCGTGTCTGACTTTCTTCACGTTGTTTCATCCACGCTGTAGCACGTGTAGGACTTTCCTTTCTAAGGATGAGTCATATTCCACTGTACGGATAGGCCGCCCTTTATCTGTCCACTCATCCATCCACGGACATTGGGCTGTTTCCACCTTCTGGCCCTTGTGAATAAGGCTGCTGTGAACCTTCATGTACACGTTTTCGTGTAGACATATGTTTTCATTCTCCTGGGCAGGTACCCAGGAGCAGAGTCTGTGCCTAACATCGTGAGGAACTTCTAGACTCTTTCCCTGTTGTGGTTCTTGACAAATGCAGGGTGAGCGGTGGAGGAGGGGGGCAGGGCCTGTGAGAGCCACAAGGCGTCCAGACGGGGGACTGATGGCTGCCAGGCCTGTGTGCTCTGGCCTTTGGGCTGCCCCAACCCTGGTGAGCAGGTGTCCCGATGGGATCCCCACTTCTCGGTGCTCATCAACCAGGACAGACTCCTTGAGATCGCAGGCCTGGCGGTCCTCCGAAACGGGCTGTGCCCTCTCCTCCGACACCCCCAGGCTCATGGGGAGGCGTGCCCATGCTCCAGGAGTCCTCCGAGGACTAGTGTAGCGTGTGCCAACACTCCTCTGCATGACTGGGCCTTTCTCACACGGCATCCCCACACCCCCCGCCGGTCGCAGTGGCGAGGTCCCCTGGATGGGGGTGGTGGCGTTCTTTGTCTGCCTTGGGTCCCAGGAGCTGGTCGCAGCTGAGCAGAGAGTGGGGCTGCCCCTGAGCTGTTGCTGAGGGCAGTGGCTGTCTCTGGTGGTTCTCGGACACTGGGACACTTTGGGCCCTGGTGAGGGACAGAGTCCTCGCTCTGCATCTGGGTTCCAGCCAGAACCGACTGTCCACTCAGGCAGAGGCTTTGGCCCTGCAACAGGTGCGGGTACCGGGGCTGCAGGTGGGTGACGTACCTCTTAGAAGAGAGCTCTGCGCCGTCACAAGCGCCCGTGCAAACCAGGTGTGGGGGGCTCTGAAGAGGAGCCAGACGTGGTGACATGTCCTCAGGAGGGCGGAGAATGGGGCCACTGTCACTACTGCTCAAACACCTGTGCTCTAACAGCCAAGAGATTCGCTTTGTGTGCGCGCTTTATGTAAACGGAAGTCATCCCCTGTCATTTGATGTTGCCAGATGTTCTGTGATGAACCAACAACACATAAAAACAGTAGCCACAAAAAAAAAAAAACAAAACACTAGCCACAAGGCCCTTCACGTAGATGAATGAAGTGCAGTCAAGTTAAAAAAACACGTGTCCCCCCTACCTGTGGTTGTCTGAGGCCTTTGGGAGGTTCTTGATGTCACTGAAACTCTGGAACCAGGGAGGGTCAGGGCTGTGTGCCCGTCCGGAGGAGCCGGCAAGCTTGTGTGGAGTGGCCGAAAAACCCGAAGGCTCCGGCCACCTCCGCGGGGAAGGGCCCTGTGTAGACAGCTAACACGGAAGCGGAGCCCTGTGCGCTGCAGGGCGTGCCTGCCCAGCTGTGCGTGGTGAGCGTGTCCCTCGGGCTCCTTCTGGGGAGGATGTAGGTGATGGTGCGTCTCAGTGGGCGCAGGCCTGGCCTGCTTCCCTCCGTCCTGTGCTGAGGAAGCTTTGATATGCGTGATGGAGAACCCAGCTCCATGTGGCCCGGTGACTGTGGGCACCAGCTGGCGTGGCTCACGTCCAGCTGGGTTGGGCTCCAGACAACTGCCTGGCCCTGCTCTGAGATCTCCTCCGGGTAAGGGGACAGTGCCAGGGACAGGGGGAGAGGACCCCACGCAGATGTGCACGTGGGGTGGAGTCTCGCTGTGGCGAGAGAGGGAAGGAGGGGGGCGGTTTCCTTGTGGCTGTTCCCCGTAAGCCGTCTGGTGTGATGAAAGGAAGCCTTGAGCCCCTCCTACCCATCTCAGGACTGGCAGTTAAGGTAATCGTTTATTCATTCAACAGGCAGTGCTTGGGTAGGTACTTTGCTCCAGGCACTGGGCTGGGACTTTGGCAGAGACCAAGGCAGCAGAGGCCCTGGCCTCACATGGGACTTTCTCATGGGGGATAAAGCTGGGTGCCCGGAGCGAGTGGCAGCATGGTCACGGGTGTGGTGGGGGGAGAGTAGAGTGACCCGAAAGCTGCAGGGACACCTCCCTGTGAGCCTGTGGGATCCTGGCTTGCCCACACGATAGCTTCATCTCCCAGGAGGTTGGAAATCACCAAGAGCGTCCCCCAGGCATGTTCTCTGGCTCCCAGGCCTGCAGGACGCACAGAACAAGGCTGTCCAGTCTGGGAGATGGGCTTCCTGAAGCCGCCCCGCATTGGCTTGGGGCTGAGGGCCTTCATGGAACAAATGGGTCTGCGTGTGGAACTCGGCGTGTCTGAGACGCCGGGACCTCTCGCCCCCTCTGCACGTGACCCTGTGCAGTCACCCTGCAGGTGTGACAGCCCAGGGTCTTTCTTCAGGGGACACTGACCCTGGGAAGCCGCCTCTCTGGACGGGATGCTGACCAGCAGGGGGTCTTGGGGGTGACAGTCGTCGACACAGAAGGGACTAAGGGCACAGCAGATGGGAGCCAGCTGGAGTCTCCTCCATCCCGTGGGGCTGGAAAAGGGGCAGTGACTCAGGACCTGCGAGACGGAGCCTGCTCACCAAGTCCAGGTTTTTGAAAACTTTCGTCTTTAAAAAAAACCCAGCCTTTTAAATGGCGTTATTGAGGCATAAAGCACTTAATGCCGATTAACTCTACTCCTAAGAAAGGTTAGGATGGTAAATTTTATGTTATGTGTCTCTTACCACAATTAGTTTTTTTTTAAATGCCGGTGGGGTGATGGAGCAGTTCTGGATCCAGGGACCTGCCCGTGGGATACGGTTGCACGGCACTCATCACACGCACAGCGCAGTGCGCGGAGCAGACGGGACGTTGGCTGAGGTGGGCAGCTCCTGTCGCTGTCAATGTCCCGGTTACGATACGGTCCTGCAGTTTTTCCAGATGTCACCGTCGAGGGGAACGAGCGGGCGAAGGTGCATGGGACCCCTCTGTGCTGTTTCTTATGACTGCGTGTAAATCTACAACTACCTAAAAGTAAAACATTTAATAAGAATAACCTTTAAACAAGTTCATTGAGGTATAATTGACGTACAGTAAACGGCACATATTTCAAGTGGACAGGTTAGGGTTTGACACCTGTGAAAGCGTCACCACAATGAAGACAGTGAGCATAAGTGTCCCCCCAGATGCGCCCTGGCCCCCCCGCATGCCCCCCGCATCCCCCCCGCATCCCCTCCGCATCCCCTCCGCATCCCCCCTGCATCCCCCCGCACCCCCCCGCATCCCCCCCGCATCCCCCCGCATCCCCCCCGCATCCCCCCCGCATCCCCCCCGCATCCCCCCCGCATCCCCTCCGCATCCCCTCCGCATCTCCCCCGCATCCCCCCGCATCCCCTCCGCATCCCCCCCGCATCCCTCCGCATCCCCCCCGCCTCCACCCCCAGCCTAATGCTGGTCTGCTTGCCGTCATTATAGATCAGTTTATACTTTCTATAAAAAAAAAAGGGTGTTTAACTAAGGACGACCATGAGGGCCCCTGACCCTGCCACGGGGGTTTGTGGGGACTTACAAAGCGGAACAAAACAAGCTTCTAGAAAGTCCGTTCAGCGGTGGGACCATGGTCGGGGGTGCCGTGGACTGAATGTGTCCCCCGAACTCACATGAAGCCCTGACCCCAGCGTGACTGTGTTTGGAGATTAGGAGGCAATGAAGGATAAATGTGGTCGTAGGGAGGGGCCCTGATCCCGTCAGGCTACTGCCTGAGGAGCACCATCTCTGCGCGAAGCACACGGTGACGGGGAGGCCTCGCGGGAACGGCCACCCGGGCACCTTGACCCTGGACGTCCAGCTTCCAGACTGTGAGAAATAAATGTCTGTATTTAAACCGCCAGGTCTGTGGTCTTCTCTCTTGGCCGGGGAGCGGGGGTTGACGTTACAGTTGTTGAGTGATTTCACTCCCCCCGTAAGGGAGGCAGGCTCATCTGGGGACGGTCTCCGAGTTCCCTGCGCTGGGACCGCCAGGCCTCTGTCTCCATGGGGCCACCCACCTTTCAGCACCGGCGCTGGGCTTCTGTCTACGGAGGGGCCAGTGGTCCAAGAGAGGGACATGATGCAGGAGAGCCCTGAGTGCTCACAAGGAGCGCTGGCTGCGTTCCCTCAGCCTAGGCAGGTCACGGACCAGCCCAGGTCCAAGGAGAGAAAGAGACCCCACTTCAGTGGGAGGAGAGGCCTGGCCACAGGGGAGGTGGGGCTCCATGTGCATCTGTGTAGGCAGTCTGCCTCCCCCCACACTGAATCTCACCGCCCCTTGTACACTGGATCTCACCACCCCATACACTGGATCTCACCCCCCCATCCATTAGATCTCTCTCCCCCCTTATACACTGGATCTCACGCCCACCCCTTGTACACTGATTCTCACCCCACCTTGTACACTGGATCTCACACCCTCCCTTGTAGAGTGGATCTCACCCCTCCTTGTACACTGGATCTCACCCCCCCTTGTATTTGGATCTCACCCCGCTTGTACATTGGATCTCATCCCCCCTTGTACAGTGGGTCTCACCCCACCTTGTACACTGGGTCTCACCCCCACATTGTACACTGGATCTCACCCCCCCCTTATACACTGGATCTCAACCCCCCTTATACACTGGATCTCAACCCCCTTGTACACTGGATCTCAACCCCCCCATACACTGGACCTCACCCCACTTTGTACACTGGATCTCACCCCACCTGTACATTGGATCTCACACACCCCCTTGTACAATGGGTTTAACCCCACCTTGTACACTGGGTCTCACCTGCCTTGTACACTGGGTCTCACCCCACCCCCTGTACACTAGATCTCACCCCCCCTTGTACACTGGATCTCACCCCACCTTGTACACTGGGTCTCACCCCCCATACGCTAGATCTCCCCCTTATACACTGGATCTCACGCCCTGCCCCGTACACTGGATCTCGCCCCCCCTTGTACACTGGATCTCGCCCCCCCCCTTGTACACTGGGTCTCACCCCCCCATACGCTAGATCTCCCCCTTATACACTGGATCTCGCCCCCCCTTGTACACTGGATCTCACGCCCTGCCCCGTACACTGGATCTCGCCCCCCCTTGTACACTGGATCTCGCCCCCCCTTGTACACTGGATCTCGCCCCCCTTGTACACTGGATCTCCCCACCCCACCACTGGATCTCCCCCGCACCTTGTGCACTGGATGGTCACCCCCTTTGCCTGTTCAGGGTTGTGGCCTGCCCTGTCCTGGTCTCCCCCAGTCTTCTAGGTCACCCCTTAGAGGAGACCCCTGCCGTGACCTCTCCTGTGTCTGAACACCAGTTGGGTCACCACCCTTCCTGCATAATGTCCAGCAGAAGACCTGACTCCGAGTACTGAGAACCTGTAGACCGCTGCTGTCCTCACCTCCCCAGCACTTCTCCCCCGGCGTGTAGGACCCTGCTCTCTTGGTTTGCGTCCTGTCTCACGGGCTGCTCCTCCCCTTGCGTGTCAGGCAACCCGTGAAGAGTCCAGCTGTGAGCCCTCAGTGCCCGACCTCACTCACACGTATATCTCCAGCCCTGATCTCTGCTGGGTGTTGGCCTCCCTGACTCCGCTGCCCACTCAGCACCTCCGTCGCACCTCCTGGAGATGAGGCTGCTCCCTGCTTGTCCGTCCTCCCCACATCCTTCCCATCTCTGCTCACACGGAGCTCAGGCCTGACTCTCCTGGTTTCTCGCCGTCTGTCCCCGCCAGCAGCAGACCCGGTAGGCATGCCCTGCAGCATTTCACAGCAGCGTTATTCCAAGTGGCCATCGCTGGATGGATGGATGGCAAGATGTGGTAGGTACACGTATGACTCAGCCTTAACCAGGAAGGGAATTCTGACACCGGCTACAGCATGGGTGAACCTCGAGGACGTTATGCTAAGTGACATCAGCCCAACACAAAAGGACAAATACTGTATGATTACACTTACGTGAGGTACAGAGAGCAGCCTAATTCCTTGAGACAGAAAGGAGAAGGGTGGTTGCCAGGGGTAGGGAGGAAAGGGGATGGAGACGTACTGTGTGATGGGGACAGAGTTTCAGTGTCGCAAGAAAAGAGTTCTGGAGATGGATGGTGGTAACGGCTGTATAAGATTGTGAATGTACTTGATGCCCCAGAACTGTAGGCTTAAAAGCGGTTAAGGGCTTCCCTGGTGGCAGTGGCTGAGAGTCCGCCTGCCGATGCAGGGGACGCGGGTTCGTGCCCCGGTCTGGGAAGATCCCACATGCCGCAGAGCGGCTGGGCCCGTGAGCCATGGCCGCTGAGCCTGCGCGTCCGGAGCCTGTGCTCCGCAACAGGAGAGGCCACAACAGTGAGAGGCCCGCGTACTGCAAAAAAAAAAAAAAAAAAAGTGGTTAAAATGCAGATTTTATCTTATTGTGTACGTTACTGCAATTTAATTTTTTTTTTTCTTTTTGGCCATGCCGTGCAGCATGTGGGATCTTAATTCCCCAATCAGGGATCGAACCTATGCCCCCTGTAGTGGAAGCGTGAAGTCTTAACCACTGGACTGCCATGGAAGTCCCTGTTACTGCAGTTTAAAATAATAAGTAATAAAAAAGCATTTCTGGGAGATGACCCTTTCTGATGCTTCCCACGTTCCCAGGCACCATCATCTCCCTGGGTTATTGCAGGAGGCCCCTAACTGGTCTCCCACCTTCTGCCCTTGCCCCGCACTCACCCCAGGCTGGTCTCAACACAGCAGCTGGAATCATCTTTTAAATTCTGATCTTGTCACTCTGCCCAGAACCCCTGTGACCCCCACCCAGAGTCAGGCGCCCCCTCTGACCTCCGCCCTCCCCGCCCTGCTGCAGCCCCCCTGCGCTCTGTGCTGCTCCCTAGTCACGCCCCTCCTCGGGGTCCCCTCTGCCAGGACGGCCCCTCCCCATCAGGTTGCCCTTTCAATTCCACCTTATTGGAGATGCCTGTTTTCTGTCTGATCTGGTGGTTCTCGGCCGGGGGTGATTTTGACTCTTAGGGGACATTTGGTGATGTTTGGAAACATGTCTGGTTGTCACACCTGGGAGGGGACGTCCTGCTGGCTTCCAGTGGGTGGCAGCCGGGAATGCCACTCAGCATCCTGCAGGCCCCAGAGGTGACTCGTTCATCACTTCATTGACTAGTGCCCGCACGCTGGCACCTCGGCAGGTGTCAGAGCCGGGACACCCAACGTGTGACTGTCCCCATGACTGCAGATCCCATGTGCCACCGTCCAGACACCGGGCCCCTCTGCGTGTGGACCGCGGGCTGGAAAGACTCGCCTTTGTTAGAAAGACGGTGTTGGTACGTTGAGAACCCCAGGTGTACCAGCTGGAGCCCCCGTGACCTGCGTGCAGGTCTGACCTGCTCAGACGGTCAACCACTCTGTGAGGGGAAGCTCAGCACCGAGGGGTCCTGGGGCCGTAAGTTACGTCCACAGCGAGATGCCACTCACCCCATTCAGCTGCCCCGCGAAGCCATCCTCCGCCCGGGGGGTTGGACAAGGTGGTCCTGGGATCTGAGACTCGGCTGCTGGGCGTGAAGTGGGGCGACCCAGAAATGCCACAGAGAAAGCGGGGTCTCTAGAAACTGGAAAAGGCAAGGAGACATTCTCTCCTAGACCCTCCAGAAGGAACAGCCCTTCTGACCCCTTGACTTTAGCACCGGCGCTGGGCTTCTGTCTACGCTTGGGCGCCGCTGAGCCCCGAGCTGGGTGCTGCCCTCCAGAATTATCCGTAAGATACTACGCTTTGTTGTTCTTAGCCACTGAGTTTGTGGACTGGTTAGAGCAGCTGCAGGACACCCATCCCTGTGTCCCGGGGCTGTGCCCACCCGGCCCGGGGCACTCTGCTTACCAAGCGGAACCCAGAGGAACTCGTGTGGCTGAGGACCCTGGGGGCAGACTCCACACGTGGGGCCGTGGTGGGACCGTCCACGGAAGGGCAGAGCGCACAGGATGTGACAAATCAAAAGCCAGTCCCCAAATATCACATACGCGTGACGTCCTTTTTATAGAGTTAAGAACAGCCAAAAATACATTTTAGGACAACGTATGGCAACAACAAGCTGTGTTAAAGGGGCCCTGTGAGTCAGCAGCCGGGTGCAGGTAGCTTTGTGGGGAGGCAGGGCGATGGGGCTGCAGAACTGGCGGGGTTCTACCTGCGTGTCGGGCGTCGGGCTCCTGGGTGCCTCCTGCACGATTCAAAGTAACTACTGCACTGCTTACCTCTTGTGCGTGGTTGAGAAACAGCCCATCTCTGGGGCCTGTGTGGCCTGTGGCTTGCCTCCTTCTGGAGCATCCCAGCCCAGGAGTGTCACATAGCATTGCCAGTAGCATTCTGTGTGGGACAGCGCGGGCTTGGTCAGATGGTCTGTGCCAACGAGGGGAGGGTGTGTTCTGGGTGCAGAGGACAAGGTGAACCAGGGGCCCGTTTCTGCAGCAGGGCTATGAGACTTGAGTGCCCGCCCTCAGCCTCCGGAGCTGCGCGGTCTCCCCGGACTCTGTGAGCGAGAACCCATCCACTCCTGTGGTCGGGAAGACGCCTTTGGTGGCGAGAAGGACACAGACTTTGGTCCTTGTAGTGCAAGCTTCGCAAGTTTGCTTCCTTCCAGGATAGGAGCAAAAGACCCCATCTGTTTTGCCTGGATCTGGAAAGGGATGAAGCCTTGTCTTTTCCGGGAACAGCAGCGTCGATTCTTTGCTGCGTTTCTGGAAATTCCTCACAGCTGAGGTGTGTGCCAGGCGGTTCTCATTACACTCATGGCCAAAGCCTTCTCCGCGGTGTCGGCTCAGCGGCGGGTAGGGAGGAGGGGGTGGGAGGGTGACAGAGGAATTAGGAGAGCGTGATGTTCCCTTTGATAACGTTTGCTTTGAGTTACTGAGGAGTTAAGTGAAGGGTAGAAAGGCTATAAAGGATGCATTGTGTGCGGCAAAATGGAGTTGTATTTAAGTGACCCTGTAAGGCGAAGGGTCAGTAAGACGCCCAGTGTGGTCCTCTTAGC
The DNA here is from genome assembly GCF_039906515.1 of Pseudorca crassidens. Taxonomy (NCBI): domain Eukaryota; kingdom Metazoa; phylum Chordata; class Mammalia; order Artiodactyla; family Delphinidae; genus Pseudorca; species Pseudorca crassidens. Next base: position 1,539,995 of record NC_090299.1, on the reverse strand, counting down.
AGCCCTAATTTACCTTCATTCACCGGAAAGGATAAGTCTATCCAGACTGGCTTGTAAACACTGGCTTTGAACAACCTCTTGCCCAAATTACACACACGATAAGCCTGATGAAGAAAAAAAATAATATGAACTTAATGCACTTTTTTTGAGAGTCCTGCCTATTTTATACATTTCAGCCATTTTTAACGGTCATTTGTTTCCAGTGTAGGAGATACTTAGGCATTAGATTCTAGGTCTGGCCAGAAAGCAGTCGCTGGGTCCCGGTTACTTAGGGGAGAAGCTAGAGGTCTGCAGCGTTCACGTTGGCGCGTGCGGTGCCGGGCCAGCCTGGCTGCAGGAGAGGGCTTCTCCCAGGATGCACTGTGCCGAGGGGCTGCTTTTTTCCCTCAAGGTGGTCCTTTTTTTTTTTATAACTTAAGGTGAAATACAGGTAAAATCACCCATTTTAAAATAATTTTTTATTTTAAAAATATTTAAAAATATTTTTAAAATATTTAAAAATTAAATATTTTAAATATTTATTAATTTTATTTAAATATTTTAAAATTTATTTTAAAAATATTTTTAAATTTTAAAATATTTAAATATTTTAAAATTTTAAAAATATTTAAATATTTTAAAATTTAAAAAATTTTAAAAATATTTTAAAAATATTTAAAAATATTATTTATTTTAAAAATAAAATCCCCCATTTTAAAGCAAACGCTTCAGTGGCACTTGTTCCTTCACAGTGTCATGCAGCCACCACCTCTGTCTCGTTCTGGAACCTTGCCGTCCTCCCAAGGAGACCCTGTGCCCACGCCCCGCCCCTCTGCACTCCTGCCCCTGCAGACACCCGTCTGCTGGGGAGCTGCCGTGGAAGGTGCACAGGAGCTGCTTTCCGTGGTTCAATTCGGTTTTGTGATGACTCATCGCCAGCAGCAGATTTAAGACGGTGAAGGTGCACGGCGCTGGGCACTGGGGCCTGCAGCATCACGTGCTGCTCTATGACCTGGACCTGGCCTCTCTGTGCCTCAGCTTCCTGTCCTCCGGACGGTGCAGGCTGGCATGGTGTTCAGGGCTGTGGAGAGAGGAGGGGGGATGGTGCTTGTGGAGCAGGATGGAGCCCCACCCACGGCAGCGGCAGGGAGCTCAGTGTGGGACTATGGCTGAGATGTGGATAAACCTACACTGTTAGGTGCCCAGCGCAGCAGCGTGAAGACTGAGAACCTGCAGCCAGGCCTCTTCTTGGCTGGAGAGCTGAGTCACAGGGGGTTGGCAGCCTGGTTCGAAGAATGGCCCCTAAGCTTCCCGGTCCCAGACCCCCAGGACATGGTGGGTTTCACGGCCTCGATCGTGTGTATGGCTGTGAGTGTGGCTCACAGCCTCAAGGAGGGGGGTATCCGGGCAGGCCTGGGCTGGTCTTGGCAGCCCTCGAAGTAGGACTTTCTCTGGCTGGTGGCAGGACAAAAGCACTCAGATGGGGCTCCACGCGCTGTTACCGCCTCCGTGATGGAGCGGCCGGGGGCCACACGGCAAGGATGTGCGCGCCCAGGAGCAGGGAGGCAGCCAGCACGGATACGGGGCCTGGATCTGCCAGACCCCGAGGAGCTGGGGCGCCTCCTCTTCCCAAGGCAGAGGCTCAGCCAGGCCGACGTCGGGGTTCCAGCCTGGAGAGGCCCTGGGTAGAGCGCCTTGCTGGGCTGGATGTCTGATCACACAGCTGGAGGCTGTGGTTCTGAGCTGCTAAGCTTGGGCTAACTTGTTTGCAGCCCGGAAAACTGACACTGGGGCCACAGGGGACCTGAGCTCCCGAGGAGACCAGCCCCCAGGGAGAGGCAGGCCTCTCTCCTAAGCTCCTGGGCGGCAGCAGCCTTCCTGGCTCGTGGCTGCATCGCGCCAACCTCTGCCTCTGTCATCGCATGGCCTCCTCTGCTGCCTCTCTCGGGACGCTTGTCACTGGATTTAGCCCCCCCCCGGGGGGGGCCTGATAATGCAGGAGCTCATCACTGGATCCTTGACCTAATTACATCTGCAAGGACCCTTTTGCCAATAAGGTCACATTTGTAGGTTCCGGGTGGACCCGTCCGGGGGGCCACCATTCAGCCCATTACAACACCACGGGGGGGCGGGGAGGGGGGGTCTGCTGTGGATGGCAGGGTGCACATCTGAGGCTGGAGGGGCAGAGGGGCTGCGTGTCCCAGTGCACGGCCTGCAGTGCTCAATGCGGGTGTCTCAGTGCCACGTCTCCGTGCGGACTCCGGCTGCTTTGTCACTCTGGTTCAGTTGCTGGGGTCCCCTGCAGAACAGAGGTTTCCTGAGGGGGCTCCCAGCTGCAGCCACACCCTGAGAAGGATGGAGGATCCAAATGGGGAAGGTGTGTCTGCGCCAGGGCTGCCGGTGGCCAGCGTCCCCTGTGAGCGTTGCAGGGAGCAGCCTGCAGCTTCTTCTGAGTCGTGGGAGACCGTGGGAATCTTGCGGGCTGAGGCTCCCCGTGGGGCTGGACGCCGAGGCCAGGGAAAGGTCAGGCAGTGAGTCTGCAGGCACACAGCACAGGGAGCCTCAGGTGGGCTGGCCACGCACTGCACGATGCTGCCCGCTGACCTGGCAGCCTGGCATGAGACCCAGTGGACCCTGGGTGCTCCAGAGCCGTGCAGGCCAGAACGCCCTCTGATAGGCGTGTGGGCAGCCCCTGGCCTGATAGCCCGGCTGGGCGTGGATGAGAGTGGGGGCTGGCTCTGGCCACCGGGACTGTGGGGCACGGGAGCCATGCTCTGCGGGAGGGGACAGTGCTGGTGGCGGGAGATAATGGGGATCCCCAAGGAGGGATTCGTGGGCTCCCGGGTCCTCCCTGCAAGAGCGAGACTGTAGAAAGGGAAGCAGCACGGCTCCCCGAGGGGGCCTGGGGCCTGCCTGCCCCCACTCCTCGCTCTGTGGCCACTTCCTTTGTTCTCCGCGCATCTTTTCCCAGGATAAGTCCCCTTCCTAAGTTGCAAATTGAAAACCCTAAGCTCCCTGCTCCCACCGGGGTGAATCCTCTGGCCAGGCAGGTCCCTGGGAAGCCGAGCCCTGAGACCTCCACTGCAATGCGTCCGCATCCCGGCATATCTCAGCCGCAGCGGCACTTGGTTTCCTAAGTGCGTTCCTTCCTCCAAAGCCTTCCTCTCAATAAACTCCAGCGGTCCCGTGAGCAGAGGGCCAGCTCTGGCGTGACGCCTCCCGGGGATGCTCTGGGCTGTCCCTCCTGCCTCTTCTGTTCCGTGTGGCGACATGGCGGGAATTGGGAAGGAGGTTTCCAAGCAGACGTGGGAGCCGCCCGTCGGCAGGCGAGTCTGTGGCTCTTCCTTTGTGTCTAGGATTGATTCCCGTGGGGTGATTGCGCTTGGGGTCAGTGTTACTAGGAGTGACCTTGAGAAGCTAATCGGGAAATGGACGTTTTGAAAGCCTTTAATTTGCCTCTCCCAATGGGCTCCATGTCTAATATGGTCGTAATTGCCAGTTTATATGTGTCTCGATGACTTAACTTTATGCTCAGGCTTTGGAGAGAATTTACGGGAGCAGCAGTTTCAGATAAATTGCGGGAGGCCTGCAGTGAGGACGGGGGCCCCCAGGCGGGTCGCTGGGTGCCGTGTCCTCCAGGGGTCCCATCCTTGCTGTGCCCGGGGCGGCCTCGCGGCCGTCAGCTCACACCGCAGCAGAGCTGCGTCCAGGCAGTGGGTGTCCAAGGGGCCTCTCTCCTGTGGCCACGTCGGTTCTGCTGACGCCAACACCCCAGTTCTGTTCCTGGGCAGCTCTGAGGCCGAGGTGAGTGGGGAGCCAGGTGGCCCCGACATGACAGCCTGTCATGAGGGACACTCACAGAGCCGTTCCTATTGTAGCAGATGTGGGAACTGTCAGCCCAAGGGGGGGTCCTGGCCCCCGTGCTTTGCTGTGTGGGGTTCTTTGAGGACGGCCGGCCTACCCTGACCAAGACCCTGACGGGTGCTCCCACGATGCTAGCAGACCCCTCCCCAGTGGGCCTGGGGTAGACCCAGGGGGCAAGCAGAGGGGGGGGGGCAGAGAAAGGCTCATCCCGGGGGGGTTGGACCCAAAGGGGGAGGGGGAAGGGGAGGGGGAGGGGGAAAGACTCAGGGGGCAGAAGGGGGAAGAGCCATAGGGGACGGGATGAGGGGAGAGCAGAAGGGAGGCTGAGGGGCACACTCGGAGGAGGCCAAGCCAGGAAGACCCGGGGAAAGAACTGGGGGCAGCCCTGTGGGTAGAGGGGGCGGGGAGGTGTATGCTGAGGTGGGGCACAGCGCTGTGGGGAGCCTTCAGAGAGGTGAGCCCCGCCCCCAGCAAGGATGTACAGATGCTGGGCTGCTGCTGCTTCATCCTGGCTTGGTTCTCCCTCTGCCCGGTTGCCAGTAGCTGTCCAGCCCTCCCGGCTCTGTGCCGCAGGTCCCAGGGGACGGCTGGTGGCCTCAGCTCTGCTGTGTCTGTTCCAAGGCTCTGAAGCTCCCTCTGGCTCGTGGTCCCCACAGTTTCTGTTGAGACGAAACTGGACTCTGGGGGCTGCTTGGGAAGGTGAGATGGGTCCCTGCCAAGCTCCTTAAAGGAAAATAAATTCGAGGAAGGTTAAACATTTTACTGTATGAAAGAGACCATAAAGATGCGGAGTGTAGACAGATGTGTCTGTATCCTGCAATAAGGAAGGCCTTGGAAGGTGTGGCATCAGGGGCAGGAGGCAGAGGCGGCTGCAGAAGTGAGATTCAGCAATGTAAGAACTAACACATTTCCCCGTGGAGAGGACTACCATCGAGTCAAAAGACAGGTGCCAAAGAGGGGAGTGTCGGTGATGATACGGCAGGCAGCTGGTTGGCTTTGGTAACACACAAAAGCTATCACAGCACCTCCCACCCACGGGGACGGCCGCTACCAAAAAACAGGACAACAAGTGTTGGCGAGGATGCAGAGAAAGTGGAGCCCCGTGCGCTGTGGGTGGGAACGTGAAATGGTGCAGCGTCTGTGGAAAACAGTAGGGAGGTTCCTTAGAAAACTAAAAATAGAGCTACCATATGATCCAGCAATTGGATTTCTGGCATATATTCTAAAGAATTGAAAGCAGGGTCTTAAAGAGACATTTGTAGATCCATGTTCACAGCAGCCCTGTTCACAGCAGCGAAGACGTGGAAGCAACCTGGGTGTCCCTGGATGGATGAATGTGGTCCATCCACGTGATGCGGTATTTTATTCAGACTTAAAAGGAAGGAAATTCTAACACCTGCTACAACGTGGATGAACTTTGAAGGTATTATTAGGCTGAGTGAAATGAGCCAGTCGTGAAAAGACACATTCTGTATGATTCCACTCATATGAGGTACTTAGTTAAATTCATAGAGACAGAAAGCAGACTGGTGGTTGCAGGAGGCTGAGGGGAGGGGGAATGGGGAGTTAACTGTTTAATAGGTATAGAGTTTCCATTTTATAGGATGAAAAGAGTTATGGGGATGGATGGATGGTGGCGATCACTGCATAAAACGGGAATGTACTTCATACTGCTGAACTGTACACTTAAAATGGTCAAGATGGTAAATTTTGTCGTATGTGTTTTAACACAATAAAATGCATACTGAATGATAAAACAAAACAAAACAAAAACAAAATCTTACCACACATCACTTAGAGGAAGAGAATTGCTCCAGGGAAATATGGACAAGGGACACAGCACCCATTAGGGTTGGTGTGAGGGGCACACCACACTGTAATGTAACCCAGGGGCAGTCGGGCAGTGAGGCCCACGTGGTGGCCCGGCTCAGCCATCCTCAGTCTGTGGCTTACACTTCCTGAACCATGATGACTGCTGAGGGCCAGCCATCACATCTGCACTCCAGCCTACAGGGAGGAGGAGAGAGGAAGGCAGGCTTGCTCTCCCTGCTTATAACCCGTTGGCCAGAGCCTACATCTCAAGGTGGGAGATGCTGTGTTTCTTCCAGAGCACCATGGGAGCCTCTGAAGATTGGAGGGCTTTGCTCCCACAGGAAGAAGTGTGGAAGAAAGGTTATGGGGCGAGTGTAGCCTCTATCATAGACACAAACAGGCAGGTAGTACACGGTGACGACCGTCAACCTCACCAGCACTCGGGGGATCACAGAGGCACAGCAGCCTTTCCGCGTGTCGGTGACTGTGTGGGTCCCGGGCCGTGTCCTCTGAGCCCTTCTCAGCCTGCCCCCTGCCCAGCTGTGCGTCTGGGTGGGGATGCTGACCACCCAGCATCAACTGTGTTTCTCGGGCTCCTGGGTTGGTGGGCTCCCACCCGGCTTCAGCCAGCAGGAGGCTCTGGCGGGACACGGGCTGGTGGGGAAGGTACGTGTGCCCCTGTCTGGGTTCCGCCTCCGCCGAAGCTGCTGTGGTTCCTGCCACCGCTCCAGCCCCCATCCCCTCCCCCGGCTTCCTCTAGTGACCGCCCCACCCCCACCCCCTGAGCTGTCCCTCCAGCCTGGCCAGTGGCCGGTCCCCACCGACTTCTCAGCTCTGTCACTCCCTCTAGTTCCCTGCACCAAAGCCCCTCTGTTCCAGGTCCTCACGGGACCCTGCCTGACACAAGCGCTAACACCAGGGCTACCTGCCCTGGGGAGATGGGCCCTGCTCAGTCCTGCAAACCACACGTTTGGAAATTAAAATGCATCCCCTTTTGTCTCATAACTCTGTACCAGAACGTACTCTTGTGCCTGAGTGGGAGGACACGTACCAGGTTGTTTAATGCAGTTTTGTTCACGAGGATGAAACACCAGCACAGCCTTCCCTTGGAAAGCCCGTTAGTAGTGAGGTTGGAAGCTCAATTCAGCTGCTTCCACTGCAGGGGGCCCAGGTTTGATCCCTAGTTGGGGAGCTAAGGTCCTGCAAGACACACGGCACAGGCAAAAAAAAAAAAGAAAAAAAAAAAAGAAATGCATTTCTAATAGAACTTTACCGTGAAACGATCGTTCACCAGGCTTTGTCTCATGTTTATGTTATTTTCTCAGTTGTATGCTAATACTTATCACAATGATGACTCCGTCTGGAAGAAACTTTTAACACTCAGAGCCTCGCAGGCACAGGAGATTCTTTAAAAAGTTTTAAATCCAATTCACATAATACCGATCAATTGAGATCAAATATTAAAATATTGATGGGTGGAGCTTCCCTGGTGGCTCAGTGGTTAGGAATCTGCCTGCCAATTCAGGGGACACGGGTTCGAGCCCTGGTCCGGGAAGATCCCACATGCCACAGAGCAACTAAGCCTGCGCGCTGCAACTACTGAGCCTGCGCTCTAGAGCCCGTGAGCCACAACTACTGAGCCCAAGTGCCACAGCTGCTGAAGCCCATGCACCTAGAGCCCGTGCTCCACAACAAGAGAAGCCACCGCAATGAGAAGCCCGTGCACCACAACGAAGAGTAGCCCCTGCTCGCCGCAACTAGAGAAAGCCCGTGTGCAGCAACGAAGACCCAACGCAGCCAAAAATAAAATAAATTTTATAAATAAATAAATATTGATGGGTGATCAATAAAAGACTTTGAAGCATAAAAATATAGTCCCTGAGGATACATCACACGAGGAAGTGGCGTGGAAATGGGAACTCAGGAAGGCAGAGGAGCCGTTCCTTGTGCAGTGGTCTGTCTGTCTGCTGACCAGGGGCAGTCAAGGCAGAGCTGTTTGGAGGCCACGAGTGATGGGCTCGTTTTATTGCTAAATGTCCACAGTTACACTGTGCTGGCAATCCCAACCTCTGGACTCCTGTAAACTGTAGCTGCAGTTTTAGCTGTCAGCTTGGTTTTTCCTGATTCTCTTGAGAGGAGAGATCTTCAAGTTTGAGGCCCTGGGATGGGGGGCACCTGCCCCTCATAGCTCCCCCTGTCTGGACAGAACCTGGGGTTCTAAGATTATCTTTATTTGGTAGGCGAGGAAACGATAGTCCCATTGTGGCTGTTCTATGATTTTGAGGGTCCTGCCTCTCCCTGGAATTCTCCCCCACCTGCACAGCTGCCCACTCTCCGCGTAGATCTCCAGCGGGACTGTGCGTTTCTGGGTCTCAGCCACCCTGAGGTGTTCTCTACCCATATGGCCAGCCCTCATCCAGCCCCTTGTCCTCGTGGGACAGCTCCGCAGCCTCCCGACATGGGCCAGATCTTGCCAAGCCAGTGGGGCAGGCGGGCAGGCCATCTTGCCAGTGGCTCACCAGGACATCCCCTGCCCCCAGAGGAAAAGCCCTGTGCTCAGAGCACCCCTGCACCGGCTCCCTCCCTCGTGGGGGCCCGGGATGGGGTGGGCAGGGGCAGGTGGGCAGGCCATCTTGCCAGTGGCTCACCAGGACATCCTCTGCCCCCAGAGGAAAAGCCCTGTGCTCAGAGCACCCCTGCACCGGCTCCCTCCCTCGTGGGGGCCCGGGATGGGGTGGGCAGGGGCAGGTGGGCCAGGCAATCTGACTTGATACAGCTTGTTGAACACTCGGGATTGATGGCGCTCTCGCGGGACTGAAAGGCTGGGTGTAGAGTCTGCGGCTCCAAAAGGCAATTGTCTGGCTGGTCCCAGGATGCAGGGCTGAGTGAAGGGACGGAGGAGGGGTGGGGAGGGGCTGAGGGAGCTTTGCCGGGCCTTGGCTGGACCTGCTCTTCAGCAAACGTTTCCTGAGCTCCTGCCACGTGCCCAGCCCCGAGACAGGGCGGCCCGGCCTTCTTGGACCTTGCCATCAGCTGGGCAGAGACCCGTGCTGCAGTCAGTCCTGGGGAGAGCACAGAGGAACGCGGGGGAGGAGGGGCGCCTTCCTGAGGACGTACACGGGCCTGGGGTCGGCGACTGCCCTAAGGTGGACACGGAGAGATGGAGCCTCAGGTGAACAGAGAGGCTCCAGGGAGTGTCTCAGAGGAATCGGGACAGGAAGGGGGACCACAGTCCTCAGACTTCAGTCCTAGACTGTGAGTTCCAGGTGGGATGAATAAAAATAGATCCAACTGAGATGTGTGGGAAAACTGCAGAACATCGAGGTAGAGAGGAAATCTTAGCAGTTACGAGAAAAGACAGTGTAGCTCCCGAGACAGGGAAAGTCGGGTGGGCTCTCTCAACGACCCCAAGTGCCACAGGACATAGGAAGAGCCTCAGTGCGGAGACGGCGACTGCAGCCCGGCTTCATGCTGATGAACTCCTGCGCAGGGTGGGTTTCACCTTCTGTGGACCCTCCTTCTAAGACTTATCATCATCAGATGTGTGTCGGCAAGAGGAAAAGAGAACTCAGGGTTCTCCCTCAGCGGAAGGGACAGCAGAAGCGGCCACGAGGATGGAAACTGGCAAAGTGTTGACAAGTGTCATCAGGTGTTCATGGTTTGAGAACGTGTGTCTAAAGCAGAGGTGACCGTGAAGCTGTAGTTGCAGTGTGAGCTCCGGGCACGAGCACGTATGAATTGTAGATTTTCTAGTATCCACGTTAAAATAAATAGTAAAAAGAAACAGGAGAGGAGGACTTCGCCTTCCAGCGCAGGGGGTGTGGGTTTGATCCCTGGCGGGGGAGCTGGGATCCCGGGTTCCTCCCTGCCGAGAACCAAAACTTAAACAACAGAAGCAATACTGTCACAACTTCAATAAAAACTTTAAAAATGGTCCACATGAAAAAAAATCTTTAAAGAAAACAGGTGAGATTAACTGCAATAATATATTGTATTTAATCAGCTAGATTTAAAATACTGTGCTTTCAGCATATAATCAACATGCAGACTACGGGACCCAGTACCTTCACGCCACAGGCTTTGATGTCAGAGTGTTTTTCGCGCTGAAACCTCTCAATTCCGACCGCCCCTTTGCAGAGGGGTCGCCAGCCCCTGGGGTGGTGGCTGCCGCTGTGGAAGGGGAGCCTGGACGGCAGGACCAGAGGGAGGGGTCCGGGCTGTCCGCGGGCTGCCGTTGAGCCTGGGGACGTGCTGGCCTCGGCCTGTGACAGCAGGTGACGGGGGCACAGGTGTTATTCATACCTCGTGGATTTCCAGGCAGAGCTGAAGGTCTAGTGTTGGGGCGGCCGCCGTGCCCCGCCTGGGGTGGCGTCTCAACCCACGGGGGTGGTTCATTCCACATGGCCTCCAAGCCGTGACCATCTGGGGCCCGGGGGTTGGGCATTGGCTCTCCAGCTCGGGGGAGAGTCGGGCGGGTCCCTTGGGAGGTGGCCCTGGGGTGCTCCCTCAAGGTCAGCCAGGGTGACCGGGCCTTGTGGGAACTTAACCCTCCGTTTGATGCCAAGTTGCTTGAAATGAGTAGGAACAACTTGATTCTAACATTTTCCTGTAAAATCAGTGCTTGGGGATGAGAAGAGAAAGCCGCCTTCCTGGAGGTTTTGGAAAAAGGCCGGGACAAACCCCTCCTCATGCTTTGCCACCGCATCAGCGAGGGCAGGGGCTGCGTGCCAGGGGCCTGGCGCAGACGGCAGTGCCAGGGAGAGGCCACCCGGCAGACAGCTCGGGACAGATGCGCTTTGTGGATGAATACTGATCGTCTGAACTCATGTTCATGTCGTTTGAATTAGCGTTTTCATAAGCAATAGAGAAAGACAAAGGTTCTCGAGGAGAATTCCGTTCTGGAAGCCCAGAATCTCCTGTGGGAAGAGTTGGGCCCCGTCCTCGGCCACCCTCCCACCTGAAGCCTGTCCGGCTCAGCAGACGCTTCACAGCCCCACGTGTTCGGTGCACGTGGCCGTCCGCTCCCGACTGTTCCCGAGACCCTTGACAGAAAGGGGGTCAAGTGCCTGCCGGGATGTGAGTACAGCCGCTGCGTCTGCCGTCTGGGTTTATGTGGGTACATTTAAATTTCAGGTCTGTGCATAGATACTTTGGGCGTCTTTCCTCCTGAGCATACAAAGAGTTACTTTAAAACATAGGTTTCTGACAGATGTCTGTTCCTGTCTTAGCAGCTCTCAGCTCCTAAAAAATTAGAAGGCTTTTCTTTTTTGACAGATCTTTGCATCAGTTCTGGCTCTTTCTGTGTAATTGCACTCCGGTTATCCCTGTGGCTTTTTCTAAACTGAAGGGGCTGAACTACGAACAAGATGGGCTACGTGTGACTGCATATATCGTAATTGTAGGGTGAAAACACTGCCTTCGCTCTGAAGACATAGCCTCTCGGGTTTGCTTGGGGAGGGGCAGCTGTGTGGGCAACGAGAGGAGGTCACAGGGCAGTGGGCCTTCCTTTGCCAGTCCTGCTTCTTCTTTTTAATTGAAATATATGTACAATATTATATAAGTTACAGGGGCACAGCACAGTGATTCACATGTTTTCTAGGTTATACTCCATTTATAGTTATTATAAAATATTGGCTGTATCCCCTGTGATGTACAATGTATCCTTGTAGTTTATTTGGTACATAATAGTTTGTGCCTCTTAATCCCCTACCTTATCTTGCCCCTCCCCACTTCCCTCTCCTCCCTGGTGACCACTAGTTTGTTCTCTGTATCTGTGAGTCTGCTTCGTTTTTGTTATATTCACTAGTTTGTTTTTACTTTTTTGATTCCACCTGTAAGCGATATCATGCAGTATTTGTCTTTCTCTGTCTGACTTATTTCACTTAGCATAATACCCTGCAAGTCCATCCATGTTGCTGCAAATGGCAAGATTTCATTCTTTTCTGTGGCTGAGTAATATTCCACTTTGTATCTATTTCACACCTTCTTTATCTATTCCTCTGTCGATGGTTGCTTCCAAATCTTGGCTATGGTAAATAATGCTGCTGTGGACATTGGGGTGCATGTGTCTTTTCGAATTGGTGTGTTTTCATTTTCTTTGGGTATATACCCAGGAGTGGAATTGCTGGATCATAGGATAGTTCTATTTTTAGTTTTTTGAGGACCTTCCATACTGTTTTCCACCGTGACTGTACCAATTTACACTCCCATCAACAGTGTACGAGGGTTCCCTTTTCTCCACACCCTCTCCAGCATTTGTTATTTGTGTTCTTTTTGGTGATAGTCATTCTGACAGGTGTGAGGTGGTATTTCACTGTGGTTTTGATTTGCATTTCCCTGATGGTTAGTGATGTTGAGCATCTTTTCACGTGCCTCTTGGCCATCTGCATTTCCTCTTTGGAAAAATGTCTATTCAGGTCTTCGGCCCATTTTTTGATTGGGTTGTTTGTTTTTTGGGTGTTGAGTTGTATGAGCTGTTTATATATTTTGTATATTAACCGCTCATCTGTCATGTCATTTGCAAATATTTTCTCCCATTGAGTAGGTTGTCTTTTCATTGTGTTGACGGCTTCCTTTGCTGTGCAACAGCTTCTAAGTTTAATTAGGTCCCAATGTTTCCTGTTGCCTTTCGCCAGCTCCTGTTCTAACCAGACGCACCACCAGGCTGTCCTTCCCAGTCTGAGATCGCTGTGCTTTGGAGGACTCTTTTGTTTCCTCTTGGTCACGAGAACACACGACAGCAAATGAAACGGTCACGTCATGTTCTGACAGGACACATGGCCTTTTTCCTGGGCTTCCTTCTCTGCATAGGCAGTGTCCCGCCAAGGACAGGCCTCACCTCAGAGCCTCCCCCCCGTCCTCCTTAGGCCCCCCCAGGCTTCTGCTGCAGGTGACCAAAGGGTTGTGTGTGGTTTTGTACCCTGCTGTCCCCCTGCCCCAGTGGGCTAAGGGCTGGGGTCTGTGGTCGCTGGGTTCCCGTGCGGCTGCCCAGTCCTGGACAGCCTCCTGCTCTGGACCGTGCCAGGACATCCTCAGCCGCTGGCCTGGCAGCCCCACCTGTGGCCCTGTCACTGAGCAGGCTTGGCTCCTGGCTCCTCACCCTGGGGGACGGGCAGGGGCTGACAGCTGCTGGGTCAAGGACCAGCCTCCTGGCACGGCCTTCCCGAGGGACTGTCAGCAGCTCGAGGGCAGCCTCATCCCATTTCCCCGTGGGCCCTGAAAGGCGGTGACAGCTGCCTGTCTCCCTGCCCAGTCCTGCCCCCTGTGCCTTGGTGGTCAGCCCGTGGTGGGCTTGGGCCATGGCCAGGGACCTGCCAGTGCACCCCCAGGGGCGTTCCAGGCATAACTGCCACAGGGGTTGGCCCTCTTCCTCCCAGAGCTGGGGGCGTCCCCGGCAGCGGGGGAAGTGGGTGGGTGACCTCTGGCCACATCGTCACGTCCTCTCCCTGGGCCTCCTGGGTTCACCCCGACTCTACCCCTGGGCATCCTCGCTGACCCCAGGCTGAACACCCAGCCCCTCACTGAGATGGTGCCCTGGCCCGTCACCTCTGTCCCCAGGCAACCCCTGATCTGTATTCTGTCATTACGTATAGATTGCATTTTCCAGAATTGTGTATAAACGGCATCAGTCTACCTGGGTCGGCTTCCAGTCACCCTACATGTTTTGAGGCTCACCCACGTTGGAGGGTGTCAGCAGCTCCCTCCCTTTTATTGCTGAGGTGGGTCCCGCCGTGTGGACGGACTGCAGCTTGTTTGTCCATCGCAGGTAACAGACGTGTGGGTTGTTCCCAGGTTCTGACTGTTACAAATAAAGCAGCTCTGAACATGCGTGCGCAAGTCTCTGTGCGGACGGCGGCTTTCACTTCTCTTGGGACAGCTGGGTGTAGAACGGCGGGTTCATACGGTCGGTGAATGTTTAACTTTTTGAGAAAACTGCCAAACCGTTTTCCAAAGATTGGACCACTTAGCATCGCCACCAGCTGTACGAGGTTCTAGTCGCCCTGCACCCTTGCCAGCACTTGGTGTGCTCAGATTCTAAACTTTAGCCATCCTGGCGGGTGTGAGGTGGTAGGTCACCGTGGCCTGAATTTGCACTTGCCTGATGACCACGTGTTGAGCATCTTTTCGTGTAGGTCTCCTTTTTTTTTTGACATCTTTATTGGAGTATAATTGCTTTACGATGGTGTGTTAGTTTCTGCTTTACAACAAAATGAATCATTTATATACATACATATGTTCCCATATCTCTTCCCTCTTGCGTCTCCCTCCCTCCCACCGAGGTCTTCTTTAGTTGTGTCTGTTCAAATCTTTTGCCCATTTTAAAATCCAGTTGTCTTCTGACTGAGGTGTAACAGTTCTTCTGTATCTCAGGTGTAAGTTCTCTGAAATAGACATGTTTGACAAATATCGTCTCCAAGTCTGTGGCCTGACTTTTCATTTTCTTAGCAGAGCAAACTTCTGAATGTTGGTGAAGTCCAGTTTATTTATTCGTTTGTTTGACTAGTTCGTGCTCTTTGTGAGCTATTTAAGAAAACGTTGCCAAGCCCAGGGTCACTACGATTTTTCTGTTTGGGGGTTGACGGTTGTGTGTGTGATGAGCGAGGCTCCAGGATCATTTTTTTGCCCATGGCTGTCCGATTTTTCCAGCACTTTTTGTTGAAAGGATTCTTCTTCTCCATCGCATTTCTGCGGTGTCTTGTCAAAAATCAGCTGGCCGTGTGTGTGTGGGTTTATTTCTGGACTCTCCATCCTGTGGCATCCCCAGGCACGGTAACAGCCAAGACCATCCCTCTCTATGCCCAAACGCCCACCTGGCCGGGCACTGACTGTAGGCTGGTTCTAAACATGGGAGCCCAACATGCAGCATTCACCCCGTTGGGAGGATGTAACCAGGTAGTGAGAAGAGGAAACACCGCCTTGTGACACTAAGTCTGTGCCCTTGAGGAAGAATATTCCAAGCATCCAAGGAGAAAAGGACTCTCCTTTGGGTAACCGTTCTGGTCTGGATGGCCCTGTTTGCCCTTCCTCCCCGACTCGGGCCACCTTCTCACCTGAGCCCTCAGGTGGCCCCCTTGTGGACACAGGCTGAGGGCTTGTCCCAGATGCTCTACCCTGCCTGTCTCCCAGATGGCCCAGCACTTAGGACCTGCCCTGCCCGGGCCCCCACTTCAGCCCAAACCTTCAGGAGGTGGCCGCTGACTGGTGCGTGGGCCAGCCTGTCTGCAGGAGCTGCCCAGGCTCCCGCCTCTCCCCACCTCGAGGGAGTCGGGGTGGGCACACGGCGGGGGTGGGGCGTCCAGAGCGGGAGCCCACGGGCTGTTCAGCTTTTGCCACTGTTGCGGATTGACGTGAAAAGTTTTAATTATCTGTCCACTATTGCTGAAGGGAGTCTTTTTATTTTGTGTGGCGTGTGGTTTTGCCCTGACCTGAGAACCTGCATCTGAATTATTTCGCCGCAGACCCTGTCCTTGTTCTCTGAGCAGACACCCAGTTGTTTCTCTTCTGCCGTATGTCAGAACATCCGCCTGTAGTTTTTCCTCTAAAAATGCATAAAAACCAAATACAGGCTCTTGCTGGACTATATTGCAGGTAACTTTTATCCTCTGGGGAAACGGCACATTGGTGAGAACAGGTGTTCCATTAGGATGGCTGTCTTTAAATGATGAGAGCTCATTGTCTCTGATCCGTGCTGTTAGTGACGAGCAACCTGTGAGTCAAGTGCTTCTAAGTTTTATTTGATAAACTCAGCAGCAAGTGTAATAAAAAGGAGAATTTGCCAAGGGAGCTCGGTGTGGGCCCCAGCAAATCTGCAAGCCGACTGGACGGCCTGGAGCCGTCTGGGCCCACGGGTCCAAGGGCCCCTCTGCCCTCTCCCTGCCACCACCCCATTCCCCACTCCCTTCTCCCCACTCAACACCCCAGACCAGGCCCCTCCCCCTTCTCTCTGCTCCAAGTCGCCCCCCTGCTTCTCCCATAAGGAGCAGAATCCCAAACCTAACAGGTTTGAACACGAAGACCCAGACTCCAAATCCGTGTTGCGAACTCTTCCCCCCGTGTCGTGTTCCACGTCAAGACCCTGTCGCCTTTCCTGTGCAGCACTTGGGTGCAGTGGGCACCGTGTCCTCTTGTGGAACCATCTGGAACCCTCCGCATCACACAGAAAGGTCGGCGGTACTGACACCAGCCCTGCACGGACACAGGCCAGGGCGCGGTGCCCATCCTGCTTCCGTGGGGCCGTCAGAGGGAGGCCATCAGAGTCAAGGGCGGGGCAGGGGGACAGCCTCCAAGGGATGCGAGCTGGTGCCCTGGGCAGCACACCACGGGGGGCCCATGGCAGCACCACCGTGACGAACAGAGGCAGGATCCGGACCATGCCCTCCCTCTGGGCGAGCCATTCACCAGGCCCCTCCCGCATCCCTCCGGACTCAGCCAGCAGCGTTCGGGTCCGGGACCGCCTCCGTCCTGCAGGTGTGTCCCCTGCATTGACGGAAGGCTTGTGGGAAGACAGTGTCCAGAACACGGGGTGAGGCTTGTTTTCGGAAGCACAGGAGGCGAGTGGGGAAACCCGCGGCCCCCTCGTGTGACCCAGGGCGCGTGAACCTGACTCCCTGTCTGCGGCCTGGGGCGTCCGGGCATGCTCTGGAGGACCCAGAGTTGTGGGCATTTTCACCTCCGTGTGTCCGTAGGGCCTTGGGCGGAGCTGCTGCCCAGGGCAAGTTCACACAGTAAGTGGAAAGAAGCTGGAAAAAGACACGGTGGTCCTCTCTCCTGCCTGCTTGTGCTGTGGTGCACCTGGTGGTCAGGGTGGGGAGCAGGGAGGATGCGTTCCTTTCTCGTGGCTCCTGTGACCACAAAGTAGGTGGCTGAGAACAACAGGAATGCATTCTTTCACAGCTCAGGAGACCACGGTCTGAAAGCGAGGTGTTGGCAGGGCTGGTTTCTTCTGGAAGCTCTGAGAGAGAGTCTGGCCCTTGTCTCCTCCAGGTTCTGGGGGCTCCAGGCGTTCCTCGGCCTGTAGACGCGTCACTCGGATCTCTGCCTGTTTCTCCCGTGGCCTCTCCTCTGTGTGTATGTCCCCTTCCCTCGTAAGGATACTTGTCATAGGAGGCGGGGCCACCCGGGTAATCCAGGAGGGTCTCATGCCAAGACCCTTACCTTCCTTCCATTGGCAAAGACCCGTTTTCCAAAGAAGGTCACATTCACAGGTTCCACGTGGACTTTTGAGGGCCACCTATCCCACCTGCTACAGGTGAGTAGGGAACACCTCGGGGGTCCCAGCGCAGGTGATGGGGAGCCCCTTCGCCTTGTCCCAGGGAGTCTCCGTACAGCAAGTTGGGTCCTGATCCTGGCGACGCTGCCGCACTGCACAGTCCACACCTGCCCACGGCTTTGGTGAGGTCATATGGCGGTTGCAGAGACGACCCTCATCGCTGCAGACAGAAGGCCCAGTGTAGACCGTGCGTCTGTCTACGGGGCTGTGGACGAGTAGATCTGGTCAGACCCGAGAGCGCCTCGGCAACTTCACGCGCGTGTGGAAAGATGGCGGGAGCAAAGGAGACTTACAGATAGACGAATGGCAGCACACGGAAGGATGCTCTATGGCGTCGGTCACCAGGGAAACGCAAGTCCAGGTGACACAGCACTTCACGCCCACCGGGACGGCTAGAATCAGAGAGCCAGACGGCAACAAGTGGTGGGGAGGACATGGAGAAATTGGACCTTCAGCGCTGTTGTTACGTGATCAGTTTTATTGAGATGTAATTGACATGCAGCGCTGCACGAGTTAAGGTGTGCAGCATGAGGAACTGACTTACACACATCCCGAAATGGGCATCACAGTAAGTTTAGTGAACATCCATCTTCTCATATAGATACAACATTAAAGAAATAGACGACATTTTTTCCCTGTGATGAGAACTCCTAGGACTTCCTTAACTTTCACATATAACACACAGCAGTGTTAACTATATTTATCATGTTGTGCATCACATCCCTAGTACTTCTTTATCTTACAACGGGAAGCTTGTACCTTTTGACCCCCTTCATCCAATTCCCCCTCCCCACACTGTTCCCCTTCTGTAACCACAAACCTGATCTTTTTTTCTATGAGTTTGCTTGTTTTTGAAGTGTAATTGACCTACAACACTATGTTGGTTCCTGTTCCACAACACAGTGATTTGATGTTTCAAAAGGATCCCCAGGCTACGTCTAGTTATGCTCTGTCACCACACAAAGCTATCACGTAGTTCTTGGCTGTATTCCCCACACTGTACATTTCATACCCGTGGCTCATTTATTTTGCAGCTGAAAGTTTGTCCCTCTTAATCTCCCTCACCTATTTCTATCCTCCCCTCATCCCCCTCCCCTCTGGAAACCACCTGTTTGTTTTCTGTATCTATAACTCTGTTTCTGTTTTGTTATGTTAGTTCATTTGTTCTGTTTTTTAGATCCCACATATAAGTGAAATCATACAGTATTTGTCTTTCTCTGTCTGACTTACTTCACAAAGCATTATACCCTCTAGGCCCATCCATGTTGTCTCGAAAGGCAACATTTCATTCTTTTTTCTGGCTGAGTAATATTCCATTGTGTATATGTACCACATCTTCTTTATCATTCATCTGTGGATGGGCTCTTAGGTTGGTTCCATGTCTTGGCTGTTGTCAATAATGATGCAATGAACACGGAGGTGCAGATATCTTTTTAGATTAGTGTTTGCATATTCTTCAGATAAATACCTAGAGGTGGGATTGCTGCATCATATGGTAGTTTTATTCTTAAGTTTTTGAGGAACCTCCATACTGTTCTCCACAGTGGCTGCACCAATTTACATTCCCACCAACAGGGCACAAAGGTTCCCTTTTCTCCACACCCTCGCCAACTCTTGTTATCTGTGTTCTTTTTGATGATGGCCATTCTGACAGGTGTGAGGTGATATCTCATTGAGGTTTTGATTTGCATTTCCCTGATGACTAGCGATGTTGAACATATTTTCATGTGCCTGTTGGCCATCTGCATGTCTTCTTTGGAAAAATGTCTATTCAGATCCTCTGCCCATTTTCTGAGTTGTTTGTTTTTTGATGTTGAGTCGTATGAGTCCTTTGTACACTTTGGATATTAACCCCTTATCAGATATATCGCTTGCAAACACCTTCCCTCGTTCAGTAAGTAGCCTTTTCATTTTGTTAATAATTTCCTTCACTGTACAGACACGTTTTAGTTTAATGTAGTCCCATTTGTTTATATTTACTTTTCTTCCCCTTGCCTGAGGAGACAAATCCAAAAAAATATTACTATGACCAATGCCAAAGAGCATACTGCCTAGGTTTTCTTTTAGAAGTTTTATGGTTTCAGGTCTTACATTTAAGTCTTTAATCCATTTTGAATTTATTTCTGTAGATGGTATGAGAGAGTAGTCCAGTTTGACTCTTTTGCACGTAGCTATCCAGTTTTTCCCAACACCATTTATTGAAGAGGCTGTCTTTCCCCCACTGTATATTCTTGCCTCCCTTGTCGTAGATTTATTGCCCATATAAGTGTAGGTTCATTTCTGGGTTCTCTATTATGTTCCATTGAGCTGTGTGCCTGTTTTTGTGCCAATATCATACTTTTTTGATTACTGTAACTTTGCAGTATAGTTTGAAATCAGGGAGTGTGATACCTCCAGCTTTGTTCTTCTTCCTGAAGATTGTTTTGGTTCTTCAGGGTCTTTTGTGTTCACATACAAATTTTCGAATTATTTGTTCTAGTTCTGTGAAAAATACCATTGGTATTTTGACAGCGATTGCATTGAATCTGTAGATTGCCTTGGGTAGTATGGTCACTTTAACAGTATTAATTCTTTCAGTGTATGAACACGGGATATCTTTCCATCTGTTTGTGTCATCTTCAGTTTCTTTCATCAGCGTCTTATAGATTTCTGAGTACAGGTCTTTTACCTTCTTAGTTAAATTTATTCCAAGTTATTTTATTCTTTTTGATGTGATTGTGAATGGGATTGTTTCCTTAGTTTCTCTTTCTGATAGCTCCTTGTTAGTGTACAGAAATGCAACAGGCTTCTGTATATTAATTTTGTATATGGCAGCTTTGCTGTTATATGATTGTTAAGTGGTGCAGCCGCTTTGGAACACAATCAGTTCCTCGAAAATTTTAACGCAGTTACCACGTGACCAGGAATTCCACTTCTGGGTTTACGCCCAAGAGGAAACATAGCCACACAAAAACCTGTTCATAGCAGCATTATTCACAATAACCAAGGTAGAAACAAATGCCCACCACCTGATGAACAGATCAACAAAATGCAGTCCATCCACATGGTGGAGTATTATTCAGCTATAAAAAGGAATGAAGTACCGACACATGCTACTGCATGGATTAACCTTGAAAACACGCTATGTGAGAGAAGCCAGACATGAAAGGTCACATCTTGTATGATTCCATTTACTTGAAATAGGCAAACCCATAGAGACGGTAGATGAGGAGCTGGGGGAGGGATGACCGGAAATGGGTGTGAGGCTTCTTTTGGGGGCAATGGAAAGGTTCTAAAGTTAGATCCCGGTGACGGTGCAGACTCTGTGAATATACTAAACCCTCTGCACTGCGTACTTTAACCGGGAGGATCTTACGGGATGTAAGTCACATCTCAAGAAAACTGTTTCTAGAAGCCAGGATTACACTCTTTGGAGACAGGGTGGCTGGGCTCATCCCAACCCGTTGGAGCCACCTGTCCACAGGTCAGCACCACCCAGGTGGCCCCGGGTGAGCTGCTGTCAGAGGGTCTGGGCCCGAGGTGGCAGCAACCACTCTGGGTTTCTAAGTCCTTGGGTCCCTCAGGGGTCTGGAACTGTGCGTCACCCGCTCCTGCTCACCAGGGGCCTCCCTCATGGTGGCTTCCAGTGACGTCCGATCTCTTAGGTCCTCCCAGCAGGACATCCCTTGGGATTCCATGTTCCTCCCCAACCAGCGTGTCCCTAGGACCCGGGAGTGGCCTCTGCCAGTCCACTTCATCCCAGCCCGGTGGGGTGATGTGCCCAGGAGTGGGGGGGACCCTCATGGGCCCCAGGCTGGGTCGGCAAAGCAGAGATCAGGGTGACCACCTGCAGTGATCAACGTGGCCCGGAACCCGGGACCCCTGTTTGGGTCTTTTGATTGCTCCTCTGATTAAACAAATAAGTTCAGTTCACATGCGTTCTGATTAAGTCACTCAAATCCTTTTTGAAGGAGAGGAATAATTCACAATAAGCAATTTAAATTTCCACTTCCCACGAGCGGACTTCCATCCGTCCTAGAAGCTGAGAGGATTGCGACCTCCCCTGGGCTGTTTCCTGGGCTGCTGTCCGCCAGGCCGGGCCAAGCCCAGGACTTGTCCCCGCAACGGGGCATGGCCAGTGGCACCCCAAAGGCCCAGGGCCCCTGGGACAGCGTCCTGTGGCTGTTAGCAGAATGTGAACAGAATTGATTGGCATCCTAACAGGTTTACTATGTAATAGTCTTAAAAATAACATGCTTTTTAAAGAATCTTAAGCCTATTGAAATTCAAAGACAAGATCTCCTGCAGTGTGAAAGCCCAACTGTCAGATACCATTTGTTCCATTTGGTGCTGCGGTGACACTCCCCCTCGAGGTCTGTTGCCACCCTGGGCTCTTTTCCTCTGCAGTTACGGAAGAGCTTCTTTCTGACCCACTGCAGCTGCTGCGGTTGAATTTCTTGCAATCAGTGTTCTTGGCGTGTCATTACACAGCACTTGATTGAGAGTTTTATCTGAGAATCCACTCTCCTTCTGAAAACCCTTCGCTAGATGCTCAGTTACCTCCAGGCATCGTGTCTGCAAATACTGTGGCCAAGGCAAGTGTGGTCACCTGGGATGTTGCAGGGCCCCGAGCCCAGGTGCTCCCCTGGAAGGGGGGTGTCCAGCCCGATAGGGGATACCTCATCCTCACAGGGCCAGTCCAGCCTCCTCCCAGGGCTGGGGGCTTGATATTCCAGAGAACTTCCTCCCAGGGTGGGGGTCCGTCTCCAGATGAGACTGCAGCAGAATTATAAAGGGGCCCCTCGCTGTGCCCCACGGGCAGGGACCCTCTGCAGTCAGAGGGTTTTCTCCTGAGCCGTTGCTGGGCTGCTCTCCAGAGTGGCCGGCAGTGAGGAAGCTGCCCCCTCGGAGCTGGCTGTGGATTTCACTACAAATGAGACCAAGTCAGCTGGGAGGAGCACCGCTCGGTGAGACAGCAGGTGCAGGGAACTGACTTATTGGATGTCTAAACTGGTCCCAGAATCTAAAGCTTTCAGGGTACTAATTTAGCAGACCATCTGGGAAGCTGCAGAAGCCTGGGCTTGCCTCAGGGCAATCCACGGTCAGCTCTGCATAACAAGGTTCTTATAAAACATCATTTTGGACAACACTGGTTATAGAGATAAAAGTATTTGAAACAAAAATTTAGTGAGGTTTAAAACTGTCTCAGGGCTTCCCTGGTGGCGCAGTGGTTAAGAATCCGCCTGCCAATGCAGGGGACACGGGTTCCAGCCCTGGTCCGGGAAGATCCCACATGCCACGGAGCAACTAAGCCCGTGCGCCACAACTACTGAGCCTGCGCTCTAGAGCCGACGCACAACTACTGAGCCCACGAGCCACAACTACTGAAGCCCATGCGCCTAGAGCCCGTGCTCCGCAACAGGAGAAGCCACTGCAATGAGAAGCCTGCGCACCGCCACGAAGAGTAGCCCCCGCTCGCTGCAACTAGAGAGAGCCCGCGGGCAGCAACGAAGACCCAACGCAGCCAGACATGAATAAAATTAATTAACTAGAATAAAATAAAACTCTGTCTCAGAGTTTAGGTGAATCTCTTAGGCGTGGATAAGATTTCGGGACTATTTTTGCTGCGGTAACTGGGCCCTAGGCGTAATTACATTTTGCGTCTCCCCCGCCCCCCAGATTTCTCTGGGGTGTGGCGCCTTGTTTTTGGGTGTCCACGTTCAGCCCCAGGCTGTGTTGGGGGAGTGGCCTCGGGCAGTGTCTGAGCTCACTGTGAGGTTGGGTTACCTCCACTCACCTGGGCTTCCTGAGTACCACTCGACTGGTGTGGTGTTTGTCCTTGCCTTGCTGTGCTAAGGAGGAGGTGCCCCTCCCACCAGAGAGGGACTTGCCCTCTCACAGGCAGCCCTCCTGTGGAGTAGGGGGGAGCATTCCATTCTGTGTCTGGACCATGTGTGTCCACTTTTCCTCCCAGAATTCATTCCACAGCTGGCTCAGTGGAGGTTTTCTGGAGTGGAGGTGCCTCTCCAAGCCCCCTAGCCCAGACTCCAGCCCAGGCCCCGAGCTGGAGGGCTTGGGGAGGGCCTCCCCTGGCCCACTGGGAACCAAGCCCATAGCCAGCGCTGCGCCATTTTTGAGCCTGAGTCTGGAGAAGTGCTTCCCACCAGCCAGGCCTGGCGCTGGCCACGTGGCCTCAGGTCGGGGCCAGGGTTCGGGGCTCTGAAGGGTTGGAGACTAGGGCTGGGCCTGCTCTGGGTGCTGGACTGTGGGCCAGGGCTGGCAGGCCGAGGGGCCAGGTCCACTTCTGCAGGCGGGCGGTTGAGCGGCCCAGACCCCCAAGTCCGCGCCGGCGCGTAAGCGTGGGCGCGCGCGCGCGCACACACACACACACACACACACACACACACACACACACACCCCGCAGGTGCACACACGGGCAGTGGGTGGTTCAGCGCTCCCTGGCGAGCCCTGCAGAGGCGCCGGCGTCCTTACCCTCGTGCTCGCCTGCGTTTCTGGGGCTGCTGGTCCTCGGCCTAACACTGCGACCTCCCCGCCTTCAGGGGCAGCGGCCCCGAGGCCCAGCCTCGCTGCGCCCTCCTGGCCGTCGCGACTTGGTCCTGCCTTGTGAGATGTGGGGGGCCCCGCGTTTGAGGCCCCAGTCTCTTCCTCCTTCCCCTCCGCACGCTCGCTCTTCCGGGCTCACCTGGACACCTGCGCCCCAGGGCCCCTCCGCGTGCCCTGCCCTCTACCCCTTTCCGGTTCTCTGCACCCCGGCCCTTGCGCCCTTGCCCACCTCCCCGCCCTTCTCTGGGCGCCCCCTTCTGCCTGACTCGAAGGACCCAGGGGCCCGTGGGCAGCGGGCATGCGCGGTGGCTGCGCCTGTCCCCGACCTGGGACTCCGGGTGGAGGGGTTGCTCGCACCCTCGCTGTGGGTCACGCCTCCTCCTGGGGTTGAGGCCCCCGTGGGGCTCTGCCAGCAGGACGTCGGGGCGTGTTCAGCCGAGTTCCGGGACAGGGCGCTGGGGGTGGCAGCGATGCTCGCAGGAATGACGTGGTTCCTTAGCGTCTCATTTCTCACTTATCACGGTCAGTTGACTCCACCGCCGCGATGACCGCACCAGGTGCAGATCCCCCGGGCGCCGTGCGAGGTACCCCGTGTGCTTTAAGCCCACTTTGCAGGTGATAAACTGAGGCCGGTAAGGTACTGAGCGGGACTTGAACCTGGAGCCCACCCTGGACCCGTGTCCAGCACGCATCCTCTACATTCGGTGCCCACCTGGTTCCTCTTGCCCCCTGAGCCTCAGACTCTGCTCCCATGCTCTGGAGGGCCCTTGATTCCTCTAACCTAAATGGCTTGTTTTGTTATTATTACCACAGGGGTAAAATAGTTATTGATGCAACTCGAACGTAAAGCCATCAGCCTTTCCTGGGCAAGCACTTGGCAGTGTTCTGCGGCAAAGGGCTGCGCCCTTGAGGCAGCAGGGTTCACAGTGGCCTGGCTGGCCTCCGCACAGCTAAGGACAGGCCACCTGTGGTGCCAGGTCAGGCTGTAGGCACGTGTGGGGCCAGCTGACTGTCTGCTGGCACCTGCCCAGGGTGGGTGGGTCCCGGGGTTCGGCAGTGATGTGGTCTGCAGCCCAGGACAGGGCCAGCCTCCCGGGGGGAGGGATGCTCCCTGGGCATACAGACTCGACACGTGGTGTCTGTGCAAGCTGACCCCCTGTGGGCCCGCGAGCCTGGACCCTGAGCCACAGAGCCTGAGGCCTGGTGGGACCTGCTGGCTCACCCTCCGGGCCACATGGTGCCAGCCGGGATGATGGCTCTGTGCTCTCTTGTCCCCATCACCCAGCAGGAGCCAGTAGGGAAACTGAGTCACAGGAAGAGGCCTTCCTCTGTCGGGGGGCCAAGTGACAGGTGAGACTGCTTACTGGGTGTGGGATACTGGGTGGATTTGTGGATCTCGCTCTCTGAGCCTGAGTTTTTCCTTCTGTAAATTGTTGGATTCGGGGAGTTAGATGACACACATTCAGCACTGGGTGGTTATCTTTGTGATTCAACTGCACCCAAACCCTGCCCACCCATTCCTACAACCACCAGGGATGGGCCCCCCTCTAGGCTCGGTAGGAAGCAGCTGGCTGCCCCAGGGGCTCCCTGATGGGGGGGTGCTGGGCAGCCTGAGCGAACCACGGGCATGGTGATGTGCCTCTGGTCGGTCCCGTACCTAGGCCTGAAGGCCACAGGGAGGGCAGGTACCCGAGTCCTGAGAGAGAGCAGGGGCCGGAGGGGCACCCAGTGGGAGCCCTGGTGGAGAAGCCTGGAGGGGGGAGGGGGCAGCTGAGTGGGGGTGGGGCGGGAGTCACCAGCCACCCGCCATCCACGGGCCAGATGGCAGGGCTGCCACCATGTGACTACAGGAGTGTGTGCCTATCTGGGGCGCCAGATCCGCTGATGGTGGCTGGCGGTGCCGCCGGGTCAGCGCTGGTGTACCGACGCACTCCTGTGGACAAGGCCGACCTTGGGGATATGGGTCATGGCCAGCCGGGCACTGCAGAACTCAGAGGGGACAGAAGCGTGGTGGAGAGTCGCAGGAGGGTCTGGGTGAGTGTTTGGAGGAAGCGAGGGGTCCCAGCCCTGGTGACCAGTGGTCAGTGGGTTTCCTTGGCAGTCCAGTGTGGCCTGGTCAGCTTCTCCCGCGCCCAGGGCCTGAGGATCAGCGGGTGGTCGGATGCACAGCACGGGGAGCAGCCAGGTTCGGAGTGTGTGTGACCTGAGGCTTTTCGCTGGTTTCTCTGCGATGCTCTTGGATTTGGGTGTGGAGTGGGGAGTCCGAGGCTTCACGGGAAAACTGGTCCAAGCGAGGCCCAGGGCCTGGGCTGGGCTCTTAGGCCCCCAGCCCTCACGCCTGAGCTCCCTGCGCTCTGTCCAGCTGAAAGGCCCACCTGGGGGTCCAGCGAGATCCGCAGGGCTCTCTTCTGCTGAGTGTCAGGGTGGTGGGGGTCCTGTGGGGTAGTGCGTCTCGGGAACCAGCGTTTGGAGCCTGGGTCGTGTCCTGGGACAGCTGCTGGGGGGCTGCTGGCGGGGCAGGGGGCCGGGACTCTGCGCAACCGGGGCTGCACTCCATTGCTGAGCTTGCGAGGCGGGTGTGAGGGGGCTGGTCCTTTCTGACCTGGCCGTGCTGCCTGTCCTGCCATCTGTCCCGCCCACCTGTCCCACCATCTGCCTTCTCTTCTTGTTCCCGTCCTGGAGCTTGGCTGTGACTGTGCTGCTGCCCTGCAGTGACAAGGCATCCTTCTAAGGTTCTTCCGCTGCAGTGTTTACTTCCTATTTGGGAAGCGAGAGGCGTGAGAGAGCTCCTGCCCTGGTCACTCTCACCTCCTCCTCTCTCCCACGTGGGCTCCTGAGTATCCTTAGAGTGAGACCTGGGCTGGCTGCCAGCCCTGCCGTGTCCACTGATGTGACCTTGGCCATTAGTCTTCTTCATCACTGGGCCACCTCACAGAGGGGTCTGGGTGTACCCGCTGAGGCACAAGCAGTGCTCCGCACCGGGCTAGGGACACTCGTGGTTCATGCCACATTCTGCCGCAGCCCAGCTGGCCAGCCTCACAAAGGCTGGGTCCCTCCAGCATTGTCACACGCCTGGCTCAGACGGGCTCCTGAGGGCGGGGCCTGAGCTCACACCCACCTGCATCCTGTATCCCACATCTGCATTCACAGCTGCATCCCGCATCCCCATCCTGCATCGCAGAACAGGTGTTTGAATGAATGGATAATTTCATCAGCTTAACAAAATTAGTTCTGAGTTAGTCAGCTTTTGCACTTTGGACTGATTCAGTACTGCTGTGTTTTGGGGTGTTTGAGGCTTCTTTGGGGCTGCTTGTTCACTACTCTTCTAACCTCCTAAGCTAAATGCTACCTTCATTAATTTTATTTTTGTCTTGTAACACTGGAATCTGTCATTGCTATGAATTTATTGTGAGAGAATATTGACATCGTGTGCCAAAAAAGACATTCCTACTGGGCTGTATTTTATTCTCTTATAGTTTTTATTTCAAAACTGGGTGAGTACTTCTTCGTATTTATATCAATTGATTTTCTTTGCTGTGGACATTTTACTTAGGCACATTTAAAAGTCTAATTTAGGGGCTTCCCTGGTGGTCCAGTGGTTAAGACTCTGCGCTCCCAGTGCAGGGGGCCCGGGTTTGATCCCTGGTCAGGGAACTGGATCCCACATGCCGCGACTAAGAGCCCGCACATCGCCACGAAGATCCTGCATGCCGCAGCTAAGACCTGGTGCTGCCAAATAAATAAATAAATATAAAATAAATAAATAAAAGTCTAATTTATAATTTGATTTTAAATGTTGTTGAACGAGGCTTCCTGATTCAAACCAAAGAGAGAGAGTTCCTGTTCCGAATCTTTACCTTCCTCCAGTCGGCAGGCCTTCGAGTTGGCCTGAGGGTGACCCTGCCCTGCTGGACCGATTTAGTCCTGAGTGATGAGCCGGCTGGAGACTGCTGTGTTTGCTTCATTCTCTGCATACTTAGAAATGGAAATGTAGCACCAAAATTTTCTTTTGGATTCTGTTAATCAGCACAGATTGAGTTTTGTAAGTTGTGTTCATTCATTTCCTGGACTTCTGCCCGGAGGTTCTGTCTCCCTAGCGTCTGGGGTGTCCGGGTGAGGATGGCGGCCGCACTCGGTTAAGATTCTCCTGCTGCTCCTTGGCATCCCCGGGAGACACAGGGAACTTTGGATTCTTCTTTGGAAATGCCAGTCCTGAGGGGGCTGGAAAGCTGTCTCGGAATATCACTTAAAATTTAAAAATCAAAAAAAAATTAAAAAATCACACAGATCTTTTGTGTCTCAACAAAATAAAGATAATTGTTAGGTTAAAAAATTTTTTTTATTCTCTAGCTTCTGCTGTGTGTGTGTGTGCTCAGCTCTCTTTTTGCTAATGGTCGACACATTCGTAGGTGTGCTGTTAAGGTCTTTGATTTACTGAAAACAAAGCAAGGTGAGCCCAAAGGGTTTGTCTCTGTGCATCGATTCCAAGGTGGCAGATTCCACCACGCCCACCCCGTGCCCTTCGCAGGGAGAGCGGGAGGCTGTTCGTGGTCACGGAGACGTTTAGCCCACGCAAGGCTTGTGGGGGTTGGCTGGGGTCCTCCAGGACTGGGTGCTGTTGTCTTCTTCCCTGGCCTCTCCCCGGGCAGGCAGGCCCTTTCCAGTTCTCCACAAGCCCCACTGCTCCCTTTTGTCTTCTCCCCCATGTAGGTGTCTGCCAGGCCCTGAAGACACGAGATTGAACCCTGGTTGGGGGGTCAGAGGGCAAGGGTGTCTCTCCCTCCTCCTAGCTTCTGAAACTAAGAGGAGGCTCCAGGGTGGGAAGTGGGTCCAAATGGGCCTTAATGGAGGGATGTGGGTCGGGGTCGGGGGAGCTTGACTTAGGGTGGCAGGGACAGTGGGTGAGGGCACCATTCAGAGTCAGCTGGCTCCCCACCTCCCAGACCCTCTCCTTCCGTCTTTCCTTCCGGTCAGCACAACAGGAAAGGGGCAAAAATATACTGCCAGCCCCTGACCCCAACCTGGTTCCTGTCTCATCACAGAGGGGTCACTGGTGGCCCTCCTGGGCGTGAGTCAGCTGAGCCCATGGCGGGGGCCAGGGTCTGGACCTGCCCCATTCCTGGCCATGTCCCCAGCCCTGCATCCTTGGCAGTGGGTGCGCAGGTGCCCTTGCTGGGTGTGTGCAAGGATCGGTGAATCCCCGCCACTCTCCTGTGGAAAAGTCCCAGGGAGGTCTCCCATTGGCCCTGCCTGGGTCACATGTCCGCCTCCTGGGCCAATCACTGAAGCCCCCCTCTCCCCTGCCTGAGGTCGGCTCAGCCTACCTGAGGGGCTTACTCACCACACCAGGGGTTTGGGCCAGCATCCCGAGTGACCCAGAGTCAGGCACTGATGAATGACCAAGTCCCCTGAGTGGAGGAAAGAACCACCCTGGGACGGGCCACGTAGGGGGAGGGGGCGGAATACGGGTTCCATCGAGCAGAGAGCTGAGAGAAATTACAAAAATAAGTTACCTTATGTTCAACAAAATGTAGGGTGTAAAGACAGCCATGTGCTGATTCTTAGGTAGAAGAAGGAGGGAACCGAGGGTTGATTGGGTGTCTTTCCTTCTCTTCTGTCTTTCTCTGTCCCATCCTGGAGCGCACCTTTTATAAAAACATGTTTGAGGGCTTTGCAACCCTTCCCGTGTGCTTGTCCTAATCCTGGAGACTCAGATCCAAGGGGACAGCCCTTGGCACCTCGGCTGGAGGGAGCACAGCGCCGAGGCCTGGGGTGGGCGTGAGCGTGTGGACAGGACAGCACGTGGCCGGCGGGGCTGGAGCTGGGGACAGACCTGGGCGGTCACGTGGCCGGCAGGACGGGCGGAG
This sequence comes from Pseudorca crassidens, assembly GCF_039906515.1. NCBI lineage: Eukaryota > Metazoa > Chordata > Mammalia > Artiodactyla > Delphinidae > Pseudorca > Pseudorca crassidens. The sequence goes on along the minus strand of NC_090299.1, from coordinate 1,510,661 downwards.
GCGCACGGAGCTGGGCCTTCGCTCCAAGGGTGGGGTTACGCCTGAAGACCCAGAATCAGAAGAATGCCCCGTGCCTTTCGTGGGAGGTGAGCCTCTGAGAGAAGCGTTTCCCCCCACAAAGCCCCGCACCTCCTGGGTCGTGGAAACTGGGCTGAGCGCTGGGAGGAGGCTGGGGAGCGGGCCGCGCCCTTCCTTCAGCGGCCGCCTTCATCACTTCAGTTTAGTTTAGGACTAAAACTCCTTTCTGAGCGCTGATTCCACCGTCCCGCGCCCCGGCCCTCCCCAGCCCTCGTCTGGGGTGCTTCTCCCCGCCTCCGGGGCCTCAGGGGAGCCGGCGGGGTGACGGGCCCCGCCCACGGTGGGGACAAGGCCACGCCCCCCCGGGCGGCGCTCACCCCCTCTCTCCCCGCAGCGGTCGGACCCGCAGCTGCTGGCGCAGTTCTACCACGCGGACGAGGAGCTGAGCCAGGTGGCGGCCGAGCTGGACAGTCTGGACGGGCGGAAGGACCCCCAGCGCTGCACGCTGCTCGTCAGCCAGTTCCGCTCCTGCCAGGTGAGCGGCGGGACGGAGGGGAAGGAGGGCGGGCCAGGGGAGCCGTCTCAGGGAGGGAAACCGGACCGGAGTGGGGCGGGGGGGGGACATCCCGGGGACAAGAGCAGGTTGGAAGGGGCGGGTTCGCGGGACACCCTCGGAGAGGAACGTGGGAGGACGAGGAGCCGGCACGGGGAAGGGGACGACGGCCCGCGGGGCCGCCGCAGAGCTGGCAGGGTGGCGACCTCCTGCTGTAGGGTTCAGCTGGTCCTGGACACCATGCTGGGAATTCCTCTCGGTTCCCTGAACCCGGGAGGCTTCACCAGCACAAGAGCACGTGGATGAAGCAAGTTTTGTCAAGTGACCGTCTGGGTCGTTCACCAAGTTCCAGAACCTTCTCCGTGTATTCAGCCCACCAGTCTGAGTCTCCACCGGGGAGGTGAGGGCTGTGCGTCCTAGATCACAGGGGTGGGTCTGGGGAAGCAAATGTCCCATCGTGTCTTTCAAGCATCAAGGGTTCTTACAGCATCCTTGAGGGGGCGGGAAGAGTACACCCCATCCCATTCCCATCTCTCAGGAGGGTCCAGGGACCAAGGGGACAGGAGGGTCTCCCGACTGGCTGGTTTGTCGATGCCCTGCTTCCCCACCGGAGGATGTCCTTCCTGTGCCCTCAGCTCGCCCACCGCTGGCAGCGAGGAGGCCTCTCTCTGCCCCTCCCCCCACCACAGGGTGGGGCTCCCTGCAGGGGGCTGTGTTTACTCCCAAGGCCGCTTATGCCCGCTCACTGGCTATTGTAACTGCATGTTACACAGAGTGACCGAGTGGGGTGAAACTCGGCTTGTGCCTTGCAGAGCCTCGTTAGGGAAAATCAGAGGGGGGGACGGCCCTGGGGGTGGATGCGTGTCAGGCCGCTTTAAAAAGGTCGAGAAACGAAGCATAAAAATCAGCCAAAGTAGTTCACGCTCACATAGCGACACGAGCATCTTTCACTTCTCACTGCTCTCTGAAGACCCGTGTCGGGGTCCCCAAAGCCACGCTGGGCTTCCAGCAGCAGGACACGCAGGGCTCACGTATACTCAGGGCTCTGATCCATCGCAGCGAAGGGCTGTGAAGCAGAACCACCGAAGGGAGAGGGCCTGGGGGCGAGCTTCCAGAACCCTGTCCCGTGGAGTCACGCGGGCCGCGTTCCACCCCCAGCGACACGCTGTCCCCAGGGAAGCTCGTCAGAGACTCAGAACCGGGGCTCTCATTGGGGGCCCGCAGGCTCTGCAGGCCCCTCTGCCGGGCACACACCGAACTCCAGCCCCGGGGAGGGGGGAAGGGTGTCAGCACAGACACAGCAGGGGAGGCCCAGGGAGCCCCCCATCCCGACACCCCAGCTCCCGGACGCCAGCCCAGGGCCAGCCCCGCACGCGGGCCTCGCAGAGGGCGGCAGCCAGGCCCGCTGGGAGGACTCCTCTCCCCACAAACGCGTGGCTGAAAGTTATGGCTGAGGCATCCTGGGTGCTGGCTCTGTACTCAGCTGCCCGCCCCAGGAAGACGGACTTAGAAGAGGCGCCAAAGTGAGCCTCCCTGTGTGTACCGTGACTTTATAAAGGCTTGTCACTGTCCCATTTGTTTCACTGGCCGGTTACTGGGGCTCCTTGTCTTGTCAGGGGCTCGCACTACAGTGAATTTCTACAAAGCTCAGCTATTTAGGTTGGAAAGTCACTTTTATTTCTAACATCTCTCGAAACAGGTACTTTTTTTTTTTTTTTTTTTGGCTGTGCTGATCGGCTTGTGGGATCTCAGTTCCCCGACCAGGGATTGAATCAGGGTCATGGCAGTGAAAGCCCAGAATCCTAACCACTAGGCCACCGGGGAACTCCCCGAAACAGGCCTTTTGCCATTTCTAATTTTCATTGACCTTCATGATGCTGCCAGTTCATTTGTTCATTCATTCCTTCATTCCTTCATTCAACAGTGCTCACTTGCAGAGGTGCCCCTGGGCAGAGGGTGGATGATGTCATAGGAGGTGACATCCTATGTGACATAGGATGATGTCACAGGCAGGCGCAGGGGAGGTGGGCATTTGGCAGGCCGTTGTGGTCAGGGAGGGGCTTCGACAAAGGCCGAGAGCATGGGGTGATGTGTGTGATCCCAGCACGAGAACCGAGATAACATGCAGGTCTGACGGATGCGGCTGGCTGCAGCCCACTCTGCCGGGTCACTTGCTGGCCTTGATTTTAGAGCACGGTTGCCCTGGGGAGGTCACCCAACTCCAGATTTAGCTGGTCCCCCATCCCCTGAAGTTCCCAGCACCTGTGAGTCAGTTCTAGAGGATGTGGATGCCCCTGCCAAGTACCCAGAGGTCATGAATTTCTCGGCCCTGGGTAGTGGCTCAGCCCCCTGTCGGGGGCACCTCAGGCCTCCCAGGTCCCATCAGACCAGGTGGACCCTCAGCTGAGCAGGGGGCATCTGTGTAGAGCACGCCTGGCAACGCCAGCCTGGCCCGGCTCTGCTTCCCGGGGGCCCCTGCGGGTCCTCACGTTGGTCTCAGTGCCGCTCAGGTCATACCTTCTGTCTGGGGTCAGCTGGACAGGCTGGTTGGGTGTGGTGTTTTGAACCTTCTGACCCGAAATGGAGTCTTCTAGCTAAGTCTCCAGCCTGACCAGGCACGCAGCAGAGGCCCAGTGAACCGCAGCTTCTCCCGTGTGGCACTGTGGAGGGTGAGGCAGGTGCATTGCGGTTCAGCCTCGCTGGGCTGACTCTCATCCCAGTTAGAAGGAATCTAAGTAATGCGCCTTTGCGTAAACTGAACTTCCTTCAGGAGAATTGTGGGCTAGGGCACACATGAGTGTGCAGGTGGTTTCTGATGACGTTTGCACGGGTTTTCGTTTTCCTTCTTGCTTCAGAAAATCATAGAGGATTTAAGAAATCATGCTGATGGCGCAGTAGGATGAAATGAATTCTGGATTGTTGTTACGCACTGAAGTGTGTCCCCCGCCCCGCCCCCAATTCATGTGTTGAAGCCCTAACTCATAGCGCCTCAGGTGTGGCTGCATTTGGAGGTGGAGCCCTTAAAGAGCTGATTAAGGTAAAATGAGGTCACTGGGGTGGGCCCTGATCCAATCTGAGTGATGTCCTTACAAGAAGAGGCAGTTAGGACACAGACAGGCACAGAGGGACGACCACAAGAGGACACTAAATCCCTTATAGACGATGACTTGCGAACATTTTCTCCCAGTCTGTGGAGTAGCTTGTCATTCTCCTAGCAGTTTTGCGAAGAGCCTAAGTTTCAAATTTTGATGCAGCCCAATTTACCTATTTTTTCCTTATATAGATCATCCTTTCGGTGTCATATCTAAGAAATCGTGGTCTAACCCAAGGTCATCAAATTTTCTCATTTTCTTTCAGAAAGAAAGAAAGGTTTTTTATTTATTTATTTATTTGGCTGCATTGGGTCTGTTGCTGCGCGCGGGCTTTCTCTAGTTGCGGCAAGCAGTGGCTACTCTTCCTCGTGGTGCGCGGGCTTCTCACTGTGGTGGCTTCTCTTGTCGCGGAGCATGGGCTCTAGGCACATGGGCTTCAGTAGTTGTGAGGTTTTATATTTAGGTCTCTCATCCATGTTGACCTAACTTGAGTATATGGTGTGAGCTTTCAACCAACATTCATATTTTTTTTTTGCAAATGAATTTTCAATTGTTCCAGCATCATTTGTTGAAAGACCATCCTTTCTCACTGAAAAGACTGTCCTTTTTGTACTAAATTGTTCTTGCACCTTTGTTGAAAGTCATTTGTCCATATCTGTGTGGGTCTATCTCTGGGTCCTCTAGTCTGTTCCGCTGATCTGTCCTAAGGCCAGTATCACACTGTCATAATTATGGTAGGTTTAAAGTAAGTTGTAAAATCAGAGGGCGTCAGATCTCCAACTTTGTTCTTCTGTTTCAAAGTTGTTGTGGCTGTTCTAGGTTCTTTGCATTTCCATATAAAACTTAAAAACAGCTTGTAGATGTCTACAAAAAAGTCTGAGTTTTTGATTGGGGTCACATTTAATCTATAGATCAATTTTGGGAAAAGCATTGAGTTTTTCACCCTTCAGTGTGATGTTAGCTATCGTAGGGTTTTCATAGATGCTCTTTTTCAGGGTGAGGAAGTTGCCATCTATTCATAGCTTGCTGAGAGTTTTATCAGGAATGGATGGATGTTGGATTTTTTTCAAATGCTCTGTGTCTGTTGAGGTTATCGTGTGTTTTCCTTTCCTCTTAGTTTGTTGATATGGTAAATTACATTTAGATTTTATTAACTATTTTTATTACTGTCCACCCCATCACCCACAGCAACAGCAGCAGTAACAGCAGCTGATCCGGAGGGACAGATGGGATCAGCCCCTGTAAGGTTCCTACTGTATGTGTGAGGTGGTCTCGAACTCTTTGAAAGTCGTCTTATGTCTTTATGTCATACGTGTTCGTCTTACATGTGTTTAGACTCACACTATATTGTCAGTGTTTTTGTTTAAACAGTCAAATGTTTTGCAAAGAAAATTCAACAATAATAAAGGCTCTTGCATTTTTCCCGTGCGGTCGCCCTTTCTGGTCTCTCTGTTCCTTCGTGAAGATCTCAGTTTCCATCTGGTGTCTTTTCCCTGTTGCACGAAAGACTTCCTTTAGCATTTTTTGTAGTGCGAGTCTGCTGGTCATGAATTCTTATCTTGCCATCAATTTGGAAAGCTATTTTTGCTGGGTTTAGAATCCTAAGTTGTCATTTTCCCCTCAATACTTGAAAGATGTTCTTCCACTCTTCTCACTTGCATTGTTTCCAGTGAGAACGCTAATGTCATCTTACCTTTGTTCCTTGTATGTACTATTTTTTCTCTTGCTACTTGTGAGATTTTCTCTTTTTATTAGTTTTCATCAATTTGATTATGCTGTGACTTTGTATCGCTTTCTTTGTGTTTCCTGTGCTTAGGGTTCATTGAACTTCTTGGATCTGTGAGTTTATAGTTGTCATTAAATTTGGGGAAAAAATTAGTCACTATTCCTTCACATATTTTTTTGTTTCAGTTCTCCTCCTCTTGGGTCTTGAATTGTACATATTTTGACATATTGAGGTTGTCCTAGAACTCATTGATGGTCTCTTCTATTATTATTATTGGTATTTTCTCTCTGATAAATTTGGGAAGTTTCAATTGCTGTGTCTCCAAGTTTATTGTTCTTTTTTTCTGACCTGTCTAATCTGAGGTTAATCCCATCCGGTGTATTTTTGTTTTCACCTCAGATACTGTAAGTTTTGTCTCTGGATGTTTGAGACCTTTTTGTTTCTTCATTGATTCCACGTAACTTTCTGAACACACACAAGTCAGTTATGACAGCTGCCTTCATCCCCTGTTCTATCGCCTCTGTCAGGTCTGGGTTGGTTTCGATGGGTTGCTTTTTCTTTTCATCGTGTGTCATATTTTCCTAATTCTTTGCAAGCCTGGTAATTTTTTAGATAATTTTTTAAAAATTATTTATTTATTTTTGGCTGCGTTGGGTCTTTGTTGCTGCACACGGGCTGTCTCTAGTTGCAGCGAGCAGGGGCTACTCTTCATTGCGGTGCGCAGGCTTCTCGTCATGGTGGCTTCTCTTTGTTGCGGAGCACGGGCTCTAGGAGCGCGGGCTTCAGTAGTTGCAGTGCACAGGCTTCAGTCATTGTGGCTTGCGGGCTCTAGAGCGCAGGCTCAGTAGTTGTGGCGCACGGGCTTAGTTGCTGTGTGGCATATGGGATCTTCCCGGACCAGGGCTCGAACCCGTGTCCCCTGCATTGGCAGGCGGATTCTTAACCACGTGCCACCAGGGAAGCCCAAGCCTGGTAATTTTTTAATTGGATGCCCAACCTTGGGAATTTTACCTTGCTGAGAGCTGAATATTTTTTTCCGTAAACTTTTTTGAGCTTTGTTCTGTGATACAGTTTGGTTACTTAGAAATGGTTTGATCCTTTTGCATCCTGTTTCTTTAAGGTGTTAGGCAGGATCAGAGCTGTGTTTAGTCTGGGGCTAAGAATAGTCCGCTACTGAGGCGAGACACTTTCAGTATCTACCCAATGCCCTGTGAACCGTGAACTTCTCTACTCTTCGGCCCTGTGCCCAGCTGAATGAATACTCAGGGGCCTCCCCAGAGGCTGTCTCCCTGGGCAGCTCAATTATGTCTGCTACTCTGCCCTCTGGATTCTGGCTGCCTTGGTCTCCCCGGGCTCTCAGCTCTGTCTCTTCAACTAGGGAGTTTGCTGGGTCCCACGTGGGTACCTTCTGTCTGTGCCACGACCTGAAAATTCCCTCCAGGCAGTGAACTGGGCAGTCATAGCTCCCACCTCATTTGTTTCTCTTCTCTCTGGGATCACTTATTGCCTGACGTCCAGTGTCTGGACAACCCCTGTCTCATTTGCTTCCATTATTGTTGTTTGAAGAGGTAAATTTCATGCATGTTGCCCCACCTTGGGTGGAATCAGACGCCCCAGTAAACGTCGTTGAGGGACACTGTGTGTTCAGCACTGCTCTATCACTGGGGACCCATCAGTGCAGGGAAAAAGCCCTCACCCTCAGGCAGCTGCCATCCTGGGGCTGGGCAGGGTGGGATCACTGCCACTAAAAGGCCACACAACTTTGGGTAAGCCCTGCCGCCTTGCTGGGCTAAGATTCCTGGCTCTCAATACCAGCTGACGTTTTCTGAGCCCTTGCTGTTATTTTTGCCACTATTTGTTCATTACTTTGTTGAATCGTGAGAAAGAGACCTGCCCACCCAGAAAACCTTTTAAACAGAGCTGACAGTAGGACCACTTGATGTTGGTTGGATTTATTTTTATGTTTTGTGCGATTTCCTTATGGTGCAGAATTTCCTTCAGAGTTTAGTGCATCAGTTGTTTGCATTAGAAAGTCATGCTTCCCGCTCACATCTACTGCCTAAGAAAAATGAGACTCAAGCCTCAGAGGGTGGAGAGGAGGACTGTTGAGATACGAAACTGCTGAGGGTGAGGGTGTGCTGTCTTTTTTTGGAAAGCAGCTTGGTGGAATGTAATTAGGGCCTATAAATGCACTTCACACTCTGACTTTGTAATGGTGCTTCTAGGGATGAGTGGATTCTGAGGGACTAACCCAAAATTCAGTGTCAGGCACCGCCGTGGTGATTGCCTTACTCACGGTAAATTAGAAATGACATAAGTGTCCAGCAGAAGAGGAAGCAGGGAGTTCAAAGGATGGTCCGTGTGCTGGAATCTTACGTGGCTCCCCGTCACAAGCTGGATTTGTGGAAAGTGATAATAACACGTCCCAACAGTAAATGACAGCAGCAGAGTACAAAATAACGTCCACAGATGATCCCAACCGTGCTGCGGATGGGAAGCAGCCCACGGGGACAAGAACCGGAAGGAAGCGTGCCACCTGCAGTCACTGTCCCAAGGACATTCCCTGCCCCTCCACTTTCCCATGTTTCCAGTTTCTCTGGGATGAATGGGTATTAATCTTACCTTTAACAAATTAAAGAAACAAACTAAACTTTCAACATTCTTACAATTCTACTGAATGGATGGTAGACGTTTAAAGAACAGGACAGTTTTGAGAAAAGAATGGGATGTAATTTAAGATGCAGTAAAAACAGGTTTGAGAAGACCAGTCTTACACGTGGTCTCCTAGTGATGTCTGTCCCGACAGCAGGTCTTGCCTGTGTCGCGATCATGCCCAGGGTGACACAGGCTTATATGTTAATCAAAGCAGCACAGCAAGTGGGCGGTGAAAATCCACTTTTTGTGTGTCTGTCCACCTAGCAATTCCATTCCTCCAGCTCTCTCCTAAGAAATTTGCGTACAGGAGTTCAGAGAGATGCTCGGGGCGGTCATCGTGGCTGAGGCTGCAGGGAGCCCAGGTGCGCGGCTCCGCAGGGAAAGGTACAGCCGTCACAAAGGGCGATGCACCATGAACTTGGTGACTGACGTGGGACGCGCCCTCAGCCCTCGTGGCGGGTGCTCTAGACACCTGGACGTGGGGAAGGGTGTGTTCTTCACTCTGGATACTTCTGGAAAGTTTGAGCTCCTTGTAGCAGTTGCAGAGCAGGCCCACGTGTGCTACCACATCACCTCGTCACCCTAACCTGCACTGGGCTTGCTTCTCCGACTTTCCAAGCAGTCCTGTCAGCCACCAGCTGGAGCTGCGTCTTAGCGCACGTCCTGTTTCTGTTTCAGGACAACGTGTTAAACATCATTAACCAGATCATGGATGTGTGCATCCCCCAGGACCGCGCCCCACGGGATTTCTGTGTCAAGTTCCCCGAGGAGATCCGGCACGACAACCTGGCCGGCCAGCTCTGGTTTGGCGCCGAGGTAGTGGGTGGCTGCCGGGGTCCGGGGTCACGGTGCTGCAGGGCCTGGCGTCTCCTCCTCCAAGGGTTACAGATGGTGCTGAGCCTGTAGGGTGGCGGGGAGGCGAGAACATGCTCCCTGGAAACTATACACAAGCAAATATAGACACGAGGCCTCACATGTGATTTCTATGAGGTTCTCAGGCCCCCAGACACGTAGGGCCTAAAAGCGGTTCTTATTACAATAATGCTGGTATTCGGAACAGCACTGCCCGTCCTGCACCCGCAGGACTGTTTCTTCTTGCGGGGCGGGGCGACTATGCCCTGGCCCACACTCCAGCTGCCACTCACAGAGCCCCTCCGATCTTGGTCTTCACCTCCCGAGGAGGAGCCTGAGGCACGGGAGGGAGGTGTCCGCCCGGGGAGGCAGGACCAGCCTCACCCCAGCCAGTGGTGACCCATGGGACACCCAGACGACCCCTTGGCCTTGCTCTCGGGACCCTAGGGGTGTGCGCTGCCCCGTCCTCCCCGCCTCAGCTCTGCAGGACTCCTGGAATGCCCCCCTCCCCCACGCTGCCGGGCCCTCGTGCCCACCGGCGCCCCCCTTTCAGCCCACTCCACCCGGCTCCTCTGAGCCGCACCTGGTTGGGCGTCCCTGCTGGGGCCCTGGGTAGGCCGTCTCTCCCCCCAGCCTCAGTGCTCAGCTCTGCAAAGCGGGTCCCAGGGTCAGGGGCAGCTGTGCAAGCCATGAGGTGATGCAGGGAGCCTTTATGGACACGAGGCGTCTGCTTCCTAGAACACCTGGATTTCCTGGGGAGCCGCAGTCAGTCCCGGTGCGGTGGACCTGGAGTAGGGCCGGAACCTGGCGTCTGTGGACCGGGTGGGGAGGGGACAGGAGTCACATGGCCCGGAGGCCCCTGCATGGAGCCCCCAAACCCGAGGGCACTTGTTCTCACCGCCGTGATGGCACTGCATCTAAGAGAAACCAGGAGGGAGCAGGCGCCCCAGAGCGGAAGGGGGAGGGGGGCAGGAATATGAGGGAGGGGCTCCCGGAAGGGAGGCCCGGGAGGCATCTCCGGGATGAGGCGCCCCAGCCCCGCCGTTGCTCTGCCATCCGGTCCCACTTCTGGCTGTACAGTCTTCTCGGGCGCTGTGTGGGGGGGGGGCCTTGCTCCGCGCCTGGTGTCGTGGGTTCCGGAAGCCCGCACGCTCCGGGCGCCGAGGACACGCGGGTGGGGCCTCCCTGACGCCCTCTGCCGCCCGCAGTGCCTGGCCGCTGGCTCCATCATCATGAACCGCGAGCTGGAGAGCATGGCCATGCGGCCGCTGGCCAAGGAGCTGACCCGCAGCCTGGAGGACGTGCGCGGCGCCCTCCGCGACCAGGCGCTGCGAGACCTCAACACCTACACGGAGAAGATGCGGGAGGCGCTGAGGCACTTCGACGTGCTGTTCGCCGAGTTCGAGCTGAGGTGACCGAGGAACCCTAACCCTTTGCCCCGTGGGGAGGGCTGGGGGTGGGCAGCTCCGCTGGCTCTGCGTCTGCAGCAGGAAAACTCCGCGGAGGGAGGCGCGGGCTGGTTCCGGGCCGTCGCGGGGGTCGGGGGCACGGCGTACGGGGAGGGGTGGAGGCGGGCAGAGGCGACCCAGGGACGCAAGGGACACCGGGTCCCGCCCAGCACCTCTGCCGCTGGTGGTCCTGCGGGTGAAGGTCACGGTCAGCACAACGCCCCGCCCCCAGCACATCTCTGTGCCCAGACGTGGGACGCGGCAGGAGCCAGGAGGAAGTGGAGGTCGCTCGGGGGCCTGCTGGGGCCCCCAGCTCCGTGGGGTGAGGGGGGCGCCTCTCCAGCTCAGCGGGTCTGCCCTTCGCACCCCCACTAGCTCCCTGGGGCGTTCCCGCCCGCCCGCGGCAAAGGACATGGCGTGGTCCCTGGGGCCCTCACAGGACAGGCTGTGGAGGACCCGGGACTGCGGGGAGGGGCCTGCGCGGTGTCCACAGACACGGAGACGCTGGAGGTAGATGAGAAGCAGGACCCCAGAGCCCGTCCACGGTGGCCCGGTTAATGAAAACTGTCTGTCCTGTGCCGTGTGGGCCCCAGAAGGAAGTCAGGCATTCCAGCCGGTTCTCTAGGGAGTGGGCGCTACAAATGAGCTTAATAGCTTCGGCCGGCTCTGTCTGCTCCACATCTTTCCAACTGAGCTTTCATAACAAGAAAAAATAGTGACAGAAAAATGTTCTCACCTGGGGAGTGGGTGGACCCCCTGGCCCTGCCCTGCGTGGGGGCCCAGGGGTTGTCCGCCCGCCCTGCACAGGGTCATTCACTACCTCGAGGCTGGGGACCGTCGGGGCAGTGGGCAGTGGCGGTTCCGGGGTGGGCAGGGCTGTGGGATCCAAGGAGGTGCTACTTGAGGCCTGACCCAGGGAGGAGCTTTGGCTCAAAATATAAACGGTGATGCTGGGGGGGGTGTGTTTATGAAGCTGCTGAGATGCAGCTGGGCTCCAGTTGGAGGGACCTCATTTGGTTGTCACTTAAGACAACCTTGGTTCCGGGAGGTACCAGATGGCCCTCACTCCCTTCTCTCTGTTTGCAGCTACGTGTCGGCCATGGTGCCCGTGAAGTCCCCGCGGGAGTACTACGTGCAGCAGGAGGTCATCGTGCTGTTCTGTGAGACGGTGGAGAGGTGAGGCCACCCGGGAATGGCGGGGCTCCTGCTGCCCCGGGCCTGGGTGAGGGCTGCACCGGGACAGGGGCACCATGTGCATATGCCACGGGGGCTCCACTCACACGACTGTTCCTCAGCCCCAGTGTCCCCTTTCTCTGGGCCCAGACCCTGCAGGAAGAGCTGACGAGGTTGAGAAGGGCTCCATGCTCACCTCCTGACCTCCCTCACCTCCTCAGCTCCCTCACCTACCTCACCTCCTCACTTCCCTCACATCCCTCACCTCCCTCACCTCCTCGGCTCCTCACCTCCCTCACCTCGTCACCTCCTCACCTCCCTCACCTCCGCACCCCCCTCACCTCCCTCACCTCCTCACCTCCCTCACCTCCTCACCTCCTCACCTCCCCACCTCCCCACCTTCCTCACCTCCCCACCTCCCTCACCTCCCTCACCTCCCTCACCTCACCTCCCTCACCTCACCTCCTCACCTCCTTACCTCCCTCACCTCCTCACCTCCCTCACCTCCCTCACCTCCTCAACTCCTCACCTCCCTCACCTCCCTCACCTCCTCACCTCCCCACCTCCCCACCTTCCTCACCTCCCCACCTCCCTCACCTCCCTCACCTCCCTCACCTCACCTCCCTCACCTCACCTCCTCACCTCCTTACCTCCCTCACCTCCTCACCTCCCTCACCTCCCTCACCTCCTCAACTCCTCACCTCCCTCACCTCCCTCACCTCCTCACCTCCCTCACCTCCCTCACCTCCCTCACCTCCTCACCTCTCTCACCTCAACTCCTCACCTCCCTCACCTCCTTCACCTCGCTCACCTCCCTCACCTCCTCACCTCTCTCACCTCCTCAACTCCTCACATCCCTCACCTCCTTCACCTCGCTCCCCTCCCTCACTTCATCTCCGTCACCTCCCTCACCTCCTCACCTCCCTCACATCCTCACCTCCTCACCTCCCTCACCTCCCTCACCTCCTCACCTCCCTCACCTCCTCACCTGTCTCACCTCCTCACCTCCCTCACCTCCTCACCTGTCTCACCTCCCTCACCTCCTCACCTCCCTCACCTCCTCACCTCACCTCCTCAGCTCCCTCACCTCCTCACCTCCCTCACCTCACCTTCTCACCTCCCTCACCTCCCTCACCTCCTCACCTCCCTCTCCTCCTCACCTCCCTCACCTCCCACACCTCCTCACCTCCCTCACCTCCTCTCCTCCCTCACCTCCTTCACCTCCCTCACCTCCCTCACCTCCTCAACTCGTCACCTCCCTCACCTCCTCCTCTCCCTCCCCTCCCTCACCTCCCTCACCTCATCACTTCCTCACCTTCTCCCCTCCTATCTCCTTCCTCTGCTTCACCTCCTCACCTCCCTCACCTCCCTCACCTCCCTCGCCTCCTTACCTCCCTCACCTCCCTTGCCTCCTCACCTCCCTCACCTCCCTCACCTCCCTCACCTTCCTCTTCTCACCTCCCTCACCTCCCTCACCTCATCACTTCCTCACCTTCTCCCCTCCTTTCTCCTCCCTCCTCCTCACCTCATCACCTGTATACCTCCTCACCTCCATTCCTCTTCTCCTCAGCTCCCCACCTCCCCATGTCCTCACCTCTTCCTCTCCTCATCTTGGTTCCGGGAGTCACCCGGTGGCCCGCACTCCCCCCCTCCTGCTTTCCTTTCGTCCACTCTTCTTCCCTACAGGCCAGGATGGAACCTGTGCTGAGCTGGGTTTTGGAGGTGAATCATCACTGTTCTCATCATGGCTTATATGGGTCGTGTGGGGTCAGGTTTGAAGTCAGATTTTCTGAATAGACTTTGGGACTAAGATTTAATCCAGAATGTTCCTTATATGTGACTTGCGCTTTAGTAGTAGGTAAGTTTTGAAGCTGTCTAATATCACATCGTCAGTTTGTTAATTTTAAAGACGAATTATTCACTGTTATACGCTGAGAGATATTTCAAGTCACTCAAGAATAAGGTGACACAAATACCCTTTATTGAGAGCACGACGATGCCAGCAGCGCTTGCTCACGCACGTAGAGAAAGCGTTTCGTATACCTGCAAGAGAGAAGAAATCCAGGAGAGCAATTCGGGTTTCTTGGCAGTGTGAAATGGTTCAGAGCAGTGTTTCTACTCCTCGTTTATCCTCTCGCTTTGGGTGCCTGACAGCATAGCTGTCCTCACTAGCTCCCCTCGGCGAGCACCTCTCACTCACCCCTGCTTCCTCCGTCAGCGGTGGGGTCGGGAGGTGGGAAGATGGGGCAGGCCAAGCGTCAGCCCCCTGCACCGGACCTTGCAGAGCGGAACTCGCCCAGCAGCTGGCCGCCAAGCGCCGACGTGGGTGAGGGTTGCGCGGCTGCCTTGCCCTCCCCCGTCTGGCCGTGGGTCGCCCCTGCTCACTGTCTCCCTCCCCTGCCAGGGCCCTGGACTTCGGGTACCTGACCCAGGACATGATTGACGACTACGAGCCAGCCCTCATGTTCACCATCCCCAGGTTGGCCATCGTGTGGTGAGTGTCCCCCTGCCTGGGACCGTCGTTTCTCAGAAACCTGGCAGGATCGTCGGGTCCGTGGTGCCAGGCCCCTCTGGGTGGTGGTAGGTGGTACTCGTACCCCGAAGGGGGCTGCTCAGCCCCAGAGCAGCTGCCAGGTGGTCCGGTCCTTGTCCCAGCAGACAAGGAACCAGGTGTTCCGAGTGCCTCCCGCTCAGCCAGCCTAGATGGTGCAGGACGGGTGAGCATGACAGCCACGTGCACTCCCAGCCCTGGGAAAAGGCCCCCACGCTCAGGCACAGGGGCCCCATCAGGGGCTGTGGGAGCTGCTTTGAAGGGACGAGAGGCGAGGTGCCCCGATCCCCGCCGGAGGATGTGGTGGGCGTGTTTGGAGGATTCATGGGCTGGCAGGGAGGTGGAGCCTGTTGGGTGAGGGGCAGGTGGGCGGCAGCTGGCCTTGCGATGGGGGGGAGCACGGCTGCTGAGAGCAGGGGAGCGCTGGGTTAGGCCTCTGGGGTCTGTGGCCTCAAAGGCGTCATGGCAGCACGTGGGGTCGGTCGTCAAGCACGCTTGACGGGAAGTACTCGGTCATGTACTGAGCCCTGCGGAGCCTCTCAGAGCCAAGATCAGAGCCCAGCTGTCCTGGGCTTGGTCCACGCTGCTCAGCCGCACCTGGACTCCCAGACACAGACCACCTTCCCTCCCGCCAGGTGAGGGAGCGTGGGGCGGGTGGGCACGGGCGCCCGGGGGGCAGCTGGGGTGCAGCTAGGCAGGGAGCCGGTCGTAGGTGTGGATGTCAGTGGACTGGCCTGGGGAGCGTGCAGGGGACACAGAGGCACAGGCCCTGGGGAGAACTCACTGCGGGTGAGCACCTCCTACGGCCGGTCCGTGGGGCGGTGGCAGCGCTGCAGGATGGGCCAGCCTCTGGGACAGAGAGGCGTCCCTGGACCGCAGGGAGCTGGACAAGTCGTGTGCCGCGTGCGGGAGGGGTGGGGAGCAGGCCGGGCAGACGACCCTGGGCCGGGCCAGAAGCGGCTTCCACTGCCCAGGACTGTGGAGGTGTCGTGGTGGGGAGCCTGACGTGCCGTGAAGCACAGAGCGGACTTGGCGAGGAGGGCCTGGGGAGGCGGGCAGGCGGGGTGGGGCTGCCAGTGCCCAGCACTCGGGGAAGCCTGAGTGGCCGCCTCCGGTGTGCAGGGTCAGCTCCCCACACTTGAATCTTGCCTTGGGCTTGGGGACCGGCCTGGCCCCCACCTCGCTCTTCCTGGCCTCACTGTGCTCCAGGGCTGCCTTCCCTCTGGGAGGTCTCTGCAGTGGTCTTGGGACGAACCAGAACCTTTCCAGAACCTCCCGTCAGTTTCCACTGTCTTAGAGGGAACCTGTTCTAAATATCGGGGGAGGGCCAGAGACTCTTAGACAGCACGCCTGTCTTAAGATAAAAGCAAGGACGTTGAACGGAAACACGTTTCTGGGTTTCTGTGCTCGAGTCCGTGGTGTGTGCTCAGCTCCTTGCGGCTCCCCGGTGCCGGCGGCCCAAGGCTAGGGTGTGCAGGGTGGCGCTGTCCAGCCTCGCCATGCTCACCGAGCTGGCCTTCCAAGGCCACTTCTCCCTGAGTGGGGTCACTGGGCCCTCTCTGCTGACCTCAGGCCACCTTCTGACACCTGAACTTGTCTGGGTCCTTGCCTCGGGAGTGCCCTGGGCAGGGCCTTTTTCCTGTCGGGCACCTCCTGGAGGCCTCGCGTGGGGTCCTCTCCAGCTTAGGCTGGAGGGAGGCCTGGAAGCGGAGCCGCGGGACCTCTGAGGTCATGAGGGGAGGCTCTGAGTCGCAGCGAGGAGAGGCTGGGTCTGAAGTTGAAGTGGAGGCGGGACAGGAGCCCAGAGTCTGGGGGCTTCACGGCAGCCACTGAGAAGCCCTCAGGCCCCCTAGAGCCCCCAGCCCCCCATCAGAAGCAGGTCTCCCACCTCACAGCCAGGCTGTGGGTCTGAGGATCTGAGGAGCGCCAGGCTTAACCAGAAGGGGTGGGGAGAACTGGCTTGTAAGCAGCTGGTCCTGGAACCAGCCGCCCCTTCAGGGACACTCACAGGGTTCCTGTGGGACCCACAGTGCAGCCACCCGGCTCCCTCTCTCAATTCCTCGCTGTCCACAGAGGCCACTGCTGCCCAGCTTGGGGCCCAGGACTCACTCCTTCCTGGGTTCACCTGTGAGCATGTATTAAGCACCTACTGCATGCCGGCCCTGTGCTTGTCGCCAGAGGTATGGGGATGACCGTGAGGGAGGCACACACGTACACAAGGCAAGCAGTCGCCGTGGAGCATTCTGGACGCTGGGGTGCGGTTGGGGGTTTGGTGCAGGGACCCTCTGGGGTGGATCTCTTCTCCCGGGCCAGCGAAGGTTCCCGTCCAGTCCCCTGGCCCACCTGCTTCTTGGCAGCCGAGGGCTCAGGCCTTCCTGTGGCTCCAGCCCGTGGGAGCAAAGGCGAGTGTGGACAGTGCCCCCTGCCCGGCCCTCCACATCGCAGGGTCCCCTCCAACCTTCTCTCCCCGCCTCACCTGCCACCCTCTCCCTTCCTTGGTGCTCACCACTTCCTGCACAGGGTGTTCCCATGTTTCCTCCCAGGAGATTACTTTTAAGCCATGTTATTGAGATGGAATTCACATACCTTATCACTCACCCATTTGAAGTGTACGATTCAGTGGTTTTTAGTCAATTTGCAGAGTCGTGCAACCGTCACCACTAATTTCAGGGCATCGTCGTCACTGAAAAGATACCCCTTACCCCTCAGCCATCACCTCCACCCCTGTAATCCCACCTCTCTCTAGATGTGCCTGTTCGGGATATTTGGGTGATTTGTGCCTCCCCCATGGGCCTGTAAGTGTCACGGGGCAGGGGTGCTCACCTGCGCTCACTCACGTGTCCTTAGTGCCCCGCAGGTGGTAGCACAGTGAATTTCCGCAGGATTCTGTTGTGCTGATCTGACAGGGCACAAATATGAATTTGTAAAGTTTTTCACTGAAGTTTTAATCATAAAAATTTGACGGGGGGGGTGGTATAGACCTGGAATTAAGGGATTGATTAAAAATGATACTCTAGCTATTTAAACAACATTAAGGATGAATCCCAAACGTCAGGGAAGAACTCCTAGTGTATCAAGTACAAACATCATCACCAGTGCGTCTCTACTAAATTTCTGAACACGATAGGTATAAGTTTTGTAACAGAAATCAAAGCAATAAATGTTACATTTTATTGTGATAAAATATGCATGACGTAAAACTGGCCATTTTAACCCTTTCTGAACGTGCACAACGGCATTAAGTACATTCACCTCGTGCAACCGTGTGTGTGTGTGTGTGTGTGTGAGCACGTGCACGCGCGCATGTGTGCTGGTCACGTTTCTCTGGAGAACTCTGACCAACACACGGGTGAATCTTTCTCTTTTCTTCTTTTTCTTATATTTAATTTAATTTTTATTGGAGTGTGGCTGGTTTACAATGCTGTGTTAGTTTCAGGTGCACAGCAAAGTGAATCGGTTACACATACACATACATCCACTCTTTTCTAGGTTCTTTTCCCATATGGGTCATTGCGGAGTATTGAGTAGAGTTCCCTGTGCTCTACAGTAGGTCCTTAGGAGTTATCTATTTTAGATATAGTAGTGTGTATATGAGGAGGTGAATCTTTGTCTTCTGAGATTTGGTGGTGGAATCTTAGATTTGACACCAAAAGCATGAGCAACAAATTTTTAAAAATAATACATTGGACTTTATCAAAATTTAAAATCTGTGCATCAAAGGACATTACCAAGAAAGTGAAAGACACCTAAAGAGTGGGGGTGGGGCGGGCCCTCCCTCCATGCCGGGCGTGCTCCCCCGGCCCACGCGAGCTGGACCTGGGCCGACCCCTCACCGTCCCCCGCGTTATGCCGGGGCCCCCCCGGGCCCAGCCACGTGCCTGCCAGGCTCCACTGTGGGGCTGCCTTGCATGGACGTGGGCTGAGCGGGCGCGATGCCCGGGTCACCCGCCCTGTGGGGCTGCAGCTCTCCCCCTGATGGCTTGTTTCCAGGCCTGGTTCCCCCCATCTCCCCTTCCCACCCCCGGCCATTGCATCAGCACCCGGGCCAGCTGGACACTGAACAGGTGTCTGCTGAGCTCCTCCTGGGACACGAAGACCAGCCTCACCCTTGTCCGCAGGGGTGCCCCGTCGTGGGGACGCAGAAACGTGGCCGCCCCACGACCTCCTCTCTGCCTGTCCTGGCGGTTGGCGTCACTTCCCGGAGCTGCTGAGCGGGAGGGAACCCTGGGTGCTCCGGCGCGTGCGAGCACCGCTGGACAGAGCCGTGGGAATGACCTAGGTCCCCCGGTCTCCCACCAGAGGGGGTGGGCACGGTGGCTTTAGGGGTTTGTGCACAGACCTCTCCTGCTGAATGGATTCTTTTCCGGGACTCGCAGCTCCATGGAGGCCGTGCTGGGCAGGAGGGACCCTGCTTGCTCACTGGGGGGCAGCCCAGGCCTCCCCAGGACCCAGGAGAGGAGACAGGGTCCCTCCCTGCCCCCGTCGCTGCTTTCTGAAAGAGGAGATGGCCAGGATTACCCAAACTCTTTCTTCTGCCTGTTTTCACTCTGCCTTTGCACTGAGACCACTGCATTTACCCACCAAGTTAAGGCTCTGCCTTGAGAAATCGTCCCTCAAACACGGTTAATTGAACCATGACTGTTAGCTCATGGAAGATCCGTGAAGCAGCCCAGAAGGAATGGAGGCCTGGCCGTGCCCTCTGCCCTCCGCTGGCTCAGGACACAGGCCCTCGAGCTGGTCTCTCCTCGGGGCCTGGAGGCCACTGGTCATGCTGGTCACGGCCAGGTGTGCCCCAGGGGGGCCTCACAGCCCATGTTTTTCCTGTTTTTAGAAAAAAAGGAAATCTTTTTGCCCACGAAACCAACCTTTTTTTAGGGGAAAACAGTCTCCTCGTTCAACTTTTTCAGTTTTTCTCACTGAACTGGGTGTTTTCCAGAAGTAATGGGGGCTCCCAGCTGGATGGGTGACCAGACCCTGAGGCCTGAAATAAGATCCTGTTCGTCCTCAGAGACGTGCCAGCGGCTCCTCATTTACACAGACAGGCCCCCGAGGCGCCGACCTATGCTCCATGGGGCCGCGAGGGGACAGGCCCGTGTTCACGGGTGGACGGTCCCTGGGCACCCAAGAGGTGCAGGAGGCATCCAGAGAAGGGTCCTCAGGGATAGGTCCTCTCTCCGAGAGACGGGTCTGGAATGATGGTCACGCGCCTGGAGATGGGTGGGGCTGTGGCTACGCAGGTGAACACGGGACCCCCTGCCGCGGAATCGGGGCACCCGGAGCTGGCATCTGGGCAGAGTCAGATGGGCCGTGGGGCCCAGTCCAGTGAAGGGGGTCCTCTCGAGGCACGGGGACGCCCAGCAGGAGGGTCCATCCTGCCTGAGGGGTGACACGAGGCTGCCCCCCTCTTGAAGGGTGCCTGACCGTGGGCCAGAGTGCTGGGAGGGGAAGGGGGCTTTGGAGACAGCGGCCGGGACACGACATTCACAGCCTGGCGGGGCCGGGAACCGCGAGAGCCTGTGGCCAGTGTGAGTCGGAAAGTCTCGGGCAGCCCCCGGACCTGGGGCGTGTGGACGGCACGAGGGAGAGCTGGGAGAGCTGGGAGGACAGCCTGCGGGGCGCTGTCTGGAAAAATCTCGCCCTGTCTGCGCCGTGCTCCTGCAGGACCCACACCCCCAGGGGCCAGCCCTGGGGTCAGGGCTCCACGCTGGTGGGGGGCCGGGCTGGGCTTCACCTCCAACTCCTGTTTCCCTTTTGGAGTAGATGGTTCCAGGGCCAGTTCTCACCAACCTCTGCATTTGTGGTATATTTAAACACAAATCCAGTGTTTCCATTTTCAAGGAGGCAGATGTTAGCAACAGACCTTGATGCTGATTTATCTGATTGCGGCTGGGAGGTGTGCAGCCATGTTTTTATCATTATTTTATGATCCCTCAAACAGACGTAGGCTAATCAACTTCGAAAGAGGATAAAATCTGGGTCATAATTTTCACTGCTTTTTTCTAAACTTATTTACGATTCGATCGCAGAGGGGAAGCATGTGCAGGGTGTGGTCTGGGCTGGCCACGCGGCTGCAGGACTTGACGTCAGGCTGGCTTTCTGTCTTGGATGCAGTGGCCTCGTGGTCTACGCGGATGGACCCCTGAACCTGGACCGCAAGGCAGAGGACATGTCCGAGCTCTTCCGGCCCTTCCACACGTTGCTGCGGAAAATCAGGTTGGCGGGGTGTGGGGGGGTGGGGGGGTGAGAGAGGGGAGGGGAGGGGAGGGTGGTGTTTGCCTCTGAGCCCCGTCCCTTCTGTGACGGCTCCTGGGGGTTGGCAGTGACCTCTCTGGACAAGGCTGGTCTTGCTTTGCCTTTACTGGACACCTCAAGGGTGGGTAGCTTGTCCCTGCCAAGCTTCAGAGGGTGGTAAACCTCACACTTCTGTGTGAGCTAATTCTTTACCTTCTGTCCACCTCGGGGGTGCTGGGACCTTGGTCTCTGTCGTCGGCTCCTGGTTTCTACTGTTTGGAGCTCCTTTAACCCCATACCCTTCCTCCCTCACAGAACAAGTTCTTTGTTCTTGGCCGGTAGCGTTAAGACCTTTACACAGATGTCCGGTCCTAAGACAGTGGCTGCCCTGGCTAAGGGCCTGGAAGCCAGGCCCTCTTCTGGTTTCTCACAGAAACGTCTCCGTGGCCCCGCGAGACAGATGGGGCCTATCTTAGAGGCGAGGCCCTGAAACCGGGGTGGTGTGGGCCGGACCAGGGCCACGCAGCCTGTGAGGGGAGGACATCCCCCTGGGCCAGGCCACGCCCTGCACGTTGGCTGGGGCTGGCGCCCAGGTTGGGGGCTGTTACTAGTTCTTTGACTAGTTTAGGGGGTGAAGTGCTCAGTTCTCTTGAGTGACCAGCGGGTGCCCACATGCTGTGGCTCATCCTGCCCACCCCCCGACCATCCCTGGGTGGCGTTGGCGCCATCTGTGCTGTCCTGTGGGCTTGTGGCGTCTGGCCTGGGCAACCGAGCTCTGCCCTGAGGGCTCCCCTTGCCCTCCAGCAGCACCCCGACCTCAGCCTTCCCTTGAGAAACCTCACGTCAAGGTGTGTGGAGCCCTCACTGCTGTGAGCTGACAGGGCCCGGCTCCTGCGGGGATGGGGCAGCAGGGGGCTGTGGCCGCATGTCCTCTGAGCAGCTCCCTGGCCCCGTGGCCTCAGACGCCAAGGTCTTTCCTACCACGGTCCCTGGTCTCCGAGAAGCCCCCTTCCCAGGCTGTCGGTCCAGGGCTGACCCCGTGGACCCCTGCCACGCCCTTCCTGGGTCTGGCGGGACTTCCCAGCCTAGGGTGGCTTTCCTCTGCTGGTGCCTGTCCTTTCTGGGGGCCAGAGAGCACAGAAGCCTGCTCTAAACTGCCCTTTGCCCCATCGCGAGCCAAACGTGCTCTGAATCCAGTGAGGAGTGACCCGGGGGGTCCTTGGAGGGTCAGTGGGCACAGGGTGGGCGAGGCACAGTTGAGTGTCCCTAGCAGGACCTGACCCTGGACCCAGAGGCCGAGGCTCCTGCCCTCTCTGGGTGTCTGGCTGGGAGAGGAGACAAGGAAGGAGGGGAGAGGGTGGACGATGCTGGGCCAGGAAGGGAAGCGTGTGGCCTGGGCCATGGCTGGGAATGGCCATGGGGGGAGGGGGAGGGGGGAGACACCAGATGCTGGAGACTTGGGCAGGGAAAGAGTCCAGAACGTCAGAGACGTGTGACGTACTCAAAAGGCTGACGCACATAACTGGAATCAGAAGGAAGGAATGGAGAAAATGGGCAGAAGCAGTATTCAAAGAAATAATGGCCAAGAATTTTCCAAAATTGAAGAAAACTCTCTGTCCACAGATTCCACAGACACACCTGGGTATATCACAGTAAAATTGCTGAAAACAAAGAAAAAAGCTTAAACACAGCTAGCGGGAAAGGACATATTACTTTGAAAAGAGTGTACATCAACAGCTGTCTTCTCAAAAACGATGGAAGCCAGAGGCAATGAAATTATATATATTTAAAGTGCTGAAAGCGGGACTTCCCCGGTGGTCCAGTGGTTGGGACTCCGCACTCCCAATGCAGGGGACCCGGGTTCGATCCCTGGTCGGGGAACTAAGTCCTGCATGCATGCCGCAACTAAAAGATCCTGCACGCCACAACTAAAGATCCCCCATGTTGCAACTAAAGATCCCCTATGCCACAACTAAGAAGAAGATCCCACATGCCGCAACGAAGATCCCACATGTGGCAACGAGGACCCCTCGTGCCACAACCTGGCGCAGCCAAAATAAATAAATAAGTAAATATTTTTAAAAATATAATAAAGTGCTGAAAGGAAATAGCTGCCAGTCAGGATTACAACCAGGAAAAATATCCTTCAAAAGTGCAGGTGGGGCTTCCCTGGTGGCGCCGTGGTCGAGAGTCCGCCTGCCGATGCAGGGGACGCGGGTTCGTGCCCCGGTCCGGGAAGATCCCACATGCCGCGGAGCGGCTGGGCCCGTGGGCCATGGCCGCTGAGCCTGCGCGTCCGGAGCCTGTGCTCCGCGGCGAGAGAGGCCACAGCAGTGAGAGGCCCGCGTACCAGAAAAAAAAAAAAAAAAATGCAGGTGATATAGTGGGTTATTCAGAAATACGAAGCTGAAGAAATCGGTTAGGAGCAGATTGCACATAAAGAAAAACTAATTGGAATTCTTCCTGCAAAGGAAAAAAATCTCAGATGGGAATGTGGAAGCACAGGAGACTTAAGACCCTGATGTGAATGAACATAAATGAATCTGCGCTGTACAAAACAATAATTGTCTTGTGGAGTTTAAATTATATACATCATGGTTTAACATTTGAAAATCAGTTTTTCTGTATTTTTTAAAAAGGAAGAAAAACCAAATCATTTTGAAAGTTACAGAAAAATAATTTGAAAGATTAATGCCTATTTTATGATGAAAACATCTCTTAGCAAATTAGAAATAGAAGGGAATTTCCTTAATCTGATAAGAGATACACACATATGCACACACATATGAAGTTGGACCCTTACCTAACACCATATAAATATGAATTAACTCAAAATCAAGGACCTAAATGTAAGAGGTAAAACTATAAAACTCTTAGAAGAAAACATAGGACAAAAGCTTCATGAGATTGCATTTGGCAGTGACTTCTTGGATGTAACACCAAAGGCACAGGTAACAGAAGAAAAAAATAGACAAATTGAGCTTTGTGAAAATTTCAATATTTTGTCCATCAAAAAACACTACAATAGAGTAAAAAGGCAACCCATAGAATGGGAGAAGATATCTGCATATCGTATATCTGGTGAGGGGTTAGTATCTAGACTATATAGAGAACTCCTAAAACTCAACAACAAAAAGCCTAACGATCTGATGCAAATGGGCAAAAGACTTGAATAGACATGTCTCCAGAGAAGATACGTGAATGGCCACCAGCACATGAAAAGATGCTCAACATCTCGATCGTCAGGGAAACGCAAATCAAAACCACAATGAGACACCACCTCACACCCACGAGGAAGGCTACTATCAAAGAAACAGAAAACAAGTGCTGGGGAGGATATGGAGAAATTGGAACTCTTGTGCACTGTTGGTGGGAATGTAAAATGATGCAGCTGCTGTGGAGATTCCTCAAAAAATTAAAATAGAACTACCGTATGATCCGGCAGTTCCACTTCTGGGTTTATACTGAAAAGAATTGAAAGAAGCATCTTGAAGAGATATTTGTACACTCGTATTCATAGCATCATCGTTCACAATAGCTAAGACATGGAAGCCGCTGTTGACGGATGGATGGGTAAGCAAAACATGGTCCAGCCATACACTGGGATATTATTCAGCCTTAAAAAGGAAGGAAATCCTGACGCATGCTGCAATGTGGATGAACTTTGTGGACATGCTGAATGAAATAAGCCAGCCACAAAAAGACAGATAATGTATGATTCCGATTACATGAGGTCCCTGGAGTCCTCAAAATCATAGAGACAAAAGGCATAACTGTGGTTGCCAGGGGCTGGGGGAGGGGAGAACAGGGAGTTATTGTTTCATGAGGACAGAGTTTTAGTTTTACAAGATGAAATTGTTACAGGGGTGGATGGTGGTGACGGCTGCACAACAATATGAGTGTACTTAATACCACTGAACTGTCACTTAAAATGGTAAAGATGGTAAATTTTATAAGTATTTTATCACAATAAAAAATTTAAATATCATCTACAATGGTGTCAATAAATATTAATTAGCATAAATGTGAGATGTCTAAGACCTCCACCAAAAGTTACAAAATGTTTTTGATACAAAATTTTAAAGACCTAAATAAATAGCTATCCCATATTCAGGGAGTGGAAAACTTTATATTGAGAAGATATCAGTGATTCTCAAATTAATCTATGAATTCAATGCAACCTCAATCAAAATCCCAGGAGGTTTTTTCTTTTGCAGAAATTGACAAAGTAATTCTAAAAGTCCTATAGAAAGGCAAGGGGCCTAGAACAGCCAAGAAGAAAAAGATTGCTGGAGAAAAAGGACAAAGAAGAAGAATATCATTTATATGTTCTGCTCTTCATGGTTTTTGGGTAGCTTCCAGACGGTGCTGGTGTGACCGAGCTTGTGAACGTATGTGTGCATTTCTGCCAGGTGTGCTTCATTATAAAAGTGAGCAGAGCTGGAGACACTTCCTGCCGTATAGCTGTAGTCGTACTGGCAGAGACGTAGTGCACGGGGCATTCAACGGAACAGAGGGTCTGGTGCGACCAACACATGATTCATGACAGAGGTGACAGCACAACAGTGGAGAACGGTTGGCTTTTTCCAATGAGTGGCTGAATCAGCAAATATCCGTATGAGGACAAAGGTCCGTGATACACTCCTATGAACACGTCAGTTCTAGGTAGACTGCAGATACAAACGTGAAAAGTAAAAGAACGCTTTCAGAGGGAACCATCGAGTACATCTTTGTGATCTCCGAGTTGGCAAAGATTTCTTCACCAGGGCACGGAAGCACTAATCACAGAATAAAATGACATTTTGAACTTTGCTGGAATTTAAAACCTCAGTTCGTCAAAAGACACCTTTGAGAGAGTGAAAAGGCCGCAGAGTTGGACACAACATCCAATAAAGAACTGAGATCCACAATACATAAAGAACTCCTGTCAGTCGGTAAGAAACAGACAGTTAACCCAATAAAAAATGGGTGAAAGTCCTGAACAGGCACTTCAGAGAGGCTGTCTAAGGGTCCATCAGCGTATAAATGGGTGCACGACCTCCTGAACGAGCAGGATAAAGCAGTTTAAAACCACGACGAGATACCACTGCACACTCACCAGAGACGATGAAGTGGAAAAGTGCAAGTGCCCATGAGGGTGTGGGGCATGCAGAACTGTCAGCGGACCCTGTGGGCTGTCGGCGGGGACACACCCCTCACCAGCACTCAGCACGCGTGCTTGCAGAAACACACCCCATGCTCCCCAGGACAGGGACTCAAAGATGTGGGTCCCTGGCAGCCAGGGCCCCTCCGGGGTGGGACAGCTTCAGAGGTGAACTGTGATGCGTTTCCACCAGGAGACGGAATGATCTACAACGACCGCGAATCTCACCAGAGAGGGTTGTCAGAGCTGGCAAAGGGAAACAGAATATGCGATTAAGGGGAGTTCTCTGGTGGTCCAGTGGTTAGGACTCTGCACTTCGGCTGCCAAGGGTGCAAGTTCAATCCCTGGTCAGGGGGAACTAAGGTCCCACAAGCTGAGCACCCCCCCCAAAAAAAAAACGAAAAACAAAGGCATAGGAAAAATAAAATGTAATTGCACATAAAGGTTTAAAAAAAAAGTGTGCAATTAAATTTAGATTTCAGATAAACGATAATACTTTGTTAGTGTAAATATGTCCCCAGTGGGGGCCATTTGGGACATACTTACTCTAAAAAGTATTTGCTGTTTATCTGAAATTCCAGTCTAACTGGGTGTCCTGTGTTTCGTCTGGCACCTCTGCACAAACATAGCACTGGCAAACATGCCTGCCACGGAGGAGTGCAGACCGCAGGTTGCCGTCTATCTAGAGAAGGAGAACAGGGGAGGCCACCGCTGTGGTAGTCGGGATCGTGACCAGGAAGGCACGTGGGGGGCGCCTGGGAGCCCAGGTCGTGCTGTATTTCTTGATCTGGGTGCTGTTGGCAGGGTGTGTTCAGTTTATGAAGACCCACAGCTGAGCGGTTCTGAGAAGTGCACCTTTCCACGTGCTTCCCCGACTGCACTGGGATGTTGAACCAGGCGCTGAGACCTCAGGCCTGAGCTCTTCCCGGCGGAGAGCAGCATACACCGGCCTGTGGGACCCACTTTGGGCTCATCCCCGTCGTTGTCATTAGAGTCACTCCACCTTGGGTGTCGGTTCAATGCCGCTCCCCCCAGGGGAGGCGCCCTGCTGTGCCCCCTTCTGGTGGCTCCTTCCTTGGCTGCTGTGGTCATTATTGTACTTCAGTCTTCCCTTGTAAATGTTTATTATCTGTCTCTTCCTACGGAACCTGCTCAGCAGGGACCATGCCAGTCTTCCTGTGTGTCACCCAGGGCCTGGCACATAGGCAGTGCTCAGTAATATTTGTTGAAGCAAAGGATGAAAATCTATATATAAACCAATATATATCCTTTCACTCCTGAAAGTTTTTATTAATTGATTTATTAATTTATAATTTTATTAATACAATTTTATTTTATTAATTTATTAACATATTATCACGAAGAATCAGGGTTTTCAGCAAGGGAGTTCAGAGTCTCATTTTTAAGCAAGGGCACATTCTAGAATCACCGTCAGCCACCCACACGGCTGTTGTCCTGACCCGCGGCCCGGGGGACCCCTGGAGACGCACCTCTTTTGGTGGAGGAAGCAACATGGTGGGAGGTTAATTGCAGGCAGTGGACACCGTGTTGCTCTCCTGCTGGTGCCGAGCCCACTCGGCCTGGGGGCTGGTGTGGCCTCTGGGACCGACACTCTTCCTTTCTGTCTTGACGCTTGTAGGGATTTGCTGCGGACCCTGACCGAGGAGGAGCTTCACACGCTGGAACGGAACCTCTGTATTTCCCAAGACGTGGAATTCCCCATCCGGGCGGACACCCCGGTGCCCCCTGCCCTGGAGCCCGCCCTGCCCGCACCCCTCGGCCCAGCGGAGCCCAGGCACGCAGAGGCGGAGCTGGCGTGCTCCGTGCAGGACGACGACCAGGAGCTGGAGCAGCTCAGCCGAATGGTGCACAGGGCTGGGGACGCGATGTCCTCTCTCCTGTCCCCGCCCAATGCCTGCCAGTCCCCCGCGCACGGGCCGGGCGCCGAGCGCGGTGCCCTCGGACAGGCATCCCCGGGCGGACCACGGCTGCCGCCGGGCAGCGACGAAGAGGAGGGGAGGGTGTTCTTCATGGAGGATGTGGACGGGGCGGCAGAGCCCCCGGGCGGCCGGTGTGGGCGGGCGGGCGGCCCCCAGGAGAGAGGGCGGGGCGGGGAGAGCCGAGGGGCGGGGGCCGGAGCAGCCGCCGCAGCCGAGACGGCGGAGGACCTGAGCGGCAGCAACGGCGTGCAGGGCGACCAGACGCGGGCAGTGGGCCCTGGCTCCTGCAGCTGCCCGGACTCCCAGCCGCAGCTGGATGGCTGGGAGGCGAGTGCGGAGGACGCCCAGACGGCCGAGCTAATCGCCCACCGGACGGGGGGCATGAAGCTCTCGGCCACGGTCATCTTCAACCCCAAGTCGCCCAACTCCCTGGACTCTGCCCTCGCCAACCCAGAAGTCCTCGGAAACGGCGTCTCCCCGGGGGAGCCGGCGGCCGAGGGGCCGGAGGGCGGCCCCCACAAACTCAGCGCCACGGCTGCCAACAGCCTTCTGAACTCCTGCGTGTGCTGCAGGGGCTGTGCGGGCAGCAGGGAGGACGCGGCGGAGAGCCTGCGCGGCAAGTGCGGCTCGGGAAGCGTCATCCGCTCCTCTTACGTGGGCTCCGCCAAGGCCTGCGCCAAGGGCTCGGCCGCGGGACTGCTGGAGGTCCGGCCTGCCCCGGAGGCCTTGCCCACGGCGCTGGGCGTCCCAGACCCCGGGCCCTCCGAAGACGCCCCCGGCGGGCAGGAGCCCAAAGCCCCCACTTCCGACAAGTGCCTGGCACACACCTCAGGGCCCCAGGTGGACGCGGCAGACGGGCTGCCTGGAGGGGGCGGCGGAGCGAGTGAGCAAAAGGAGGCTGAGGCCCGGCAGCCCTCGGAGGCCGGGGAGGAGAGTCGGCGTGGAGGGGCGGCCGGGGAGGAGGCCCAGCACCTGCCGGGCTCCAGGTAAGAGCCGCTCTGGCCCCTGGACTCACCTCTAGTCGGTTTAGCTGCTGGTCAGGCCCTCCTGGACCCAGTTGCCACATCCAACCGAGAAGCGCCCCTCGTAGCCCCGACCGCCCCGTTTCTGGCGTGACGGGCGCCTTCAGGTGAGTGGGCGCAGCTTCGGGCCCTCGGTTCGCCCCTTTTCACTGCTGTGGTGTGACCGGCGTGTGTGGACCGGCCGGGGCTGGGCCCCAGCACCCACCTGACCGGCGTGGCAGCTCCCGTGGGCCGCGGTTAGCCACAGAGACCCTCAGCCCTGCCCCGGGGGCAGCGGTGGGATCCCGAGACCACCCTGGGGCAGATTCTCGGGCAGTGCCCCCAGGACCCTGTTCTCCCCCAGAGGCAGCTGAGCGGGCAGGGCTCTGTGACACCCTGGCTCCTACACGACTGGCTCACGGCAGCTCTTCCTCCCCCGCCCCACCCCCGGGGCTTATCCTGATTGAAGCAGATTCAGCCAGCACTGCCCCGGTGCCCACCACATGCCCCCGGCCCCCATCCCGGACGTGGGAAAGGAGGAGCCGGGCTCAGCCTCGGGGCCTCACACGCGGCTGTTGCGCTGTCCTCTCACCAGACCCTGCCTCGCAGGCTCCCATCCTGGCTTCACTGTGGGCGAAGGGAGGTGGGAGGATGGAGAGAGGAGGGGGCTCAGCCCGGAGGCTGGACAGGCCCCTGCCCGCAGCCGTGGGAGCTGTGCACAGAGGTCAGCAGGGAGGGGCCATCTGGGTGCAGGGGCAGACGCCTTGCAGGCCTGTGCAGCCACTGCCGCCTTCTTCCTGGAGCGGCGTGTGGCCAGCTCCTCCAGCAGCGGGCAGGGGCTGGCCGGGAGCCCGTGGGGCTCAGGGCCGCTCTTCCTTCTCGAGCTGAACTCCGAGGCTCCGCCGCAGCCTCTTCTGTGTGGGTTCTGTAGGCACCCCCCAGCCCCTCGCAGCCACGCATCTACTTCCTGGCTCCGTGAATTTGCCTGTTCTGGACGTTTCATAGAAGTAGAATCCCTCGTTATGTGACCCTTTGTGTCTGGCTTCTTTTGCTGAGCATCATGTTTTCAAGGTTCACCCACCTTCATGCAGGTGTCAGGATTTCCTTTCTGTGGCTGAATAATATTCCACTGTACGGATGGACCACATTTGGTTCATCTGTCGATGGGCGGGTGTGTCGTTTCCACTTCTTGGTTATCATTGAGTAATGCTGCTGTGAACATCTACGTACAGGTTTTTGTGTGGTTGTGAGTTTCCGTTCTTTGGGTGTCTCTAGGAGAGAATTAGTGCTTCACACGGTGCCTCTACGTGCTGAGGAGCTGTCACCGGCAGTTCTCATTCCCTGGTCACGTGCGAGGCTCCTGTTTCTCCACATCCTCACAAATACTTGTCATCATCTGAGATTTTTTTAAGTTCTTTTGATCTCCAGGCGTATCCCACTAGAATACACAGCTGAGTGACTGCTTTCAACTCGATTGAAATCATTCTGTGTCTGAGGTCGTGCCCAAGTCTTACCCACAGCAGGTTAATTTGTTCCAGTTAGCATGGGCTGTATAGAGATTTCCATCTGCATTTAATTTAACTTTATGATTATGTGAAAAATTTGCCTGGTTCCCGGCCAGATCTACAAAATAAGATGTATCTAGAGAAATCTCTTTCTACCTTATTCTCCTTCTCTGCTAAAGTTACAGTGTTCCAATTTTTTTATAATTTATCCTTCAATTTAAAAAGTAGAAGCAAGGATGTACACACACACACGGGCACACACACGGGCACACACACACGGACGGACGGGCACACACACACGGACACACACATGGGCACATGTTTTCCGCTCCCATTCTTTGGCAGAAGACCTCGTCCTTCTCTGCCTTGCTTTCCTGACCTACTAACCTGAAGGCCTGTGGCCTGTCCATGACAGTTTCTAGAGGTGTCTCCACTGTCAGTTTCAGCCACGTGGGACCGCACTGTGTGGCTGGACCACCGTGCAGTCAGGCCCTGCCACCTGCCTCGTGGCTGTTTCCAGTCTTGCTCTTACAGACGGCGCTGTGATGAGCAGCTATTTTTTTTTAAATATTTATTTATTTGGCTGCGTCGGGTCTTAGTTGCGGGACGCGGCATCTTCCTTGCAGCACGCGAGATCTTTCGTTGCGGCGTGTGGGCTTCTCTCTAGTTGTGGCACGTGGGTCCAGAGCGTGCAGGCTCAGTAGTTGCAGCACGCGGGCTTAGTGGCCCCATGGTGTGTGGGATCTTAGCTCCCTGACCAGGGATCGAACCTGCACCCCCTGCATTTGAAGGTGGATTCTTAACCACTGGGCCACCAGGGAAGTCCCAATGAGCAGCTCTTTGTGATGAGGCCATTTTTTAGGTTCAAGCCCAACATCATAATGTCCAGCGGAATGAATTCTTGTCCACAACCTAAGGAGCGACTTCCTCCCTCAGGGCCTCCAGCTCAGTGGCCCAGAGTTGACTGGTAAGGGGATCATTTTCCTACGAGGCTGGTATGAAGCCATCACAAATTCTTTGACCAGATACGTGGACTTTCCAGCTTTTGACCTGCCGCCCTTTTCTTGCTGTGTCCAGGTGACAGTCAGTGAACACTTACTCTGTCTGGAACCCCCTCCTGCTTTCCTGACGTGTCCTGCCGTGGACACTGCTTGTTCACGTCAGGCCGGCAGCTTCCCAGGCCTCCTCTGGCTTAGCACAAATGCAGAAGCTGAGCTGAGAAAAGGAAACAGCCTCCGTGGAGGCCTCGGGAGACGCTCCCATCTCCCAGGGAAGCATTTCCACAAGGTGCAGAGGGTCTGAGGGTGGCCAGGGGATCAGGGCAGCCAGGCCTTTGGGCCAGGACCGTGGACAGCGGCGCCCGGGGCCCAGCACCGCGCCAGGAGCAGCTGAGAATCAGGTCAGCAGGTGGCGCCCGTGCCCTCCGCGGGCAGCGCAGACATGGGGAGCGTCATCCCTTCGCGTCGCACGTGGGTTCCTGGGTGGCTGAGCAGGGTGCGGGGGAGGCGGCCCAACCTTGCAGAGCGTGATCTAACACGAATGGAGGGGCAAAAGCAGCCTGTTGAAACAGACAGACACAGAAGACCAGCCTCACACAGGCAGCAAGTTCACCGGAACTCGGACGGCGAGATCCCGGGTGTTGGTTGGCGTTAGTATCATCTGTGCGCAGCCTCCCATGAACACAGCCAGGCTTGTGTCGGGTGCAGGTGACCCCCCCGCCCCTGGCAGATGGAGAGACGGACCCCGGAGAGTCTGGCACCCGCCGTGGCTCGAAGTGCCTAGAGGGGCTGGCATCACCCTTGACCTGCCTGAGCGAGAGCCCGTCTGTCTGGTGACGTGCTTGGTCATCACTCGGCCGTGACGAGCCAACATCCTGAGCTGACCATGAGGCTGTCTGTCCAGCAGGTCCCCCTGTGGCCCCTGCCATGCGCAGAAGTAGGAGTGACCGTGTGTGTGGCCCCGTGCGTGAGTCAGACGGGTGCAGCCTCAGACCTCTGTGCCACCTTTGAGTCGGGTGCCATGAAGGGGACGCACCAAGCCGCGACCACGAGTCTGCTTTTGGGGCCATGTTCCCCGAGGACGCCTGGAGTGTCACGTCCCACACAAGCAGCGCACAGCCTCCAGGTGGAAGGACGGGGCTGCCGGGGTACGGCGCAGGCCGGAGGTGGGTCCTGGAGCAAGGGCCCGGGCGGGAAGAGCCCTGCACGTTCCCCCAGGCCCTGTCTTCAGCAGCTGCACGCAGGCCGGTTCCAGCTGTGCTGTTGCCTGGGGTAGGGGACGTCGCCCCAGCACAGTCATGGGCAGAATGTTTCAGAACCCAGTGTCCTTCAGATCTTTTCTTTCTTACCTTTTCCGTGCTTGAAGATTAACCTTTTTGGGGGAAAACTTAGCATTTTTAAAAGCTTCCTGTTTTTTGCCTAGACTCACCTCATCAGTCAGAACTGTCCACACTCTCGAGGCTGGCAGGAGCGCTCACTTGTCTAGAGGACGGAAACTCGCCCCCTCTTGGGTCTTTTACTAAAGTGAGTTTCCAACCTTCTTGAAAAAATAACACTGACTCTTGCTTTTTTCTAATTACAATTGTGGTCCCCACTCGTTGTAGAAACTTATGAAAACATAAAGAAGAGTAAAAGAAGGAAATAAAAACCGTTCCAAATCTGGTGAGCAGTTTTGTTATTTTTTTCACTTTTATTATTTTTTTCACTGAATATTATTTAATGATCATTTATCTGCAAAATTCATTAAAACACAGTATTCGTAGGACTTAACGCTAACTTGCTGTACGTTTTCCCATTTCCGTATTTTGTCGATTAGCCTTGTGGTCCCTCTCCTTACGGTTTTGTGTCTGTCTCTGGGAATCCACCCTTAGGAGTAGAGTCGCCCCAACAAAGGCATGACCCTTGCCGTCACACTCCCTTCCTCAGCAGTAAACCGCCCCCCACCCCCCACACCCACACACCCCCCACACCCACACACCCACACCCCACACCCACACCCCCACACCCCACACCCACACCCCCACCACACCCCCACACCCCACACCCACACACACCCCACCCCCACACCCCACACACCCCCACACCCCACACCCACACCCACACCACACCCCACACCCCCCCACACCCCCACACCCACACACCCCACACACCCCACACACCCCCACACCCCACACCCCACCCCACACCCCCCACACCCCCACACCACACCCCCACACCCCCACTCCCCACACCCCACACCACACCCCCACACCACACCCCCCACACCCCACACCCCCACACCCCCACACCACACCCCCACACCACACCCCCCACACCCCCACACCCACACCCACACCACACCCCACACCCCCACACCCCACACCCAGCCCCACACCCACACCCCCACACCACACCCCCCACACCCCACACCCACACCCCCACACCCCCACACCACACCCCCCCACCCCCCACACCCCACACCCACACCCACACCACACCCCACACCCCCACACCCCACACCCACACCCACACCCACACCCCCACATCCCCCCCCTCCCCGGCAGCACTGTCAGCACTGACTCACCTGGGAAGTAAGGTGGAGTTCCCTGCTTTGCTTGTGTTTCTCTGGTGATGGTGTCCCTGAGCATTTCCTCCTGATTCTTCTGCAAATTGACCCTGCCTGTCTCTTGCCTGTTTTCCAGTTGGGTTTTTGTGTCTTTCTTGCTGCCTTGGCAATGTTCCTTCTGCCTGGTGTCTGTTGCAGGTCGCTTTCCCCAGGTTGTTATTTGCCCTTTGGTCTCATTTGTTGACGTGTCTTCAGTTATTGTTATTTGCCCTTTGGTCTCCTTTGTTGCCGTGTCTTCAGTTATGTTCTGTGTAATCAAATTCCTGAGCATTCTAGAGACTCGGGTCCTCTGCCTCCCTTTCCCTCCAGTGGGTCTGCGGTGCCGGGGGACATTCCGCTCACTGCCTCCTGGTGTCCCAGGGTCTCCTTCTTTGCCATTAACTCTGCTCTGCCCTGGTGCGTAGTGAGAGGCCCGGGCCGGCTTGCCTTCTGAGGCTGTCTCCGGCCACTGGAGGGGGCCAGGGGGCCGGGTCCGAGGGCCATCGTGACGCATGGGCAGGCCCACCCCGGGCCCTGGCTCAGGGCTCAGGAACCGTCACCACTTGTGCCAGCGATGGGCTCGGCCTGCTCTGTGTTACTCAGCTCCGCGGCTGGCGGTACCTTTGCCTCCCCACTCGGTGGGCCTCCCTGGCTGTCGTTTTGGTTAGAATGAAAGGAACCTGGAAGGGCACAGGCCTCTGAGCTTCTGCCCTTAAACTGGTGACCTGTGCCCCGACCACGCGCTCCTTCCTTGCTGAGCGTGGTGGTAATGGCAAAGGGTGGACCTTGGGGACATCTCCTCGAGGGGCCTTTCCGACGCGCGGTGCTTCCTCGCCTGCCTGGGGGGTGGCAGTGGAGCGTGTGTTCCTGCGGCGCGAACGCAGCGGGAGGGGGTCCAGGGGAGGAAGGGCGCCCGTGGGCTGGCGGCCACTTGAGGAGGGCCAAGGGCCTCTTGCTAGCGCGTGCCTCCGTGCCTTGTGGCTCCTCCGCGTCTCCCCCACCCTGGCCCTTACTCACCACTGCTGTTCGGGGCTGGGACTTGCCTCAGCCTTCGCCGCTACCAGTCCTGAGCCGCCTCGCTGCCCCATCACCGGTCTCACTGCTTCCTGGCCTCACCTCCGCTTTCTCACTCCCCACGGGTGGGGTGGCAGCTGGACAAGGTGGTCACAGACGTTGCAGCGTCGCTTAGTCCTGGGCCGACAGCTCTGTGCTTCGCCGACTTTGCTCTTTTTCCGCCTGGCTCTGACTCCGGTGGACGCCCCGCCTTCCTGCTAGCCGCGGCCCTCCGGTGCTTCCACGCAGGCTCCACTGTGCTTTGCCGGGGTGGGGACCCCAGGGACCTGGGGATACCCTGGGTCCAGCCCTGAGCAGCTGGGGCTACAGAGAGGAGGCCACATCCTCTGTTCCTTGGAGCAGGGCTCCGGCCCCCCAAGGCCACTGCCTGCTTCCCTGTACGGAGGGGCTGCTGGGATCCTCCTGGGTCCCTGCAGGCTGCACCACGAGTGCCTGTGGGCCTCAGCCCGGCCTTGCCGCCCAGCCGGGGGGAGGCCGGATGCACTGGCACGGCTGAGCTTCCTCGAGCAGCATGTGGTGAGCGAGTCTCTGTCACTGGGAAACGTTCCCAGAGGCCCAGGGCTGCACTTCTGACCTGCTCTGTCCGCACTTCGCTGAATCGACTTTCCCTCCAGCAGATGGAGTCAGGGACCGGTCAGCCCCTGCCCTGTCCCAGGGCCGGTGCTGTCCACCAGCCTCCATGGCCTGGAAGGATGTGCATCCTTTTCCAGTGTACGATCAACACCCACAACCTCTGGTGCTGGCCGTCAGGACTGTGTGGGGTGTCCTGGGGCGCGCGTCCTGAGCTGGCACCCCCAAGGGAAACGGGGTGTGAACCAAGGCATGGGAGTGACAGGGACAGAGCACTGCCTGGACTGACTGACTGCTCAGTGAGCCGAGACTCAGGACTGCCCCGCTGCTGGGGGCCGCTGGGGGCTCCGCAGGGGACCACCTCCGGGATGCGGGGACAGGGTGGGGCTGGATCTAACCCTAACCCCTTCCTGGTGGCTGTGTGACCCTGGGCACCAGCTCCTGCCCCACCCCCGCCCCCACCCGGTGTCGGGGTGGACACATCGCGGCTGTGTCGCCAGAGCCTCTCTGGGGCCAGGCAGTGGGCGCAAGCCGTTGTCCCGTGGCAGGTGTCCCGGCTGCCACGCGGAGCCCCGGGGTCTCCCACCCACCTCGTGCCCCAGGAAGGAAAAACGAGAATGACTGAGCGGTTTAAAAATAGAGGAGAACTTGGAATTAATGAGACGCTTGAAAAACAGATTAGGCCTAATGACTGTCATCAGATGATGGGGCTCCCGCGGGGTGAGAGAGAAGCCAGGCTGAGTACCGGCTTGGGGTCAGAGGGCAGGGCTGGGTCTGGGGGTCCTGGGAGGGGTGCTGCCCTCCTCCTAGATGGGCCTCCCCAGCGTCTGGAGTCTTTCTAACTAACTCACAGCTGGGTGTTGAGCTGCTGTGTTCTGGGCCGGGAGGACGGCTTGGCCTGGGCAGCAGCCACTGTTTTGGGCGGGAGAGGCAGGTGCAGGGGCGCTGAGCCCAGCACCCAGGACAGCTCCTGGCCCGGCTGCCCCCCGCCCCACCTCACGATCCCACCCAGTGCCGGCCTTCAAGGCCCCTGGTCCCGGAGAAGATAAACTTGACTCCTAAGACGCAGAGTGCCGGCTGGGTGCAGGGTGGCTCCTTCAGCGAGCACCTGCCCTGGCAGTGACTTCACTGAGACCTGAATAGAGGGGCCCAGGTGCCAGAGGAGCAGAGGGGGCAAGAGGAGGTAGGGGTGGGGAACCCCAGAGAGCTCTGGAGGGCAGCAGGGCAGGTGATGTTTTTCTGGGAGGAAGGTCCGGCATCCGAGGCAGTAGCATGTAAGCACAGTGAGAACACAGTCTG
Source organism: Pseudorca crassidens (assembly GCF_039906515.1). Classification (NCBI taxonomy): domain Eukaryota; kingdom Metazoa; phylum Chordata; class Mammalia; order Artiodactyla; family Delphinidae; genus Pseudorca; species Pseudorca crassidens. Next base: position 1,474,248 of record NC_090299.1, on the reverse strand, counting down.
GTATTTTAAAGTTGTTTTAAACAGCTTTATGGAAATATAACTGTCGTACGATGAACTGCAGCGTATGAGAGTTCCGGTTCCTCCACAGCCTTGCCAGCCCTCAGCATGGTCAGGCTTCTTACCTTTAGCTGTTCCAGTGGTGTGAGTAGTGTCTCATTGCAGTTTTCATGTGCATTTCCTTAAGGACTCGTGACATTGAGCACCTTTTCATGTGTTCACCTGCCATCGGCCTATACTCGTTGGTGAAGTGTCTATTCAGATCTTTTGCTGTTTCTTTTCATTGTGTTGTGTCCTGATTGAGTTTTGAGAGTTCTTTATTTATACTGTATACAAGTCCTTTATCAGATATATAATTTGCAGATCGTTTCTCCCAGTCTATGGCTTGTCTTTTCATTCTAAGAGTATCTTTCGAAGAGGAAAATTTCCTAATTTTGAGGAAGTCCAATGTATCCATTTTTCTTTCATGGACTGTGATTTTGAAGTCATATCTAAGGGTTATTTTCATAACCTAAAGTCACAAAGATTTTTCTTCTGTTCTAAAAGTTTTATACTTTTAGGTCTATGATCCATTATGAGTTAATTTTGTATATGGTGTGAGGTATGGATCAAAGTTTTATTTTGTTTTTGCATAAGGATAGCCAATTATTCCAGTATCATTTGTTGAAGACTACCCTTTCTCCACTGAATTGCCTTTGCACCTTGGTCAAAAATCAGTTGACCATATATTTCTGGATTTTCTAGTCTGTTCCATTGATCTGTTTGTCTATATGGACACCAACATCACACTGTCTTGATTATGGTAGCTTTAAAATGAGCCTTAAAGTCAGGTAGTATAAATCTACAACTTAGTTCCGTTTTTTCAAAGTTGTTTTGGCTCTTCTGGGTCCTTTGTATTTCACATGAATTTTAGAACCAGGTTGTCAATTTCTACCAAAAAAATAAAAAATTAAAAAAAAACAGGCCTGCTAGGACTTTGCTTGGAATTGTGTTTAATCTATAGATCAACTAGGGGAAAATTAACACTTTAGTAATACTGAATCTTCAAATTCATGAACACAGTATATTTCTCCATTTATTTAGGTCTTTAATTTCTCTCAGCAAAGTTTTATAGTTTGTGTTGTTGAGGTCTTGCACATCTTTTGCCAGATTTATCCCTAAGTATTTTATATTTTTGATGCTGTTGTAAATGGTATTGCTTTATAATTTCAGTTTCCAGTTGTTCATTGCTATAGAGATACTTGATTCTTGTGTATTGATCTTATCTCCTGCAACCTTGCTAAACTCACTTTATTAGATATGGTAGTTTTTATGAAGATTTCATCAGATTTTCTACACAGATGTTGTTATCTGTGAATAAAGCCAGTTTTATGTCTCCTTTCTAATTAGATGTCTTTTACTTCTTTTCTTGCATTTTTGCACTGGGGGGGACCTCCAAGTACAACGTTGAACAGAAGAGTTGACACAGGACATTTTTGCTCTGTTCCTGTTCTCAGAGGGAAGGCATTCAGTATCTACCATTAAGTGTGATGTTGGCCGTAGGATGTGCATAGATGCCCTTTTTCAGGTTTAGGAAGTCCTTCTATTCCTGGTTTGCTGGACTTTTCTCAAGTACTTTTTCTGCATCTTTTGGGGTCGTCGTATAGTTTTAATTTTTTAGTCTGTCAATGTGATAAATTACATTGATTGATACTCAGATGTTAAGCCATTGCCTTCCTGGGATGAACCTTACTTGGTCACTAGGTATTATCCTTTTCATGTATTGTTGGCTTCAATTTGCTAAAATTTTGTTAAGGACTTTGCATCTGATTGTGAGGAATGTTGGGCAGTACTTTTCTTTCTTTGTAATGTCCTTTTAAGGTTTGGGTATCAGAGTAATGCTGAGATCCTCAAATGAGTTGGGGAACATTCCCGCTTATTCAATTTTCCAGAAGATTTTTTGTATAAGTGGTAGTATTTCTGACTTAAATATTAGTTAGAATTCATCAGTGAAGCCACCTGGGCCTGGAGTTTTCTTTATGGAAAGGCTTTTAGCTACAAGTTCAATTTCTTTACTAGATGTAGGTGGTGGGTGTCAGCAGCTGCTTTGGGGCCCTGCCCAGCTCTGCTATACCCCCCACCCCCTTGAGCCCCGGCAACACTGTAACCTCATGAGTGAACAAAGCTGGAAGAGGCAGATGTGCCAGGGACTGGTGGACGCGTAGGACCTGCCAGGGCAGCTGTGGGATCCATGGAGGGGTCACCATAGCAACACAGGAGGCCACCTGCGGGGGCCGCCACCCCCCCTCACACGACACCGTTGCGTCAGGCCCTCCCCAACTCTGGAGGAGGAGCTGCCCCTTGTTCCACAGACCCACCTCTGGGGGGGGGGTGGCCGGCGGATGAGATGGGCCTGGGAGCCGCTGGCTGTCCCTGCCTCTGGACTCCAGGGGGACCAGCCTGGGTGGCCTTCCTCCTCTGAGCACAGCCTGTGGCCTGTGACGGGGGAAGTGGCTCTGACGGAGCCCAGGTCCACCCTGCTGGCTGAGGCCATGCCATCAGTCAGTTGCCAGGCCAGGATGGCTCAGTGAAGACAGCAGGCATCAGGCAGCGTGTCTGCTGTCTGTCCTCCCTGTCTGGGGAAGCCGCAGGTTCCCAGAACTTCCACAGCCCCTCAGGGCTCTGCAGAGTGTCCCTGGTGACGAGGGGTTGGCTGCGGCTCCCTGGCTGTTCCCCACAGGTGTCGCAGGGAACGTTCCTTCTGGATCACCATAGTGATGACCAGAGACTCCAGGTGGTCACAGTGGGACGTGTGCCCACAGACCAGCCTGGGGCAGACCTCGGGCACTCCTGGACTGGGCCCTGCTTGATGCCCAGCTCCTGCATGACCTTCTGGGGCTGGCCTCCTGGACCACGGTGGTGGTGGGAGCCTGTGGCCCTGAGGCCACTCCCCCACCCCCAGCCTCACAGCTGGCACCCCCGGCCCTTTGCAGAGGCTGTGATGAGCCCTGTGTTACAGACCCAGGGCCACACAGCACGAGGCAGACTCGCGCACCCACCGTCCCACCCCCACTGTGAGTCCTTCTCCAGAGGACCGTGGGTGGTGGTTACTGTTTTCCCATTTTACAGACAAGTAAACTGAGGTTCTGGGAGGTTACATCCTCTTGCCTAGACAGCAGGGGAGTGATGCCCGAAGGCCCTCAGCCTGAGCTGTCTGACCTCTCCTAACTTCCCAGCCGCACCCTGGGAGCCCTCCCCACGGCAGGGCCTCCCCTCCGTGCCACCAGCCCAGGGCCCATCGAGGGCAGGTGCACCCAGCTAGGGCCTCATGTGCCCCCACCCCCAACCCCGTAGCAGGTGCTCACCTGACTTCACAGACAGGGGCCTAACCTCCTTAGAGCCAGGCCCTCTTCCAGGCTCCCGCTTGGTTTTCCTGGGCGCTGGCCCTGGGGCTGGGATGGGGGCAGAAGCCCTTGCCCCTGGGGAGGGAGGCCGGTACTTCTCAGATGCTGTGATCAGCAGCTCTGTGGGGAAGTGGGCCCTGAGGCCAGAATCTGCGAGAAATGCCCCACCCGGGTACAGGCAGGGCTACGGGGCGTGTGTGCAGTGAACAAGCAGTGCGCCAGGAAGGTGGTGGGGAGGTGGGGAGGTGGGGAGCCGTGAGGGTTCCGGTTCTGCAGGGGTAGCAGGCAGCAGAACCAGGTCGGAACTTACAGGTGGCAGGCGCTGGGTGGGACTGCCCAAGGCTGGGGAGGCGGAGTCCTCGGGCGCTATGGGCCCCGCATGCGGCCCCCGGCTGGGGTCTTCGTGGACTTATAGACGGTAGAGTCACGCCTCTTGCCAGGCCGTGCTTCCTCCCCCAGGAAGCCCTCCCTGCTGCCTGGTGACTGTCCCCATCTGGCATAGGCACTGGTGGGATTCTGATGACACGATACTTGCTTCTGTCTCCCCAGATGGGAGCCCTGATGGGCCTGGGCAGGACAGGAGCCTGTGGGCTCAGACAGAGGTGGGCAGGGGACAGTCTGGAGAGCACAAAGGATGCTTGTTCCCTCCAACCGGCTCATCTCACGGGACATCAGTGGTCGTGCTGCTTAACTAGAGGAAACGGGAAATGAGCTGGTTTTCAGTGTCTTGTTTACATTTAGTATTTGGAACCAAACTGCAGTCTTTGCTGTCCTTCAGTGATCTCCCTGGGGGCCCTCAGAGGTCCTGCTGACCTCGTGGAATGGGAACAGCAGCCGTGAGGGCCCCAGGGAGGGGAGGCAGGGGGGTGGACTGCACCCCGAGCGCCACGGGATCCCACAGTGCGGATCTGTGTGTGACGGTGCCTTGTTAAAACCCTGTGTTGTTGTTTTGACTGTGGACTCAATGCTCTATTTCCTTAATCTCCAGTCTCGTGGGAATCCAGTGGGAAAGTACTGCAGCTTCCGGAGCATTTGTCTTAGGCCAGGCACGTCCGCTTTCAACGCACTGTCCCTAGTCCTTGCCACGTGGGTGTAATTATTCCCATTTTATAGAAGAAAATGATGAGGCCCGAAACCATCCCTCGAGGGACAGCGTGTGAATGAGACCCCGGTGGGCACGAGTGCGGCACGTGGAGACCGCTGCTGTTCCCGTGGTCACAGGAGCCTGAGCGTGTGTGCTCTCATGTCACACTCGTCCCCACACCCACACGTGCCCCGACGGCTGTGCAGGCCTCCACCCTTAGGGGCCTGCCCACTTTCTCTCTGTGTGCATGTCGCTGTCCTGGCCCCCACCCCGTGGCCACAGGGACTGACCAGTGAGGGCCAGGCTCCTTCCCTGGGCCTCCCAGGGGGCTGGTGGGGGACCCCAGTGGTGCAGGCCCCTGGCTGCCCTGCCCTCCCCAGGACAAATGGCGCTGGCCCGCGGGGAGGAGATGGCTGAGGGCACAGTAAGTGGATGGTCCAGCCTGACAAGCTACAATGTTTTCCCATAACGACGGTCTCTCTTTAGCATGTAACACACCTGGGATTTCATTTAAAGTCCTTTTTGGTACTTCCCTGGCGGTCCAGTGGTTAAGACTCCGCACTTCCATGGCAGGGGGCGCAGGTTCGATCCCTGGTCAGGGAACTAAGATCCCGCAAGCCACACAGAGTGGGCACCCCCCGCCAGAAAAAACCTCTTCACTTTTAAAACATGACAGGATTCATTTTTAAAGGGATGCACAGATAATATGCAAATAAATTATATCTTCTAAAAATATGAGCTCTAGTGCAACGTGTTCTAGAAATGGGTTTGAAAACCACCCTAGAACAGGTAGGCAGGACTGGAATATGTGAACTCGAGGTTGCAGCTGGTCCTCAAATGAGCTGAAAGTCAGGGCTTATCTGGGCAGAATACGTGTCGGGTCGCTCCTAGGGGGGTGAGCCCTCGGGGTTGTCCTCGTGAGCCCTGTGGTCTCTGCTCGGAACTTTGGGGAAGATGCAGCTGTGATCTTCTGGGAGGCTGTCATCACGGGTTTGAGCGGCCCCCACCCCCTTGCCAGTTCGGGGCCCACCGGCTGAGGGGAGACCCAGGCGGGGAAGGGCCGTCTCCCTCCCAGAGAGCCCTGAAGGTGCCCCGTCTGTGAATTACGTCAGTGTGCCCGCTTCTTTGGACGCTTGCGTCACTCGGGCCCCCTCGCTGTGGCCTCACGCTGCCCCACCAGCGCACGGGCACCGAGGCGTCCGCCATGCGCCCGCCCTTCGGACGTGGTCGCCCTTGTTCTCACTGCGCCCACCCGGGATGATTTTCCTGCCCGTTCTGGGCCTGAGCAGCAGGGTCTGGGCCACGTCACCCCCTGGGTCGCCCGGCGGGTGAGAGATGGACTCGGGACTGGACCACAGCCTCCCCTCTGGACTGGTGTCCTGTGGTCCCATACGGGGCACTACAGACTGGGCAGCTTCAACAGCAGAGATGTATAGTCCCACAGTCCTGGGGCCCAGAGGTCAAGCTGCGGGCTGGGCTGCAGCCCTGCTGGAAGCTCTAGGGGATGGTCCTTCGTCACCTCTTCCGGCTCCTGGCGTCTCCAGCTGCTCCTGGGCTCGTGGCTGCGTCACCCCAGTCTCTTCGTCCTCCTCACGCAGCAGTCTCCCTGATTCTGTCTTCTCCCCTTTCCCTTGTCAGGACGCTTGTCGTTGGGTTTAGGGCCACCCAGATAATTCGGGATGATCTCATGTCAAGATCCTTAATTTACTTACATCTGCAAAGGCCTTTTTTCCAAATAAGGTCACGGTCACAGGTCGTAGGGATTTGATGTGGACATATCTTTTGGGGGGGGGGCCCTCGCGAGGAGTCGTTCCGTCAGACACATTTTCTGGTTGCAGCAGGAGAGGAAGAGGACGCAGAGACAGGAACCTCCAAAGCTGTGAGGTTTCAGGAGGCCCTGCGGGTTGATTTTTTCCTGAATCCGTTTAGCACTCGATCACAGGAGAAAGCCTTTATTCCCACAGACAGCCCACACCTAGTCTTCCTCTGTGTCTAATGAATTTGTGCCGTGTGTTCAGTGGACACAGATTGGGAGGCTCACGGGGCGGGGGGTGGACTGTCTTTGATGCTGGGCGCAGAGCGGTGAACAGACAGACGGAAGTCGCTGCGTGGCCGGCCCCGCGTTCTCCGGAGTGAGACTGCTAGTCGGCACACACGTGCTACGTCAGGGAGACAAGCACCCCAGGAGCAGTAACGCAGGGTGGGGGAAGGAAATGGAGGTTCTGTTGATGGCCAAGGAAAGCGTCTCTGTTAGAGGGTGCTGGGATGGATACCAAAAGAATGGGGGCCTCTGGGGGTGTCCAGACAAATGCATTCTGGGCCTAGTAATGTCCATGCCCTATGGCCGTAGCGCGCTTGTCTTGTCTGTGACAGCAAGGGGCATGGCTGGGAGGCGCCTACAAGCATAGAGTGGGAGAGGAGGTTGACAGAGAGAGGTCCAGAGCACGCCGGGCCCCTCGAGCCTCAGGAAGGCTTTCTGGCTTTTACTCCAAGTGACCTGGGAAGCAGGGAGTGAGACGTGTCTGCAGAGGAGGGATATGGTCTGAATTGTGGTTGAGAAGGTTTTCTATCCGGGGCCTGCGGGGTCTTGGTAGGAGCTGCAGTTCCTGTGGCAGCCCCTGACAGGGTCAGGGGAGTTGTGCCTGGCGGGTTCTGGGTGCTGGGCTCCCCGCCAGGGGCCGCCCCGTGTGCACACCGCACAGGGAGGGGCTCTGTAGCAGCCCTGGGGCCTGGCCTCTGAACAGCTCCCCACTCTGGCATTCAGTCCAGGTCTGTGGTCAGAAGCAAAGCCCCAGGCTGCCTGGGCCTTCCCCACCCTCAGGCCCTGCTCAGAAGTGAACACGCCCACAACCCCCAGAGTCCCCAGGCTGCCTGGACCCCCAGCAGCCCTCATCAGCCTCCTGCCTCGGCGGGGGTGGGGACAGGCCCCGGCAGATGGTGTCACGTGTGGAGACCGGGCGTCTCCCTGTAGATGTGAGCGCCCCTCTGTGTTTAGCTTGCGTGGTGGCCACTAGAGTCCTGTGCCTGCCGTTGGTCAGCAGTGGGGGTGGCTCTGAGACCAGCCCCTGTCCCCCAGCACCAGCCTGCAGTGCGCTGAGAGGGTGTCTGTCCCTGGGCAGTGTATGTGGCTGCCCCTGCCGTGGGGGACCCATCACTTACTGTCCACTTGCACAGGCTCCTGTGGAGCCTCAAGCTGAGCAAGGGTGTGAGGCACAGGTGCTGGGTGGCGGCCACACTTCCTCCTGCTGCTCCACAGGGCCTGCGCTCTGGTGTGGCGACCTGCACAGACTCAGGTGAGCCCCGGGGATGCCCTGAGCCTCCCAAGACAGGAGCTGTTACTGGACGTACCCGCCAGGTCAGTCTTCTCTGCACCAAAGTGGTTTCATTTTGCTTTCAGTCCTGACTCAGGGTGCCGGCCTCCACTCGGTCACTCAGTTACAACATCTGCCCAGTTGTATTAGTCAGCCATGCTGCGTAACAAATTACCACACACTTAGTGGCTTCTGACAGCAGCCGTTCATCATCTCACAGTGTCGGTGGGTCAGGTGTCTGGTGTGGCGAGATGGGTTCTCGGCTCAGAGTCTCACCAGCCAGGTGTCAGCCAGGCTGCGTTCCCATCTAGAGCTGTTGGTGTTTCTGTTGGCCATCCCTTGGTGAGAAGAGACTGAAACAGCCCCTTTGGGTTGTTTCCTGGGTTGGCGCCAGCCCTCCCGGTCCCAGTCATTTCTTGTTCTCTTGTTCCCTCTGTGGACCTGAGCCATGTGCTGTGGTCTCCTTGGGGAGAGGGGTTTATCCTTCCTCCCCCTCCCTCCCAGCCTGTGCTCACCCCAAGGGGTTGTTGCACTGGAGTAAGTTGTCTTCCTTCCAAACGCAGAGTCACTCATTAAAACCGCTAGAAGAAAGACTTTGCAAGTGGCTGGAGAGTAGAGGAAGCAGGGAGATCTGGTCTGTTCACAATAAATTAGCATAGTTGCTGCCCCAAAGATATTTGTGCTGACGCCCCCTGGGCAGCCTGGGCCTGTCAGCTTTGTGCCATCACGTTTGTGTTCGTTTGTAGGGTTGCTGTAACAAAGTACTACAAACTGCAGGGTCAACCATAAAAATGGATTGTCTCAGTTCTGGAGGCCAGAAGTCCTGGATCAGGGTGTCAGCAGGGTGGTTCCTTTTGAGGCCATGAGGGAGGATCTGTCCAGGCCTCTGCCCTCTCACTTCTGATGGATACTGGCAATCCTTGGGGCCCCTTGGCTTGTAGATGCTAAGCTCTGATCTCTGCCTTTTCTTTACATGTCATTCTCCCTCTGTGTGCACCTGTGTCCAAATTTCTCATTTTTTGAAGAACACCAGTCATATTGGATTAGGACCCACCCTAATGACCTCATCTTAACTAATTACATCTGCAGTGACTCTATATCCCGATAAAGCCACGTTCTGAGGTACTGGGGGTTAGCACTTCAACATATGAATTTGGGGAGACACAGTTCGACCCATATCAGCACACACATACCTCCCTGCTAAATCCTCACCATACTAGGATGGATGGATGGATGGATGGATGGACAGATGGATACATGGATGATTGGGTAGATGGTTGGATGGATGGATGAATCAATGGATGGACAGATGGATACGTGGATGATTGGGTAGATGGTTGGATGGATGGATGGATGGATGGATGGATGGATGGATGGATTGATGGATGGACAGATGGATGGATGGACAGATGGATACATGGATGATTGGATAGATGGTTGGATGGATGGATGGATGGATGGATGGATCAATGGATGGACAGATGGATACGTGGATGATTGGGTAGATGGTTGGAAGGATGGATGGATGGATGGATTGATGGATGGACAGATGGATGGATGGACAGATGGATATGTGGATGATTGGGTAGATGGTTGGATGGGTGGATGGATGGATGGATGGATGGATGGATGGATGATTGGATAGATGGATGGATGGATGGATGGATGGATGGATGGATCAATGGATGGACAGATGGATACATGGATGATTGGATAGATGGTTGGATGGATGGATGGGTCGATGGATAGATGAATGGGTGGGTGGTTGGGTAGATAGATGGACAAATGGATGGATAGATGGATGGATGGATTTTGTAAGGAGGAGCTAGCAGGGCCCAAGCTGGCTCATTAGAATTGGTATGTGGCTGCGCAGATGTCCAGACTTTCCATGTCCCCACATCCAAGCATAAACCTTCCTTCTGGATTCCATCAGTCCGTCTTGCTCCTCCTTGTTTTTCTCTTACTGAGGCCTTTACAAAGGGTTTCAGAGGCTCACAGATTCATCCATGTGATGTCATAGCCAGAAACACCTTGTGATGCTATTAGTTTTTCCAAGTTGTACTATCTCTTATTTCACAGACCCCTAGAACTTCAAAATGACAAAGTCCTTTTCCTGTCAAAAGGCCATTTTTTCTACTCTGACCGTGGAATCAGATACTTCTCCATGTGTGCCTTTCAAGGGTGCCCTTTGGAAAGTTTGCCACTATGGACCGTGGCCAAAGACACAGGCTGGACAAAACCTTTGGTATTAATGTAACTTTAGAATTGCACTGTCTTTTGCTACTAGAAAATTGACACTTCCTAGTAATTCAAACCTAAGTGGAATTGTTACGGGGAATATGTGCTGCCTTCAATAAAAGAGAGTGGCAGGAAACAGAATCCAGTTGGGCATCGGTCACAGAAGGTGCTGGATTTTTCAACATCCAGCTGACCGTGCAGATTTGAAGTTGAGTGCCTGGGTAGATACGGCTGGTGACAGGAGCTCAGACTGCTTGGGGAGGCAGAGGAAGCCCTTGGCAGGTGGGTGCCCCTCACGCCTTCACCCTAGCCTCTCTCGCCCACTTTTCCTCTGCGTCTCAACTTCCGGCCATGTCTCACCCTCACTGTTCCTGCCCTCACCATAGACCTGGACCACTGGGCGCCAGCCAGCCTCTCAGCTCTGTCTTGTTAAAGCGTGTGGCTCCCCGACTAGACTGGGCTGTTGGGGGCCACACACAGGGTCTGATTCATCCTTGGAACCCTCTTCCGTGCTCCCAGCCTGCTGCGTAGCAGCTGCCCATGGAGGACCAGCGCCCTTCCAAAAGGGTGGCCCTGGGCAGTGTTCCTGGGGCCCCCAGTGCCCAAACAATGCCCATCTATGTGGCCCCTAGGACTGGGCTGACCCAGCCGGGCCCCAAGCTCAGGCCCCAGGTGACGTCCCAGGCCCCACTCCCAGTGTTCTGTTCTTTTGTTCCCGGTGGCCCTTCCAAGCCCAGCTGGGTTGCCCGTGGGCAGCACCTTGTTGGTTCTTCTGCCGAGGACCAGGCTCTTCATGGAGCCTCTGGCTCTCTTTCCATCCACACCCCCCCCCAACACACAGACACACACACACACACACAGACACACACACACACACACGCCCCACTCTGCGGAGCAGCAGGAGAGGGCTTGAGGGCTTGGGGTTGAGACCATGGTTGCCATCTGACCCACCCACCACCTGTGGGCCAGCCTCGGTCTCAGTCTTCTGGGAGGGTTCATTGCTCTTTTAAGGCACAACATGAACCGCTGGCTTCGTAGCTCTCAACGCTCAGCTGACAGTCAGGGCCCTTCCTCTGGTTTCTCGCAGGCGAGCTGCCTGCCAGCCGCAGCGCCTTGTCCAGAAAGGCTGCCCCACTTCCAGGGCTTTATCTGAGGGGCAGGGGCTGCGGGGCTGAGCCCCAGAGCATGCCTTCCCTCCACTAAGAAACAAACTCTGTGCCTCAGGAGGGCTGCAGTGGCTCCTGCTGTAGGCGCTGCCTCTCCTCAGCCTAACAGTTATTCTTCTGGTCATAGAAGTAATACTGAATCTTAGAAGATGCTCAGAAAAGAATCCGTAGTCCTACTATGCAAATAAATGTAATGTTGATGCTTTGCCTTGACTGTGTGTCCCCAAATCTCATTTATGTACATATGGTAGCTCTAATTTTTAAAATGCTACCTTTTTATTTAATATTTTGGAATTTCCAGCATCATTAACTGTCCTTTGTGGAAACTGTACGAGCTAATTTACTGAATCAACCCACTATTGACGGGCATCTAGCTTGAGCTCTTTCTTGAATATGAGTCGCTAGATGATTACAAGGAAAACATCCTTTTATTCTTTTTAAAGTGTACAATTCAGTGGTCTTCAGCATATTCACAGAGTTGTGCAACTGCCACCGGTATCTAATCTCAACATTTTCATCACCCCATAAAGAAACCCCAAACATCCTCCCCTCCCTTCTGCCACTGGCAACCATTAATCTACTTTCTGTCTCTTGGGTTTGCCTAGACTTTTCTAGACTTTTCAAAGAAATGGAATCATACAATAAGTGACCTTTGTAGCTGGATTCTGTCAAATAGCCTGATGTTTTCGAGGTTCATCCACACTGTAGCACCTGTCCACACTTTCTATGGCCAAAAATTAATCCCACGGTGTGGCTAGACCACATATTGTTTATCCATTTGTCAGTTGACTGACGTTTGGGTTGCTTCCATGTTTGGCTAGTAGGTATGAACATTCACGTACAAACTTTTGTGTGAATCTATGTTTCAGTTCTCTTGGGTAGATACCTTGAGGTGGAATTGCTGGGTCATACGGCACGAGGAGCTGCTGAACTGTTTCCCACAGTTCCGGTAGCATTTCAGATTCTCACCAGGGATGTACAAGGTTCCAATTTCTCCGTATCTTCACCCACACTTGTTATTTTCTGTTTCCTTTTTAAACTCTTACAGTTCTCGTAATGGATATAAAATAGCACATTATCATTTTACTTTGCATTTCCTAAATGACTAATGATGGCATCTTTTCATGTGTTTACTGCCCATTTGTATATCTTCTTTGGAAAAATGTCTTTTCAAATCCATTGTCCATTCTTTAGTTGGGTTATTTATTTTTTTATTGTTGAGTTGCAAGAGTTTTCTGTATTCCAGATACTATACCCTTGACAGATACATGATTTGCAAAAATTTTCTCACATTCTGTCGGGTTTTTCACTTTCTTGAAGGTATCTTTTGAAGCACAGAAGTTTTTAATTTTTGTGCGAATATGTGTTTCAGTTCTCTTGGGTAGATACCTCAGGGTGGAGTTGCTGTGTCATACTGTCTGAGGAACTGCTGAATGAGATATTTGGTTTTGGTTGCTGTGTTTTTGGTTTCACACCTAAGAAACTGTTTCCTAATCCAGGACCACAAAGATTCCTGTTCTTTTCTAAGAATTTTTAAGAATTCTTTTAAAGAATTTAAAATTCTTTCTAAGTTTAAGAATTTTAGAATAGATACAGACCTTTGATCTATTTGAGTCAGTTTTTGTATATGGTATAAGGTAAGGTCTAACTTCATTCTTTTGTGTGTGGAAATGCAGTTCTCCCAGAAAAAAAATTTTTTATTGAAGTATAATTGATTTACAATATTGTATTAGTTTCAGGTTGCATGACATAGAAATCCAATATTTTTATAGATTATACTCCATTTAAAGTTATTCTAAAATACTGGCTGTATTCGCTGTGCTGTTACAATATGTCCTTGTAGCTTATTTATTTTGTACTTAATAGTTTGTACCTCTTAATCCCCTACCCCTATCATGCCCCTCCCTCCTTCCCTCTCCCCAGTGGTGACCACTAGTGTGTTTTCTATATCCGTGAGTCTCCTTCTGTTTTGTTATATTCATTTGTTTGTTTTATTTTTTAGATTTCTACATGTGAGTGATAACATATAGTATTTGTCTTTCTCTGTCTGACGAATTTCACTTAGCATAATACCGTCCACGTCCATCCATGTTGTTGGAATTGACAAATTTTCATTCTTTTTTATGGCTAAGTAATATTCCATTGTATGTATACACCACATCTTCTTTATCCATTCATCTGTTGATTGACATTTAGGTTGCTTCCATGTCTTGGCTATTGTGAATAATGCTACTATGGACATTGGGGTGCACGTATCTTTTCTGTTTTCATTTTCTTTAGATATATACCCAGGAGTGGAATTGCTGGATCATATGGTAATTCTATTCTTAGTTTTTTGAGAGACCTTCCATACTGTTTTCCAAAGTGGCTGCACCAATTTACATTCCCACCAACAGTGTGGGAGGGTTCCCTTTTGTCGACATCCTCAGCAACACTTGTTATTTTTGGTCTTTTTGATGATGGTCATTTGATGGCTGGGAGGTGATATCTCATGGTTTCGATTTGCATTTCTCTGATGATTAGCGAAGTTGAGCATCTTTTCATGTGCTTTTCATCTGTATGTATTCTTTGGAAAAATGTCTATTCAGGTCTTCTGCCCATTTTTTAATCTGGTTTATTTTTTTATTTTTTTTATTGAGTTGTATGAGCTGTTTATATATTTTGGATATTAACCCCTTATTGGTCATATCTTTTTCAAATATTTTCTCCCATGTAGTAGGTTATCTTTTCATTTGGTCGATGGTTTCCTTTGCTGTTGCAAGAGCTTTTAAGTTTAATTAGGTCCCATTTGTTTATTTTTGCTTTTGTTTCCTTTGCCTTGGGAGACAGATCCAAAAAAAATATTGCTATGGCTCATGTCAGAGAGTGTTCTGCCGGTGTCTTCTTCTAGGAGTTTTATAGTTTCCAGGCTTCCATTTAGGTCTTTAATTCATTTTGAGTTTATTTTTATATGTGGTGTGAAAAAACGTTCTAATTTCATCCCTTTACGTGCAGCTTCCAGTTTTCCCAGCAGCACTTATTGGAGAGACGGTCTTTCTCTATCTCAGCACCATCTTTTGAAAAGAGCGTTCTTTCCTCGTTGGATGATCTTGGCACCCCTTTGGAAAATCAGTTGCCCACAAACGTGTGGGTTTATTTCTGGACTTGCAATTCTCTTCCGTCGTCACGTGTCCTATGCCAGTGCCTCAGTCGTATTTACTGGCGTTTCATGCTAAAGTCCACGTCATGAGTGTGAGTCCTCCAGCTTGTTTCTTTTTCAAGATTGTTTTGGCTGTTCTGAGTCCTTGCGTTTCCGTACGAATTTTAGGATCAGCTGGTCAACTTCTGCATGGAAAAAGAAAAGGCGGCTATCTTGACACAGATTGCATTGAACTTATTGACCAATTTGGGGAGTATTTCCATCTTAACAATATTAAGTCCTCAACCATGAACATAGGGTGTCTTTCCATTTATTTAGGTCTAATTTATTTCAGTGACGTTTTGTAGTTTTCCGTGTGTCACTCTTGCACTTTTTTGTTAAGTTTATTCCAAATATTTAAATCTTTTGGATGCTATTGCAGATAGGGTTGTTTCTTAATTTCATTTTCAGTTTGTTTATTGCTACTCTATCTTAATATAATTGGGTCTTCAACAGTAACTGCTTTATTGGTATATAGTATATAGACCATTCAGTTCACCCTTTAAAAGTGTATAATTTTTGCTGTACGCCCGAAACTAACACAACATTGTAAATCAACTATACTTCAATTTTTTAATTATTAAAAATATGTACTATACAAGTGTATAATTTAATGGTTTTTAGCATGTATTCACTCTTAACCTGTTGTATTGATGCCAAATCCATCAGCTCTCTTCGCTACTTAACCTTTCCAGTCCCCTTTCCTCTGCCCTCCCCTGTCCTAAATCTTTTTTTTCCCCTACTTTTTAATTTTGGCAAAATACATCTAACATAAATTTTACTCTTTTAACCATATTTAAGTGTACAATTCGGTGGCATTGTACACATTCACAATGTGGTATAACTGCCACCACTCTTTATTTCCAGAACTTTTCATCATCCCAGACTGAAACTCTGTCCCCACTCAAGCCCCCTTCCCCAGCAGCCGGCACCCACCATCTGCTTTCTGTCTCTGTGAATGTGACTCCTCCAGGGACCTCACGTAAGCGGAGTCACACGGTGTTTGTCCTTTTGTGACCGGCTTCTGTCACTGGGCCTAATGTCCTACAGGTGCGTCCATATGGTAGCTGGTGTCAGAATTTTCTTCCGTGTTAAGGCTGGATAATATTCCATCATATGGAGGGACCACGTTTTGTGTATCCATCATCTGTTGACGGGCACTTGGGTTGTTTCCCCTTGGGCTCTTGTGAATAACGCTGCTGCAAATAGTGTGTGTAAATATTTGCTTGGGCTCCTGCTTCCCAGTCTTTTGGGTGAGGCTGTGAACTGAGACTGGGGGCGTTGATGGAAGCTGACACCCCGGACAGTGATGTTGCATCCCCCTTCTTTACTCAGCTCCCAGGACAGGGGCCGCCAAGTCCACACCCCCCAGGCAGAAAGTCAAGGGCTTCGTCTCTGGAAACCTGGCAGGGGGTCTGGGAGGGCAGAGCTGTAGATCATCACAAGGGTCCCAGCCTCGCCCTCAGCCTCCCACCGCTCCTCCACGTTCTGGTGAAATAGTACTGATAAGGGCACTTCCCTGGTGGCGCAGTGGCTGGGAATCTGCGTGCCAAGGCAGGGGACACGGGTTCGAGCCCTGGTCCGGGAGGATCCCACATGGCGCGGAGCAGCTGGGCCCGTGCGCCACGGCTGCTGAGCCTGCGCTCTGGGACCTGCGAGCCACAACTGCTGAGCCCGCATGCCACAGCTGCTGGGGCCTGTGCGCCTGGAGCTTGTGCTCCGCAACAAGAGAGGCCACCGCGGTGAGGGGCCCGCGTGCAGCAACGAAGACCCAATGCAGCCAGAGATAAATAAATAAAATAAATACACTTTTTTAAAAGAAATATTACTTACAAACCAATGTTCACGTCGCTAGAGTGTGCCAGTCGGACGCGCACTCGTCTGAGCAGGGGGAGCCCATGAAGCCAGTCTGGGGCCCTTTCCAGCCCCAGCGCCCCCTGCACTGAATTCTCAGGCGCGTCACATCTCCGAGCTTCCTGATGGTTTGACACCAAGGGACGTGCCCCTAAGTGAGATATCGGGCGGCTGTGCGCGTCTCTCTGCCGTGTCGGCGAGGGTCGTCCACGTCCACAAGGGGCCAGGGCTGCTCACCCGCTACAATCAGGCGGGCCACAGCATGACAGGATGACAGTGGATTCTCCTCCTCCATCACTGGTGGATTTTACTGGAACTTCCAGAACGGCCCTGAAGGTTCTGCCACGTCTGCAGTTGCACAGGGCAGGGTCTTGGGTGTGTGCCAACCACGGCCCCTGGGCTGAGGAGTGTGCCAGCTTCTCTGAGGTGATGCCAGAGCACCTCCCCAAAGTCATCCACCAGTTTACACTCCCACCAGTGATGCGAGGGCGGCCGCTATTCCGCCATGCCAGGAGGCCACGCCAGGGCCTCTCTCTGACAGGGGTCTCTGCATTTGAGGCAGGCATGAAAAAACCAACTCCCCCACAGAAAAGCAGAAACAGAGATAGTGCAGGCCACCAAAGGCAACTTCTAAAAAATTATAATGACGGACTTCCCTGATGGTCCAGTGGTTAAGACTCCACGCTTCCACTGCAGGGGGCACAGGTTCAATCCCTGGTCGGGGAACTAAGATCCCGCATGCCTCGCGGCACAGCCAAAAAAAAAAAAAAGAAAATCAGAAAAAATATATAATTAATGTTTCTAGATAGATAAAATATTTCACATCCATGAAACAACAGAGAGAGCAGGAAATTAAAAACCTGGTAGCAAAAATGTCGAGGGGAAAGTCGGAGGAAAAAAGAGGAAATTTCCCAGAAAGTGGGACAAAACGGCAGAAATAGAAGATGGGAGATAAATGATTTAAGAACAGGACGGTCAGTGGACGCCCTAACAGTGTAGGCTCAACTGCGGCCACTACTTAGGGCCGCAGGGTGACCCCTGAACAGCAGAGCTCGCAGCACCTGCAGCAGGACCCCTGGGCCGTGGGAAGGGAAGTGCATGGTGGGGACGAAGGACAGTCTTAGTAAAACAGCACCACGACCTGGGGGCTTAAAATAACAGAAATCTCTTCTCTCGCAGGCGGGAGGCCAGAAATCTGAAATCTGACAGGGCTGTCCCCGCTCCGGAGGCTCTCAGGGAGGGTCCTTCCTGCGTCTTCCAGCTTCTGGTGGCTCCGGGCACCCTCAGGCTTGTGGCCACATCACCCTGATCTCTGTATCGTGGCCACTTCACCTCCTCCCCTCCCCCGTGTGTCTGTGTCTCCTCTCCCGTCTCCCACAAAGACACTTGTCCTTAGATTAGGGCCACCAGGTAATCCATGATGTCTCCTCTCAAGATCCTTACCTTGACTGCAGCCGCAAAGCCTTTTCTTCCAAACGGGTCCTGCTGGCAGGTGCAGGGGTTAGGGTGTGGACACATCTTCTGGGAGCCCATCAGCCCCCTGCAGAGGGTGTGAGTAGGGGCGGTGACTCTCCCACGGGAGGAGCTCAGCACGTGGCGTTAGCCCCAGTGGGCTCCCGCGACGGGGGGGGCCTCCGGGCAGAGACTTTGCCTTCCCTCGTCCCTCCACCTGCGCTCCTGTGTTTCCTTCTCTGCACAGCGGCTTCACGGCCGGCTCCTGCCCCTCAGACGAGATGGGGCCGGACGCAGGCCCCGTGGCCATCAGAGAGAAGATCCGGTCCCGGTTCCACGGCAGCCACGACCTGATCCACCGCCTGTTTGTCTGCATTTCAGGTGCCACTTCTGGGCCTGGGGCGGGGCGTGGGCTTGGGGACACACAGGGGTGGGGGGGGCGTGCTTTAGCGGAGCGGCTGGCCCAGGTGCGGGAGGTTCCCCGCTGATGCTGGGCTGCTCGGGTGTCAGCCCTGCCTTGGGCCTTCCTCACCACATCACTTCATCCTTCACCCGCGAGCCCCGCCATGAGCCCGGCCCGGTAAAGAGGCGGGCGTCGTGCTTTGCCGGGCCCTCCCGTGGGGGGTGGAGGACCCCATTCTGGTCCCAGTGGCCCCTCACTGCTCACACAGGGAGGCTCTGTTCAATGTGTGGGTCAGAGTTCATTGTGCGTCCTGTCCCAACTGATGTTTCCTCTCTTGGGGTGGCAGACAACAGGACGATGACTGTTGTCTCCCTGGGGAGTTCAGTGAGGGGAGTGAGCACAAGCGGTGTCTTCGTAGCAGCGCTTTCCCTAGATTTGTGTGTTCTGAATAGCTGCCGCTTTCTCATGGTTTAAAAGTATGACAAGTGTGCAGTGAAGTCCACCCTCCTGGCCTCCTGCCTGCCCTTCCCCGACACCTCCCCGGGGCAGCTGGGTTCACACAGTGCCCGTCCTGCAGCCCAGCTCCCCTGGCCTGGAGTGTCCGCGGCACGCCCGGGCCCCCGGGTGGAGGGGCAGCCGCGGGGCAGCCTGTGGACTGGCGGACACTGCAGGTCAGGATCATGATCCCCCGGGGTCACTCGGCACTGCCCCCGGCCAGGCCAGGTGGGGGCAGGAGGACCTCGGGGTGACTCTGAGCTGCGGTTCAGACATCTGCCGGAATCCACTACACGGGTTTGTTTAGAGGTCTGGGGAACGTCATGCCAGCTGGTACTCAACATGGCTGCTGGCACGCAAGGAAGCCCCCGGAAGCGCCGGCCACGGTATCAGCGCAGTGATGGGTCCCGGGGCGCCCATGTGCTGCTGGGATGTGCACGGTCACTCCCTGGCTTTGCTGTTAATGGCAGCCCCTTGTGCCCCTGAAGAGCTAGCAGCGCTCTTCACTGAGAAGGGCCGAGTCCACCTAATTGAGAGACAGAGGAAACCTCTGCAGGTGAGGGTGGGAGAAGCCTTGTCCGGCCAGGGAGCGGGGGCCGGCTGGCGGGGGGTGCCGAGGAGCCGGCGCTGGGCCCCATGTCTGGGCAGGGTCCACCCTCGGCCCCCCAGCCACGTGGAACCTCACCACATCCCCGCAGTCGAGGTGGCCATGAGGGGAAGGTGCTGCCACGCAGGTGGGCACAGCTGGGGGCTCTGGGGTTGTCCCTCAGTGAGGGGCCAGGATAAGAGCACGAAGGCGAATAACTGGCCCCTGGGGGAGGGCTGCTGGGTACTCTGCCCCCCTCCGCCACCTCCCCTTGACTCCTGAGCTTTTGCTTCTGCCAAAAGAGCGTCACGGGGGCGGGGCAGCCTCTTCTCGCGCCCACTCACCCGAGGACACGTTGGTCTCTGACCCCGAGCCCCGGCTGGGTTCACCAGCTGCCAGGACCTAACGCCCCCTCCTCGGGCGTCCTCCCCCAGGCGTGGCCGACCAGCTGCAGACCAACTACGCCAGCGACCTCAGAAGTATTCTCAAGACCCTCTTCCAGGTCATGGCCACCAAGCCGGAAACGGACGACAAGGAAAAGCTAAAGAAGGGTGAGTGCCAGCTCGGAACAGGCTCTGAGGCCTAGGCTGACCGTCGTGCCCACCACCCCCCGGATGTGGGGGGCCTGCGGAAATCTGCACCCCCAGACCTGGCCCGGCACCGCCACCCGGCTTTTGTGGGCAGAGGGGCACAGGCCCTGGGTACCCCGAGAGGTGGGCTTGGGGACGCATGGGGGTCACAGCCCCACATGCCCACGCCCCAGCCAGGCCACCCCACTTCCGACAGCTGACGGGCCTGGAGACAGGACCCGGAAGCGGTACACTGTCACTTCTACCAAACTCCGTCTGTCAGAGCAGCCAGGGGCCAGCCCACAGCCAAGGAGGGGACGTGGGTTCCCTGCTCGGGGGAGTGGCCGTCTGTGAGCTGCCTCACATACTCACACACGCGTGCACACACACGCACACGCAGAACAGAGTTACTTGGTGAGGGAGCAGGTGTCAGGCAGGGAATGCTAAGGCACAGGGAGCTTGGCCCCTCGCTCCCTGGAAGGAGGTGGCAGGGTCCGAGCGTGGGGAAGGGGCCCGACCCCTGCTTGCCCACCCTCTGCTGGGCTGAGGCTCCCATTCTGGGCGAGCGGCCTCTCATCATAGGGGCTTCTGCTCAAGAACGTCTGGACACACGGGGCAGCCGGCCCAGCCCTGGAGGGCACGTCCTCGCCCATAGGGAGGAGAAATCTGTCCTGTGTGCCGACCCAGCTGTGCCGCCCAGGGTCCACACCACTGGACCACACTGCCCCCATCTGCCAGGGGATTCTGGGCGGGGCTGCCTTCTGGGGCTGGCTTCTTGCTCTGCAAGCAACGACGGTGGGCCCTGGGGCCGGGGGCCCACAGGCAGGACCAGCTGCACACCTGAGGGCACTCGGATGGGAAGGCCCCCTGCGGGGTCAGCACCCAGCCTGCGGGGACGCTGGGTGAGGGCTGCGGTGACCCACTCCACACGCGGGACTGGGGGTTGTTCGGGGGCTACTCCCCGCTGGCGGCACCTCCCAGGGACAGGTGGTGGCCCACTGACCCCAGCGGCCACCCTCTCTCTTCTAGTCACCCAGACCCTGCGGAGCGCAGCCTTGGAGGACTGCGCTCTGTGCCAGGAGACCCTGTCATCCTCTGAACTCGCAGCCAAGACCCGAGATGGAGACTTGGAAGGTGCGTGAGGGCCCGGGAGCCAGGGGCCAATGCACTGCGTGCCGAGCGGAGAGCAGGAGCCCTGTCTGGACGTTTCCGCCGCTCTGCCCTGGACTGCAGGCTCGGGGCGGGCAGCGCTCCTCCAGCGGGGGCCCCTCCCCAGACACCTAGACGTGCCGCTTCCCAGGGGGTGCAGCCTCTTACTCCAGCTTCCCTCCTGGGCTCCCAGGATGGGCACAGGTCCTCTGAGCTGCCGCCACCTAACCTCAGGCCCATTACTGAACATCTCAGCCTGGGGGGCAGAGGGAGGGTGTGAGGAGCACTGAGATGCCGGGGTCCAGGCCGTTGACCGCAGCTGGAAGTGGCTGGTCCCAGGCCACAGGCACACTGCCGACCCCTCAGCGTTCACCTGCCCCGCAGGAAAGGCCTCCCCTAGCGGCCTGCTCCCCCGTTAGCCTGGAGGTCGGCCGGCTGCAGGCCCGGTGGCTTGGCAGTCAAGGAAGGAGCGTTCAGGGTGGGCTGGGGGCACTGGCAACACATCTGTGGGGAGGGGGCCGCCCAAGGCCTTTGGAAGGGGCCGGAGGCCTGGAGAGGTGCTCAGACGGGCAGCGGCAGACGGGCCTGGGCAAGTGTCGAATGCGACTGGAGCTGAGAAGGAGGCGGCTGGCCCCGGTGTGCCTGGCCGGCGGCGCGGGTCCCCGCTGGTCCCGGCTCAGGGCCTCCCTCGCACTGCCCCTTGGCCGGGATCCCCTGGGGGCGGCCGCACAAGCTTCCCTGCTTCCTAAACGCCCTGAGCCCTGGTCTTCTCTACCCTCCTGTGAAAATCGCACACAGTGCCATAACTAGAACGCCCGCCGGAAACTCGGAACCCCTGCTCGAGGAGCGTGCAGGTGGTGAACTGCGAGGTCTGGAGGGGCCCGGCCCACTGCCAGGGCCATGTCCCCCCGTGGGCCGCCAGTCCAGCCCCCTCCTGGGAGTGGCTCCCAGGGCAGGGCGTGGACCCAGCAAGTCCTCAGGACCCTCACCATCCTCCTCGGGCGGGGGTCTCGACTTGTGTGTTGGAGCTGGCCTCGTGGCCCGGCGTGGCCCCGGAGCTGCCGGGCGCCGTCCAGGGCGTCACTGGGGCCGGCCAAGGATTTCACACGGGGGCGGGGGAGGGTGGCAAGCATGAGAAGCCATCTCCCTGCAGTCGGGGGTGAGCTGATGGGGGGTGAGCTGATGGGGTCCGGAGCAGAAGCGGGAGAGCTGGGTGGGAGGGGTCGGGGGGAGGGGCGGTTCTGTGCGCAGGGGGGGGAGGGGCAGGTCCTCTGGTGCAGGTTGGTGAGGAGAGGGGGAGAGAGGGAGGCGAGGAGACCCCGGTCTCTGGTGGGCAGGCGGCCTTGCTGAGTTCCCTTGGGGGTTGTGTGAGAGTGGACGGGAGACCCCTGAGCCCACACTGTGGCCCCAGGGAGCCATCCAGGTGTTCGTTCTCCCTCTGGGCGGCGGTACTGGGCTTGGGGTTGGTACGCAGTGGGCATCTTATGTCTGGGGTGGGAGGAAAGGCATGTCCCCCCGTGCAAGATGGCTTCTCCCAGCGCCAACACACACCCTCCCACCCAAATTCCAGAGCAGAGGCCCAGAGGCTTCCCCCGTGATCGCCTGGAGAAGTGACATGGGACAGGCCCACAGGCAGCTGCCAGGCTGCACAGGTGTCGGGAGAGGCCAGGGCCAGCCTCGGCGCCTCTCCTCAGGAACCTGAGAACAGCCCTGGAGCTGGGGTGGGCGGGGCTGATTGACGGAGGGGTCCACAGAGGGGGCTGATTTCTTCATTTCCCAACCCCCATTTTTGCCCAAGGGCCCTGCCAGGCTGGGTGCCGGCCGGGAGAGGGTTGTCCGGGTGGACGCTCCCTGCCCGTGCCCCGAGTCCTGGGGCGAGGTGCAGGCCGCAGCTGGGGTCCGATCGATGAGCACGGCCGACAGCTGCAAAGACTGACCCGTCCATGGGACACCGTCAGTTTCCTGAAACCGCAGCCGGTACCGAGCCTCAGGGAGGACCGGAGGGGGGGAGTGGGGGGCAGGCTGCCCCACCAGAGGCTCCTGCACAGCCGCCAGCCTCCGACCCCCACCCCAGTCACCGGTCCCCACTGCCGCCACCGCACGGGTCCCTCTGGCTGACGTGTCCCCCCCTGTCGTTGTCATAGACCCGCCCGAGTGGGTCCCGGACGAGGCCTGCGGCTTCTGCACCGCGTGCAAAGCCCCCTTCACCGTCATCCGCAGGAAGCACCACTGCCGGAGCTGTGGGAAGGTGGGTGGGGCGGCCGAGGTCGTCCCGCGGCCCCTCGGGCTGTCGCTGCGGGCATCCCAGGGGCCGTCACAGACGTGGCGCCGAGGTCCGGAAGTCCGGACCGATGCCCCGGGGTCCTTGTGCAGACACGCCTGAGCCCTGGGCCCTGCTCTGCCTTGGCACAGGGTGTGGACTCCAGGCACTCCGCCCGCTGGGTGTGATGGTGCAGTGCCCAGTCCTGGCCACTTCAGACCCGAGGACGGGGAGGGGATGGAGGGTCTGAGTAGGAGCCTGCGGCAGCCTGGGTATGGGGCCAGGACCCCCTCCGTCGGCGCGGCCTCCTGGCCAAGACCTGCGCCAGGTTTTCCTGAAGCTTCCAGCCCCACGGGGGGGGTGCCGGGAGACACCCACCCGCGCACGCCCGGGATGCTCTGGGTGGGAGGAAGGGCAGGAAGGCCGGCGGCACCCGGGGCTCCGACCCCGTCCTTGCTGCGCGCCCCTGAGAGGCCAAGGTCAGGAAGGGGTGAGGCGCAGGGGCTGCTGGGAGCCCTGCCCAGCCCACTGGCCCCGCCTCCCGCCCTTCGCCTTCCAGATCTTCTGCTCCCGCTGCTCTTCGCACTCGGCACCGCTGCCCCGCTACGGGCAGGTGAAGCCCGTCCGCGTGTGCACGCACTGCTACATGTTCCACGTCACGCCCTTCTACAGCGACAAGGCGGGCATCTGACACGGTGCCCCAAGCCCGCGAGGGCCCCAAAGGACGCCAGGGAGGAGGTGCCGAGGAGGAGGCCTCCGGCCACGGGAGGGTCTTCACCGCATTTCATCCAGCTGCCGCCATCACCGCTGCCAGGGCTGCAGGCCGCCCTGGCTTCCAGAACGTCCAGGGCCTCCGCCCCACCCGCCCTGGCCTCCGCACCCGTGGGGACCCCAGGCCAGCCGCAGGGGCCAACAGGAGGTCAGCTTCGGCCAGTGGGGGGACCTGGGGGTGCCAGGCGGCTGCCTGGGCTGGGTGGGCTTTCCTCCCGCCCGTCCGCCTGCCCCCTGCCCTGCTGAGATGCGGCCTCGAGGCTGGACCGTAGCAGAAGGTCCGCCTGCAAGGGGAAAGTAGGGGTGGTGTCTGAGCCCAGGGCAGCCTCGGCCCCTGGGGCTGAGTCTGGGGACATGGTGGACACCTCTGGGGTGCGGGGTGCGGGGGCCTGGGGCACTGCCGGGCTTCGCCACATGCTGGCCAAACCAGAGAGACTAGGCTTTTCTCTCTCCAGGGCCCTGAGCCCACAGCTGCCTGCCCCCTGCTCCCCTCAGGACCTTGTCTCAGCGACATGAGTCTCATTGCTTGTCGGAGAGGGGACATGCAGAAGCAGGCCTGCTGGTCCTCTGGGCAAGCAGGCGCGCCCCTGCTGCGGTCTGCCTACCCTGGTCCACCAGCCGATGGCGGGGTCAGGCGGCGGGCAGAGGTTTCCCAGCTTCCGAGGCCAGGGCTCTCCAGGGGGCTGAGGACCCCCGGATGTTGCCCGCTTGGCTGCCACTTCCCCTTCCCTCTGCACCCCTGGGACCCTGGCCCACCTCCTCAGACCCCAGAGTGGCCCCGGGCCCCAGCACAGACACCTCCTCAGGCTTAAATCTCAGGCTTCACATTGCAATGACGATTGCAGTTTTATTTTTAGAGAGATGACATACCTACTGCTTCTTTTATAGGATAAAATCCAATTACTATTTGACACTGGAATACACACGCACAAAAACAGCTTCTGTGGGAGAAGAAAAGCATATAATGGAGGGTATATTATGTATGCAGATTATTTTTATTTTCTAAATGCTGTAATTCAAAACCATTTCCATAAATCTATTTAAGGATTGCAGACACTCTTATTCCTCATGTGAACATGGATGGACTTCTTTTTCTCCAACTGGCAGGTGACGGGGCTCTTGCTAAAGTTCATTGTCCTCTAGGAAGCTGGGGGCTTCTGGACTCCTGGGACAGTCAAAGGGCAGGACTTGACTTCCCACCAGCCCCCAGGAGAGGGGTGGCCGCCCCCCACCCCCAGCTCCCACTGCCTGCGACGGCTCCAGCCTCCCCACTGCCCGCCCACCCTGCCCAGCTCCTCTCCTCGTGTGTCTTCAGCTCAGACCCCTGGCGTCTGTGTGCATTGGGGTGGGCAGTGCTCTTGGACACCCCACCTGGGGCCCTGGAGAGAATGCAGGAGGGCAGACCAAACGCTGGGGTTGCCAAGGCGATGGGGCCTTCCCTTGGGACTTGGGTGTCCCGTCCCTCTGAGGTGGGCGTTGGGAGGCCAGAGAATGGGGGCGTGGCTGCAAGAGGCCCCAGTGGCCACCACACCCATTTTCTGGTAGGTGAGAAAGTGTTTCAGAGCCCGGGGGCTCCTCTGAGCAGCGCTGAGTCCTTTGGGAGCAGAAGAGGAGCGGCATCCAGGGAGACCTGTGTCCTTAGCTGCCCAAGACCAGGCCTGCCCACCTGGACGGAGTCCCTCCCACTCCTGTGGATGGCGGTGCCTGTGTCACTGGCTGGACAGCAGTGCCTTCAGGAAGTCAGCCCCCTGCAGGAAGCCCCCGTGAAGCTACACTCTGGGGGTCCCCCTCCCTCTACTCTAGGTACCCGCAGTTGTCACCTTCCAGACCTGGGACGTGGTGGTCCTCACTCACCAGGTCGGGGTGGGAGAGGGAGTGGAGACCCAGGAAGGAGGGTCTGCCCCGATGCTCACCCTCGGCCCAGACACAGCTGCCCTCCAGAGGGACGGCCTAGACCCCAGCGGACAGAAGGGTGGTCTCCAAGCCAGCCTTGGGCCGCTTTTGCGCAGTGGGAGGGGGCGGCAGCCCACACCCCAGCTGTCCTGCAGGAAGGCCTGTGGCCACGGGAGCGCCCAACGAGGGTCAGTAGCCGTCCCATCTGCCCAGAAATTGGGATTTTCCACGCTAAGTGGGGGACGTGTGGTCACTGCCCTTCTACAGGGCTGTCCCCACCCCAAGGGTAGAGCCAGGACCTGGGGGTGGGGAGGGGTTGGTCCAAGGCAGAGTTTCCCGCTCAGGAAGGATCTAGAAGGAATGAATTGCTGCCCACCTACAGCAGGGGCTCGGGACTGGTGGGGGCAGGGGTTTGGAATTAGCCCTCGGGAGCCAGCCTTGGACCTCGAGCAGGTGCCCTTCCGGAGCCTCAGCTTCCCCGTCGTCACCGTCGTTGTCCTCGTCCCTGCTTCTGTTTCCTGAGGGCCGTCCCCTCCACTCCCCATGACAGTCCTTCGAGTGACACTCCCTTGAGGGGGCAGGATCCCATGTCATAGATGGGGAACCGAGACTCACAGAAGTTAGCAGGCAGCCCATCCGGGCCACGGGCCTTTAGAAGGGTCACGCGAGAGGCAGAAGGGAGCCCTGTGACCTGGGGATGCTGGGAGGAACCGGCCCAGCTGGCTGTGCCTGGAGGGCCACCTCCAGGGAGGGCAGCTTGGACACACAGCGCCCATGGCACGCCGTGGTTTGGTGGCTGGAGAGGGGCTGGGGAGCTGCCAGGACCCCGCCCCACCACCTTTCGGGGCAACACACAGGCCTGGGGAGAAAGCCACGGGAGCACTCCAGCACCTCCCCCCACGAGCTTCCGGCGACAGGAGGGGGGCGGGGGGGGGTGGGTCCCCCACAGGCTCTCTGGACCCAGACGCAGGCTGCAGCATCCCCGCAGGGCAGGCCACCAAGTCGAAGGAGGGAGGGTGTAAGGTGGGAGCACCCAGAGCTCTCTGTGTCCCAGCGGTCGGGGAGGCCCTGGGACAGGAAGAGTCCCTGAGCCTGGTCCCCGGGGAGGTGGGGAGAAGGCCGCCTCCTCTCCCGTCCCCGTCCTGCCCCTTCCACCGCAGGCTCGGCTCAGGCCACTCCCACACACCCTGGCCTCTGGAGGTGCCCCTGCTGCCGGCCCCCACCCGTGACTCATCTGCCCCACAAATATGCCCGCATACAGCAGCCTGCCCCCAGGCCCGGCCCACCCCCCCAGGCAGGCAGGCAGGCAGGCAGGCAGGTGGACACCCACACGGGGCGGGGGCGCGGGAAGGAGAGGAGAAAGACTGTCAGTGCCCTGGAGGCTGATGATGCTGGTGGGGCACTATCACCCCGGAGGCGGGTGGGTGGGGCAGGGCTGGGGGACACTACCCTTTCCCCACCAGGGCACCGGGTGGGCTCCTCCGAGGTCCCTGCTGCAGCCCCTAATGGCCACCAGGGGGCGCCCCGCCCAACACCTCCTCTCCCACTGTGGCCCGGCGGCCAAGGCGTTGGGGCAGCTGGAGCGCTGCCTGCAGGAGCTGCCCCACTGTGGGTGGGCACTCCAGGTCCAAGCAGGGCCCCCCGCACAGACGCACCCGGCGGCCAGGCCCTAGTGCTCCAGAGAGCGTCCTGTCCCAGAAAGGACCACAGGCAGGGCAGACCTCGCCCCAAATGGCTGGGGGAGTGGGGAAGACGGGTCCTGGTCTGGGCTGGGCATTTCAGACCACCAGGGCTGGGGGTGGGGGCTGACACCCCACGGCAGGGGGGTTGGCTTCCCGGCCATTCCCAGCTCTTCCTGTTCTCTGGAGTCTGCAGTGGAAACTGGGGGAAGGTGAGCAGGACCCAAAGCACCCACCCTAGGCCACCGCCATGACCTGACCCAGACCCTGGCGGCTCTTGTCTCCTCTTAGGCCCACCCAGAGCCACCTCCTCCAGGCAGCCTTCCCAGACAGGGGCACCACCCAGCCCCCACCCTCACACACATTTTCGGAGCAGAGTCTGGGACCCTTTGCAGGAGTCAGCGAACCTCTCAGAGCCTCTCCTGCCTCTGAGACTGGGGAGGGGCGGATTCCAGGCCAGCACAAGCTCAAACTTAACCTCACCCCAGAGACTTAACATGTGGCTTGGGTTCTGCTGGTGTGCTCATTTGCTTCCAGGAGTTCAGGACAGCTCAGGGCTGGATCCTGCACCTGAACTGGGCAAAGATGAGCACCCAGACCCTCTAGACCTGCCCTAATCCTAACCCTGGGGGGCTGCAGGTCTGGGAGCAATGCAAGCTGGCTGAGCTGACTGGGCCTTGGCGGACGGGCAGGATGTCAGTGGAAAATGGGGTACCAGAGCTACAAAGACACAGCCTACTTAGAAATGGTGATGATCCCATTGGAGAGGTGAGGGTGGAGCGCAGATGGGGAGCAGGACTGGGTCCCCACAGGCACCAATCCTGGGCTTTTGCTGAGCAGGGGAGGACATGGGCAGATTTGTGGTTTGGGCCCCTCGGAAGGAGGAGGAGTTGGTGGGGCCGAAGCCAGGACCCCACTGCTCCATCAGAGGCAGTAACACGGCTCAGCCAGGGTCACTGCTCTGACCTTGCCATGTCCCCCGCCCCCATCACTCAGGACCCTGTTGAGCCATGTGGGCTATGATCTGAGAGGCCTCTTCACCCTCCGACGGAGGCGGCTCAGGGCACACTCACCAGAGCCTGATCTGCTGCCCTCTGGGTCTAGAAGCAGCTGGATGACTGACGGGGGGCCTCAGCGTGGGGGGCAGGGGTGGGTTTCCCGGACTCAGGCCCTCAGGGCATCCAGCCTGAGACTAGGAGGTCTCCATCTTATGATTGTGTGTGGCAGCCAGGGCCAAGTGAAGGCCACCTGGGCATGGCCTGGAAGGCCCGGAAGGCTTCCTGGAAGAGGTAGGGAAGCAGGCCAGGAAGGCCTAGGCCAGAGAATCCTAGATGGTGGGACTGGGAGAGAGGTGTTGGGGTGAGTCCCGAAGCACCTATTGCTCAAGGAAGGGAGATCTGCCGGTTACTCCAGGTTCATCCTCCCCAGGCCTCGGGGAAGAAAGGGCGCTTAGGAACAGCCATTAGGGCCCCTGGAGCAGCAGCGGGGCCAAGCCGGGCCCCTTGTCCTGCCCCACCTGAGCCTGGGTCCAGCCCCTGGGACTGGAGGAGGCCCTGAGCTGTCAGAGGTCCAGACCCTCTCATTTTTGGAGGCCACACCTGACACCACAGCAAGTGCCTGAATCTGCGTTACATCCCTCCTCCATAACCTTCTTTTCCTGTAAAAAATTTTTAAAAGAAAACTTCATTGTCTTGCTTTTGGATATTTTTGGCTACAAGAAATTAATTCAATTTGTCTAAATTGTCTAAATTGTTCCAGGGTCATTGAGTAGAGTGGGAAAATCTTGTAAGGTGAGAAAAAAATCTACCCTACACATTGTTCACCAGTATAATGAACTTTCTTCTTATTTTAAATTTAAAAATGGTGTTGACATTATGTTGACTATGCTGACGTCTATTACATCTTCATGCATCTTGATTTTGCTGTCTTCTTGTATTCTGGAGACAGTTTTTTCTGAGTGATAAACTTTTTAGAAGGCCCCCAATGCCCTTGGCATTGATGTGACTCTGATACTGACTGATGGTGACTGGACAGGCCCTGCCCCACTTCCCCCTGTGGAGGGACCCGGGTTAGAAGCACTTGCTGATTTGGGGCTGATGTTAATATCCCTGCCACTTCCTGCCCCCACCCAGAGCCCACTGCTCCCCAGGGCTTAATACACATCCTTCATCACACCCCACAACCACCCTAAAAGGTCGCTACTGCCAACTCCGTTTTATAGCTGGGGAAACGGAGGCTCAGAGAGGTTTAAGGGACTTGGCCAAGGTCTTGTGGCCAGACTAGAATCCAGGGCGGCTTTGGGGGAGGGACCCAGTGACAGAGACCCCCAGAACTACCCCTGGTCCTGGCACACACCAGGCCATCTCAGTGCAGGGGAGCCAAGGCTTCTGGGATGCCGGTCGCAAAGCTGGGCTAGGCCTGGCCCTCCAGCACCTGATCACCCTAGAAGTCATCTGTCCCCAGGCCTCACAGACCCAGAAACTGCCGGAAGGGAGCTGTCTGAACCTGCCACTGCCCGGGGTCTGAGGAGCGGCAGCGTCTGGCTAGGGGAGGATTCCAGCCCTGACCCTCACTCCCAGCCTCCTGCCCCGAATGCTGGGCCTGGGGACTCTGGTGGCAGCTGGAATCCACCCCAGTGACCGACGATGGGGCAAGAGAGGAGGCAGGGTCAAGGCCAGGTCATCCTGGAGGTGTGAGGGGCGTTCTGGAGGAAGAAGGGCCTCACACACCTCCTCAACCTGGGTAGCGGTGGGGGTGCTTCCTGATGCCGCGGAGAGCCACGGGCGTGTCCCCAAATCAGTGTGTGTGGTGGCCAGGTGGGCGGGCAGGATAGGATACGGGGCCCGGAGAAGGGGAGCCCAGGCCCAGTCAGCATGGGGGAGGCTAGGAAGTAGTCTCCCAGAGGTCTCCTTCCCTTGGGCCTCCTCAGAGGGACCCCTGGCAGGCTCCCGGGGTGGGGGCAGGGGGAGCAAGCCAGCCTTTCCCAAGCTTCTCACCAGAATCCTTCCCCCAGTGCCTGGAGCTGGGCACAGCCGTTCTCATTTGAGGGCCAGGGAAGCTGAGGCTGGGGTGGGAAGGTGGAGGAAACGCTGGGAGCAGACCCCGCCTTCCCCCAAATCCCTAAGTCCCTTCTGGATTCAGGCCCCACCCCTTCTCCCAGAGCCCCTGGCTGGGAGCTCAGGGACAGGGACGAGCTGGGCTTCCCCAAAGGGCAGTGAGGAAGAACAGTCGGGAGGATGGGCCAGTAAGGGGAATGCGGGCTGGTCCAGGAGGGATGCACTGCAGGGGGGGCCCTAGGAGCCTGGGTGCAGGAGAGGGGATTCAGGGCTGAGGGCAGGAGCGGCCCAGGCTCTGTCTTCGGCTCTAAAGGAAGGTAAGGGTGGGGTCCTGGGCTCCCAGAGGGAGGAGGCCTGAGATGCCCGTCTCCTCCCTCCCCGGCATGGCCTTTGCCGGTTCCCCCTCGGAAAGTCCCCGCACAGGAGAAGGTGCAGTAAGAGCTGGGTAGGTGAGGGGTTAGGCGAGGAGGCAGCAGGCCCAGCCTGGGCTCCGAGAAGTCTTCCTGGAGGAGGTGATTCGGCCCTGTTGGAGACCTGCCCTGTGGAACAGGTCCTAGGGGCGGCCCCTCGCGCTTTCCTCGGGCCTAGACCAGCCAGCGCCGACCCAGGGCCGCCAGCGGCGCCCACACCGCCCCTCCCACCTGGGGGCAGGGGCTCACTGAGGCTCCGCGTGTGGAGACTTGACGGGTCCTGGGCAAGGCCATCACCCCATATATCCTCCCCCGTCCCAGCACCCCAACCCGCGGTTCATCGTCCTCCGGAATCTCCCCGGGGAGCTCTGGACTCGCTCACAGCTGCGCGTCGGGCCGGAGCGAGGTCCAGCTCGAGGACACGCCCGCTGCTCCCCTGGCCTCTCTCCTCCCCCCATCCGCCGTCCGGCCCACGCGGCGCCGCAGGGCTCCCCTCGGCCTGGGACCCCGACATTTCACTCACTTCGTCGGCCCCGCCCACTTCTCCCCGCACTCCTCGCGGCGCGGTGGTGCCCACACTCACAGGCAGTGTGGACCCCGCGGGCACCGGGAGGTGGCCCTTCTCGGGTATGGCTGGGGGAGGGGTCCCCCAAAAGGCCTAGATGTAGTCGGAGGCAAGGTGGGGACCACGCCCCTCCCCTGCAGTTACACCTCGGCACCAGCACCTGTGCTGTCCGCTGTGGCACAAAGCGCACCTCACGCCCCGCGGCAGGAAGGACGGTGGGCGTCCAGCAGGTGCACTCACACCGGCATAAGTGCAGGCTTTAGGACTGGGGCCAGCAGCCCACCCCTCACATAAGCAGGGATGGAGTGACCTTGCAAACACCAAGTGGTGAGCCAGGGGTCCTGCCGCCCACACCCAGAGCCCAGAATGCACCCAGCCCTCCCCAGAGCTGGGCGCCCTCCGTTTACCCGCACAGCCCTGAGCAGCCCTCCAGAGTAAGCTGGAGGGGCGCAGCACCCAGCCTGTGATAGGGCTCTGCCCTGGCCCTGGGGTGATTGTGGAGCAGGGGCAGAAAGGGCCAGGGTTAACGTCGAGGTTTTTGGTTTGGGTTTTGTTATTTTTATTTATTTTAAAAATTTATTTATTTCATTTATTTATTTTTGGCTGCGTTGGGTCTTCGTTGCTGTGCGCGGGCATTCTCTAGTTGCAGCGAGTGGGGGCTACTCTTCGTTGCGGTGCACGGGCTTCTCATTGCTGTGGCTTCTCTTGTTGCAGAGCACGGACTCTAGGCACACGGGCTTCAGTAGTTGTGGCACACGGGTTCAGTAGTTGTGACACACGGGCTCAGTAGCTGTGGTGCACAGGCTTTGTTGCTACGCGACATGTGGGATCTTCCCGGACCAGGGCTGTAACCCGTGTCCCCTGCATTGGCAGGCATCCGGATTCTTAACCACTGCGCCACCAGGGAAGCCCTGGTTTTGTTTTTGGGGTGTTTTTTGGCTGCGCGCGGCATGCGGGATCTTCATTCCCCGAACAGGGATTGAACCAGGGCCCTCTGCAGTGAAAGCGCAGAGTCCTAACCCCTGGACCGCTAGGGAATTCCCTTCAGGTGTTGTTTTAATGTCCACACAGAGCTGTCTAATGCCAGTTTCCAAGTTCCTCACTGGGCCCTGACACCCTAGGGGGGCACACATTCCTAAGCCCATTTCTCAGATCAGGTTGTGCTGGTCCAGGAAGTGATTTGGTCTCCACGCTCCTGTGTCACCAGTCCTGGGTCACGTGTATGACAGCCCTAATCTCCATTCCGCTGGGACTGCTGGGAGACCCTGGTGAGTCCCTAAACCTCAGGATTCCCAGCTTCTTGTCTGTAAATTGAGGGTGCGGAAACCCAAGGAAACCCATATAGAGCAGTCAATAGGTCCTAGGACTGAAAGTGTTTGATTTTTAGTTTTCGTTCTGTTTTGTTGGCAGCAGCAGTGCGGGTGGGGTGTGGTGGGTGGGTACAGTCACTTATACCCCACACTCTCCAGCCTGAAGGTCCCCTCCGCAGAAGCCCCCAGGCCATCAATCTCAACCACCTGTGAGAGGGGACATCAAGGGGGACTGAGGCCAATCCGGGTTTGCCCCCAGGCTGCCAGTCCTGCTCCTATGGGCCAGCTTAGGGTCAGGAGTCACCAGGGCCATCGGCCAGCCAGCCAGCTGGGAGCTTGATGAGGAGCTCTCTCCCCTCCCAGGAAGGGCAATTCTCTTCCCTAGAAAGCGCTTCCGTGGCCAGAGGGGACAAGTGCTAGGCTCTTGGAATGTCCCCACCCTTTGGGCCAGACGTGAGCACGAAGTCCTCCACTCACGGGAGCCCTTCTTGGACTGTGGCGGCAGATCTCTGTCCCCTTCTCTTCTCAGACCCTTCCTTCCACTGGGCAGCACTGAGGCATCCCTCCTGCTCTGGGCCTCAGTTTCCCCACTGAGATCCTCAAGGAGGCCTGGCTCTTAGGCTCAGACCGTCTACGCCCCTTCTCCAAGCCCCAGCCTTTCCTGGGGTCGCGCTGTGTCCGGCGGGGAGGGTTGTAGTTTTGCAGCCCCACGGGAGACCCCGAGCTTCCGCGAAGCCAGTGTGGCAGCAGGCCCGGGGCAACAGGTTCCTGCGTAGAGGGTGCAGACCCGGCAGACCGACGAGGGTGTCCGGGACTCTCCCAGCGCCCTAACGGGCCCTCGCACGGGGCCCGGCGGCTGGCTGTCCCACCGCGCTCCGCTTCCTCTCGGCAACGAGTCCGGTCGCGGAGCCCTCATTGGCCGCGCGCCCCGCGGCCGGCCATTGGCCCGCCGTACCTACTTTACATAGACCGCTCTGGGCCAATCGGCGCGCGTCGCCTACTTAACATGCACGCCGGCCGCCAGTCAGCGAGCGCGGGGGCTGGGCCACCACGTGCTGTTGCTAAGCTTGCGCTTCTAAATTGTTACTATCGCGGCGGGCCTATCGGAACCGAGCTTCGCATCTGTCAACATTCTCGGCCCGGCCCGAGGCGTTCGGCCGGCTCCCATTGGCCCCGGCCCAGCCGAGCGCCCGCCCCCGAATCCGCAGTGCCGGCTTCCATTGGCTGCATCGGCCGTCGCTCGCCCTTATGTGTCAATTTGAGAGCCTGAGGCGGAGGGTGGCGGCCGAGCGCACAGCTAGTCCGCGGGAGTCGGGGAAGTGGGGCCGCCGGGCGCGCGGGGCGGTCGGCGAGCGGAGCCGGCCGGAGCGGGCCGGGCAGCGGCCGCCGCCGTCCCGGAGCGCGCGCGTGCGCGCGGTCGGGCTGGTGGGCGGGAGGATGGAGCTGAACTCTCTGCTGATCCTGCTGGAGGCGGCCGAGTACCTGGAGCGCAGGGACCGAGGTAGCGCCCGCGCCCCTTTGTGCGCCGGGCCGCGGGCGGGCGGGCGGGCGGGCGGCGGCGGGGCCGGGGTCGGGGCGGGGGCCCGCTGACCGCGCCGTCTGTCCGCAGAGGCCGAGCACGGCTACGCCTCGGTGCTGCCCTTCGACGGCGATTTCGCCAGGAAGAAAACAAAGGCGGCCGGCCTGGTGCGCAAGGCCCCGAACAACAGGTACCGCCCCCCGCGCGGCTTCCCCCGCCCCGGCCCGACACCAGGGCCTTACGCCCCCGGAGCGCCCTCCCCAGCCCAGACCCCAGCCTGTAGCCCGGCTGCCGCCGCGCGCCCCGGCGGCCAGCCTGGAGGAGGAGGCGCGTCCGGGCCGCGGCAGCCCCGCCCGGCCGGCCCCGCCCGCACCGTCGCCATCTTCCTGCGGGCCGCGCCTCCTCGGCCTCTCGCGTAAACAGTGCCACGCGTACAGCGCCCGCCGCCCGGGGTCTCCTCCCGTAGCAGCTCCCCGCCCCCAAGTTGTTCTGGACTTTTCCGGGCAGGAAAAGTGTTGTCAGGGCCGCTGGCCGGTGCCCCGTGGGTCTGGGGAGACTGAGGCTCGGCGCATAGCAGCATGGAGCTGCCCGCCCTGACCTCTGCTCGTCGCGGGCGGGTGGGCTGCATCTCTCCCGACTGTCTCCGAGGGCCGAGCCCCGCTACTGGGCTGAGTCCACCCACCCCCAGGGGTTTGCACGAAGAAGGCAAGAAGGAGCGTGGAGGCCCTGCCCTGGGCCCCCACCCCTCGCATGGTGCCCACCGCCCCCACCCAGCCTCCTGACACAAGTGAAACTCCAGCGATCAGGGTAGGGGCACCCTTCTTGGGTCAGAAGGCCTTTTCTAAGGGACCGGAAGAGGCTGCAGGCTGCTGTGCAGCAGCCTCTCCTGGTGCCAGTAATCCACCCCTTCCTCTGGCCTTGTACCCAAGCTGTGGAATCCCGAAAGACGGCGTGCACGTCCCTGGGTGGGAGAGAGGACCCTCAGCTAGGGCTCCCATGGGATTCCACTCTCCTGGCTGCCGTGGGGACCACAGCACACCTGGCACGGCACAGGGGCCCACTTCGGCCCTGGACCATGTCACCAGGCTGGGAGCCATACTTCCAGGGGCTTTGGGGCCCCTTGGCAGAGGGTGTGGCTCATTCCTGTGGCCTACTTGTTCTTGGGAAACAGAAAGGCTGGCACAAGAACCCATCTCCTGTGACGTCCTGGCGCCCTGGGCCTGGCAAGGAATTGGTTTAGTCTCCATCTGCTCTGGCTGGACATGCCTCTGAGTCCCAGCCCTTGGTGCCCTGCTGGGGACAGTTTGGGAAAGGACATGCATGGGTGGGGGGACACCACTGCCTCAGGCGTCCTTAGTGAGCGAGCTGGGCCCCTGCTGTTGTTTCTCACTTGTTGGTCCCAAGTGCCCTGCCACCCGTGGAAAACTTTGGGCTGTGACCCTTTACTTCCGTGGTATAGGGTAGCCAGAGCTGATAACCAGAATCATAGCTGAGGTTCTCACACGCGTGCTAGTTAGTAGTCACCCCACCGCCTGAAGGAGATGTTATTTTTGTCTCTACTTTAGGGCTGAGGCTCAGGGAGATTCAACTACTCGCTAGGGCCACCTTCCCATCTCTAGGGCTCCTGTTCTGAGGTGGGATCCTGGCCTCCTACATTCTGCTGGGATGGAGACCTTGAGGGCACCGCGGAGGGACCGAGAGGGTCTCCCAAGCCAGGGTGCACCTCCCTGCTGCTCCTCTGGGTGGAGCCCGGCTCCCCCAGTGCTTCAGGCACCCCACGGCTCACAGGCGGCCCTGCGCGGCTGTCCTGGCCCAGCGGGGTCTCAGCCAGCCCAGCCCAGGGTCCAGAGGATGCAGAGCCCTGACTTGGCAGGGCAGCTCCACACCTCTAAGGCTCTGTGTCCCCTGAGGTGAGGGGAAGGAATGGGCGCAGCAAGGACCAGCATGAGGCGTGAGTCATGGGGCAGAAGGGCAACCTGTGTTGGAGGAGACGGCAGCCTCCACGGTTGCCAGGGCTTCAGCGAGGGCTTTTCGGGGGCAGTGGTTCAGCAGGAGGGGGCTGGAGCCAGCCTCCCAGGGATCAGGTCCTGCAGTGAAGTGGGCAGAAGGGTGCCTACTTCGAGGGGTTGAAGGCATGAGTGAACGGTGAAGCTGGGAACCCACTTAGCACGGCCCTGGCCAGGGAGTCCCTCCCCTCCCCAGGCCACTGTGCTCCTGGGACCTGAGTGACCATCTCCCCACAAGGCTCTACGAGTGTCTGGACCAGGGGAGGGCTTCAAGAGGGCTTTGGCCCCTCTGCGTCCCCCGGTTGCCCAAGCAGCGCCCCGTCCGTCCAGGATGGGGTCCAGCCCAGCCGTGAGGGGCAGGCTGGCAGGCTTCTCTGCACTGAGGGGCACTCGCTGCCCCTCACATCCCTGACAAGTGAGCAGACCCACAGATCCACAGCGCCGGGCTGTGGTTCAGGCCAGCGAGGAGCCTGACGGCTGTGCCCCCTCCTGGCCCCAGCCAGCCCTGGCAGAGGTTCGGAGGCTCCTTGCCCAGCCTATGTGACCAGCAAGGCCCTCGAGGCCCTGGAACCTGGGTCTGGAGGTTCTGAGGCTGCACAGGGCAACCCGGGAGCCGGCTGCCCTGCTGGGCCCCACTTGGCTGTGGTGGGACCGTGAACCGTGGCAGGTGCACAGGCAGGCAGGATGGGCAAGCTGGAGGTAGGGATGGGAGACACCTACTCCTGAGCTCCTGGGGCAGGAGGGAGTGAGGGCAGGTAGGCAGAGGCGGCAGAGTCTCTGGGAAGGAGTGCGGGGTAGGGGTTGCAGAGCCTGCTCTGGGTGTGCTCCAAGGGGACCTGGGTCCTCTGTCCCGTGTGAGGCAGCCTGGGAAGCCTCGGAGCCCTGGCTGGCCCACAGGATTCCTGCCTGGACGAGGAGGGTGACCTGGAAGTGGGAGCTGGCCTGTGCTGCCTCCCTGTCACCGTGCTCCTGCTCTCTGTGGCACTCAGACTCTGTGCTCCTGTCTGCAGGCGGGCAGGGCTTGGGCAGCAGGTGGGGCTGCTGCCCCCAGAGAGGCCAGTCCTGCCAGGCCCTGGCCCCTCAGGGAAGCAGAGGGGCCAGCCTCAGTCTCCCCACTGGCCCAGAAGCATCCCTATCCCAGAGGCCCCCTTAGGGGCTGATCCCTCTGTTGCCAGGTGTCCCCGTTGGCATGGTGGGCTGTGATCATGCAGGTGTATGAGCCGGATGGGGTGGGGATGGTGCTCTGTCTGGTGATACTGGGCCAGGACGCCCGTGTCCAAGTCCTGGCCTCTGTGGTCACCTGCCCTTGGCCTTGTGTGCCAGCCCAGGTGGCTCCCAGGACACCACTAGCCTCGGGGACTGGGGAGCTGAGAAGGCAGGTGGCTCAGTGCCCAGGCAGCCTTGGAAGCGCTGGGTGGCTCAGCCCCAGGACCGGCTACTGCGGCTCCTCGGGCCCGGCCCACCCCTTCTGAAAGGGACCTGGACCCTCCTGCCAGCCGGGCACCCTGGACACGGCTGCACCTCTGTCTCTCTCATGTTTGTCATTGGGTGTGAGGTCTTCCAGCTTTTGGTCAGTAGCTACTCACCTGCCCCAGCGCTGCCTGTCTTGGGCCATCCTGGGGCCCAGACGCTCTCCACACTGTCTGCAGGTCCCCGGGCCCCTGAGTAGGGCCCTCATCCTGTGCTCTGATGGTGGGCAGTGAAGTGAGCTCTGTCTTTGTGTCTCTCTAAACAGGTCTTCACACAATGAACTAGAAAAGCACAGGTAAGTGATCTCCTGTTCCGCACGCTCCGCCACATGAGCCGCGTGGTACATCCCACCCGCCCTTCTGCTGCGGGGGTGCTGTGGCCAGCCGCCACCCCCTCTCCCTGCCTCTGTGTCCTGGCTGTGGCTCAGCACGCTGCCGGGCTGTGCCACCGTCTTGGGAAGGGGCCTTCTTGACGGAAGAGGCCAGGCTCTGCTCTCAGGCATTCCCATGCGAGCAGGCAGGGGTGGGGGGCCAGCCCCTGCTCTTGGGAGCTCAGCCTGGGGTCCGGAGCCAGGTGGGGGTCAGCGACTTGGGGCAGGGCCCCTTGTGCTGTGTGTCATTCAGGGCCGGCTCCCTGGAAGAGGAGCTCTATCTGTTTTGGGGTGTCTGAGCCCTTTTGGGAGCAGGTCCTTAGCCCTTAGGATGCTGGCCTGCCACCAGGAAGGTTCAGCCCTCTTGGACTGGGATCTCTTGTGCCCTGGGGCCTGCCTTCCAAGGAGTGCCCAGTAGAGTCTTGTCCACGGGCAGTGGGATGGGCAGCCAGTGCCTGGCCACGTGGGCCTGGTGGGAAGCTCTGGCCCAGGGCAGGATCCAGGGGAGTCCACTTCATGCCCACCCATCGGCCCCGGGGATGGGTCCATTCTTGTCCTCCTCTGAGGAGTTGGGGGGCTTGCAGTGAGAAGGAGGAGGGGCAGCGTGGCTTCCCGAAGAGCCTCTGCCCCCCAGCCCTAGTCCGCCCAGGGCCCTGTGCTCGTGACTGCCGTCCTCTCTCCCTGGCTGGCTCAGCCCGCTGCTCTAGCTCCGGGCCTCCCTCTGCAGTGGGGACGAGGTGCGGTGGACAGGTGTCCTCATGGCCGATCGCAGCCAGGCTGTGTGTGCGTGCAGGAGCCCTGAAGCCAGACCCAGGGGTGACTCCCAGAGAGATGCTCACGGTAGCTTTCTCCTGACCTTTGCTCCCATCTCCGGAATGGGCCAGTTCTTTCCTCCTTTCTTGGCTTGGGATGGGGTGGGGAATGGGGGTCTGCACACAAGATGAACTCTCCCAGGCTGCCGTGGAGCTCGGCCAGCCCTGTGTCCCCACCCCCATGTCTGCACCCACGGCAGCGCCAACTGCTTCTCCCCTGGGATCAGGGCCTCTGCTGGGCGGCGCTGAGCGGGGACAGAACGCTCTGTTCTCTGGAGGAGCCGCACTTCCTGGACTGTTCCTGTGCGTTTGGGGGGTTCCTGAGAGACCATGGAGGTGGGGCAGGTGTAGGGGCCTCTGTTCCTGGCTGGCCCATAAGCAGGTGTGGTCCGCCCTGAGGAGCCCACAGACCTGGGGCTTGGGACCCTGTTGGGGCCCTCGGTCACGGCTGTACCTGCGGCTGCCTGATGCTGACGCCGGACGCTCCTGGTCGCTGGCCACAGGAAGGCCGTGTGCCGTCCCAAGGAAGGAAGGAAGCACCTGGCTGGGTCACCCGGCTGGCCCCAGGGAGGTTGGCCCTCGATGTCGCCTTCCCTGGGAGGCATGCCACGTTGGGCCTGCGGGACTTCCCCTTGCCGGTGCTGGGAGCTCGCTGGGAGCCAGTGGCCCACCCTAGGCCCACTCTAGCCTGCCCTGTTCCTCCTCCCCTCCCTCCCCTTCCGCTCAGAGAGCAGCTCCAGCTGGTCTGCTCAGGCCAGTGCTTGGCTCCTGACCCCGGGGACGGGTTTGTGACGGCCATGTGTTCCCGCCCAGGCTCAGCTCCAGGCTTTAGCTTCTGTAGGGGGGAGGGGGCCATCAGCATCCCCCTGGCGGGGCAGGACCCATCACAAAGGCCAGCCCAGGGCCCTCAGTGGAGCTGCCCACCTCTCCCCAGCATGGAGGTGGTTATTCGGGTCCTGGGTGGGTCCTTCCGAGGGAGGCCTCCTGTGCAGCTGCCCCGTCTGCCTGATGCAGCCATGCAAGACCTCACAACAGCTAGGAAATACAGGGGGACAGGGACGACCGGGCTACCTCACTCCCCGTCCCACCCGCTGAGGAACCACGGGTGGGTGTCCTTGTCGCCTCTTCCCCGAAGCCAGGCTTGGGGAGGTTCAGAGCCTGGCTTTGCCCGGCGGCTGGGGGACCTGATGTGGGAGCTCTGGTCCTCTTCTGAGGAGCAGGGGGCTCTCGGTGAGAAGCTGGGTAGGCCTGCGTCAGGGCTGGGCTGTGGCCAGACGCACGGGCAGGAGCTGCCGTTCACAGCGATGCAGGTCTGCACAGGGTGCCTTCAGGAAGTGGCGGGTT
The DNA here is from genome assembly GCF_039906515.1 of Pseudorca crassidens. NCBI lineage: Eukaryota > Metazoa > Chordata > Mammalia > Artiodactyla > Delphinidae > Pseudorca > Pseudorca crassidens. The sequence goes on along the minus strand of NC_090299.1, from coordinate 1,433,918 downwards.
TTCAAAGCTCCCAGGAATGCTGGGCGCAGCTGAGGGGCACTGGCGCAGGGCTGGGGCACTGTAGCTGCTTCAGACGAGGGCCGAGCGCAAGCCTAGTGTAGCCCGGGTCCTTGGCACCCCCTCCAGCGCCAGGGAGGTGGTGGCGATGCCCACTCCCCACAGGGGTGGGACCCTGAGGCTCAGATGGTTGGGGGCCTGCCCGGGGCCCCACTGGAGCTGCTTCCCAGCCTTGCAGCCCCGCTGGACGCTCTCCGGGAGTTGGCTTGGCGTGTGGTCCGGTGTTGAACATGGCACGGCTGCAGCCGGCGGCCTCTCTTTGTCTCTCGAGAAGCCTCTGCTTTATGATTTCTAACGCGGTCTGTTCATGGACGTGCGAGGACCCCCCTGCGCCCCACCCCAGAGACAGCACCCTAGGCAGTGGGGTGGCCAAGCCTGCATTCTCCTCCTCCATGCGGGTACTGAGGGATAAGAACAGAACTTCGTTACCTGCTATTTCCTAACTTGACCTTTCCCCAGACACCCCGCGGGCCCCGTCCACCTGTGTCCGTGCATTCTCCTCGTCCCCTAGGCCGGGTGCCCGCACAGGACATGCAGCTGTACCGCAGGGTTCTGAGTGACGGCTCTCCAGTAAACACAGACGGTGCTGCAGTCTGCTGGGTCTGGAGCCGGGGGGGTAGATTTGTGGGGCCGAAATCCTAGACCTAGACATGCCGGTTGAGGGCTTGAGTCGCCTTGGTGGCCCTTCTGAACTTCCCTCCCACCAGGGAAGCTGGAACTGCCCGCTGGCCAGCTCGACAGCTAGTCGCACCTTTTCATTTCAGCCCAAATTACCATCTCTCCTCGGTAAGCTTTCCTGTTCTAGATCGCTGCCAGACGGAGTTGGTTTTGTGTTAGGTTAGCCGTTTGTGTTCTGCAACCTGCCTGTCTGTGTCCTTTGCCTGTTTTCACGTTAAGGTCCTCCTCTTTTTCATTTTGGTGCGTATGAACTCCAAATGGCACGAATACTAACCGCTTGTCTTCTACGTGTATTTGCAGATGTTTTTTTGCTGTTACTTGTCGTTTACCTGTGTTTTTTCTTTCATGTACAAATATGTCCTTTTCTGATTGTAAAAGTGTTATGTGGATTTTTTAGCATAGAAAATCTGGAAAGTACAAAAAACGCACAAAGCCGAAGAAATAAACGTTGCCAACCACGTCACGTGGAGACGCGTGCTTCCTGCTCTTCATTGTGTCCCGTGGAGTCTCTCGTGTGCGTCTGTTGCTTTATTTTTTGACTCTATCTTGGGTCAGTTGTCACATAGGTGGTTTTGTGTTCTGATGTTTTCACTTCTGTTCGTGATGTGAAAACGTGGAATATACTGAAACGATGACATACTTGCCTCTGGGTGGTAGAATTGGGGGGGTAGTTTTCATTTATTTTTTTCTTTTGATTTGCATCTTCCAATTTTCCACAAAGGTCACGTACCGTGTACGTACTCGAATGGTAGATTGTAAGAATCGCCACTCATAGATGAGTGGACAGGGGACCCCCGCTTGTGAACTTGGTGCATGTGGTGGGTCGGGGGTCTCTGATTGTGAGCTGTGCTTGAGCACATAGCACCATTGGCTGGGGGGGCTTTGCGCCTCCTGCCCCACAGTCCCAGCACCTTGGAGGCAGGGAGGCTGAGGCTGCCAGGCCCTGGGGGCCACGCGGCAGTGAGCCCCCTGGTGTGCCCCCTTCCGCAGCGCTGTGTGAGCGTGGGGCAGGGCTCCTCTCTGAAGATCCTCCAGCCTTGAGGTGGACCCTGGGGCCTGCTCGGAACGCAGATCCCTGGTGTTCAAGCTTCAGGCCGCTGCTCTGCCTGGCCTGGTGGCCGAGTGCAGCCTCAGTCTCGTGTTCTAGAAGTTCTTTCTAAGGTCAAACTCAGGTTCACCAGGAAAACTCTAGGCCCCGGGTGCCAGGGGCTGGGGTGCCGGGTGGGGAGGAGCTTCGTCAGCAGGAGGGTGCCGTGTGGACGTGGGTGGCAGACGTAGGGCCCTCCTCCCGTCGGGTGGGGCTGTTATCGCAGCTCTGCAGATGGGCTGCTGCCCTGCACTGAGCTGCCCACTCCCTCCCTACGCTTCGGGGGGCCCCCTCTGTTCTAGGGACATGGCCATCGCTGCCCGATTTCCTTCCAGAGTCTAAGGGAGACTGGATTTGCCAGGGCTTTGGAACATGGGGGATGACAGGGGGGCCGCCAGGGTTGGCGTCCTTGCAGGAAGGAGCGCGCCGACAGTGGTGATGGGGGGCAGCGGTTCGTCAGAGCCTCGCGGGGAAGCCTGCCGTGTGCCCTTGCGATCCTCTCTTAAGAGCTTCGCCTAAGCAGGGCATCTTTGTTTGGAAACCACCTGGGCAGCCTGCAGGGGCTCCGGTGGGTCACGTGCCATCAGCGTGCTTTGGGGGTGAACCTTGGCCGCCCTGTGCCCCCGCGCCCCCGTGGCCTCTGCCACCCACCCTCCGCAGACCAGATGAGCCAGGGAAGAAGGGCACATCTAGGTCACAGCTCCTCACCCTGTATGTGAGCAAATGCTGTTGACTCTTATGGTTCCAGTTCCGTGGGAAAACTGCATTCATCTGCGTGGACACGGGGACAAAATCTAGAACGAAGCAGTTTCCAAAGGGGTCCCAGACTCGAGTAGGAGGGGTCTGTCCTTGGCCTTCCCTGACTTGGACGGACTCATGTTTCTGTGGTGACGACAGTGACCAGAGAGCTCCCTGCACTTGGCGAGGTGGGGGACGGAAGGCTTGTAGGGGGCGTCCCTGATCTCCGCCTGGGACAGCGTGACCAGCACCCCGTGCCTCGCCCCCTCCAAGTTTCCCCCCACCACCTTCCGGACCCCACTGGAGAGGGTGGGGACAACAGGGTGAGCTGGGGCTCTGGGAGCCTGGCTGTAGCACTCGGAGGCTCTGGGGGCCATGATGGGCTGGCTGGCCACACGGGCCCAGCCACAGGCCCCGCCCTTTCACTGGGGCTTCTGGAGGGCCGTGGGTGCCAGGCTGCTCCAGGGGGCTGGAGGCGCTGCCCTCTGGGCTGGGAGGGGAGCCCGGGGAGGGACCCTCAGCAGGTCCGTGCAGGCTTCCGGCTGACCGCCCCCTGCCCCCTCCCCCCGCCCTCCAAAGCTCTTGGGCTGCTGTGCCGCACGGCCACCGTGCCAGGCTGTGCCGCCCCCGCCTGACCGTTCCGTCTCTGGTTCTTTCAGACGAGCCAAACTCCGGCTCTACCTGGAGCAGCTCAAGCAGCTGGTGCCCCTGGGCCCCGACAGCACCCGCCACACCACGCTGAGCCTCCTGAAGCGTGCCAAGATGCACATCAAGGTGAGCAGGGCCGCCCCCGTGCACCCGGGGGAGTGGTCAGAGGGCCTGAGGGTGGGGTGGGGAGCCCGCCCTGCAGGTGCGCAGCGGGCCAGCGTGGGGGGCACGGCAGTGGGAGCCGCTGAGGGTCGAGGTAGCGGCAGGCGCAGGCTGGGTTTTGTGGGGTGGGGGTGGGAGGCGGGGGTGGGCTGCACGTCGCCCCCCGGGCCCTGGGGTGTGAAGTGGCAGCAGCTGGAAGGAAGGCTGGCTCCTTCCATGCCGATGCCACCGTTGGAGGCCGGTGGGAAGCAGACGGCCCCGGCGTGTGCGGAGTTTCTGGGGCGAGGGGTAGGGGTTGCTCTCTAGGGGCTGGCGGTGGGGTGTAGACTGAGTGAGACGCTGCCTGGGGCTGGCCCCCTAAGTCTTAAGACTGAGACCTACTGGGTTGGGGGTCTAGGGACACTTGGGCCAACCAGGGAAGGTCTCATTCCTCCCGCCGGCCCCTCCCGAGCCTGCGCAGGTGTGGGCTGCCCCAGGCCCCCGACGGAGAGGCCGCCCCCGACGGAGAGGCCGCGGCTCAGTGCCTGGGAAGGTGTGGAGCAGTTGGGCGGGCAGGGCGGCCGTATTGAGCAGGGAAGAGCCCCTGTGGGCAGGGCTGTTGTCTGGGACGGGTGCCAGGCCACGGCTGGGCGGCGCTGTCCCAGGGCTTCAGGCCCACACGTGACTCGGTTTGGCCAAGCTGGCTGGTGGCTGTAGGCCTTCTGGAGCTGGTCAGCAGATGCAGAGCACGGGGCTGGGAGGCGGCACCTACATAAACTCCTGGTGGGCGCGAGGAGGGGGTGCATCAGGCCTTTGGGGCCCAGGCCGAGTGGGGGATGGGAACCTGCCCTGGCCCTTGTGCCCTGGCGCGTCCCGGTGGCCGGGGGTGCCCCGCCCCGGGCTCACAGCTCCCGTGCCCCCAGAAACTGGAGGAGCAGGACCGCCGGGCGCTGAGCATCAAGGAGCAGCTGCAGCGGGAGCACCGCTTCCTGAAGCGGCGCCTGGAGCAGCTGTCGGTGCAGAGCCTGGAGCGCGTGCGCACGGACAGCACAGGCTCCGCCGTCTCCACCGATGACTCGGAGCAAGGTGGGGACGTGGAGGCCGCCTGCAGGGACTTTGGGCATGGATGTCGTGCAGCCCTGGGTAGGAAGCTGGGAGGGTGGGGCCGGCCTGGTGGAGGCCCCGGGGGAGGATGGGTCGAAAGTCCCCGGCATGTCAGAGGCACGTCAGGGCCCCTGTGTGAGGTGGCAGAGGGGACGGGATGAGGAAGGTGAGGCGTGGAGGCCTGGTGACCTGCCCACGTGAGGGCCAGAGCTAGGCTCGGGCCCGGCAGCGTGCCTCGGGAGGCCTGGCTGGCACTGGCACGGCGTCTGACCCCACCCCGTCTGTTCTCTGCAGAAGTGGATGTAGAGGGTGTGGGGTTCGGCACCGGCGAGCTGGACAGTGTTGGCAGCGGCAGTGACGTGGACGACCACTACAGCCTGCGTGGCGGCTGCAGCCACGGCAGCTACGGGCCCCCCTGCAGGCGGCCTGGCCGCCCCGGCCTCTCGTAGGCCCTGCCCTCTGCCCCTCGGCCCGCCTGCCCGCCCGCCCAGCCGAGCGTGTCAACCCTCCGGTCCTTGAAGTCTCTCCACGGGCCCACTGCTGTGCCATTCTGGAAGCTCCGGCTGCCGCCTGGGCTGCCCGCCTCCGCCTGCCTGCCGGTCAGGGCCTGCCGCGCCGCCCACTCCTCCCACCCAGGCAGGGACCCCTATGGGGAGGCGGGGCCCAGCTCCCAGGGCCCAGAGCCCAGCATAGCCGCCCACGGTCTGTTCTCAGATTCCTAATCATTCCAGAAGTATTAAACATCATTGCTGCAAACCTCGGCGGGCGCCGTGTGAGGGGCTTAATGACCACCTCGGGGAGCTCAGACCCCAACCCCGGCCCCCAGGAGAAAGGAGCGGACCGAGGAAGGAAGGAAGGCGCGGCTCTCCGTCCATCCGTCCGTCTATCTGTCGGTCCACGTAGGCTCCTGAGGCGTGGACAGAGGGATCCATGAAGGGCGGGACTCGGGTGAGCACCCTGGGGCAGGTGGGCGGACGGGGGCCTTGGCACCCCCAGGTGTCAGGAGCCAGGGCTGGGCTTCTGGGGGCTGCCAGGCTACCCCACTCCGATCTGGGCAGCTTCTGCTCTGTTGTTAGATCCCTCAGATGTACACACGCATATGCACCTAGGCACACACGCCTGCCCGCACACACGTGCACGCATGCAGACACACGTGGTCACTGGACCCAGAGGCCCTTGGGAGCCAGAGGGCGCATGTCCTGGGGCCTTCAAGGGTCAGTTGGGCAAATGCTGGCCCGTGGCCTGTGCCTGGCTCCCCCTCCCACCCCCCCCACCCCACCCCCCCGGCTCCCCTGCCCAGTCTGGCCAAGGCAAGGGACCTCTCCTCCCAGCAGGGGCTGAGGAGTGCTGGGGGCTATGAGTTGAAACCACTGGGTCCTCAGAGGGCTTGCTTGTTTCCCTTTAAAAGACAAAAACAAAACAAAAAGTTGCTGCACTGCCCAGAAGCCCAGAACGAGGCTCCCGGGAGAGAAGCTTTTCCCCAAAACCAAGGAGAAACATTTTTAAAAAGAGAAAGAGGCCGTGATGCCGGTGCGCGCCGCCTACTTCCTGTACGAGATCTTTCTACTCTATTTTCCTAGCCGTTATCGCGCCCTTGTTTGCTGAGGGGTGGGAGCGACCCAGCGTCTCAGGGACTCGTCTGTCTGTCACCGTTGTCCAAGCGTGCCTTGTGTCCCGTGTCTGGCTCCACCCGACCGCCACCACCAGCATCTCCCGCGTGGCTCACGGGACGCCCCCAGGTGCCCTCCTGGCCCCCTCCCCGTGGGGCGCCCCTCCTGGCAGCCAGGCCAGGTCAGGTCGGCGGCTGTGCAGCAGCAGGACGGCGCTCTGTCACCTGGTGGGAGGGGCCGTGACCTGTGCAGCCTGGCCTCCTTGGGGCCGGGGCGGTGTGTGTGGGGTGTGGGTGCGGCCGCTACCAGAGAAGTAGGTTCCTCCCTGCACCTAGCTTGAAGCCTGCCTCCTCCCGACCTGAGCAAGGGCTCCGGGTGTCAGGCGTTGGCAGCTGCTGAGGACAGCTGTTCACCCTGGGCGGTCCGGCCTGGGCATTAGGAGGCTTCTCCTGGCCTTTTGTCCCTGGGTCTTTGTCCCCGGAGACCACACAGCAGCGTTCAGGTGGAGGGCTGTTGGGCTGACTCACAGCGTCGGCCTGCCTGTCTGGTGCATTGCAGACGATTTCCAGATCGCAGGGGCAAGATTTGTGTTTATCTTTGTCACGCTGACGGACACCCCGGGTGGGTGGCCTGCTGAAGCAGAAAGGGATCCCTGGAAACAACTCTGGCACAGAACCTGCCCTCCACGGGCCCGGGGATGGCGGTGGAGAGCAGGCTTGTCGGGGGGGCGGTGCACGCGGCCGGGGAGACCATCCGAACGTTTTGCCGGTGGTTGCAAGGCAAAGCGTTGTGTTGGCACCTCCTTCCGGCGTCCTCGGGGTCCCCTGGGGTCCAGCGTGCCCGGGAGGGGCTTCCGCCGTCTGCCAGAGCACGCCCACTGAGCGCTCCTTGCGAGGACCCCGCACCACCTGAGCGGGGCAGGAACACCCATGTTTAAGAGCCTTCCTCAGGAGATACAGCTCCAGGTCCCCGGGATGGCCCGTGTTCTGAATTCTTAAAGCATCCATTCTCTAGCCAGCCCCGACACGTGGGGGAGGTCCTGCTCCCCTCTCTGGCCGGCAGAATCCTACCCAGGTGACTAGCTGTGGCCCTCAGCCGACCTTCCGGGCAGCTCAGCCCATGGCTTTTCAGGCCTCGGTTCCCATGTGGACCGGGGAGTTGGCCTCACTGGCCATCCAGAGGTGCTGGGGTCCCAGATGCCACTCCTCGCCACCAGCAGACACCAGTGAGGGTCTGGTGCTAGAGCTACTCACGTACCCACACCCCCCTTCCCTGGCCCTCGGCACAGTCCCTGCTGCTGGCCAGGGGGACCCACGGGGTTGTTAAGAGCAAACCTGAGTGTTGTGGGGCCCATAGAGAGCCAGCGGGACCAGAACAGGGCCCCGGGCGTCCTGTGCCCTCTCTGCGTGTGCCCTCCCACGCCCACCTGGGCCTCGGTGGACGAGAGCTTGGAAGCCCAGGCTCAGGTTTGGGTCCGCGCCCTCACTGTGAGGCGGCCCTCAAGCCTCAGTGCAGGCCCAGCCGGCTGGGGCGGCTGCAGGAAGGCTCTCCCCCCACCCCACCCCACCCCACCCCACCCCACTGTGGGCCCTGACTCTGTGACTCTGCCCGGGCAGAGCGGGTCTCAGAAACACGGCGCCCAAGCTCACTTCCTCGGGCGGATGGAGCTATGGCCCCGAGGGCCCCCGCCCTCGTGTCTGCCCCAGACAGTCCCCACCTGCTGGGTGGGAAGGCTCCTGCACTCTCCACCCCGTCTCTCTGGGCCAGCTAACCGGGTCCCTGCCACGGCCGTGCACAAAGGACTCTGACCACACGCAGCCACGTCTTGGGCGGTAGGGCAGGTTCTGCGCCAGAGTCTGGGGCCGCCCAGGGGGCCTGGTGCTGGCCAGGTGGGCATGTTACAAGAGCCACGCTGGACAGAGATGGGCCGCCCACCCGCCTGTTCACCGGGAGGGACTGTGCTGTACCGTTCTGTCTTTGTAACATAAATACAGATTTTTATACCTCACCTCTCTGGCTTCCGGTTCTTTCCATCACCATGTTGGGCTCCCCTCCCCTCGGCCTCCATAGGGAGCCTGAGCCCACTGGCGGGCTTGGTGGTCCTTAGCACCCTGCCCATAGCCTTGGCTTTCTGGGAGTCCCAGGAGACCACGGGCTTCCCAGAGGGCTAGGTCGGGTCCCAGGAGACCTACTAGTCGGCCACCAAGACCCCACCATCACAGCTGCCTCTCTGGACAGTCACCTGGAGATGAAGGTGGGGGTCAAGGTGGAAGCCCCGCCCCCCCCAGCCTTGGCCTGTTTGCCAAGCAGGAGCTCTTGCCGGCCTCAGACTTTGCCTCTGGGGCTGGGGCACTGCCCCGTGAGGACAGCTAGGCCCTCAGGGTGCTCCGTGCCAGCCAGGTGTCCTCTGCTGGTGCCCGCAGCCCACCTGCGCGTGTCTGTGCCCTTTCTGCACAGCGGCTGCTGGCTCTAAGGGCTGCAGCTCGAGAAACCCTCCTTGTCCCCAGGACGTCCTGTTGTGCAGGGTAGGGGTGTGAAGCGGTGTGGCCCCAGGGAGCGCAGCCTGGGGAGGAAGTGCCCACCCAGAGTCGGGCAGCCAGGATGGGGCTTTCCCGGGGACCGGGGCTGCCATGCTGGGCTCAGGCACGGCGCGCACAGGCGGCTCCACGAGACCTGCCCGCGGGTTTGGTGCGCGTCTGTGGGAGAGGACCTAGAGGGACGCTGGGGCATCTGACTTGTCCTCCCTCCCCCAGCAGGAAGCAGTATTCTGGCCTCTTGAACCTGTGTGAGTCCCCTGGGGGCACCTCTAGAAAAGAAGGGAATCCTACTTGGGATGCAGCTGGGGCCTTGAGCCGCCAGGACTCGGGCATGAATGTAAGTGGGAGTATTTGAATCTAAATATTACCATGACTTTAAATCACCATCACTTTTTATTGAGGGCGTCAGGGCTAAACACTTGAGGTAGTTAGCACCTGAGGTCCTCACCCTGGGCCTGTCTCACAGGTAGCTGAGTCTCAGGGAAGGTGCCTGCCTTAGGTCGCCCGCCGGAAGGTGGTGGCCCTGGGACCCGACCTAGCCCTCTGGGAAGCCCTTCCACAGCCCAGTGCCATCTCTGAGTGTCAAGCCTGGATTATAGCAAGCACCACCCACGCCCCAAGCGGGAGGACACCTGCCTCAGTCTCAACCCTCCCGCCCACGCTCTCCTTGGCAGCCAGATGGCTTCTGGTGGTCCTGTTGCCCCCATCGCCTCCAGGATCAAAGCCAGGTGCCCTGCCCTCTCCCCACCCACTCCTGTGCCTTCAGCTCAGCCCAAGCCCACCCCGGCTCCCTCCCCCGTCCCTCCACACTCACCAACCCCTCGGCTCCCAGCTCCCGGTTCCCAACTCCTCTGGGAAGTGGGTCTTCCTATCGCACTTTTGCTGGGGTTATGGCCGCCCAGATCGGTGCTGGGGTAAGCTGGCTACTCAGTGGCCAGGCCCTTTTCAGGCTGGTTCCTTCCCTCCTTTCCCAGCTCCTCGCCAGGCCAAGCCTCAGGGCACACTAGCCTCAGAGGGATCTTTCCAGAATGTCACTGGGATTATCTTCTTACCCGTCTAGTTTGCGGTCGCTCTCAACCCCTCCGTCCTCATTGCCTGCCGGCTCCTCAGCCTGTCCCGGTGATCCTTAGGAGCTGCCAACCCCCTCCAGGTGCCTCGCTGCTCCCACCCCCGCCGGGTCGTCTCGGGCAGCTCCTCACCCCCAGCCACTCAGGAGTTTGAGGACTGAGTTTTCACCTTCGCACATGATTGTCAACGTGATGGAGGACAAACGCGCTCTCCTCCCACCCTCCTCCAGCCCCACAGTGTAAGGTACACAGTGGTGTTCTTCTGAAGGGGAAGGACCAGGAGGGAGAAAAGGAACCAGAGCCACTTCTTACTCAGCTGCACACGGACAGTCATGCAGACTCTGGCTCTCCCTGGCCATCAGGCCCCAGGCGTCTGCCCTCCAGGCTGCTCTCTGCCCTACCCCCCCATCTTCACCCCCAACCCCCGCCAGTGCACAGGATGCTCCCAGCATCTGTCTCTTGCCACCGATGGTCACTTTCGTGACTGCAGAATCGAGCTTCTAACACTGTGTGAGAGTGTCACTCCCCCACCTGAAGGATGGACTCCCACCACCGTCACTGAAAACTATCCACACATCTGAAAACAAAAGATCTTCAACATCAGACTGCAGTTTAACGTATCTGAAAAGAAATCGTCCAAAACCTAAAATTCTTTTTAATATCAATAGGGGAAAAAAGATTTCCACAGGAAGAATGGAAATAACAAACACACTCACATTTTGGTCTGTTTAGTCCAACTGAGTCTCACGGGCTTTCGCAGGGAAGAATCATCACCGGTTCCCTTTACCTTTTGACTCCCTAGGTTCTCCACTAAAAGCCCAAATGATTTTGATTGGAGGAAAGAAAGCTTGTCCTGGGAGTACGTGTAACACGCTTGCTTTCTTAAATTCCGAATGCAGCCTCAAGTAGAGAAGTACCCTAATAACTCCAGTTCTCAAGGAGAACTTTCTGAGTCTGGGTAGTTAACCCTCTAGTATTTGTCATTTGTACCCTGGAGGCTAACACCGTTGTGATTTTTACTTTTTATATTTTTAGGGCTTTTTTTTTTTTTTGACTCCACGAACATCTTTCAGGCAAATAACTGCGGTCAGCATTTCAAAGTCATACGCGGAATTTTGTGGGCCCAGGAAACGACGCGGGAGTCACTAGGAAAAGTGGGCTGATAGTTCAGCCTCCGTGTGCTGGGGTCTCACCCTCCCGCGTCCCAGGGATCTTTCATGAAAGCAGCCCTTTTCTTTCTGCATCCTTGCTTCTGTCTCCTCTGAGTTCCTCCTCACAGTCTGTAAATATCCCCAAGTTCCTCCCATCTTAAAACAAAACAAAACCCAAGCCCTCCCCCCAGCTCAGCATTCCCACCCCCTCATCTCCTGTCGTCCTGCTGTTTTCGCTCTCCCTCAGTCTTTGCCTCCTCAGCAGAATTTCTTGAAGGCGCTGCCTCCACAGCCTGCCCTTCCTCCGCAGAAAGCTGCTCGGTTCCTCTCCCCGCAGCTCGCCCCCATCCCATCCCCATCCCCACGGCTGGGCAAAGGAGTGAGTCTTCCCGGGCCCGGGGCTCTAACCCAGCCTCCCACCTCACACCAACAGGACCGTTCCCCGCCCGCCCGGGGCCAGGGCCCTGCTTTCGGGCCGGGCACTGCTCTGTGGATTTTTTCTCCGGTAATGTTTATTTTTCCGACCATTTTAGGCTTTATCGTCTTTCGGAAGAGGAGGATTAAAAAAGTAAAACGAATTAACAAGTATGTGCAAGTCAAGATTATTTCATGGCATCTGCCCCAGAACATTATTCTTTCTCTTCTTAAAAATACTAAGAAAAATTACCCGGAAAGACTTTTGCCCTTACGACGTCGCACTAGACAAGGACATTGTCTAACAAGCCACCTTAGGGCCATTTGATGCTGGGGGTGGGTGGGGGGGGTATTGACTATGTAGTAATGACCAGGGCCCCAACCTTGCACATTTAGATGTTAATTTGTAGAAGATTGGTAACTTAAAAATGATTTGTGTCTGGTAGAGATGCAAATGAATTCTGCCCAATACAAATGATAACCCCCAAAAGTCTGGTTTCATTGGACGGTAGGGCGTCAACCAGATTTGCATCAAACTCGGCAATCTTATTTGAGCACTGCTCCTTTCGCTGACCACACATCTTCCGTTTCCGGCATCCTCCTTGGAAACCGTCTCCATCCCGACACATATCCACTGTATGTCTATATGAGTTATAGTTTCAACTTTTATTTAAAAGTCGTATGTGGAAAATGGGATTGTCAGGTGAGGGCTTGGTAACTAAGCGCTCCTGCAAAACAGCGTTCATCGTAAAAGGCTGTGAGGCGAGTAAGTCCGCTCCGCGAGCTCGTCCACGCGCACTCCGGAGTGGAGCGCGGCCCCGCGGCCGGGGAGGACGGGACACAGAGGCCACGGGGCCGAGGCTGCCCGGTCACAGGGCGGCCGGCAGGGCAGGGCAGGGCGGGGCTGGCTCCGGTGCGCGCTCCCGACCCAACGAGGCTGCGGCTGAAAGCCGGCTCCTCAGAGGGTGCAAATGGGGTACTGCGTGCAGGCGCAGCGACTGTGCGAGGCCGGACCTCCCGCCTAGGCGACCCCCAGACCTCACCCCACCCCTCCCCCTCGCGCGCCCCGGCCCCGCCCCTGAGGCAGGGAGTCAATCAGCTCGCTCCCTGCTGGTAGACGTCAGGCCGGGGGCCCGCCCCATCCAGCCCCGCCTCTTCCGACCCTGCGCCTGTGCAGAAGGTCGCCCCGCGACCCGGGCTCGGTCTTCTGCGCGCGCGCGGGGGGCGGCGTTCCCGTGAGGCCGTGCGAGGCGTGGCGGCGGGCTGCTGAGGGGCACAAGCCGAGCTTTCTGAGGTATGTGGCGGCCGCCTCGCGGTTCTATCAGGCGGGAGGTGGGGCTGTGGGAGCGGCGCGGGTCAGTGGGCTGCGTCTTTCTTCCGGGCGTCCCTGGGGACGTCCTTCGGGCGCGCAGGTACTTGCCCGCGCGGCGCAGTCGCTGTCCGCAGGGCGAGGGCCCGGGGGTGCGAGTGGGGGCCGGGTGGGTGAGGGGAGCGTCCGGAGCTGGGGGGCTCCAGTGCGGTCGGGGGGCGGCGCCCGGAGGGTTGAGGAGAGCGGCGGGACACTGGGGGCTCCCTCCGGTGCGGGGGTGGGTGCCGGGGGCGCGAGTGAGGGGCGAGGGGCGCGGCCGGAAACGGGGGGCTCCAGTGCGGGCGGGGCGGGGGCGCCCGGGGCCCCGCCCGTCCAGGCCCGACCCTGAGGCGCTGCTAGGACGCGGGGGGGCGTACCTGAGCCCCGCAGGCCGGCCGGGCACCCGCCTGAGGTTTGTGCAGTTTGTCTTGGCGCCGATTCGGCGGCCTCTGTGGACGAGTAGTTTATTGACGCGCGTCCCAGTCATCGCTGAATGCATCACCCCAAATCACCGAGTGCCGCAGATGTGTTACTGGGGCCCTCCTCTGTGCCTCCTGTTTACGTCCTTGGAGTTCGCAGCGTGGACAGGTGGTCCCTGTGCTGAAAATAATAAATGCCTGAAGTACCTTTATTGAACGACTGCTCAGTCCTTTGGCTCTTCTCGAGTCGGGGGTGGTTCTTAAACCTTAAGCCTGATTTTCTCTGCACTAGGTTCGTCGTATCTGACTGGTTCTTGCGTGAATGCGGATGCTGACTGAGTTATTCAGGTAAATATTTAGTTGACTCTCGTAAAAAACTTACCATATTTATTTCTGTTTTCTCAGGAAGGACAGGGAAAGGAGGCTGCTTAGCCGCGTGATGGCTTGGATATATTTACATCCATGTATTTTGAATTAAAAACTGAACTGCTGCTTTCTAAAATACAACGTATTTTAAACCGTGTTATCTTTGGAAAAAATAGGATTTCCTTGTTAATTAGGTTTTCATTACTGTTGCATTGTTCTAAGTAATACCCTAATTGTTTATCTTCATCAGACTTTCCAGCTACAACTGTATCTTGTGATGTTTAGCTGTATCATCCTTTCAAAGATATAGTCGCCCTATTTGTGGTCTAACACTTGTTTTTTTTCCCCCCCCAGGAGAAATTATTATAGAGTCTAAAAATATATTTCCCCCTTCTCTGTGGACTTAACATAAAATTAGTTTTGTATGTATTTGGATTCATTTTCTAAATATCAACACTATAAAACCTTATCAGTTACAAAAAATTTGGGTAGTTAAACCATGAGTTGTGGAAAGGAGTTTGTGGAAACGTTAAAAAAAATTGATTATCCCAAAGCTGATATTCTTAATGGGGAAGATTTTGACTGGTTGTTTGAGACTGTTGAAAATGAATCATTTTTGAAGTGGTTTTGTGGGAATGTGAGTGAACGGAACGTATTATCTGAAGAGGAATTGGAAGCTTTTAGCATTCTTCAGAAATCAGGCAAGCCCATCCTAGAAGGAGCAGCGTTGGATGAAGTTCTTAATACCTGTAAAACTTCTGATTTGAAGACACCTACCCTGAATGACAAAGAGCTGGAGAAATTAGAGGATGAGGTTCAAACTCTGCAGAAATTAAAGAACCTGAAAATTCAGCGACGTAATAAATGCCAGTTGATGGCTTCAGTAACTAGCCACAAGTCTCTGAGGTTAAATGCTAAAGAAGGAGCAGCCAATAAGAAGCTGAAGCAGAGTCAGCGAATTCTAAATGCTACCAATACTAAGATCAGTAATGAGCTTCACGCTCTTACTGATGGAGTTGCAAAATTACTGGTGTTCTTCAGACATTCGAATTTGGGTCAAGGGACAGATCCACTGGTGTTTTTATCTCAATTTTCATTGGAAAAATATCTAAGCCAAGAAGAGCAAAGCACAGCAGCATTAACCTTATATACCAAAAAACAGTTCTTTCAAGGTGTACATGAAGTAGTTGAAAGTTCAAACGAAGAAAATTTTCAACTTTTAGATATACAAGCGTCCTCTATTTGTGATAATCAAGAAGTTCTTGAGGAGAGACGGCTAGAGATGGCTAGGCTGCAGCTGGCATATATTTGTGCTCAACATCAGTTAATTCACTTGAAAGCAAGAAATTTGAGCCTGAAGTCAAGTATAAAATGGGCAGAGGAGAATCTTCATAGCCTCACTAGCAAGGTAAACATGAGAAATGGGACTGGATTCATATTGAAATTGTTGTTGATAATGGAGTAATACTGATAGTAAAGTCTTTAGAAATGGGGATATAATAAGGAATCACAGTCTCTTATTTTCTGTTTGTTCAGTGTTTAGTTGTGATCTGTGTCATTGTTTCGTACAAATAGATCTTCATATTAGCCGAGGGCAGAAATAGTAATTATAACCCGACCACGTTATCTAGTTCATTTTAAACAAAAGTACTTTTGCATTCTGTGTTGGTTCAGATACAGATGACCCTGACATTTCCTTTTTTATGATGAATGGGTAAAGAGCCTTATTGCTGTGTTACGGGTTTTCTGCCTTGTTTGCGCTGACCAGAGGATGGTGCTAATGAAGTTAGAGATCCGGTTCAGTGGATTGAAACCCTGATTCTTTTCTAAGAATGTATAGATGTATTATAGTTAGCCATCTGCACTCTTGGGAAGCTTGCTTTCTTGGTAATGTAACCACTAGATAGTTGAGTAAAAATAACAGCTTTTCTGAAGCTGAATACCTATAACTGACACAAACTTTGGAATGATGTGTGAAGTCCTGTTATTCTGTAGAAGTGCTGAAATCAACAGGCAGGCTGGGAGAATAGCTACTGAGATTATTTTAATTTTAAGAAAAACTTAAATAGTATACATTAGCATTCGGTGAGTAGTGTGATTTTTATTAAGACAAACATGACAAGATGTCCATTACTGTGTCTAGTATTTTACATGGTAGTAATAGCATTAAAAGTTAGCAATTCATAATGGCTTTACCCTTGGCTTAGTCTACACTTTGCTTCTTTAAACTGTGATTTTGGCTTCTGCTAATATGAAATAAGTTATTAGTGAGTATGTTATCTGATAACCTAAAATGGAAAGTGAAAATAATTTAAAAACTATTTCAACTTTATACTTACAGTTTGAAATGTAATTGTTTTCTTTGTGTAGGTTCTTGGCAAAGATATTTTGGATGCTAAAATTTCTAGCTTGAACAGTGAGATTCTGAAACTTGAAGAACAAATCACTCATATAAAAGACAAAATTTTGCCTGCTGTGGTAAGAGAGAATGCCCAGTTATTGAATATGCCAGTTGTAAAGGGAGATTTCGACCTGCAGATTGCTAAACAAGACTATTACACAGCAAGACAAGAGTTAGTTTTAAATCAGTTGATAAAGCAAAAGGCATCATTTGAACTTGTACAATTATCTTATGAAATTGAATTGAGAAGGCATTTGGACCTATATCGTCAGCTTGAAAACTTGGTTCAAGAACTTAGTCAAAGTAATTTGATGCTCCACCACCAATTAGAAATGCTGACAGACCCATCTGTATCTCAGCAGATAAATCCAAGGAATACCATTGATACCAAGGATTATTCTACTCATAGGTAGGCTTCATTGTTTCTTTAGTGAGTAATTATTTTTCCATTCGTTTTTGTAAAATACTAGAGTTTGAACTAAAATTGTGGACGTTTAAAGAATTCTTTGCACTCCGTTTTTGGCCTTTGTATTCTGTTCTTCCACCTTTCTGTTATATTCTTATATGTTTCTTTTTCCTTTTTAATTCTTGCTCTCTTTTTCATTTATGTTAAATCTGGAAGTAGCTGGTTTAGAGGTGAGGTGGATGGGTTGGAGGATTGAAAATATACAATACAAGGTCTTTATTCATGTTTAGGCACTATTTATTGATAGATGTTTTTAGATTTGGGGCAGGAGTTTAACTTACAGCAGGAAGTTTGAATACAGCTGGGTGAATAGCAAGTATTGCAGAGCAGAGAATTGACTTCATGTGGAGAAGGCAGCAGTAGAGAGGAGAGAAGACTTCATTTTTGCGTCTAGTCAAGGTGAATCAGCAAGAATGAATGCTAGCTTCCAGTCTTTTCTGGATGTCTAAGCAATTGATGGTATGGGGATACTGAAATTGGAGGGCTAAAGTAGTCAAAGGGCTCAAAAATCTCGATCCTACTCCTGATTTTTCTCTAGGCTAGAAGAAAATCATCTAATACTTTGTGTTCTTATTAATGAAATGAAGGGCAGGGATAGGGCTGCCTCACTGCACACTTTCAGAGGTGGCATTGACCTCATGATTCTGTGTAAATGGTGCCCCCTGGAACTGTGTAGTGACATTCCACAAGAGCAGAATTAGCCTTAGGCTTGAACCTATTTTAGGAAACCTGTTGCAACTTGTTAAAATAATTAAAATAATACATTTAAGAAAAATTCTGAGGAAAAGAGCAGGCACTTTTTGTCATAAATATGTAGAAAGTGCTGCCTCACATTTTTCCATTAGTCTTGTAGGATATTTCTGCCATTAACGTTTGAAGTGTTAAAGTGACCTCATGGTTCATTAGGAATTTAATTTGTCAAGCAAATATGGACATGACTGGAGTAGCAAGTTTACTATTTACGTGGCTCTTTACTGTTCACTTTTTTAAACATTTTATGTTGTTTATATTTTCATTTTTTCTCTTTTAAGTTTACCACAGTCCTTTAAAATTAGGTAGGTATTACGATGTGAAAATTAAGTCTCAGAGGTTGACTTGACTTAGGTCTCACATGGCAGCCAGAACTCAGATCTAGGTCTTCTGTTTCAAGTTCATTGCTGTTTCTACTACATCATAGTTGTGTTCTGTGAAAGAATTGTTTTCTAGGGAGGTACCTCTGAAACGTTTGTTTGAGGTAGGTTAATGGCAGTTAAAGTCAAAAAATTTTTTGTCTAAAACTTGGAAGATGGGAAAACTGGGGATTCAGATACAGTAATTAGAATACATATTTCTGTAATGAGGTAGTATTTTAGTTGGAATGTTTTTAGTTGTTTGATTAATATTTATAGGTTGTTAGCTTTCCCCAAAGATGCCCCAATATATAGTGGATTATAATTTTGAAAACTGTACTGACTTGAGAATTTTTTTCTGTAATTTTTAATCTTACATTTTAGGCTTTATCAACTTTTAGAAGGAGAGAATAAGAAAAAAGAATTGTTTATAACCCATGGAAACCTGGAAGAAGTGGCTGAGAAATTAAAACAGGACGTTTCTTTGGTACAAGAGCAGTTAGCAGTATCTGCTCAAGAGCATTCTTTCTTTCTGTCCAAACTAAATAATGATGTGGACATGCTTTGTGATGCTTTGTATCAAGGAGGAAATCAGCTTTTGCTTAGTGATCAGGTGGGTGTTTGCTATAGTAATTAAAAATACTTAAAAAAATAGTGTTCAGGGCTTCCCTGGTGGCGCAGTGGTTGAGAGTCTGCCTGCTGATGCAGGGGACATGGGTTTGTCTCCCAGTCCGGGAGGATCCCGCGTGCCGCAGAGCGGCTGGGCCCGTGGGCCATGGCTGCTGAGCATGCGCGTCCGGAGCCTGTGCTCTGCGCAGGAGAGGCCACAGCGGTGAGGGGCCCGTGTACTGCAAAAAAAAAAAAAGTGTTCATTGTAAAAGATGCTAAAGAAAATGTTAACATGAGGAAAATATTACTCCATATCTCATTGCCCTAATAACATTTTCATACCTCATTTTTATTCATATAAAAACATAAATATATTTTTCAGATCGTTTTGATCAGTGCACACAGAATTTTAAAAATTTATGAAATATTTCAGATGTAGAAGGATATATAATGTTTATGCTAAGAATTAAGAAAAATAAAACCACCCCTGTATTCTTTTCACCTATCTTAGTAAATAGAGGATTGCCCTTACATCTCTCAAACCCTCTGTACACTTAGTAATAGCGTGCTCCTCCTAATACCATTCCCCTCTCTTCTTCAAGGAGTAACTACTACGCTTAATTTTGTCATTCGCTTTCTTTTGTTTATAATACAGACCATGTGTTATTTAGTTTTGTATGTTTCTGAATTTTATATAGATTGTATTAATGTATTCTTTAGTAACTTGCTTGTTTCTTAATATGATTTTGAGATTCATCCATGTTGATATTTGTAAAGCTATAGCTCATTTATAGTTCTCTCTTTTGTATAGTTAGTATTCTCTTATGTGAAATTCCACAATTATCTGTTCTGTTGACAGACATTTAGATTATTTCCAGTTTTTGCCGTTGTAGATCATACAGCTATGTATAGTCTTGTTGCATGTCTTGTAGATGCATGCCTACACACACACACACACACACACACACACACACACACTCTCACATCACTCGCTGTCCCCTCACACAGGCGTGGAATTGCTAGATAACAGGTTCAGTTTTACAGTGTACATCAAACTGGTTTCTAAAGGGGTTGTATCATATTGTACCAGCGATGTTTAAGAGATGCTATGTATCCATATCCTGTTCATCACGTAGCACTGTCTGATTTATAATTTTCTCTCACTCTGTAGAGATGTAAAATAGCGTCCCGTTGAGATTGTAATTTGCATTTCTCTGATGGTTAGGGAGGTTGAACCCCCTTTCAGTAGGAGTTATTTATGTATTTCAAATACCAGTCCTTTGTCAGTGATGTGTGTTATGTATATTTGCTCCCTATTTGTGGCTTGTTTTTTTCTTTTTTACTGTTTCCTGTTAGTTTATTTTTGGCTTTTTTTTTTTTGATGTTTTAATGTCATGTCATTTAATCACTCTTAAAGTTTGCCCTTTTTTATATCTTGTTCAGGTTTGCCCATAATATCATAATGATAGTCCCCTTTACTTTATCTTAAAGTTATGCTGTTCAAGTTCAGTTCTTTAATCCACCAGGAGTTTATTTTTATGTATGACATGAGAGGTAGAGTTCTCATTTTATTTTTTCCCTATGAATAACCAGATTGTCCCATCACCATTTATTGAGGCATACAAATTTAAAATCAGTATCTTTCTGGTGAAGGGACCCCCTTACATTATGAGATAACAAAAGGATCCTTAAATGCCTTCTGCCTTCATGTATGTTTTGTTAGATATTTTGGGCACCACCACTTCTGAACCATAAACTGGGTTCAGACTCTGTTTTCGGGGGACCCAGGTGACTCCTATCTGGGCTGTAATTCTAACCAAGGGCTCTTCCACCTCTGGCCATCCTGATCTTAAGATTGTTGGTGTCCTTGGAGTCCTTAGTTTATTATGAAGAGTCTCCTGTTTGACTTCCCACCTTCTGTGGACCTTGGACTTTGATTTTTCTCCCAGGAATCATGGATTCTGATTTTCCAAGATTGGCAATTGAATAAGCACCTCCTGGGCTCCCTTACCAACCTGCATTGTTTTATGGTCTTGTAGTTTCTTTTAATGTCTTGTTACCTCTTTGTTGCTTTTGTTTTGTTTGACTAAGTACTTCATTTCACCTTTCACATTTTTTCCTATAGAAGAATTGATCTGAGTAACTAGCTTACTTCTCTTGAAATAAGGCGGCTTATGATTAGTTTTTTTAAATAATTTTTTTACTGTGGTAAAATAAAGTGTAAAATTTACAATTTTAACCACTTTAAAGTGTGCAATTCAGTGACATTAAATACATTCACAGTGTCGTGCAACCATGACACCATACATTTCCAGAACTTTTTCCTCATCCCAAATGGGCCAATCTCTGTGCCTGTTAAATATTAACTCCCCATTCCTCCTTTCCCCCATCCCTGGTAACTCTGTTCCAGTTTCTGTCTCTATGAATTTGCCTACTCTAGGTACTTCATGTAAGTAGAATTGTATAATATTTGTCCTTTTGTGTTTGGCTTATTTTAGCATAATGTCCTTAAGTATCATCCATATTGCATGAGGTGTGAGAATTTTATTCCTTTTTGCGGCTGAGTATTCCATTGTGTGTATACATCACATTTTATCTGTTCATCTGTTTAATAGACACTTGGGTTGTTTACACCTTTTGGCTGTTTTGAAGAATGCTGCTGTGAACATTGTTGTACAAGCACTTGAGTCCCTGTTTTCATTCCTTTTGGGTATATACCTAGGAGTGGATGCTGAGTCATGTGGTAAGTCTCTGTTTAACTTTCTGAGGAACTGCCGAACATTTCCACAGCACCTGCACCAGGGTTCCAGTTTCTCCATGTCCTCGCCTACACTTGTTATTTTCCCTTTTTAAAACATATGTAACAGTCATCCTAATGGATGTGAAGTGATATTTGTGATTAGTTCTTTAAAGTCTCCTATTAGTGATTTTTATCTTCTTGATCTTTTAAACAATTATGTGAAAATCCCATGATGGTGGATTTGAAAATTTCTCCTTGTAGTTCTGTCAGTTTTTTCTTTATATTTGAGTTTATTTTATAAGTTACATCCAAATTTAAAATCGCAGTGAAATATTCTGGTAGACTTAAATTGCAGTGGATTGAACCATTGAGCATTATATAATGACCCTGTGTTGTGCTTTTTGTCTTAATATTCTCTTGTCTGATATTAATATTCCTATGCTATCTTTCTTTTGGTTAGTATTTGCAAGGTGGATGCTTTTTTCCTTTACTTAATATATCTTTCATGTTCTTCCTTTATACTTAGCCTTATGAAATAAACATTTCCATGCTAAACGATTTTAATTTTTAAAGTTTATAATACTCTTGATTTAATTACTGTGTCATAATTTGTGTAACCAGTCCACCATCTTGGAGTATTTTGATAGTCTTCGTTTTTTTCTTTTGTTTGCTCTTGAATGAGATCATGTATATCTTGTGTATATAGCTTTTTGTTGTTGGATACTTTCTTTTTTTTTTTTTTTTGATACATTCATTTGGATGAACTCTTAGAAGTAGAATTATTGGATTTCTTGGGTATACACATTATTTTTTGGCCTTTGATACTGCCATATTGCTTTTCAAAGGAGTTGTACCTACTTACAATGTCACCAGCACTATTAAATGTCTGCTAGACACCACTTATCATATGATACACCATAATTTCATGAATTTCTAAGAAAGAAAAAACTTGTTCAGTTAAACTGACACAGTATTTCCTTATTTAGAATTTTTATTTCATGCCTATTAGAAGATACCTTTTAGGTGTGGGTTTTTATCATATCACTGTTGAATATACATTAAAAGGGAAAAAGCCAATTAAAATGGTTAAGGTGTTTCTAAAGCTTCACATTTAGTGTCCACTTCTATGTTATATCTTGACTCAAAGTACTTTTAATATTTTTCCACATTATACATCAAGAATGTTGGTGATAGCAGAAAACTTAATAACCTGATTTTAAAATGGGCTAAGGACTGGAATAGACATTTCCTTAAAGAAGAAATACAGATGGCCAACAGGTTTATGAGTAGATGTTCGATTATCTAATTATCAGGGAAATGCAAATCAGAACCACAGTGAGATAACACCTTATGCCTGTTAGGATGACTGTTATCAAAAATCAAAAGACTAGGATTGGTGAGGATGTGGGGAAATTGGAACCCTTGTACATTTTTGGTGGGCATACAAAATGGTGCAGCTGCTGTGGAAAACAGTATGGAATTTCCTCAAAAGTTTTTAAAATAGAACTACTGTTATAATCCTGTAATCCTACTTCTGGGTATATATCCAAAGGAAATGAAAACAGGATATTAAAGAGATGTCTGCACTCACATATTCATCGCAGCACTTACTCATAATAGCTAAGCTGTGGAAACAACCTAAAAGTCCATCAGTGGAGGAATGGATAAAGAAAATATAGTATACACATACAATGGAATATCATTCAGCCTTAGAAAAAGAGAACTGCAAAATGCCACAACAAGGGTGAACCTTGAGGAGATTATGCTAAGTGAAATAAGCCAGTCACGAAGAAATAGTGCATGATTCCACTTATATGAGCATCTAAAGTAGATTTATTAGAAGCACAGAGTAGAATGGTGGTTGCCAGATGGGAAGTTGTTGATCAACAGGTCTAAAGTTTCGGTTATGCAAAATGAACAAGTTCTAGCCATCTGCTATACAGCATTGTGCCTGTAGTTAACAATACCGTATTGTACTCCTGAATTTAAGAGGGGAGATCTCATGTTATGTGTTCTTACCATAATAAAAATATATATATATATATTGGTGAGGGAATTCCTTGGCGG
This sequence comes from Pseudorca crassidens, assembly GCF_039906515.1. Lineage (NCBI taxonomy): Eukaryota > Metazoa > Chordata > Mammalia > Artiodactyla > Delphinidae > Pseudorca > Pseudorca crassidens. Next base: position 1,411,161 of record NC_090299.1, on the reverse strand, counting down.
TCCAGTGGTTAGGACTCGGCGCTTCCACTTCAGGCGGCGCAGGTTCAGTCCCTGGTTGGGAGAACTAAGATCCTGCAAGCCTTGTGGCATGGCAAAAAATAAAATATTGGTGATAAAGTGCTTCTAATGAGTGTCTGGTCAATAACAGTTACATGATGCTCTTGATTGTACAGTGCATGTTGATTTCAGTTATATTAAAATGTGAAAGATTCCATCCTAGAATCACTAAAATATGGTGATTTCACTATAATGTCATTGGGTATCATTATTTAATGTTTTTCCCTATCCCAGTGAGGTATAAAGTGTCATCCATATGAATTTTAACTTGCATTTTTATTAATGAAGTTGAATATTTTTCAGTATTTGTAGGAGTATTATTTTAGTAACTGTTAAGATCTTTAGTATTGAAACTAAAGGTTAGATGTTTCTGATTGTATTCAAGTTTACAGAGTTTTTCCTCAAAGAGAGACCAATTAATGTGGATATTACTTGATTTTTTTTTTTTTAATGTAGTTAGTTTAAGAAATACTCTCTGGAACTGGCATTTATGACAGGTGTGAAGCTGTTATTCATGAACTTGTACGTTAGAATCACCAAGGAGCCTGTTGAAATGTAGCTTCTGGCCCTGTTGCAGAGTGATTTAGTGTAGAATGAGGTGCAGGAAACTATTCTTAACAAACTCCCCCAGGTGATTACCATGCTGTGGACCATGCTGAGAGGCTGTGGGAGGTTGAGGTGTAGTTACAGCTACAGATTTTCTGAGAACCTCTTTGGTAATACTGGCTGAAAAATTATAGGAGTAGAATACATGACTAGAAGGCCATGGAAACTTGTTAATAAACTGCTTTTAATGTTAAGAAGTGAAGAATTTCAATTATTAACTGTGAAGGGTCCAGCATGTCTAGGTTTTTGAGAAGAATTACACGGTAAGTCAGGATTGTTGAATGTCACATATAGTTCCATCTTCTGTAACAATGTGAAAAAAGAAAAATGAGATTTTTGTTAAGGTAATTCTTTTATATTGGTAATTGCTTCATTTCAAGGTTTTCTCAGAACCTGTGATGTCTAGAGTAAACAGCTTAGGCTAAAACAAGGTTTGATTACTTAAGCAGAATGTAAGTTCCAGGAAGGAAATGGTGCTCATTCTTCTATTTGTAGACTCTAAAACAATGCTTGGTGCGTGGGCATTCAGTAATATTTGAATGTATGAATATGCAGAACAGTTTACATATCAAGTACTCTTCAGGGAGTAGGAGTTTGCTTTGAATCACTTAAAATTGCCTATAGGAAGTGGTTGCAGTGGGTCTTATCAATACATAGACTTTTTATTAATCCTGCTATGGATTTTTTTTTTTGCCCGGGGCCCGTGGCCTGTGGGATCTTAATTCCCCGACCAGGGATGGAACCCCCCCCCACCCGCTGCAGTGGAAGCTCGGGGTCTTAACCACTGGACAACCAGGGAAGTACCCCCTGCTATGGATTTTTAATTGAGGTTCATTTATTGTTGAGATTGTGGGAATAATCATTATATCATTTAGATTCTTCTTATGTAAATTACATTTTAAATTTATAATTGGTAGTATGAATAGAGCTCTCGAATTAAAAACATTACTGTTTTCCTTTTAGGAGTTAATGGAGCAGTTTCATCAAGTTGAATCTCAGCTAAATAAGCTAAATCATCTTCTTACTGATATTCTTGCTGATGTGAAGACAAAAAGAAAAATTTTGGCATCTAATAAACTGCATCAAATGGAAAGAGAATTATATGTATATTTTTTAAAAGATGAAGATTATCTGAAAGATATTGTGGAGAATTTAGAAAACCGGTCAAAGATTAAGGCTGTTGGTCTTGAAGATTGAAAATGAAATCTTTACTGCACGTGCTGTGTTTTAATATTTTATATATTAGGAGGCGAATATAGCTAATAAACACTGAAAATTTTAAATTCGAGGTCAATGGAACGTTTCATTTAATGAATTCAAGTATTATATCAATTTGGTTTATTATATGTTTGTTCAAAGTCCCAGTGCTTTTTATGACTTGAACATTTGCTTGGTGGCACTTAGTCCTGGTAACTTTTAAGTTACAGGGAAAAAGCATTATTATATAATGCAGATATTTTTTACAGAGTTAATTGTATCTCTTTTTTTTTTTTTTTTTAGAGATAGAAATTTCTGCTGTTAAATATTTTAAAAATTTGTAGGACTTTGAATCAGCATTGTTAAAGCTGTAGACCTTAATAAATGGAATAGTTAAGTCCCCTCATATTTGTCTATGAAGTAAAATTCTGCCACTCAAACTGTAGTCACCCATAATTCCCTGCTGTAGACTTCGAGACTTAAATTTTAATGTTCCTGCTTGTACCACAAAGAATGTCAAGTCTCCATTGGCCATTGCTCATTTTAGCGATTGGGTCCTAGGGATTCAACATATCTTCAGGACAGATCTCAGCAGTGCTTTGACTTCAGTCTGACTTACATATAATGAATGTCTTTCAAAATGAAATTTCAAAATTCCATGGAAGTGGTTGCTCAGATGATGTATAACACTATTTTAATCAATTTCTTAAGAGTGAAAATACCTAAGTGTTGGATTCTATTGGTTGGGATACAAGTGAAGTATTTGGACAATTAGAAATTATTTTAAGAGTTGAGGTAAAATAATTTGAAGTAGCTTATTTATCAGTTATTACATCAAATGATTCTTGAGTGCCTAGTTTATATGTGACCTCTGTTACATACTAAGTAAGCTTTATGGAGAAAAGAGAAGATTTAGACACTACTTTCAAGAAATATTACTGCTCCAAAAATGTATTACCTGCTTGTAATGTGGAATGCCTGTCTAAAGACTTCACATTTTAGGTGATGTTTATGGAGTTTTTTAGCTATAACCATCAGAAAATGGGTATGCTTAGATGACATATGGGCCTTGACAATTTTGAATTTGCTAATTATTGTATTTGTACATTTTTCAAATTTTGTATTTGTTAAGTAGATCTTAATATGCTTGAAAAATTTGTAGCAATAAGTTTTGCCTAAGATTTTGTTATTAACTCCTCACAGGTGACCTTTGTTTGTTCCTGTTTTTCCCTCTGCCCTACCTTGGAATTGAGAATTTACTTGAAATTTTTCTCCTCTCCAGTAATGTGGGAAAATGTCACCTGGTTTTCTGGTTCATGAAACAACAAATTCTGTTTAGATTAGTGCCAAATACATTAGATGTATTACCAGCTACTCGATGATTTGTACTGTCCCTTCTAGACCTTCACCTGCTCAGCCCAGGGGACCAGTACAGCCCAGCAGTGCGAGTGAAAGGATGTTAGGTTGTGTGTCTGTCATAATAACCCAAGTCAGTTAAAAATAATTTTTATGTTACTAGATCTGTATGTTTGAAGATTATAATAGCCGTTTGTTTCAAACCTCAGGAAGTAGGAAATATTTGAGTAGATTGCTTGCTTCAAGATTGGAGATACATTCTTTACTTTGTTGTCTATTTACCATAATACCCAGTTGAGCCTCTAAATGTTTCACTTTCTTCTTACTATCTTATCTGTATTATGGAGACAATTAATACCTATTTCCTGTAGTGGTGAATATAGTAATTTTTATGAATGTCTCTATGTAAAAATTTTTACATGACTTGTTTCTTATTTTGAAGTCTCAAAATTAATATATGGGTATTATGTTTATCTTACGTTTAGGATTTTATGAAAATGGAAGGTTACGAGGCATTTGTAGGCTTTGACCTCTGTAAGATACCACTCTCCAGTGTTGCTCAGAAGATTATGTCTGCTATGCATTCAGGTGATTTAGTGGAGTCTAAGAATTGGACAGAGAGTGAAAAGAGTGAGTAATTTTTATGAACCTTCATATTTTTTGTTACCTTGAGTCTTAATTATTCTTAAGACTAAGTTTTGAAAATCATTGACCTTAAAAATGAAAGAGTTATTTTACCAGCAAAAGTGGGTTTACTCGAGAATAGCAGAGAATTGCAATTTGGGACAAGCATGCTATACAAAGGCCAAAGGCAAGTCTGACAAAGGAGAGGAACATTATTTTATAGAGAAAAAGGTGGATGTTGGCAGGGGTTGTTTTGAATCAAAGTCTATTGGAGAAAAGTGAGAGTTCAAAGTGCTGGTGGTTTCCGGCTGAGTTGCTGGGGAAGTGGATTTCTTGTAGGAGATGCCCTGTACATCTTTTCCTGTGGGGACCTGTAATTGATGATTCTTTCCTGTTGATTCTTCCTCCTGCTGACTTTGCGTGGTACTGCATGAGAGCTCCCCCTTCTGGTCTGCCAACTCCATTTTAGTGAGCCTTCTTATTAATTTTCACAAAACGAAATGTAGCAGAGTTTTTCTATAGAACTTTTTATTGTGTAGGGAAGTTCCTGCCTACAAACAGTCCAGCTTCCCCTTGTTTTACTCTCATTCAGTGATGACTGAGCTTCTGCTCACTAAATTTTATATTCTCTTAGCCCTTACTGCTTTGAAAATGTGACACTCTCTTCGTTGTTTCAGGCATTTCTGCCAAACATTCCCTTAGAATCTGGATCAGCTGTTTAAGTAACTTCAAAAGAGATGGGCTCTTTCATAGTGTCCATTTCTAAACCCTTAGCTCTCAGGTCATTGAACCTGTATTTGCTTATTTGTGGTAGACAAGAGAAGTGTTCTTGACAGTATGTGTATTATACCGCCGTAGAAATGTATAAACTGTTACGTGACAGATCAGTGGATCTGTGTACATATGTTTATGACATATGATATAATAGTAAAAGCAGTGACATAATGCTCACAAGTGTGACTGAAATGGTTGGAATACCAGGTGTGTTTTTTGTTGTTGTTGTTTTTTTTTTTTTACTAGCAAAGCAGTTTTTATTTTAAATTGTAAGTCTGGACCGATAATTTGTTTTTCTCTTCTACAGAGTAGGTTATAAGTGAGTGAGATACAATTAATTATATTGAGATGAAATAATTGAGAAATATTAACACATAGTGCAAAAGCTGTTATAAATGCAGTTTGTCGATTAAGATACAGTAATGCTTAACGTTTCAGTCTATTCATATTCAGACATCTGTTGCCCTTGTTATGGAAGTCAATAATGAAGAGTAAGAATTTTGGGGTATGGACTACATACCTAGCAATTGATAGTGTTTTAGGGGGAATGTTGGTGCTGGGGGAAGTAGTAAAGAAAATTAACATCAAACAACAAAGAGCCGGGACTTCCCTAGTGGCACAGTGGTGAAGAATCCGCCTGCCAATACAGGGGACATGGGTTCGATCCCTGGTCTGGGAAGATCCCACATGCCGCAGAGCAACTAAGCCCATGTTCCACAACTGCTGAGCACACGTGCCACAACTGCTGAAGCACACGTGCCTAGAGCTTGTGCTTTGCAACAAGAGAAGCCACTGCAATGAGAAGCCCGCGCACCGCAACGAAGAGTAGCCCCTGCTCGCCACAACTAGAGAAAGCCCGCGTGCAGCAACGAAGACCCAACACAGCCAAAAATAAGTAAATAAATTAATTAATTAAAAAAATATCAAAGAGCCTTCTCCTTTATTCTGTATACTTGCTTTCCAAAATAAAAGAGCAGTGTGCACTTGACAGAGTTCAAAATATACTTACCTTCAAAAACTGAGAAAATAGGGGCTTCCCTGGTGGCGCAGTGGTTGAGAGTCCGCCTGCCGATGCAGGGTACACGGGGTCATGCCCCGGTCCGGGAAGATCCCACATGCCGCGGAGCGGCTAGGCCCGTGAGCCATGGCCGCTGAGCCTGCGCGTCCGGAGCCTGTGCTCCGCAACGGGAGAGGCCACAACAGTGAGAGGCCCGCGTACCGCAAAAAAACAAACAAACAAAAAAAACTGATAAAATAATAAAATGCCTCTTGAAGCAGTAATGTGAGTCTCTGTTGAGAAAAATTAATGGCAGTCAGCCCCTGTCATGAGCTGTCTTGTCATGCTCTTAAAATACCCTGTTAAAATCCTAGTTTTCGTAAATTTATTGAGAAGATAAGGTATTTTCTGTCAAGTGTTCTTGGATTTGGAAAAAGAGTGGAATTTTCACAAAGATTATATTTGTTCCTGTGTCACACTCTTACTGTGAACTTAGTTAAAACAACACACATTTGTTACCTCATAGTTGCTGTGGGTCAGGAGCCTGGGCACAGCTTAGCTGGGTCCTCTGCAGGGCTGCAGTGCAGGTGCCAGTCAGGGCTGGGGTCTCATCTGCGGCTCGAAATGGGAAGCATTTGCTTGTAAGCTCACACGGTTGTGGGCAGAGTTCAGCCCCTTGTAGGCTCTTGGACTGAGGGTCTCAGTTCTTGGTGATGGTTGGCTAGAAGCCACCCTCAGTTCGTTTCCACGTGATTCTCTCCATAAGCAGCTTTACGTTATTGCAGCTTTTTCAAAGCCGGCAAGAGAGTGTCCCTGGCAAGACTGACGTTACATTCCTATGTAAGGTAATCACATTCTGTCACTGTTGCTGTCTACTTTTGGTTAGAAGTAAGTCCCACCCACACTCAAGGGGTTACACAAGGGCATGAATACTAGAAGGCAGGAGACGTGGGACCACCTTAGAGTCTGTCTGCCACACGGTCCCACCAGTTTTATTCTTATTTCATATAAATCTGAGTTAAAGTTGGATTGCTCGTGGGTTGTTGGTGAATGAATGATGCTGAACCTGAATTGATTCCCGGACTCTTGTCACATGCTGAGCTGTTATGTCAAATCCTTCTCTCTTATAAATAAAATCGTAAATCAGCATTTCATTTCTAAAAGCCCGTTTCATACCAGATAAATAGCGAAATTGAACTCAGAAATCAATGGAAATAAGGAACGACAAATATTTGCTTTTACAAAAATGTATTAACTAAAACCAAACAATGTTATATGTCATTTTGGGATATAATTTTCTGATCTGCTAGACTGACTGAGGTATACACACCCAGTAAGAATTGAACAGTGTGTATCTTCTTGAAGCAAGATTGGTCTTTAAAAACCCTTTGCTGTGAAAAAAAGATGCAAAAACTTAAAATACAGCTTGATGAATTAATATAAAGAGGACATCATGTAACTACCTCATGCATTGCCAATATCTCAAAATTTCCTTCTTTTCCTGCTCAAAGGTAACCGTTATGCTGACTTTTATGGCAGCCACTTCCCACTTCCTAATCATATGAGGGAGTTTTACATTGCTCCAAAGGCCTTTCTGGCAGAGATTACTTGTCCGCCACACCGGAGTCCATCCATCCTCCTCGGAGGCATGCCAGCCGGTGACGTGGCTGAGTGTCCCTGCAGCCAGGTGTGGCCAAGTGGCAGGTTCCTGTCAGCAGGGTGTGCTGTTGCCAGGGCAGTCCTGAAGACACCTGACTTGCTTCCCAGCTGGCCTTTTTCCTTCCATCCAGTTGGAATCTGGAACGACGCCTTTCCAACCTGCAAATGATAACAGTGTCCTAGAGGACTGTGGACCAACGTGCTGGAGGGACCCCGGGTCCAGAGTGACTTCATGAAACAGCTGCTCCACCAGCTGAGACCACTCACCTCAGAACAAGAGAGAAATAAACTTCTGTGGTTTAAACCATTGTATGGGTGGGTCTTTTGTGACTGTGGCTTAGCTTTTTACCTTAACTCTTACACCTTTAAACTAGATTCAGAATTGGGTTTGTCTGACTTGAATTTACATTGCCGGTTTTTTTTTTTTTTTTTTTTTTTTTTTTTTTTTTTGCGGTACGCGGGCCTCTCACTGTTGTGGCCTCTCCCGTGGCGGAGCACAGGCCCCGGACGTGCAGGCTCAGCGGTGATGGCTCACCGGCCCAGCTGCTCCGCGGCATGTGGGATCTTCCCGGACCGGGGCACGAACCCGTGTCCCCTGCATCGGCAGGCGGACTCTCAACCACTGTGCCACCAGGGAAGCCCTACATTGTCATTTTAGTGTTTAGTAATGCCACTGAAAGTCTTTGGGAAATACTAGGGGAGGAAGATTTTTCAGGGTGATTTCAAGGTTGTCAGCTGGCCTGGTGCTATGTATAACATGCATTTGATTAAGCACATGTTTATTAGACTACATCTCTGTATTTTCTTTAAGTACCTATAGAAATCAAATAACGTTTTCTAGTACACATTTATCCAAAATTGTTTTTAACTTAATAGAGCTTAGGGGTGAATATGGGTTTTTTCTAGTAAGATAAGAATAGTTTTATAGACATTACATATTTTTCTTTAAAGGGCCATTTTATTTAATTAATTTATTTAGTTTTTGGCTGCGTTGGGTCTTTGTTGCCACACGTAGCCTTTCTCTAGTTGTGGCTAGCAGGGGCTTCTCTTGTTGTGGAGCATGGGCTCTAGGCACATGGGCTTCAGTAGTTGTGGCATGTGGGCTCAGTAGTTGTGGCCCGTGGGCTCTAGAGCGCAGGCTCAGTAGTCGTGGCGCACGGGCTTAGTTGCTCCACAGCATGTGGGATCTTCCCAGACCAGGGCTCAAACCCGTGTCCCCTGCATTGGCAGGCAGATTCTTAACCACTGCGCCACCAGGGAAGCCCAGGCATTACAAATTAATACAGGTGTAAGGCTCCTCAAGGTAAATACTTGTCAAAATCCAATTCATTAATGTGAAGTGTGTCTTTAGTCCCACCATGTAGTGGAAATCTTTGCAATTTCAAGGACGGGTAACATAAAGCTAAATGACAAAGTAGATTTATTTTTATTATATTCATTCTGGTCAAGAATAATGTGGATAAACGTTTTTATTTCTATCAAATAAACATAAAATCCTTATGTCCAGTCACTTAGCAAACCCTGCCAGGTGTTAGATTCCAATTCCCACTGCTCTAATTCAAGCCTTCGTTCCTTCTCACTTGAAAATTTGCGGAAGTTTCCTAATTGCCGTTTGCCGTCAATTTATTGCCACTTTGCTCCTGCCTTTGCACTGTTGCTGGGATTAGCTCAGCTCTTGTCCTTGCTCTCTGCAGAATTTATCTGTAGAAACATCCCCATGTGTTCCTACAGTGCAGCCTGGCCCTTGCCTGCCCTTTAAGTCTTAATGTCCCATCAATTTCCTTCTCTTTATGCCCCATTCAGATTTTTTTTTAATTAATTAATTTAACAGCAGGTCCTTTTTGGTTATCTATTTTAAATACAGCAGTGTGTACATGTCAATCCCAAACTCCCAATCTATTTTTCCCCCCACCACCCTTCCCCCCTGGTACCCAAGGCAATCTACAGACTCAGTGCAATCCCTGTCAAATTACCAATGGCATTTTTCACAGAACTAGATAAAAAAAATCTTAACATTTGTATGGAGACACAAAAGACCCTGAATAGCCAAAGCAATCTTGAGAAAGAAAAACTCAGCTGGAGGAATCAGGCTCCCTGACTTCAGACTATGCTACAGAGCTACAATCATCAAAACAGTACGGTACTGGCACAAACACAGAAATATAGATGAAAGGAACAGGATAGAAGGCCCAGAAATAAACCCATGCGCCTGTGGTCAATTAATCTATGACAGAGGAGGCAAGACTATACAATGGAGGAAAGATAGTCTCTTCAGTAGATGGTGCTGGGAAAACTGGACAGCTACATGTAAAAGGATGGAACTAGAATATTCTTTAACACCATACACAAAAATAAACTCAAAGTGGAATAAAGACCTAAATGTAAGACTAGGTACTATAAAACTTAGAGGAAAACATAGGCAGGGCACTCTTTGACATAAACTACGGCAATATCTTTTCTGATCCTTCTCCCAGAGTAATGGAAATAAAAACAAAAATAAACAAATGGGACCTAATTAAACTCAGGAGCTTTTGCACAGCAAAGGAAGCCACAAACAAAACAAAAAGACAACCCACAGAATGGGAGAAAATGTTTGCAAATGATGCGACCGATAAGGGATTAGTTCCCGTTCAGATTTGACTCTTAACTTCCAAACACGCGTCATTTCCTGACTTCATCCTCTGCTTACCTTTTCTTTCTCTCCTTCGTACATGACTCCGAGTGGTGAAATCATAGCATTTTACAAATTTCTGCTCAAATGATACTTCATTACCAGAATGCCTTATTGGAAGTAAACTGCATTTGATTCATTGGCAACTCAGTTTAGAGAATTTCCTGTGATGTAGTTTTGGGTTATTTGCATAATGCTTTAACTCTTGGCATGTTTTGAGCTTTTTGAAGGCAGGCAAAGGTGGTCTCATCTTTGATGCTGCCACAGGTGGGTTGATCTGTGAATTCAGCTCTTACCGATTTGTAAGAGCTTCATACAGACATGTAAAATATATAGGAAGGACTTTACTATTTCATTATTTATGTTGTATTTTCCTCAACATTTTGGGGGGTCTGTTTTTGTTTGTACTACTTCAGAAAAAGTTTTTTTTTTTTTTAAACAGAAAAATAAAGTCCATAATCCCACATTAAAAAAAAATTTGGGGTGGGGGACTTCTCTGGTGGCGCAGTGGTTAAGAATCCACCTGCCAATGCAGGGGACATGGGTTCAAACCCTGGTCTGGGAAGATCCCATATGCCGCAGAGCAACTAAACCCGTGTGCTGCAACTACTGATCCTGCGCTCTAGAGCCCGCGAGCCACAACTACTGAGCCCGCGTGCCACAACTACTGAAGCCCGCATGCCTGGAGCCTGTGCTCCACAACAAGAGAAGCCACCACAGTGAGAAGCCCGTGCACTGCAACAAAGAGTAGCCCCCACTCGCTGCACTGCAACAAAGGGTAGCCCCCACTCGCTGCAACTAGAGAAAGCCCACATGCAGCAATGGAGATCCAAAGCAGCCAAAAATAAATAAATTTATTTTTAAAAAAATTTTTTTTTTTTTTACATTTATTTTTTTCACACACACAGTGAAAGGGTTTATATGTACATTGTTTTCTTAGTTCAGGCTTTTTCTTTGTTGAAACATCTCCCCTTATTGCTTCCCTGTGTTAACAACTTAGCGTATGCCTTTTATGTTTTTGTTTTCATGATAGTAATTATAGCTTGTGTGTGTGTAGCTGTGTTGTGCCACCCAGACCTCCGCCTCCTTGGATGAGATTGGCTGAGGGCTTTGTTGCAACTGTATCACATTTGAGCTTGCACTCCCTCAGTCCTTCTGCTCCCCAAGAGCATCCCCAAGTAAACGTTTGCAGGAAAAGCTCAGTCTGGTCCCCAGGGAACTTGATCTATGCAGTGGGTGCCAGTAGTGGTCTGAGAAAGCAGACATGGCATTTTGGAATTTGGTCACCCTTAGGTGGGCTGGCACTGATGACTTCATCACAAGTTGTAGGTGAAATACGGATGGCAGCGGTGCAGTTAAAACTTTTACTAGGGGTGGCTGGTCTGGCATACCAGTGCAAGCAGCTGTGCAAGCTGCTGGGCAGTACTATGTATTTGAAAAGAATAGGACCATGGAAGAGAATGGCATTGGTGGCTGTGGCTGGATCCTTAGGAAAAAGACAAAGGCCAAGCGTGGTTAATTAGCAATTAAAGGGTAAACGTGATAGCCAGAGGGCTCACCTGCTAGCCTGTGAAGAGACCGCCTGCAGTCACAGCCCCCCCCACCCCCACCCCGCCCCCCCCTCCCCCGCCCCAGCCTAGTATGGCTGGTAGAGCTCCAGAGGACGTTGGATGCTCAGCCCTGGCGGGTGTTCTACCTCAAGGTCAGGGCCTTGACCAGGAAGAGGGACCTGACCCTGAGATGCAGGATGGGGACGTCTCGATTGGTGCATTCAAGTTTGAATCCCAGGTACCTCTGGGACCTGCAGAAGTAGCTACTCCTCTCTGTTAAAGGCCAGCCCCCTTCTCTCTCTACCCGCCAGTTCCCCAGCTTAAAGACAGTGCAAGAGGGTTCTATCTTGAGAAATAACACATCCTCCCTCAGGAAATGCCACCTCCTCTTTTGGCCATTAAGTCACTACATAACCTGGCCAAGAGGTACCAGGGCCTGTTAAGGGAGTGGATGAGACGGGCTGGTCAGGGAACAGAAACCCTATAGTCATTGGAACAGGGAAAGTTTAAAGCATTATTAACTAGTAATGGGATTAGCTGACAAGAAGTAAAGAAAACTGAGGATTACAATAATAGCAGACGCAGGGAGCATCTACCTGCGGCAGTGTTGAAGGAAGGAACAAAACTGGAATGACCTGGCCAGGTGACGTCCACCAGCCTCTGTCATCTATTGTCCCTGTATGGGCAACTTGGGCTCTTTACTGGAGTGATCATGGGGCTGGGGCAGAGGCTATGCATGTGCCCAACAGCATGGCGCTCCCACTCCCCAGGGCCGATCTCGCCGTTGCCTCTGTTGAATTTCCAATGACACACTGAACTCTGGGTCCCCAATAGTACTGAACTTTGAGAACAGTCACTTGGGGGCTAGTTGGCAATACTGGACCCCTTGTGCCCCCAAAGGTGCCGTTATTCGTCTTGACTCGAATCCACACGTATTCCAGGCACGGGTTTGCCTTTCCCATACGCAGGGCCTCAGTGAGCTCCGTAATACAAGGCTCACAGAGCCTTTGACCCACTGACACAGAATCCTGCATAGCATTGCCCTGGATATAGGGACCCACTTTACAGCAAAGGAGCTGCAGTGGGCACATGATCGTGGGACCCACAGGTTCCGTCACAGCCACACACCCAGAAATGCCAGCCCAACAGAGTGGTAGAGTGGTGGGTAGCAGGCTGAGCTCAGGTGACCTCCAGGCTGCAGTATACACTGTACATCAGTGACCATTGCAGGATGCAGTGTCCCCAGTATAGATAATTAAGGGCTCTGGTAGCCAAAAGGTGGCAGTGGGAGTGGCCCTGCTTACCATCACTCCCAATGCCCCTCCCAATAAATTTGTGTTTCTCTCTCCAGATACCTCTGGGTTCTGCAGGTTTAGTCTTGACTCCCCAGGGGAAACCCACCAGGGACAAAGGAAGAGTACTGTTCGATTTCAAGCTATAGCTGCTGCACAGTCGTTCAAGTTCTGTACTCCAATAGACTGGCAAGCAAGTGAGGTACTCTCCATCCTGCTAGGGGTGACCTCCTGTTCACCAGAGGTCAGGGCTGCCGTTACATAATGGGGCAGGAAAGCATCTACGTGGCACCCAAGTGATGTGATTGGCCACCTCTTGGTCCTCTGACCAAATTTGCTGGTAAATGCAGTGGCCGTGGCCTGAGAAGGGTATGGTGACCAGGGACTTACACCCCTCAGGGATGAGGGTTTGGGTCACGATCAGGCAAGCTACCTAGACCAGCAGAGGTGCCAAGCCAGGGTGAGGGGAACCTCAGAATGGGTAGGAGAGGGAGGTGAATAGCATTTGCAGCTTTGAGACCAGCTGCAGGACAAGGACAGGCAGTTCACCCCATTAACCTTCCTTTTAAGTTCCCTCAGGAAGAGGCCCAGCAGAGTCCCGAAGGAGCTGCTCCCAGAACATATCTGAGCTGCGCAGTGTAGTGAACCGTAGGCAGGACTGTAGTGAACACTGTGGATGCCCCGAGCCCCCCATTCATCACCCCAGCTGCTGCTCACCACACAGCCCCTCCCGATGGTTGCCTCAGCTACAAAGAGCTTCTTTGCCCAAGGGCACACCATTTTCCCAGGAGCAACCAGGTAATGACTGGTGGGTGCTGGGGAATAAAGGCTCAGCTCCCTTGACCCTGTGGGGGACAACTATACAGGACCATGCCAGGTCCAGAGCAGGCCTTTGTAGCGGCCGCATCTTGGACCAGTCCTCCCTCCTTCACTCCCCTACAGACGTTGATCCTGAGAGCGCTACCCCAAAACCTTTCTGAATGCAAGCCTTCATCTCAGGGTCAGCCTCCCAGGGACCAGACCTGTGCCAGTGTATGGGTATAACATACTCATGTACATAAATGGGGAGATTTGGTCATTGTTTTAAAAAATGGGATCATATTTTCACAGATCTCTGCATCTTCAAGTCAACTAATACAGCTCATTCTTTTCAATGGCTCTGTGCTTCATGGTGTGGATGTTACATAATTTATTCATCGACTGCCCTCATGATTGGTATCTCCTTTGTTTTCAGTCCTTTGCCGTAAAGCAATACTGTCATAAATGTTTTGCTTTAAACCTATTTACTGTTGCACATATTTCTGTGAAACAGATAGCCAGGAGTGAGGTGGTTTGGTTAGATGATTTATATCTCTTTGTTTTTATTGAGGTTACAACACACACACACAGAGCACAACTATCCTAAGATTATAGTTCAAAATTTCACAAACTGAACACCCGTATAACCTTCACCCAGATCAAGAAACAGAACATTGGTAGCATCTCAGAGGCCCATCTTTCCTCCCTTTGGGTTCATTCTTTTCTTCCCGACTCCTGAGAGTGATGTGCGTATTTTTAATTTTAATAAGTGTTGACACTGTGCTTTCCAAAAAGATCCTAACCATTCACATTTTTACCAGCAATGAGTGAGACTACCTCTTCTCCTCTATCTCCAACTATATTTAATTTGTGTTTCCCTGACTACTAGTGAGTTTGAGTATTACATAATGTTTGTTTGCTTTTTGGATTTGCTATTTTGTGTGTTGCCTCTCCCTGTCTTTTGCTCACTTTTCCATTGAATTGTTTCTTTTTTGGCCAGTGTAACTTGTATAATAAAAATATTAACCCTTTGTCTTTTTTGTCCCAGTTTTCCCAATGTATTATTTTCTTTCAGAAGTGGTGCTAGTTGTACTATCCCTATTCATTAATCTATCCTTCTCTACTGCATTAAAATACCATCTTCGTTGTATATTAAATTCTCATAAGTCCTGGGGTCAGTTTCTGGATTGTCTACTCTGTTTTAGAGATCTTTTTGTCTATTCCTATTCAAATACCTTGTGGATTTGATTACAGTGCCTTTATAGTATGTTCTGATAATATGGCAAAGCAAGTCTTCTTTTATTTTTTTAAAAAAACTTACCTTTCTGGGTCCTGCCTGGTGGTCCAGTGGCTAAGACTCCACATTCCCAATGCAGGGGTCACAGGTTCGATCCCTGGTCAGGGAACTAAGATCCCGCATGCTGCACGGTGCAGCCAAAAAACCCCCTTACCTTTCTTCTCTATTTTCAGACATTTAATATTTCATATGTACTTTGAAATTATTATTTCTTTCAATTAAAAGAACCCTGTAGGGTCTCTGATGAGAATTACATTAATTAAAAAAGATATATATATATATATATTTATTTGGCTGTGCCGGGTCTTAGTTGTGGCACACGGGATCTTCATTGCTGCGTGCAGGATCTTTTAGTTGTGGTATGCGGGGTCTTTAGTTGAGACACGCGAACTCTTAGTTGCGGCATGTGGGATTTAGTTCCCTGACCAGGGATCGCACCCAGCCCCCTGCATTGGGAGCGTGGAGTCTTAGCCACTGGACCACCAGGCAAGTCCCTGCATTAAATTTATATTTAGGAGAATTAAATATTTTGTTCATATCTCAGTGCTATGTATTTGCATTTGTATAGATCATGCTTTATGCCATTTTATAAGATTTTAAGTTTCCATCATTGAGTGCCTTGTGCTTTTCTTGTTAAATTAATCCTGAGTATAACTTTCCTCTATCGTAAGTGAAAGATTTCCCCCATTTGCATTTCATCGTTGTTATCGTTGCTATAGAGAGAACGTACATCCCAGAGGTTACGAGCCGAAACTTTAGTCATGTTGCCTGGGGTTGAACCCAGGTTCCATCACTTCCTGTCCAGCCCAAACTTATTAAAATTAAAACAAAATCTAAATGAGAAGTTTGTATTAATGATATTTTACTGAAGTTGTAATTGTTCCATTACAATATTTTTCAGTCTAAGAATTTCTTCACCTTTAATACTTACAAGCTTTCTGTAAAATGGTGAACTTGGGTTTTCAGAATCAAGTATTCAAACGCAAATACCAGGTACTACTTTTTAATAAACACTGCGTGATTACATAGATCTGTCTCCAGTTAATTTGAAGATACTTTGCATAAATTTTATTACAATGGTAGTATGCATTTTGGTTGTAAATTTTACTACATTGTTTTAATTAAGTAAATAATGAGTAAATGATTATAGAGGCTATTTTCAATGTTTAGCTAATTATATGATTTTAATTTCTTTATTCCCTCATGCTTCCTTTCTGTGTCTTTTAAAGCTGCAGAAGTGGTGGACAAATCCAGTGTTAGGTATTCAGTACTACCTGAAGATGGGAAGAATCAGTCACTGGAAAAAAAGGTGAAACCTTGCAAGTATGACTAATTCTAAACAGATAACTTTCATTCATTCAATAAATACTTACCAAGTGTCTACTATATGCTAGGCACTGTGGATGCAACGGTTAAAAAAACGAAAGGAGTTCTTCTCCAGGAGCTGATAGTTTAATTTGTATGAGGGGACTAGGAAGACAGAGAAGCACAATATTTCTCTATGACGCGGTGAATTAGTGTCACTATAGGAGACAGGGCCAAGTGCTTTGGGAACGATAGGGGAGATGGCTAACCCAGTTTTTGTGCTGTTTCGTTCCGCTCTTTCTGGGAGGTGGGGAGAGGAATCTGGGACGTTTGTCTGAAGTATGAACACTCTGACTTGAGGTGTAAACGATGACCAAGAAATGGTCAGTCTAAAGAGCCTCACCTTTAGAGAGTGGGGGAAGGACTTTGGGAAAAGTTTTTAGGTTAGGGGAAGAGAGCTTGGAACTTTGGGGTAGTGGAAATAAAGAGAAGTTCAGAAAGCAAGGGGTATAAAATTTGCAATGGGTGAGTTACGTGGTTTGGGCTTGGGAGAGAGATGAGAAGAGGTCATGTTATTAGGAAGCAGTGGTGGAGGTGGCGTAATAGTTAAGAGAGTGGGCTCTGGAGCAAACTACCTGTGTCCAGATCCAAATCCAACTTAGTCTAATGTAAGCTCCCTTAGTAAATCCCTGGATTGATGGGATGGTTATTTGCCCCTGAAGTGGAAGGAGCGGCATCTTTGACAGAAAAGGGACTGTGCAGCCCTTTGAAAGTGAATGGAAATTCTCTCTCCCAAAGGTGTTCAAACTGTGCTCCTTCGATCTCTAAGGCAGAGGTCTTCAAATCGTCTTGCTCCCTTTCTCACAAAAGCCTTTTGAAAAGCCATGTATCTCCTGACATATTTTTAAGTTGACGTTTAAAATATTTATCACAAGTTTAAAAAGTTTCATAGGACATGATTTCTGGTGGGTTAATAATGTTGACATTTAAAAAACTTATATCACAGTTTAAAATATGTCCACTAATATCTAAATACTATACTCTGATAACTTGATATCTACAATCATTCCTTTAAAAAATACGTGAGCAGGATATTCTTCAACAATCTGAATTTTTATATTTTCCTTTTCCTTCTTGACTCCTTTTCTTGTATACTTCTCCACAGAATTTTTATTTTGATATAATTTTATGTTTGGAAGTCTTTTCTTAAAAAGCATATAATATTTCTCTGCAATAAAAATGACTATAAGTTTAAATTTTCTGTGATCACGTGACTGTGTTAAAACATTTTCTTTCAAAATTATTTTTAAAGTATTATTGGTATACGTTTGTTCAGAATAGCATAAATATATCATAAAATCTGAAAAATAAACATAAAAAATAAAATTTTATTGTAAATGAATCCTACAATGAAACGGAGAGATGCTTTTTCCCCCTCAGTCTGTGAATTGATGAATGAATATTGCACATTGCTAGATCGAAACAGGAAGAGGATTGCTGCCGAGCTGTATTTTTAAAGAAATTTTAGTAGGTAGATTAACATATTATCGACTAGTTGTGGTGATTTAATTTTCTCTATAAATGGCCTTTGGTTGGAAGTTGTCAGTGATTCATCCTCACTCTTACGCACATGTGCAGCACACTCCCCTCCACAGCATCTCCTGTTACACGCATGGTGCCAGCGCAGGGCTGTGGGAGACTTTCTAAACTAACTCCTGCCTATTCCAGCCCAGGATGCAGATATGCACTCCTACCTGGTTGAGAAAAACCACTGCTCTGGAAGACACTCCATAGTTCATTAGAAAGTTGGGTCATAGTTAATGTGAAGCTGTGTTCCCACTTTACCTTAGATGAGTTTTATCAGATTTTACTTTGGTTTAGACCTGTCTTATGAATCCATATTCTAGTGAAATATTTTCCATTTTTCTATAGAATCTTAATTCTCTTACGAGCCAGACATCAAGAGTTTCCATCAAGTTCTCGTCTCAGTCCTCCAGTATCAGACTCACAGATCAAGTGTCTACTGACCAAAACCAGAAGAATATCGGCTCATTGGCTTCTTCCCGGTGTTTAATTCCACAGTGTGACCAAGAGGCTTCAGTTCTACAGAGAATGGAACATAAGAGAAAACACGTACCAAAGGAAAGCATAAATAATGAAAACAATGAAGAAAGCATGAGTCTGAAAAGAAAACATATCACATGTAATAATTCATCAGAGAAAACAAGTAAACTTATGGCATTGGAAGAAGATGCTGATGAGGTTGAAACCTACCTAAATTCTAGGAACTCAAAAGCATTCACAAACAATTTTTGTGATATTAGGTATTTGGATGCTTTGGAGAAAAGCCAGCTGATTGAAATGCTCAAACAGGCAGTAGCTCTGGTGGTGACTCTGATATATAAGGATGGCTCAACTCAGCTGAGAGCAGACCAGGTTAGTAAACGGTGTTGGTTTTTGTTTGTTTGTTCTGTTTTGTTGGCACCATGAAAGAAACCCATTTTCTTAGTGTCTGATTTTGATAGGAGAGCAAGAAGTAAGATTTTAAGCCTTCCCCTTTCCCCCAGGGGTGAGTGACTGACACTGCATAGTTCTCATGAGGTTGTTAAGAAACTGCTGAATGGTTTCCATTTTCTATTCCACCAGCAAAGTGTGAGTTTCCAAATTCTCCACCTCCTTGTCAATACTTGTCTTTTTTATTTTAACCGTTCTGCTGTGTGTGAAGTGGTATTTCACTGTGGTTTTAAATTGTATTTCCCTAATAACTGGTGACATTAAGCATCTCCTCATATGCTTACTGGCCATTTGTGTATCTTCTTTGGTGAAACGTCTTGAAATTCAAGTCTTTTGCTCATTTTTAAATTGGGTTATTTGTGTTTTATTTTGGATCTGTAAGGGTTCTTTATATATTTTAATACCAGTCTCGTCAGATATATGATTTGCAGTTCTCCAAATCTGTGGCTTGTTTTTATCCATTTCCTGATGGTGTCTTTTGAAGCACAGAATTTTTTAATTTGATGAACTCCAGTTTACCAAGTACTTTTTTATTGCTTCTGCTTTTGTTGTTAAATTTAAGAATGCTTTGGGACTTCCCTGGTGGTCCAGTGGCTAAGACTCCACACTCCCAATGCAGGGGGCCCGGGTTTGATCCCTGGTCAGGGAACTAGATCCCACATACTGCAACTAAGAGTTCGCATCCTGCAACTAAAGATCCTGCATGCCGCAACGAAGATCCCACACGCCTCAAGGAAGATCCTGCATGCTGCAACTAAGCCCTGGCACAGCCAAATAAATAAATAAATATTGCTTTTAAAAAAAGAATGCTTTGCCTATACCAGGTCATGAAGATTTACTGTATTTTCTTCTAACAATTTATAGTCTGAGCTCTTACATTTAAACCTGTGACCCGGGACTTCCTTGGTGGTCCAGTGGTAAAGAATCTGCCGTACAATGCAGGGGACGTGGGTTCGATCCCTGGTCAGGGAACTAAGATTCCACTTGCTGCGGGGCAACTGAGCCCGCGCACCACAACTACTGAGCTTGTGTGCCTCAACTAGAGCCCACGTGCTGTAAACTACAGAGCCCATGCACTCTGGAGCCCGTGCACCACAACTACAGAGCCCACGTGCCCTGGAGCCTGTGCGCCACAACTAGAGAAGAAAAAAAAAAAAACCCACACGCCACAACTAGAGAGAAGCCTGTGCGCCACAACAAAAGATCCTGTATGCCTCAACGAAGATCCCGCGTGCTGCAACTAGACTAACTATGGCATACCCCACCTTCCGGGTTTCCATTTCTAGAAAACTGCTCCCATCAGTAAACCACTCAACCTCAGGGCTGTCAAGAGGCTCATCTAGAAGATCAGGCCTGCTGGAGTAAGTTTGCTCTCTGGTCTCTATACACTGATGCACTAAGTCTCCATTCTCGGCCGCTGGAAGCAGAGTTGCTGGGTTCAGGGTTTGACACACCTTTAAGGGAATGTCGGGGGTTCCATTAGGAGGGCCTGATATCTTGTTAACCTTCCTCCAGTCAACTAATGATGTCATTTGACTTCTAGCACAGATTGTACCTGATGAGGGGTAACACATCTAAGTGTTGTCCTAGGGTGAGCTTGGAAGCCTCATTAACCAATAGAGCCATGGCTGCTACTGCTCACAGGGAGTTTGGCCATCCCAGGGGCACCGAGTCCAGTTGTTTTGAAAAGTAAGCCACCAGTCTTTGATCTGGCCCCAGCTTTCAGGTCAGAACTCCGAGCGCTATCCCTGACCTCTCATGGAGTATAGGGTGAGGGGTTTGTCTGACGTTGGAAGCCCCCATGCTGGTGTCCTACTCAACTCAGTCTTTAGAGTCTCAAAGGCCTACTGGTGGCCCCTATTCCCTTTCTTCCCCCTTCTGAGCCTCATATAGGGGTTTTGCTGTAAGGCCATAATTTGGAGTCCAGATACAATAGAACCCAGCCATCCTGAGAAAGCCTTGGAGTTGTCTCTTCGTGGTTGGAGATGGTAGTGCGCTAATTGCTGTCTTTCAATCCATGGTCAGGACTTGCGCTCCTGGGGGTCAAAATAAATCCTAAATACTGAACACTGTTGTGAAATCTGAGCCTTTCTCAGAAAATTAGGACCTTAGCAGTATTCTGAGCTGAAACTTGCTTTGTCTCACTACTTATTAGCAGATCATCAATATATTGTAATAGAGTTCCATTTTTCAGGCTTAGTTCCCTCAATTCTTTTGCTAACGAGTTTCCAAACAAATGGGGACTATCCTGAAAACCCTGCGGAAGCACTGTCCAAGTGTATTGAGTAGCCTCCAGAGGGTCAGGGTCCCTCCGTTCAAAGGCAGAACAGGTATTGAGGGACTTCCCTGTGGTGCAGTGGTTAAGAATCCACCTTCCAATGCAGGAGACATGGGTTCTATCCCTGGTCGGGGAACTAAGATTCCACATGCTGCGGGACAGCTAAGCCCACAGGCTCTAGAGCCTGTGCACTGCAGTGAAGATCCTGAACGCCACAACTAAGACCTGATGCAGCCAAATAAATAAATATTATATATATATATACTTTCCTCCCTTTCCAGAAGAAATTTTTTAAAAAATGGTATTGAGATCCTGGATGTAGAGAAATACAGAAAAATGCATCTTTGAGGTCCAACACAGAAATACTGAGTGCTTCCTGGCACTTGGGCAAGGAGGGTGTGTGGGTTTGGCACCACTGGGTGAATAGGGATGACTGCCTAGCTCAGTGCTCGTAAGTCTTGCACAAACCGA
Source organism: Pseudorca crassidens (assembly GCF_039906515.1). NCBI lineage: Eukaryota > Metazoa > Chordata > Mammalia > Artiodactyla > Delphinidae > Pseudorca > Pseudorca crassidens. The sequence continues at coordinate 1,389,715 of NC_090299.1, read as the reverse complement.
TACTCCCCATCAGGCTTCTGAACAGGGAGGATCGGAGTGTTACAAGGGGATTGGCAGGGCCTAATGACTGTGTTTTAGGAATTTGGTGAGCAGCTGTTGGATCTCCCTCAGGGCCTCAGGCTTTAAAGGATATTATCGCCAGGAGCTGGGGCCAGCTGGGGTTGTTGTTTGGCCATCCCACAGGAGGGTGCTCAGGACATTCCCTTTCCCGGTGCCCCTCCTTCCAGAAAAAGGCACACTGATTCTGGCCCAGGTGGTTCCTGGGCTGCTGGTCTGGTCTTCTCAGCTGTCTAGTGTCCCCTCAAGATGGCGGGTGGATCAGAGCAGCTAAGAGCTGTGTTTTCTTTGTTAATCTCCTATCCGTGTTGGCCTCCTTTGCCATGTCCTCGTTGTTATAGACCTTGAAGGCCTCCTCTACCAAGGTTGACAATGGGGTTTGGGGCCCAGCTTCAAGCTTTTGTAATTTCCTCCTGATATGAGGAGAGGACTGGGTGATAAAATGCATGGCCAATAGTGACCTCCCTTGTGCAGACTCAGGGTCTGTATTGGTGTACTTCCTGAATGCCTCTGTCACCCGACTCAGGAAGACTGCTGGGTTTTTATCTTTTTCCTGTGTAATCTCTTGGACCTTATCATAATTTACAGGCTTCACCATATGCCTTTTCATTCCTTCTGATAAACAAGTAATATAACGTCTCATCCTGGCTTGGCCTACATGATCCTCACAATCCCAGTTGGGGTCCTGTTGTGGGATTGCGTCACCAGTTCAATTAATCTGGTGCTGTGGGTTGGTGGCCACTCGGCTGTCTGTGTGTTCCCTGGCCTTTCTTAGTATACATTCCTTCTTGTCCAGGGGGCAACAGTGGTTCAGAATAACTGTAATTCTTGCCATGTCAGGGAAAACATTAACCCCAGCATGGTAAATTTGTCCCTAAACTTGTCAGGGTTCTATGAGAACCTGCCAACCCCCTCCTTACGGATTCCTAAGTCTCTCATCAAGAAGGAGACATGCACTCTAGTAATTCCCTATTCCCATCAGCTGCTTCCCAGAGGGGGTAAAGGCCCTGTGGTATGAAAGTGGGGGCTAATTTTGAACCTGATCAGGGCCCCATTGGGGACAGCACTGGGGGCTCTGGTTTCAGGGCTCCTGGCTAAATGGGGTAAGGTGGGGGTCGAGGGACTGAAGGTGATGTTGAAGGGGAAGAAGCCCAATGAGAAAGAGGCCCAATGTGCCAATGACTAGTTGGCGGTTGAAAGGGGATCTGTGAGAAAGTGTGGCTCTAAATCTTCTGGGGACAAAACAGAAATAGAGGCCACACACACAACAGGAATCCCTCAAACTGGGGTCTTGATAAAGTTTCATAAAGGCCTGCACGTAAGGGACCTCCCCCCATTTTGAGGACTGCTTACAATATTTTGGTCCAGTTGTAAAATGGTGCTAAAGTTAAGGGATCCATTCTGTGGCCAGTTCTTCCGGTCACCCAAGGCATATTGGGGCTAGGCTGTGTTGCAAAAGAAGATGGCTTTTAAACCATCTAATTTAAACTGTCCCGAATTTTTAAGAGTTTTAATCTTTGGGGGCATTTCCCATGTTTACATATAAATCTGGCGGCTAACAAACTGAGATCCTGCAGCTGGATGGAGTCCTCAAGACCCGGCATAACAAAACCAAAGGGTGAGATGACAAAGGAGATCTCAGAACTCCCTTCCCCACAGTTGAGCACAAAGGACAGAGAAATATTGGGGGGTTGTGTAAAGTTCACCTCAACAGGGGCCTCGGGGGCTGGGGGTTTAGATGTATGAAGTAAGGAAAAAGAAATAGGAGAAAGAGAGAAAGCCTGCTGTTTCAGCCTGCCCCTCTGCGTGTGTCTATTCAGGCAGTTCCAGTCTGCCGTGCTCTTCCACAAGGGCCAGTGGAGGGAGGCACTCCGTCCACCACCCACCAGGGTGATCAGACCCAGAAACCAGTGCTGGTGGGACTCTAACCCACACCTGGGACTTTAACCCAGGAAAAAGAAGTTGAGAAGTTTGTGACGACTGGGCTTCCAGCCACTGCACAGTATGAGGATTGAACCTCTGTCACTCTCAGAAATCTCCCCTCAAGGAAAGCCCACCGGACCAAGATCTGCACGGTGTGAGGCAAGCCTCTCCCACCTCTGTCACCTGTCAGGGTGAGCCGGCGCCAGCCAGAGGGAGCATGGCCTCACCAGCTAAGGAGTTAGGCTGTAGGTGCCCAACACTCACTTCTCAGAAGGATGCGACAGAGAAGTAGGAGAGGACAGAGCAAGGAGTTGTAGAGAGAGAGAAAGAGATCAGGAGAGGGAAAATGGACAAAGGGAAAATGGAAGGGGAAAGCTGCCTGAATGAGGATAGTGACACCCCTGGGGCAACCGAAGGCAGACTTACCAATCCCTGCAGCACTGAAGCAAAGATTCAGGTGGCCACGTGTCAGCTGCAAGGAAGCTGCAATCAGCTATACCAGATGGGCCCAGATCCTCTCTCAGAGGGGCAAGGAAAAAAAGAAGGCCCCACAGGTCCCAGCAGAGTTGCCAAAAAGTGTTACCAACCTGGGCCCTTGGACTCTTTAATCAATAGAAATCGACAAGAGACCAGATGAGAATTTCAGGCAAGGCTTCATTGGGGCTCGTGCTACAGCACAAGGGAGCAAGAACAAGAGACAGGTTCCCTTGCCTGCCCCCTGAGAGGACCTGCTTGGGTCCTTAAATGGGATAAAAATGGGGGTGGGTCTGTGCGTTGGGGTCTGCCCACCCCCTTGGTGCCATGTGCAGAGATGATGCACCGTGCCCTGCTTTTGTTCCCAGCACCTCAGAAATGGCAGTTTGTTTGTGGCCTTTTTGTATCCTATTGCTTATTATTGTCCCAGCTTGCCCATGCATGCCGTTATTTTTAGTCACTTGTAGTTTCTTTGTATCCTATTGCTCACGGAGACGTTTGTCCAGGTGCAAGCACTCTGGTAGAGGATCCCAAGTCCCAGCCTGGCTCAGTTTTTTTTTTTTTTTTTTTTTTTTTGCGGTACGCGGGCCTCTCACTGCTGGGGCCTCTCCCGTTGCGGAGCACAGGCTCTGGACGCGCAGGCTCAGTGGCCGTGGCTCACGGGCCCAGCCGTTCCGCGGCATGTGGGATCCTCCCAGACCGGGGCACGAACCCGTGTCCCCTGCATCGGCAGGCGGACTCTCAACCACTGCGCCACCAGGGAAGCCCCTGGCTCAGTTTTGCCATCTTAGCAGTATTGAATTTTCTGATCCATGAACAGGGGGTGCCCTTTCATTTATTTAAAACTTCAATTTCTTTTAGCAATGTTTTGTAATTTTCAGTGTAGTGTATAAATCTTGCTTTACCTTTCACTTTTTTTTTTTTTTTTTTTTTTTTGCGGTACACGGGCCTCTCACTGTTGTGGCCTCTCCCGTTGTGGAGCATAGGCTACGGATGCGCAGGCTCAGCGGCCATGGCTCACGGGCCCAGCCGTTCCGTGGCATGTGGGATCTTCCCGGACTGGGGCACGAACCCGTGTCCCCTGCATCGGCAGGCGGACTCTCAACCACTGCTCCACCAGGGAAGTCCTACCTTTCACTTTTGAAAGGCATTTTTATGGGGTAAAGAATTATAAGTTGATAGTTTTCTTCTTTCAGTAGTTTAAAGATGTTATGCTGCTGTCTTCTAACTTGCTTTGTTTCTCATAAGAAATCTACTATCACCCTTATCTTTGTTTCTTTCTAGGCAATGTGTCCCATCCCCCCCCCCCGGCTTCTTTTAAGGTTTTCTCTTTATCACTGCTTTCAAGCAATTTGATTATGATCTAACTTGGTGTAATGTTTTTCATGTTTCTTGTACTTGGAGTTTATTAATCTTCTTGGTTCTACAGCTCAGCTTGGGAGAATTGACATTATTATTTTGAGTTTTGTAGTCCTTAAACATGTATGTGTCTCTGTTATGGAGGTCTTCTCTGATTTCTTTCATGAGTATTTTATAGTTTTCAGTATACAGATCCCATACATGTTGTATTGATTTCTATCTAAGTATTTAATTTGGTGGAATAGTTATTATAAATGGTAATTTCTTTTTTAAAAAGTTTATTTGTACATGTTCATTGTTAGTGTATGGAAATATAATTGATTTTTGTATTTTGATCTTGTATCCTGCAACTTTGCTAAACTCACATATTAGTTCCAGGAGGTGTTTTGTTTTGTAGATTCCTCTGGGTTTTCTACACAAACATTTATGTTATCTGTATATAGGGACAGTATAGTTCTTCCTTTCTAATTTATATGCCTTTTATTTCTTTTTCCTGCTGTATTTCATTGGCTAAGACTTCCATTATGATGTTGAATAGGGAGGAGACCAGATTTGGAGAGTGAGATCATGGGTTTGGCTTTTGACCTTGATTGTCATTAAAAGAGGTGTTCATTTACAAATTTTAATTTTAGGCCTTTTCTTTCTGCTTAATTAAAAAACTTGACAGATCTTTCTTGAATAAATGCATTGTTTATGTTTGATTTTGGAACTTTATTTTATTGTGTATTCACAGGCTCTGGTTTCCTCTGTTGAAGGCATTGTGATGTTACCAAGGAGCCATGCAGAGAAAGGCAGTGGTCCTCTGGCTGCCCCAGCCTCTGACAGTGTTCTGGAGGAAGGCTTCATGCCCAGTGATCAGTGTATCTACATAAAAACTGAGCCCTCTTCCATTTGGGACCAAGAACAAGAGGCACATCATCAATTTGCCAGGTAAGAAATCTTCACTAATTACCTTAAATCCTACTTATTCACCTGCTTTATCCTAATTTAGAGTTTCCCAAGCTCCAGGTTTAGTTATTTAAACTTTCAGAAGTTTTGTATGAGCACACGAAAATAAAATGGATCTAAATGACAGAAACCACTACAAACACCCTCTCTCCCTCAAAGAGCTTCTGGAATAGAGGGTCCATCCATGGGAGCCTGCTCCGGGATTTGAGTCAACATCGCAATGAGAGGTTGGTGAGAAAAGCATCATCTTAAGGCGTGAAAACCCACTGTTGCTGCTGGAGCCCTGGCTGATTTCCTCATTACACTTGTTCTCTCACTCACGGCCTTAGAAAATGAAGTTAACACTGCCTTCAAAGGGTAAATAGTCCTCAATACCACCAAGATATTACTAATTTCAAAGCTTCATTCTGTGAAAATAGAGAAGAAATGTCTCACTTGTATTTGCCTTCCTAGAATCTTAGAGTTTCAGAACAGGCAGGGATGCTTCTGCTGCCCCTTCTCAATCCTGAGAAGTCTCGTCGTGGGTTGGAGCCTGTGCCCCTCATCACTGTTTCTTTGCTCACGTTGTCAGCCTGACTCACTTCTGCTTTGGGTGGGGACATCCACTTCCTGTTTGCCCAGCCCTCTGCACTCAAGTCAGTCAGGTGCCTGGAAGGAGCTCCTTGAAGCCACTGCCCTGAAGAGGGTGAGAAGGTGGGGGCCCGGTCCTGGCCCTTCCTGCCTAATACATTCTCGCTGGGCTCTGGGTGGGTTTTAGGTAGTTGTTGTGTCGGTTCCAGCCTACAGATAGTGATGCTCTCTAGGCTGGGAGTGCCTGAGGCACTGGTTCCGCCTGTATTCCTCACACTAAGCCCCCACAGACATTTCCTCCATAGGGGCCAACGCTGTAGCTGGACCAGCCCTTGTGGTTCTTATGATCACAGGACACGCTTCAGCAAAAACCATTAGGGAATTTGAGGAACAAGATTTATCATTCACAAGTTCTGGAGAGTACACAGAGAGGTTATGGGTAGAGAGAGAGAGAGAGAGAGAGAGAGTGCATGGACCTGGGCCTCTGCCTTTATTAGGGTTTGAAGGTGGGGTGTCTAGGTTTTCACGGATTCACTCTTTACTGGCTAATTTAAAGCATAAGAGCAGGAATTAGGGCACAGGAAGGTTGAGAAGCCATGTCATCACACAGTCAGTTATCTGGGTTACCCAGGGCTTTCTGGAAGAGGGAGCTTCATCTGGTTCCTTCTCTGGTTGTTTTGCCAGCAGCTGTGTTACATAGCTGGCAACGTGTCTATTCAGGATGGATGTCTTTGAAATGGATGCCTTGGCAATCAAAGTGTGATGTCAGGCATGTACACCACAGTGTGTACATGGGATGATGTTTGACAATAGAGCACTCTGCTCCCAAGAACCCGTAACCTTTTTTTCCCATAATTTTCTTTTGAAAGAACAATTGGGCAGGCTTTTTCTACGGAAGACCTCTGTGAGAATAGGGCCCTAATATTCGGACAGTGCTTTCTGAATTCTGGATTTATATATTCTACTCGACATTCTCCACTTGGACATCTGATGGTCACTTCAGCTCCGATCCTCCCTGTGCCTTTTGTTTAGCAGATGTGGCATAATTGACTTCTGTAACTGACTTAGAAAATACACTGTGTTTTAGCCACTTTGTCTTACAAGATATTCTTTGTGTCGCTTGTCCTTTCTTAAGCTAGAAATCAGCTAGGGTTTGTCTCTTAGTGGGAGAGATCATAGTTGTTAGATGGCCTTATTGAGAACTTCCGGGTTTCCAGCTACAAGAGCATCAAAGTGGGAGGACGCTCCAGCAGTCCCAGCTTAACTCCCTCATAAGCTGCCCCCACTCCTACACACCTCTCCAGGTCCAGCAGAGGCAAGACCTGAAGCTGTGCTGTCAGCAGTGGCCCTCTTCAAGGAAAACCAAAGTGAAAGCACACAGAAAAATGGAAAAAGCCTGAAAACGTCTGCCTGCGGAGCAAGCAGAGCTAATCGGACCCCAGGTTTCCTTCTTCCTCAGCCTTCTGAAGACCCTCACTGATGTGTTAATAAGCAGTTACCATAAAGGGGGATTAATACCTTGGGCCCTGGCAGCAGCAAGATCGGGTCTCAGACCTCAGCTTTGCCATTTCTCAGTTGTGTAAGGCTGGGAAAATTGTATCACCCCTCCGAGCCTCAGTTTCCTCATCTGTAAAATGGATCTAGTGCCTGCCTAATGGGATTATGATGAGGTTTCAACACAACAATCCTCATGAAGTGTTTAGTGTGGTATTCGCACATGGTAAGTGTTTGATAAACGTCAACTATTATGAATCCCATATTCAAGGAGCTCGTGATTTAATGGGCCAAGGTAAATTACGGTATCGCAGATGTGGTCCCCGCTGTAGCAGGTGTGTGGCCAGGAGTACTAAAGGAACCGGGCAACTCCCTGCCCAGGGAATCAGGCACCTGAGCAGTTTGTAGAAATTGTGGGAGGGAAATTTTAGGCAGGAATACAGCATGTGCCTGTGGCCCTGGAGTGTGAGAGGACGTGCACAGTCTGGTGATGGAAGAAGGAGAATCCAGTGTGGGCAGAGGGTAGACTGGGGGTGTGTTGGGAGCGCAGGCTGGGGCCAGCTGGGAGGAGTCCAGGGTGCATCAGCTCTGCTCAGGAGCTGGAGGCTGAGTCTGTAGGTCATTGTGCTGCACCCAGGGATTGGCTCTGAACAGTTGTGTGAACTTGAGTTCATTACTAGCCTCTTTGTGTCTTGGCTTCATCATCTGTAAATTGCAGATAATAAGTAACACCTACAAAAAATAACGCAGGAGACTGCATATAAGAAGTTTATTTGGGGTCTTAAGAATTGCAGTTCAGGAGACAAAGATTCAGGAACCCCCGAAAGAGTGTTCTGGGGAAGAGAAAGAGTCAGGGACTTATAAAAACAAAAAGCCACAAGATTGTCAAAAGTTGCCTGGCAAGAATTGGGGATTGACTCTGATACAAGTCAGAAAACATTTGTCCTTAAGGAATCACGAATTGTTTCAGGGTAGGGGTCTGACAAGTAGATAGGGTGTCCCGGGTTTCTGGCAGAGGTTCTGGATACCCTCACCAGGTTGAAAGGTCAGATTCCATCCAGGCTGAGACACACGAGTCCCACTTCCTCAGAGGCCTCCTGGCTCCGTTCTGGGGACTGAGCAATACCGTCCCTGTTTCGATTTTCCTTCCACACCTCTTAGGATTTGAGTTAATCTGTGGAAAGCTTGCAGAAGAATGTCTGCCCATAGAACTGCATAAGTGACAGCTGTTAGTGGAGTAGTAATAATACTTTCCCAAGGTGAAAAGCTCCAAATTACTGTGTCAATCAGTGAATGTCTTTTCATCTTCTAGGAAGGTGCTGCTTCAAACACTGAAATGTAAATGTCCTGTTATTTGTTTTAACGCCAAGGATTTTCTGAGAACAGTGATGCAGTTTTTTGGTGATGATGGCAGTTGGAAGTGTGGTATGTTTTAGTTTTTATAATCTCCTAAACTTAACTTTCCAACAGTGATTCCTCCTGGGAATGGGAGCACGACAAGGGCTGCTGTGTTTCACAACTCGTGGGTTGGGGATGGAAGGGAGGTCGCACAGCTGCGATGCACTACCTGTGTGGCCATGTGCCCTGAGCGTGAGAGGCACTTTCCCTCTGTGTTTTAGATTATTTGAATTTTTTCAAGTATATGTTACTTTTGTAATTTAAAACAGGAAAGAAGTAAATTATGCAGCATGGGCAGATGGGATTTGTTGTTACCACAAATAGCTTATATATAAACTTTCTAAGAATTAAACTAAAGTCCAGAGTAATTAACATCAAAACAATATGAAACACGTTTTTTGTCTTTCATTTAAAATTGTAAATAAGAATTTTTAAAACCTTTTTTTATTAGATGCACAGATATGTAATAAAGCAAATATTGAAAGAATGTTCATTGTAGATTCTAGGTAGTAGATATATGAGTGTTGACTGTACAATTCTTTTCAAGTTGAATGTTTGAAAATATTCATAACAAGATACTGGAAAACTTTTTATTGTACAAAATTTCCAACACGTACAAAAGTGCCTGTGATACGACAAGAAATGTATATTTGGTCTTTGTCCCTGGGTCCCAGCACTCAGCTCCCAAAGCCCATATGGTCTCCAGAGTGAGGAGTGTCTTTTGTATGCTGATGGAGGACTGGTGCCTGGAGGCCCCCATGGCTTTAGGGTGGGCGTGGTCAACAGGAAGAAGAGGCACCATTAGAGGAGTGGTGCTCAGGAAGGGGAGCAGGGCTGGAGAGCAAGTTAATCACCAGTGGCCAGTGACTTTATCAATCATACTGATGTAACAAAACCTCCATAAAATCCCCTCAACGGTGGGGTTCCTAGGTGAGCTCGTCAAGGTGCTGGGAGCGTGGTGCACCTGGAGAGGGTGTGGAGGTTCTGCGCCCTCCCTATGCCTTGCCCTACGCATCCCTTCCAACTGGCAGTTCCTGTGTTGTAGCCTTTATGATAAACGGGTGTCGTAAGTAAGGTGCTCTCCCGAGTTCTGTGAGCCATTATAGCAAATGATGGACCCTGAGGAGGGGTCGTGGGAGCCCCTATTTATAGGTACAGGAGGCCCTGGACTTGGGGCTGGTGCCTGAAGTGGGGCCGTCTTGTGGGGCTGAGCCTTGACCTGCAGGGTCTGCACTAACCCCAGGTAGTTTGTGTCAGAATTGAATTGAGTTGTTGGACACTGGCTGGCGTGTGCAGAGAACAGCAAGTGTGTGGTGGGGAAAACGCAACAGAGTACACAATACCCAATTTCAACAGCTATTGACTATGTCCAGTCTTCTCTCCCCTATAACTTCCCACATTTCCAAATCTCCATCCCCTGGGTTATCTTGTAGCAAATCCCAAGCGTCATATTATTGACCTGTAAATACTTCAATTAGATGAGTAAAATATGAGGATTTCATTTTTCAGATGATGCCGTCATCATCTCCCCACAAAATTAGCCATAATCTTTTCATATTATTAGCTATCCAGTCAGTGTTTGTACTTCCCCAGTTGTCTTTAAATATTTTTGTTTGTTTGTTTTTGTTGTTCACAGTTTGAACTGGGATCCAAACAAGGGTTAGTGTTATCCTATACTTGGGTTTGGTGTTTCTTTTACTCTGTATATTCTCTCCGTCTGTTGTATTTTCTTGCAATTATTTCGTCGTTTTTAACAGACCAGGCTTTTGTCCTGTAGGATTTCCCTTTCTTGGCATTTAGCATGTTCTCTCTCTTCTCTTTCTTGTAAATTGGTAATGAGATTCAGTGGCTTCATCAGATTCAGGCTAGATTTTGGGAGTGCAAGACTGCTTCATAGTCCTGACCCTAACTCCGAGTGGTGCTGTGTCCTTCTGTCAGGAAATACATAATGTCTGGTTGTTTATCTTTTTTGTGATGTTCAAATTGTTATTGTGACTTCATATGTTGAATCTTCTCCATCTTTCTTATTTATCACTTTACCTAGAATCCAGTTTCAGTCTCTTCATTTTTTAATTTAAAAGAATTTCCTCTTTCCCATCTTCATTTTAAGAAAACTTAAGGGAGTTCCATGATGCTCTAGTGGTTAGGATTCGGCACTCTCACTGCCATGGCCTAGGTTCATTCCCTGAACAGGGAACTGAAATCCTACAAGCCACATGGTGTGGCCAAAAATTTTAAAAAATGAAAATAAATTTAGGAACTTCCCTGGTGGCACAGTGGTTAATAATCCACCTGCCAATGCAGGGGACATGGATTCAAACCCTGGTCTGGGAAGATCCCACATGCCATGGAGCAACTAAGCCCGTGTGCCACAACTACTGAGCCCGTGTGCCACAGCTACTCAAGTCTGCGTGCCTAGAGCCTGTGCTCCTCAACAAGAAAAGCCACCACAATGAGAAGCCCGCACACCACAATGAAGAGTAGCCCCCACTTGCCACAGCTAGAGAAAGCCCACATGCAGCAACGAAGACCCAAAGCAGCCAAAAATAAATAAATAAATAAATAGATTTTTTTAAAAAAGGAAAAAGTTTAAAAAAACTTTTTTTAGGGCTTCCCTGGTGGCACAGTGGTTGAGAGTCCGCCTGCCAATGCAGGGGACATGGGTTCGTGGCCCGGTCCGGGAGGATCCCACATGCCGTGGAGCGGCTGGGCCCATGAGCCATGGCCGCTGAGCCTGCGCGTCCGGAGCCTGTGCTCCGCGACGGGAGAGGCCACAGCAGTGAGGGGTCCGCTTACCACAAAAAAAAAAAAAAAAAAAACTTTTTTTAAATATAAAAATACTTACGGCATTATCTATTGCACTTATTTGCTTTTGTGTATTGCCAGTTTAGTTTTTATTTCAGAAATTTTGTTTTGTTTTGTTTTACTTTGCTTTCCTGAATTCTTTCATTTCTTCATTAAGCTTTTCTTTTACTAAGTCACCTAATCTCTAAGTATTTCTAATTCTGAGTTCTTTGTTTTTCATAACTTCTATCATTCTCTTAATTTTTCTTAGCTCATTTAAAATCTGTTTTGTTGGCATTTATTTTTCAGTTACTGCCATTCTCCCCAGTGTGAGGCTTGTCCTGGTGGCTTCAGTTTATTAGTTATAAGAGTTTATAGGGACCAGCCCCCAGACCACTCCAGTGCTGTCAGAAATTCCCCACGGATTTTTCAAAAATATATGTTGAGCAGGAGTTCTTCTCGCCCTGCCCTGGACGGTGCCCCTGGAGCATCCAGGTCACCCCTCAGGTGCCTGAGGCTGAGCAGTGGCATCATTTCGTGTTCCCAGCGAGCCCCTTGGATCCCCACTGTGGTGGTGCATCCAGGGAGCAGCTTTCTTGGGGATCAAGATGCCATGTGGCTGACAGGGTCTTGGTGCTCCAGCTGGGTGTCAGGCCTGAGCCTCTGAGGTAGGAGAGCCGAGTTTAGGACATTGGACCACCAGAGACCTCCTGGCTCCAGGTAATATCAATTGGCGAGAGCTCTCCCAGAGAGCTCCATCTCAAAGCTAAGACCCGGTTCCACTCAACAACCAGCAAGCTCCAATGCTGGATACCCTATGCCAAACAACTAGGAAGACAGGAACACAGCCCCACCCATTAGCAGAGAGGCTGCCTAAACTCATACTAAGTTCACGGAAACCCCAAAACACACCACTGGACACGGTCCTGCCCACCAGAAAGACAAGATCCAGCTTCATCCACCAGAACACAGGCACCAGTCCCCTCCACCAGGAATCCTATACAACCCACTGAACCAACCTTACCCAGTGGGGGCAGACACCAAAAACAACGGGAACTACGAACCTGCAGCCTGCGAAAAGAAAACCCCAAACGCAGTAAGTTAAGCAAAATGAGAAGACAGAGAAATATGCAGCAGATGAAGGAGCAAGGTAAAAACCCACCAGACCAAACAAATGAAGAGGAAATAGGCAGTCTACCTGAAAAAGAATTCAGAGTAATGATAGTAAAGATGATCCAAAATCTTGGAAATAGAATGGAGAAAATACGAGAAACGTTTAACAAGGACCTAGAAGAACTAAAGAGCAAACAAACAATGATGGACAACACAATAAATGAAATTAAAAATTCTCTAGAAGGAATCAATAGCAGAATAACTGAGGCAGAAGAATGGAAAAGTGACCTGGAAGATAAAATAGCGGAAATAACTACCACAGAGCAGAATAAAGAAAAAAGAATGAAAAGAATTGAGGACAGTCTCAGAGACCTCTGGGACAACATTAAATGCACCAGTATTCGAATTATAGGGGTCCCAGAAGAAGAAGAGAAAAAGAAAGGGACTGAGAAAATATTTGAAGAGATTATAGTTGAAAACTTCCCTAATATGGGAAAGGAAATAGTCAATCAAGTCCGGGAAGTGCAGAGAGACCCATACAGGATAAATCCAAGGAGAAACATGCCAAGGCACATATTAATCAAACTATCAAAAATTAAATACAAAGAAAACATTTTAAAAGCAGCAAGGGAAAAGCAACAAATAACATACAAGGGAATCCCCATAACGTTAACAGCTGATCTGTCAGCAGAAGCTCTGCAAGCCAGAAGGGAGTGGCAGGACATACTGAAAGTGATGAAAGGTAAAAACCTACAACCAAGATTACTCTAGCCAGCAGGGATCTCATTCAGATTCGACGGAGAAATTAAAACCTTTACAGACAAGCAAAAGCGAAGAGAATTCAGCACCACCAAACCAGCTTTACAACAAATGCTAAAGGAACTTCTCTAGGCAGGAAACACAAGAGAAGGAAAAGACCTACCATAACAAACACAAAACAATTAAGAAAATGGTAATAGGAACATACTTATTGATAATTACCTTAAATGTAAGTGGATTAAATGCTCCAACCAAAAGACACAGACTGGCTGAATAGATACAAAAACTAGACTCATATATATATACTGTCTACAAGAGACCCACTTCAGACCTAGGGACACAGACAGACTGAAAGTGAGGGGATAGAAAAAGATATTCCATGCAAATGGAAATCAAAAGAAAGCTGGAGTAGCAATTCTCATATCAAACAAAATAGAGTTTAAAATAAAGATTATTACAAGAGACAAAGAAGGACACTACATAATGATCAAGGGATCAATCCAAGAAGATATAACAATTGTAAATATCTAGGCACCCAACATAGGGGCCCTCAATACATAAGGCAAATGCTAACAGCCATAAAAGGGGAAATCAACAGTAACACAATAATAGTAGGGGACTTTAATACCCTACTTTCACCAATGGAGAGATCAACCAAAATGAAAATAAATAAGAAAACACAAGCTTTAAATGATACTTTAAACAAGATGGACTTAGTTGATATTTATAGGACATTACATCCAAAAACGACAATACACTTTCTACTCAAGTGCTCAGGAAACATTCTCCAGGATAGATCATATCTTGGGTCACAAATCAAGCCTTGGTAAATTTAAGAAAATTGAAATCATATCAAGTATCTTTTCTGACCCCAATGCTATAAGACTAGATATCAATTACAGGAAAAAAAAAACTGTAAAAAATACAAACACATGGAGGCTAAACAATATGCTACTAAATAACCAAGAGATGACTGAAGAAATCAGAGAGGAAATTAAAAAAATACCTAGAAACAAATGAAAATGAAAACACAATGGCTCAAAACCTATGGGATGCAGCAAAAGCAGTTCTAAGAGGGAAGTTTATCAATACAATCCAACCGCAAGTAACAAGAAAAATCTCAAATAAACAACCTAACCTTACACCTAAGGCAATTAGAGAAAGAACAAAAAATCCCCAAAGTTAGCAGAAGGAAAGAATTCATAAAGATCAGATCAGAAGTAAATGAAAAAGAAATGAAGGAAATAATAGCAAAGGTCAATAAAACTAAAAGCTGGTTCTTTCCAAAGATAAACAAAATTAATAAACCATTAGCCAGACTCATCAAGAAAAAAAGGGAGAAGACTCAAATCAACAGAATTACAAAAAAAGAAAACTACAGGCCAATATCACTGAACATAATACTAGCAAACAGAATCCAGCAGCACATTAAAAGGATCATACACCGTGATCAAGTGGGGTTTATCCCAGGAATGCAAGAATTCTTCAATATATGAAAATCAATCCATGTGATACACCATATTAACAAATTGAAGGATAAAAACCATATGATAATCTCAATAGATGCAGAAAAAGCTTTCGACAAAATTCAACACCCATTGATGATAAAAACTCTCCAGAAAGTAAGCATAGAGGGAACTTACCTCAACATAATAAAGGCCATATATGACAAACCTACAACCAACATTGTTCTCAGTGGTTAAAAACTGAAACCATTTCCACTAAGATCAGGAACAAGACAAGGTTGCCCATTCTCACCACTATTATTCAACATAGTTTTGGAAGTCCAAGCCACGGCAGTCAGAGAAGAAAAAGAAATAAAAGGAATACAAATGGGAAAAGAAGAAGTAAGACTGTCACTGTTTGCAGATGACATGATACTATACATAAAGAATCCTAAAGATGCCACCAGAAAACTACTAGAGCTAATCAATGAATTTGGTAAAGTAGCAGGATACAAAATTAATGCACAGAAATCTCTTGCATTCCTATACACTAATGATGAAAAATATGAAAGTGAAATAAAGGAAACACTCCCATTTACCACTGCAACAAAAAGAATAAAATACCTAGGAACAAACTTACCTAAAGAGACAACAGACCTGTATGCAGAAAACTATAAGACACTGATGAAAGAAATCAAAGATGATCCAAACAGATGGAGAGATATACTATGTTCTTGGATTGGAAGAATCAACATTGTGAAAATGACTCTACTACCCAAAGCAATCTACAGATTCAGTGCAATCCCTATCAAACTACCAAGGGCATTTTTCACAGAATTAGAACAAAAAAATTTACAATTTGTAAGGAAACACAAAAGACCCCAAATAGCCAAAGCAATCTTGAGAAAGAAAAACGGAGCTGGAAGAATCAGGCTCCCTGACTTCAGACTACAGTACAAAGGTACAGTAATCAAGACAGTATGGTACTGACACAAAAACAGAAATATAGATCAATGGAACAGGATAGAAAGCCCAGAGATAAACCCACAAACATATGGTCACTTTATCTTTGATAAAGGAGGCAAGGATATACAATGGAGAAAAGACAGCCTCTTCAATAAGTGGTGCTGGGGAAACTGGACAGCTACATGTAAAAGAATGAAATTAGAACACTCCCTAACACCATACAGAAAGATAAATTCAAAATGGATTAAAGACCTAAATGTAAGGCCAGACACTATCAAACTCTTAGAGGAAAACATAGGCATAACACTCTATGACATAAATCACAGCAAGATCCTTTTTGACCCACCTCCTAGAGAAATGGAAATAAAAACAAAAATAAACAAATGGGACCTAACGAAACTTCAAAGCTCTTGCACAGCAAAGGAGACCATAAACAAGGTGAAAAGACAACCCTCAGAATGGGAGAAAATATTTGCAAATGAAGCAACTGACAAAGGATTAATCTCCAAAATATACAAGCAGCTCATGCAGCTCAATAGCAAAAAAACAAACAACCCAATCCAAAAATGGGCAGAAGACCTAAATAGACATTTCTCCAAAGAAGATATACAGATGGCCAACAAATGCACGAAAGAATGCTCAATGTCATTAATCATTAGAGAAATGCAAATCAAAACTTGAATGAGATACCATCTCACACCAGTCAGAATGGCCATTAGCAAAAAATCTACAAACAGTAAATGCTGGAGAGGATGTGGAGAAAAGGGAACCCTCCTGCATTGTTGGTGGGAATGTAAATTGATACAGCCACTACGGAGAACAGTACGGAGGTTCCTTATAAAAGTAAAAATAGAACTACCATATGACCCAGCAGTCTCACTACTGGGCATATACCCTGAGAAAACCATAATTCAAAAAGAGTCATGTTCCACAATGTTCACTGCAGCACTATTTACGATAGCCAGGACATGGAAGCAACTTAAGTGTCCATCGACAGATGAATGGATAAAGAAGATTGGCACATATATACAATGGAATATTACTCAGCCATAAAAAGAAATGAAATTGGGCTTCCCTGGTGGCGCAGTGGTTGAGAGTCCGCCTGCTGATGCAGGGGGCACAGGTTCATGCCCCGGTCTGGGAAGATCCCACATGCCGCAGAGTGGCTGGGCCCGTGAGCCATGGCCGCTGAGCCTGCGCGTCAGGAGCCTGTGCTCCGCAACGGGAGAGGCCACAACAGTGAGGGGCCCGCGTACTGCAAAAAAAAAAAAAAAAAAAAAGAAATGAAATTGAGTTATTTGTAGTGAGGTGGATGGACCTTGAGTCTGTCATACAGAATGAAGTAAGTCAGAAAGAGAAAACAAATACCATATGCTAACACATATATGGAATAATTTTTTTAAAAAGGTTTTGAAGAACCAAGGGGCAGACAGGAATAAAGACGCAGAATTAGAGAATGGACTTGAGGATACAGGGAGGGGGAAGAGTAAGCTGGGACAAAGTGAGAGAGTGGCATTGACATATATACACTACCAGATGTAAAACAGCTGGTGGGAAGCAGCCGCACAGCACAGGAAGATCAGCTGGTGCTCTGTGACCACCTAGAGGGGTGAGATAGGGAGGGTGGGAGGGAGATGTAAGAGGGAGGGGATATGGGAATATATCTACATGTATAGCTGATTCACTTTGTTATACAGCAGCGACTAACACAACAATGTAAAGTAATTATACTCCAATAAAAATGTTTTTAGGGCTTCCCTGGTGGCGCAGTGGTTGAGAGTACGCTTGCCTGTGCAGGGGACACGGGTTCGTGCCCTGGGCCGGGAAGATCCCACATGCCATGGAGCAGCTGGGCCCGTGAGCATGGCCACTGAGCCTGCATGTCCGGAGCCTGTGCTCCACAACAGGAGAGGCCACAACAGTGAGAGGCCCACATACCACAAAAAAAAAAAAAAAGTTTTTAAAAAAGTAAATTATAATTAAAAAAATGTTGATAAGAGCCCTTAATTTTGGAACATTACAGCTTTGAAAAGGCAAGTAGAATGAAATAATCTGGCTCGGTCAGTGTCGGCAGACATGGTTACATGCAGTCATGACGGCTGACTTGGGCGGCAAGTAGCCAGAGTGCCTACAGGCTTCCTGTCAACCCGAGTTCCATATCTGCCAACATAGGAGACGTCCCACGCATCAGACAAAAAAGGGATGATACTGGCTGCTTTGGTAAATATAAATCTCTTAGACTACTATGATTTAAAGGTGCCAGAAAATATATTTAGTGTGATGTAATCTAAGATTACAGTTTTATTTAAAGGCAGAGTCCTTGTTTTTGTAAATCACACTTCAAAATGTTAAAGTAACTTCAGAAAGCTGTCACTTAGGATTCAGACTTACGTCCTAATTTATCAGTCTCCCCATCCTTTTATAACTCCTCTCCATGTCTAAAATACTCTGGTACTAGAATGTATTTAGCAAATACCACTTTATTTTATTTTTTTAATAATAGTAGGACATACTCTTATAGGGCTCTTTTTTTTTTTTTAATTTGGTTGCACCAGGTCTTAGTTGCAGCAGCGGGCTCCTTAGTTATGGCTTGTGGGCTCAGTTGCAGCAGGCGGGCTCCTTAGTTGCAGCTTGCCAGCTCCTTAGTTGCGGCTCATGGGCTTCTTAGTTGCGGCATGCATGTGGGATCTAGATCCCTGACCAGGGATTGAACCCGGGCCCACTGCATTGGGAGCATGGAGTCTTATCCACTGTGCCAACAGGAAGTCCCCATCACTTTTATTTTTTGAAAAGCACCTTCATATGTGTCCCATGGATACTTACAGTGACTTTTCTCCCAGTTTTCAGACAAGAAAACTACACTTAAGGGGTGACGTGGCCTCCCAGGCTCACAGGCAGCCTTCTACCACCACTCTTTTCACACATCACGGTGCAGCACACGAGCTGGCTCACAGGGTTTCCTCACCTCAGGGTGACTGAACAGAATGTCCGGTATCTTCATCCTCGCGTACACTGCCCACCGGCCACCATGTGCTCAGGCGGCTCCACCGCTCCTCCTTCACTCGAGAGACTTTTTTCCTGACACCCCGATGCAGGGTTAGGGGTGGCCTGGGAGGCAGCCCAGCAGGAGGGTGGAGGAGGGGAGGGTTGGAAAGAGTGGACGCGGGGACATGTGTGGTTGAAAAGAGGTGTGTGGGGCAGAGAGGCTCCAGAGCAGGGAGAAGAGTTGGGAGGAGAGGGCAAGGGTGTGGCTGAGGATCCTGACTTCTGTCTCTTTCAGCATTTTTGAGAGAGTTACTTTGGGATGGATTCCCCATGGAGACTGGCTGTGTGGGACCCGGTTTGTGGGGGCCACTCTTATCAAAGGCTCAACATTCTTTAGGAGTGAGGGAGCATCACTTTGGTACTTAGGTCTGTGATTTGAGGGGATGGTAGTACCATAATTATTAATTTGAACCTTGAGAACCTTGTTAAAGCAGGGAAAAGTGTAACTATTCATTTTTCTTAGAATGATGAAATGATCTTTTTCTCTGTAGTTGCTGATTTTGTAGGGCTAGATCCCAGAATTGCTGCATGGCTTATAGATCCTACTGATGCTGCACCCTCTTTTGAAGATTTAGTGGCAAAATACTTTGGAAACTCCGTCACAGTTAAGGTGAACAGCACATATGGAAATTCCTCAAGAACGACTGTGGTGAGTTGTTTTAAGATAAGGTTTATCAACCTTAATACAACCCAAATTTTCCTCTAGGAACTTCTTCTACTTCATAGATAGTCCAGTAGTAAAAAAAACATTGCTGACATTCATTTTTACTTATTCAGCAGAAATGCTGTTTACCCTGACATTTCTGGTAGAGGATACTGAATAAAGATGGGTGATCTCTGTCAACTGTTCCTGGGAGGTGCCGTCCGAAGAGTGGTTCTTCTAAATGGATTCTTTGTGTCAGAGAGTCGCCAGCTCTGTGAGCAGAGAGCTGCTTGTTTATAAATTCTTCATGCTGGTGACACAGCTGCTGTGGCCGAGGCCTGGGAAGGCCTCTCCTCAGTCCCAGCGGGGGGAACTGTAAGACTGCCCAGGTCTGTCTCTCTGACCCCCTCTTTCAAGATGCACCCAGTTGTTAGGAACCACTGTCTGGAGAAGCACGGGTGCTTGCAGCTCTGGAACCTGCCCGGAGCCCAGCAACAGGGACACTTGACATGGCCGCACAACAGGGCCAGAGGAGGCGTCCCAGCGGGAGCAGCGCCGGCCACCATCAGGCCACTCTGTTCAGACTTCCCGGGTGTAAGTTAACAGGCACATGTTAAAAGCACGACTAGAAGGCCACGCAGGAGGCCACGTGAGCCTGCCCTGCGTGCCGGGGCTGAGCTGGGGCTGGTCGCTGCTTGGGGTGCTTGATCCTACAGACCCGCAGTTGAGGAGGGATCTGTGTCAGATAGAGGCTTGGGGTTGGAAATACAGAAACTCAGTCTCCCTTAATTTAAAAAGAGATTTGTCAGAGGAATGTGGGGTAGCTCAGAGCCTCAGAGGAAAAGCAGAACCAGGCTTTGGGAAGACAGGCGTCAGGTGGGTCTGGGGACCCAGGCAGCAGGAGCTCACGGGCCGGGGGTCAGCAATGAGCTGTGATCATTTTCTCTACACGTCACTTTTGTCCAAGATTCAAAGTTTTAGCGCTTAGAGTCTCCTTTCCACGACTGTGTCACATGTCCGCCCCTCGGCAGGGCAGGCAGGGTGTGGAGATTGGCAGTCTCCCCAGATCCATGCTGCTGGAGTGGGAACTTCCCCAGACACAAGCCGAGATATCATTGCTGAAGGAGGGAGCTGTCCGCCTCTGTGTTAGCCCAGGTTTACAGAGGAGAACCCAGGTGCAGAAGGGTTCATGTACACGCACCTTGCCCAAGGTCACGGTTCAGTTCAGAGTTTGAATTTCTGACTCTAAAGTATAGTTTCTTTCCAGTATACACACGTGCAAGTTAGGGATGGGAGTGGCTGCGCGGAACAAAGCACCAGCTCCAGCGGGTGTGTTTTCTCCCTGGCGAGAAGTTGGAGCCCCTCACCCAGGCCGAGCAGCTGCTCCCAGAGCTGTGCGACTCAGTCGCTCCCCGCGCGCCGTTGCCTTACGGTCCCACCGGGAGGCTTCGCCCGAGGCCCTCCTCCACACACCGGGCGGGAAGGAGGCTGCCTGGGATGAACTTCCGCTCGTATCTTGTTAAACAGGGCATCAATGCGTCTGCTGGAGGTGGAAGGCGTCCCGCTGCTCCGCAGGGTCTCCTGCTGCCCTGGAGCAGTGGTACGAAAGGAGGGGAAAGGAAAGCGCGGTCCGGGTCAAGGAGCAGCAGGGAAGCAGTGAGGACTCATGAGAGTGTGGCTCCTGTCGGGGAGGCGGGAGACCTCGGATGGCGAGAAGGAAGATGACGAGCTCCGTCACCGAGCGCGAGCCGTCCCGGGGAAGCCTCGCTGCTCAGCGCTGCCGTCGGGGAGGCGCGTTCAGGCAGCAGGGCGGTGGCCGTCTGCCGGTCACAGCTGACGCGTTCACGCGGACGTGTTCGCGGTGCCTCCCAGCTAGTGGTTCCCGGGAGAGTCAAGACCCGGGATGGCGGCAAGACAAACTCGGGGTGCACAGCCAGCCGCCGATCATCGTGGTGGGGGTGGCGGTGTGTGTGTCTCTAAACTGAGGCCAGGCACCTGGAGTCTGGGGGGTCGTGTGGCAGCAGGAGGGGTACAGTGGGGACACAGGGCTCTGCGCAGGGGGGCAGAATTCGACTGTCGGGGCCGCGGCTCACCACCGCCCTCTTGGTCAGCTGGACACAGACCCTGTTGGCCCACCTCCCAGGGTCTCTGTGTGTGTCTGGGACGGGGACCGGCGGTGAGTGTGGACGAGGCACTGGCTCCCAGACGCCCACGGTGGGTAGAGGGGCAAGCCGAGGGGCCAGGTCTGTCTCTACCACCATGCGATCTTTGCACCTTGGGCACTTAGCTCCTTTGTGGGTCATTTCCTGTAAAATGAGGAAAACTGGGTTGGGGAGAAAGTAAGAAAGCAATAGGTAGCTTGAATTTGCCTGAAAAGTATCTTCCGAAGTGTGGGACCTGCTCTGCTTGAGGCGATGGGTGGCGGCACCAGACGTGTGCTCTCTGCCGAGGAAACACTGCCGCTTCCTAGATTGTGATGAACGTTGCTGCCAAATGTGCCTAATGTTGAATTCTTTTGATCTTTTAAAGAATCAGAATGTACATGCGAACCTGAGGGCGCTCTACAGACTTACGATGGGCCTTTGTTCCCAGCTCAAGGCAAGGCATTTCATTGTAACTTCACTGTCCAAGGGCTGTCTTTCATTCGCAACCATGCTCACAGGAAACAGCACCCTCAGTGTCTTTGTGCAGGAAACGGGGTTCTGAGGCCAAGTGAACCTGCGCATCACTCACAGAAGGGCAGTCCAGATGATAAGACCTGAAAATGTTTAAATGTTTTCTATAGGTTGACAACAATTGTAACATTTTTTTAAAGACTCAATTCAATTGGAATGTTTCTAACTCTGCAGTTAACGTAAAAGCTAAGAGTTTATTTCAGTTAGTAGTGATGGACACAGCTCCACTCAGTCTCACTGGGAAGCAGAGGTCATTTGAAGGACCTGTCAGGAAGGGTTGAGTGAAGGCGCTGTGAACCACAGCAAGGGCAGGAGTCAGGGGGCCAGAAGGGACGGAGAAGTCTGCAGGGCAGGCACTGGCTGGAAGCTTTCCACCCCTGGGCTCAAAGGGCGGGCTGTTACAGGGACCCTGGGAAAGCAGTGGCCATGCAGGGGGCTGCTGGCCAGGAGCTGGGTGCCAGAAGTGGTGGCTGCAGGCCAAGGACTGGGGCCAGAAGTGCACCATGGGCTGGCGCAGGGGAAACCCGCTTCCCTCTCCTCCTGCCCCTGAATGGGCAGAACCAGCCCGAGGGCAGAGAAGGAGCCCAGCTGATGTGGCCTGAAGGGTATCTACCCTTCTTCCAGGGCCAAGAGCAGGACAGAGGATGGGTCCTAGGGGCAGCCGAGAAGGTGAGGGCACAGCAGAAGGACAGACGAGGCAGAGGGCTCTCAGATGGAATCCCTGATAAAGAGCGTGGGAGGTGATCCGAGTAGATGAAGGTGGTGCACGTCTCCCCACGTTAATTTATAAAGTCTGTGCAAAATCGAGGAAAATTCGAGTTAAATTTTTGGGAATTCAGAAAACTATTTTGAAATTAAAATGGGAGACTAAAAGTCCACAAATACCTAAATCACACTTAAAAATAAGAAAGATTAGAGAAAAGTGGGAGTGGGACTTGTCCTACCAGGTATCTCTGAATATCTCTACTGGGGCTTGGCAATAAAACAGGTACTTGACAAAAATAGGGATTTTATTAGGAAGGAGGATAGGGGAACCAACCATGCCCACCAGAGGAGTTGCTCAGTGAAATTAAGTAGGCTGTTCAGCAAACGCAGGTAGGAATAATAGTTTCAAAGTAACACTGATGTCATTTCTTCCTATGAAACAGGTTTACGGTTTATGGCAACTGTTTTGTACTTTGGAGCTTCCTCTGATACCAATTTTGGCAGGTAAGGTACCCTAAAGATGATGCCCAATCATCCTTCTAGAGAGTTCTTTGTACCTTTTGGGAAGACTGTTTTCTCTTGACTTAGTTTGGGGTGGGCAGTGCATCATATGGGCACCGAAGAGGTAGTGAGCCCTTAACTTTCCCTTTCTCTAACAAGAGGGATTGGACCGCATCACCTCTTGGGCTAGAAGGACTCTAAGGTTCTAACATCTGGGTCACGTGGTATCGCTTCTGTACTGCCTGTTCTGCAGGTGTCCTGCCGGACTCCCACAGCCCTGAGAGCAGTGGTGGGGGGAGGAGTCCTGTCTGGATGTTTTCCAGGTCAGCACTTGTCCTGGTCCTGGACCCTTCTGCTGGACCCTTCTGCTTCGTGAGAACCCCCTGCAAGCACTGTTGCAGGCTCTGCTCTGCCTTTGCTCTTAGCCCCTGACCCGCCCTGTCCTGCTGGGCACCTGGGAGAGCAGAGCCTCGCCCAGCATGGCAGCTGAGCGGCCGGGGGTGACTCTCCATCCAGTGTCCCCATGCCCACTGCCACCATTGCTGGGCTCCAGTACTGACCCTCATGGACGCTGCCGAGCTCACACTGTCATCTTGGTCCTCATCGGGGGATGAGGCTTGCTCCTGGCACTGCAGTCTTTCTCAGAAATGATTTGTTGCTGCAGTACAGATTTTTATCTGCTTTGGTTTTGAATCACAGTGATGGAAAGCCACAGCATTCAGGTGAACAAGGAAGAGATGAAGAGGACTTCAGCACTTCTTGGGGTACATTCTTCTGTCAGACTGTTTGCATGTGTTAGCTCTCTCCTGTCTGATGAGTTGGTCCCCTTGGCAGTTCTCGGGTGACTTTCCTTTTCTTCCCTTCCTTGTTTGTCCCAGACTGATGTTGGCACTGTTCCTCCTATCTCTGACTCCTGCAGGGGAGTACCACGCTTTGAAAGGATTGAAACAAGCGTCACATCTGGGTACTCTCCATGTGGATGTGTGCATGGTTTAATGGATACCCACTGACCTTCTCCAAACTTAGGTTCTTGCAAGGACATTGCCCCTTGTAGTTAGTGACGTTTCTTGGATTCTTTAAAGAAGCAAAATCAAAGTTTTCTAACTGTGAAAAATAAAAAATACAGAGCGATGCATAAAGATGCATAAAAAAGATGCATTAAGTTCCACTTAAGTTATTTTAAAGGAAACTCCAGTATAACCATCACTTAGGTCAAAGCAGAGAATTTCCAGAAGCCCTGCTTGCCCTGCCCTATCAGAACCCTCTTCCTGCTGCCAAAAGCAACCGCCGTCCTGACTTTTATAGTCGTTAGTTGTTGGGTTTCTTTACAGTTTTCCACTTCAAAACCTAAGTGATATAGTCATCTCTCCTTTTGAAGGAACTGTAAGTTAGCGGTGGTGTCTGACCTCTCTCACTCAGCCCCTGTGTCTCAGCTTCTAGTCCATGTCCTTTGGTGCCTTGTCCTCCGTTGAAGGACTCCATCCCACTGTTGATGGCATCAGGGTCATTTCCAGTTTGCAGGCATTACAAACTGTGCTGCACCCCTGAGCACATCTCCTGGGCCCGTGGGCACATGCTTCTTAGGGTACAAGGCAGGGTGGGCTGCTGGTGCAGCTTTATCAGACAACACCGAATTGCTTTCCAAAGTCACAGCTGCCAGAATTGCACGCGGGGTTCTGTCTTTGCGCATCCTCCCTCGCACGGGTCCACTGGCCTCTTAGTAGAGCCATTTTGGTGAGGACGTAATGGTATCTTGTTATGATGTTGGTTTCTATTGTCCTGATTACTGAGGAGGTTGAATAGCTTTTACTTCATCGTTGGCTATTAGGAGTTTCTCTTTGGTAAAGGATCTGCTCAAAATTTTTACCTTTTTTTTTTTTTTTTGCGGTACACAGGCCTCTCACTGTTGTGGCCTCTCCCGTTGCGGAGCACAGGCTTCGGACGCGCAGGCTCAGCGGCCATGGCCCACGGGCCCAGCCGCTCCGCGGCATGTGGGATCTTCCCGGACCGGGGCACGAACCCGTGTCCCCTGCATCGGGAGGCGGACTCTCAACCAGTGCACCACCAGGGAAGCCCTTTACCCATTTTTATATTGAGGTTTTTGTCTATCGCTTTCTGATTTTTAGGACATCTTGATATATATTCTGGTTACAAGCCGGTTACATATACCTTTGCCCTCTCTGTCTTACCTTTTTATTCTCCTAATGGGGTCTTTTGACCAACAGAAGTTCTTAATTTTTAATGTAGTGCACAATTTATCAGTCTTTTTCTTTATGGTTAGTGCTTTTTGCATCTTGTTTAAGAAAGCTTTCCTTACTTCAAGCTCATGAAATACTCTCATGTGTTATGTTTGAAGCTATTTTCATTAGCCTTCACACTTAGGTTTATAAACCTGCAACTGATTTTTTCTTTTTATGTAATTTTTTATTGAGAAAGAAATTATACACAATTGATAGTGCAAATCTTTTAAAATTTATTGTGATAAAGTACACTTCACATAAAATTTATCATCATAACCATTTGTAACTACACAGTTCAGTGGTATTAAGTACATTGATGTTGTTGTGCAGCCATCACCACCATCCATCTCCATAAATGTTTTCATCTCATAAAACTAAGACTCTATACCTATTAAACAATAACTCCCCATTCTCCCCCCCATACCCCCGCAGCTTCTGGCAAGCACCACTCTTCTTTCTGTCTCTATGATTCTGACTACTCTAAGTGCTTCATATAAGTGGAATCAGACAGTATTTGTCTTTTTGTGACCAGCTCATTTCACTTAGCATCGTGTCCTCAAGGTTCATCCATGTTGTAGCATATTGCAGAATTTCCTTCCCTTTTGAGGCTGAATAATACTTCATTGTAGGGACTTCTCCGGCGGGCCAGTGGTAAAGAATCCGCCCTCCAATGCAGGGGACGTGGGTTTCATCCCTGGTCAGAGAACTAAGATCCCACGTGCCACGGGGCAACTAAACCTGCGCGCCACAACTACTGAGCTTGCGCGCCTCAATGAGAGAGCCTGCACGCTGCAAACTACAAAGCCCATGGACTCTGGAAGCCGAGCCACAACTAAAGAGAGAAAAACCCCATGCCACGGCTAGCGAGAAGCCCATGCGCTGCAGCGAAGACCCGATGCAGCCAAAGAAATAAATATTTTTTTTAAAAAATACTCCATTGTATGTATATACCACATTTTGATTATCTGTTCATCTGTTGTTGGATGCAACCTAGGTTGCTTCCGTATTTTAGCTATTGTGAATACGGGCTATGAAAATGGGTATACAAATATCTCTTTGATATCCTGCTTTCAGTTCTTTTGAGCATATAACCTGAAGTGAATTGCTAAATCTTGTGGTAATTCTGTTTGTAATTTTTTGAGGAACTACCATACTTTTTCCACAGCCCCTGTACCATTTTACATTCCCACCAACAGTGCACAAGGGTTCCAATTTTTTCTATATCCTTGCTAACACTTACTGTTTTCTGTTTTCTGATAGTAGCCATCCTAATGTGTATGAGGTGGTATCTCATCGTAGTTTCGATTTGCATTTCACTAATGATTAGTGACGCTGAGAATCTTTTAATGTGTTTATTGGCCATTTTTATGTCTTCTTTGGAAAAAATGTCTATTCAAGTCCTTTGCCCATTTTTGAATTGGGTGGTTTTTCTTACTGTTGAGTTTTAGGAGTTCTCTCTGTATTTTGAATGTTAATCCCTTATGAAGATAATATGATTTCAAATATTTTCTCCCATGCTATGGGTTGCCTTTTTACTCTGTTGATACTGTCTTTTGATGCACAAAAATTTTTAATTTTCATAAAGTCCAATTTAAAATTTTTTTCTTTTATTACCTGTGCCTTTGGTGGTGTATCCAAGAGGTCATTGCCAAATCCAATGCTGTGACGTGTTTTTCCTCTCTTCTTCGAAGAGTTTTATTATTTTAGGTCTTACATTTAGGTCCTTGATGAATTTTGAGTTAATTTTTGTATATGGTGTTAGGTAAGAGTCCAGCTTCATTTTTCTGCATGTGGACATCCAGTTTTCCCAGCACCATTTATTGAAAAGACTGTCCTTTCTCCGCTGAATGGTCTTGGCACCCTTATCAGAATCATTTGACTATATATGCAAGGGTTTATTTCTGGGCTCAGTATTTTATTCCCTTGGTCTGTATGTCTGTCTTAATGCCAATACCACACTATTTTTTATTATGTAGTTTTGTAGTAATTTTTGAAAGCAGGAAGTGTGGGTCCTGCAGTTTCGTTCTTCTTTTTCAAGATTGTTTTGGCTACTTGGTGTCCCTTAAGATTCCATATGAATTTTAGGATGGATTTTTTTATTTCTGAAAAAAAAATGTCTTTAGGATTTTGATAGGGATAGCATTGAATCTGTAGGTCACTTTGACTAGTACTGACATCTTAATATATTGCCTTCCAATCCATGAGCATGAGATGTGTTTCCATTTATTTATGTCTTTTTGAATTTCTTTCAGCAATGTTTTATAGTTTTCATCATATAAGTCTTTCACCTCCTCGGTTAAGTTAATTCCTAAGTATTTTACTCTTTTTGATACTATTGTGAATGGAATTGTTTTTGCAATTTCCATTTCAGATTGTTCATGTGTAGAAATGAAACTGATTTTTGTGTGTTGATGTTGTATCCTGCTATTTTGCTGAGTTCAGAAAGTTCTAACATTTTTTTTTTGTGGAATCTTTAGAGTTTTGTACATATAAAATCATGTCATCTGCAAACAGGGATAATTTTATTCCTTCCTTTCCAATTTGGATGCCTTTTATTTCTCTGTCTTACCTAATTGCTCTGGCTAGAACTTCCATACCACGTTGAATAGAAGTGGTGAAAGCAAACATCCTTGCCTTAGAGGAAACGCTTTCAGTCTTTTACTACTGAGCGTGATGCTTGCTCTGGGTTTTTTATTAATGACTTTTGCTATATGGAGGTAGTTTTGTTCCATTTCTAGTTTTTCTGAGTGTTTTTATCATAAAGGGTGTTATATATTGTCAAATGCTT
Source organism: Pseudorca crassidens (assembly GCF_039906515.1). Taxonomy (NCBI): domain Eukaryota; kingdom Metazoa; phylum Chordata; class Mammalia; order Artiodactyla; family Delphinidae; genus Pseudorca; species Pseudorca crassidens. The sequence continues at coordinate 1,361,828 of NC_090299.1, read as the reverse complement.
TTTCTGCATCATTTGAGGTGATCATGTATTTTCCCCCATCCATTCTGTTGATGTGGCATATTACATTGATTAATTTTCGTACGTTGAACCATCCTTGCATTCCAGGAACAAATTCCACTTGGTCATGGTGTATAATCCTTTAAATATACTGCTGAATTCTGCTTGCTAGCATTTTGTTGAGGAATTTTGCATCGGTGTTCATAAGGGATACTGATAGGTAGTCTTGTAGTGTGTTTGTCTGGCTTTGGTGTCAGGGTAATGCTGGCCTTATAAAGTGAGTTGGGAAGTGTTTCCTTCTCTTCAGTTTTTCTGAAAAATTTTCAGAAAGATTGGACTATTTATTTCTTTAAATGTTTGCTGGAATTCACCAGTGAAGCCATTGCATCCAGGGCTTTTCTTTGTTGGGAGATTTTTGATTACTGATTCAGTCTCCTTGCTAGTTACAGGTCTATTCAGTTTTTTTTGTTTCTCCATGATTTAGTCTTGGTAGGTTTTATGTTTCTACGAATTTGTCTATTTCATCTAGGTTATCCATTCTGCTGGTGTACAGTTGTTCATAGTTCTCTCTGATAATCCTTTTTATTTCTGTAAAATTGATAGTAATTTCTTTTTTTTTTTTTGTTTTTGGCCTCACTGTGAGGCTTGTGGGATTAGTTCCCTGACCAGGGATTGAACCCAGGCCCTTGGCAGTGAAAGTGCGGAGCCCTAAACACTGGACTGCCAGGAAATTCCCTGATAATAATATTTTTCACTTAAATTTCTGATTTTTGTAATTTGAGCCTTTTCTTTTTTCCTTAGTCTAGCTAGCTAAAGGTTTGTCAATTTTGTTGATCTTTTCAAAGAACCAAATTTTGGTTTCATTCATTTTCTTTTATTGTTTTTATATTCTCGATTTCATTTAACTCTGCTCTCATGTTTATTATTTCCTTCCTCTGCTATCTTTGGGTTTAGTCTGTTCTTTTTCTAGTTCCTTAAGTTGTGAAGTGAGGTTATTGAGTTCAGATTTTTCTTGTTTTTTAATATAAGCATTTATAGCTATAAATTTCCTCCTTAGCACTGCTTTTGCTGCATCCCATATGCAGGTATGTTGTGGTTTTGTTTTCATTCATCTCTAAATAATTTCTAAGTTTGCTTTTGATTTCTTCTTTGATATTTTGGTTGTTTAAAAGTGTGTTGTTTAATTTATACAATTTTGTGAATTTTCTAGTTTTCCTTTTGTTATTGATTTCTAACTTCAACTTGCTGTGGTCAGAGAAGATACTTTCTATGATATCTGTCTTTTAAAATCTCTTGAGACTTAATTAGTGGCCTAACATGTAGTCTATTTTGGAAAACATCCCATGTTCACTTGAGAAGAATATCCCATGCGCATGTTATTGTTGGGTAGAGTGTTATGTACATGTCTGTTAGCTCTAGTTGGTTTATCATTGCTTAAGTTCTTATTTCCTTACTTACCTTCTGTTTGGTTGTTCTATCCATTATCATGAGTGAGGTATTCAAGTCCCCAACTATTGCTGTAGAACTATCCATTTCTCCCTTCATTTCTGTTAGTTTTTCTTCATATATTTTAATGGTCTGTCATTAGGTATGTAAATGCTTATATTATATCTTCTTGCTGTACTGAAAATATAATGTCATCCTTTGTCTCTTGTAACCAGTTTTTATTTAAGTTCTATTTTGTATGATATTAATACAGCCATCCCTGCTCTGTTTTCATTAATATTTGGATGGAATATCTTTTTCCATCCTTTCAATTTCAACCTGTTTGTCTCTTTGAATTTAAAGTGAGTCTCTTGCAGACAGCATATAGTTGGACCATGGTTTTTTATCCATTCTGCCAATCTCTGCCTTTCAATTGGAGAGTTAATCCATTTACATTTAATTAATTACTGATAAGGAAGGACTTACTTCTATCATTTTGCTATTTGTTTTCTATATGCCTTACAGCTTTTTTGTCCTTCATTTCCTGCATTACTGTCTTCCTTTGTGTTCAGTTGATTTCTTGTAGAAATGTTTAAATTCCTTTCTCATTTCCTTTTGTATATATTCTATAGTTTTTTCTTTGTGGTTACCATGGGGATGACATCTAACACCCTAAAGTTATAACACTCTAATTTGAATTTATATGAGCTTAACTTCAATGACATACAAAAACTGTGCTCTTTTACAGCTCTGTCCCCCCACTTCCAGTTATTGATGTCACAAAATTACATCTTTATACATTGTGGGTCCCAAAATATAAACTAATAATTTTTTAAAATTATGTAGAAAGGAAGATTTGGAGTCACAAACTAAAGTTACAGTACTACTAGCTTTTATACTCATAATTGTTTTTTTCTTAAATCATATAGAAAACAAAAAGCATAGTTACAAATTGTTATAATACTGGCTTTTATAATTCACGTATTTACCTTTATTGAGATCATTATTTCTTCATTTGGCTTTAGGTTACTGTATAGTGTCCTTTCATTTCACCTTGCAGGACTTCTTTGAGCATTTCTCCCAGGGCAGGTGTAGTGTTCACATCTCCCTCAGCTTTTGTTTATCTGGAAATGTCTTAATTTCTCTCTCACTCTTGGAGGACAGTTTTGCCAGATAAGGATTTTGGGTTTACAGTTTTTTCTTTTAGCACTTTGAATATATTAACCTACTGTCTTCTGGCCTCCAATGTCTCTGATGAGAAATCTGAGGATAATCTTATTGAGGATCCCTTGTATGTGATGACACTTTTCTCTCGTTGCTTTCAAAATTCTCTTTTATCGTTGTCTTTTGAAAGCTTGATTATACTATGTCTTCATGTTCATCTCTTTGAGTTCATCTTACTTGAAGTTTTTGAGCTTCTTTGATGTTTGCATTCATGTATTTCATCAAATTTGAGGAGTTTTCAAAAGATTCTACCAGAAAACTACTAGAGCTAATCAATGGATTTTGTAAAGTAGCAGGATAAAAAATTAATGCACAGAAATCTCTTGCATTCCTATACACTAATGATGAAAATTCTGAAAGAGAAATTAAGGAAACACTCCCATTTACCATTGCAACAAAAAGAATAAAATACCTAGGAATAAACCTACCTAAGGAGACAACAGACCTGTATGCAGAAAATTATAAGACACTGATGAAAGAAATCAAAGATGACACAAACAGATGGAGAGATATAACATGTTCTTGGATTGGAAGAATCAACATTGTGAAAATGACTCTACTACCCAAAGCAATCTACAGATTCAATGCAATCCCTATCAAACTACCAAGGGCATTTTTCACAGAATTAGAACAAAAAATTTTACAATTTGTAAGGAAACACAGAAGACCCCAAATAGCCAAAGCAATCTTGAGAAAGAAAAACGGAGCTGGAAGAATCAGGCTCCCTGACTTCAGACTATACTACAAAGCTACAGTAATCAAGACAGTATGGTACTAGCACAAAAACAGAAATATAGATCAATGGAACAGGATAGAAAGCCCAGAGATAAACCCACACACATATGGTCACCTTATCTTTGACAAAGGAGGCAAGAATATACAGTGGGGAAAAGAGAGCCTCTTCAATAAGTGGTGCAGGGAAAACTGAACAGCTACATGTAAAAGAATGAAATTAGAACACTCCCTAATACCATACACAAAAATAAATTCAAAATGGATTAAGGCCAGACACTATAAAACTCTTAGAAGAAAACATAGGCAGAACACTCTATGACATAAATCACAGCAAGAAATAGGTAGCTAGTGGGAAGGAGCTGCATAGCACAGGGAGGTCAGCTTGGTGCTTTGTGACCACCTAGAAGGGTGGGATAGGAAGGGTGGGAGGGAGGCTCAAGAGGGAGGGCACTTCCCTGGTGGCGCAGTAGTTAAGAATCCGCCTGCCAATGCAGGGGACACGGGTTCAAGCCCTGGTATGAGAAGATCCCACATGCCACAGAGCAACTAAGCCCATGCACCACAACTACTGAGCCTGCACTTTAGAGCCCGTGAGCCACAACTACTGAAGCCTGTGCACCTAGAGCCCGTGCTCTGCAACAAGAGAAGCCACCATGATTAGAATCCTGTTCACCACAACAAAGAGTAGCCCCCACTCGCACAACTAGAGAAAGCCTGCGCACAGCAACAAAGACCCCACACAGCCAAAAATAAACAAACAAACAAACAAATAAATTTATTTAAAAAAAGAAGGAGGGCATGGGGGATATATGGATACATATAGCTGATTCACTTCGTTATACAGCAGAAACTAACAGAACATTGTAAAGCAGTTATACTCCAATAAAGATGTAAAAAAATTTTTGAGGGGTTTTCAGCTATTATATCTTCAAATATTCTTGCTATCCTTTTCTTTCTCTTCTCCTTCTGGAGTTCCCACAGTGTGTGTATTGGTCTGCTTGATGGTATCCCACAGGACCCTTAAGCTCTGTTCACTTTTCTTCAATATTTTTTTCTTTCTGCTCCTCAGCCTCAATAATTTTCATTATTCTCTCTTCACTGATTCTTTCTTCTGCCTGCTCAAATCTCCCTTTGAACCCTCAAGTGACTTTTTAATTTCAATTATCATACTTTTAAGCTCCAAAAATTTCTTTTTTAGTTTCTTTTTACATTTTCTGTCTCTTTATTAATATTTCTATTTTGTTCACACATTGTTTTCTTGACTTTCTTCACAACTTTCTTTAGTTCTTTGAGCATCTTTAAGATGGTTGTTTTAAAGGTGTGTGGTATATATCTGCCATTAGGTCTTTTTTTTCAGTGATAGTTTCTGGGTTTTTTTTTTCCTTTGAATACACCATATTTTCCTGTTTCTGTGTTTGTCTTGTGATATTTTTGTTGAACATTGGACATTTGGATCTAATAATGTGGTAACTCTGGAAATCAGATTCTCTCCTTTCCCACAGTTTGCTCTTTCTGTGTGTTATTGTTTCTGTTTATTGTCTTGGGTTTTTTAATTTGCTGCAGGTTGTCTCTGTGTTGAGGATCAACCTAAAGTATAAACCTAAGGTCTTCACAGTTCTTTTCTGAGCCTTTTCCTTGGCATGCACGGTCACCTTCTAATTTTCCCCATGTATGTGAAGTTATTTTTGAATGTCCTTGTCTTTAATATCTGGCTTCAAAGGAGAAAAAGCAAAAAATGCAGAGGGGTTAAAAAAGGCACTAGCCCTTTAAGTCCCCTGGAAGTCACTTAAGCTGGAGGGAGAGGGTCTTGCAATAATGGGGGAAGTGCAACAACAATGGCCTGTTCATCTGCACCTCTGTGATCAGAAGCAGCAATCAGTGATCAGAGCAGAGGCCCCCAATATCTGTACAGGGTCTTTTTTGCCCCACCAGTTCCTGCAGGCTGTGGGCAGGCTGCTCCAGAAACAGGTGCATGGCCTCCTGGCCTCGGGCCTCCTGTCTGGGGGAGGTGGGGTGGGTAGCTTCTATGGTACCAAGAGCTGAAACTGACCAAAATGAACTGCGGTTTACCATCCAAGGCTTCCCCTGGAAGCCATCAGCAGACTCCAGAGTTCCCAGACGATTACATCAGAGGGTTCTTCCCCTGCAGTTGCTGTCCAGGTGGGAGATGAAGTCTCACCTCACAGGTGCCTCCTACTCTGCCATCTTCCCTGAATCTGCTTGGTACAAATCTTAAGTGTACAGCTTGACGTATTTTTATATACGTACACATCCATGTAACCTCCACCCAGATCAAGGTATAGAATATTTCCAGCACCCGGAAGTCTCCTTCCTGTCCCCTCCCAGTCTGTACCCCCAGATAGCCATTCATCTGACCCTGTCGTTGGTGATTCTGAGCTTCATGTAAACCACACAGCATGGGCTCTTTGGTTCTGGCTCCTTTTGCTCACATTCTGTCTGTGGGATTCACCAGTTTGGTTGAATGTAGCAGAAGTGCATGCCAATGAAAATTGCTTGTAGCACCTATTGTAAGAAGGTGCCATAATTTCCTTACACCCTCTCCCATTGTTGGGCACTGTGATCGCAGTGGCTGCGACTATTCATGTGGTGTAACTATAACCTGTGGTGGATAAGAGAGCTCTTGGTTTTCTATCCAGAAGTGGAATTGCTGGGTTACAGGGTATGCGTATATTTAGCGATAGTAGGTACTTCCAAATAGCCCTTCAAATTGGTTATAACATTTTCTAGTCCCATTTGCTACATCCTCACCAGCACAGTACTGTCAGTCTTTTTCAGTTTAGCTGTCCTGGTGGGTCTGTAGTCGCATTTCACTGTGGAGTTAATTTGCATTTCCCTGATAAGTAATAATAGTGAGCACCTTTTCATACGCTTGATGGTATTTTGGATATATTCTTTTTGTGATCCAATTTTTCAAAGAATTTGCCTATTTAAAAGTTTATGTCAGCTTTTTCTTATTTACTTATAGGAATTGTTTATATATTCTGTATGTGGGTCCTTTGTAAGATATATTGAAAGTACTTTCTCCCAGTCCAGGGTTTGACAAACAGTGGTCTATAGGCCAAATCCATCCTGTGGCCTGTTTTCATATGGCCTGAAATTAAGAGTGGTTGTTACAATTTTTAAAAAACAAACAGAAGTAGAGAAGAATATGTGACAGAGACCATATGTGACCCATAGAGTCTGAAGTATTTACTGTCTGGCCCTGTCTTTGTCTACAGCTTGTCTTTTTACTCTCTCAGTAGCTGTGTCCTTTGATGAACAGAATTTCTTCATTTTCATGAAGTCCAATGAACCATTTCTTAAATGTTTGAGAATTTTTGTGTGCTAAGTACTCTTTGTCTGACCTCTAGTAAAGATATTCTCCTGTGTTTTCTTGTATAAGCTGTATTATTTTAAGCCTATCCTCCACTTCAAACTAATTTTTCTGCATGGTATAAAGTACAGTTAAGATTTTTCCCAGATGGATTTCCATTCATTTAAGCACAATTTATTAAAAGTGCCACTGTTTCCTGCACTACGAATTACAGTAGTGTCTTTGTCATAAATCAGGTCACTGTGTATGTGTGGGGTTTTTTCTGGACTCTTTTCTGTTTTTTTGTTTTGTGTGTCTGTCCCTGTGCTAATACTTGCCTGGCTTAGTTACTGTAGGCTTATAATATGTCTTGATATCCTACAGTCTTCCATCTTTGTTCTTCCACATGGTATTTATCAATCCAGGTTCTTCACATTTCCATATAAAATTCTCTGATCTACTTTTTAAAAACCAGCTGGGATTTTGATTGTACTTTCAATGCGTGTGATAAAAGACTCATATGCAGACTCTATAGATAACTCCTGTCAATAAGAAAAAGCCACTTAACACATTTAAAAAATATTTTATTTATTTATTTGGTTGTGCCAGGTCTTAGTTGCGGCAGGTGGGCTCCTTAGTTGCAGCATGCGAATTCTTAGTTGCGGCACGTGGGATCTAGTTCCCTGACCAGGGATCAGACCCATGCACCCTGCATTGGGAGTGTGGACTCTTAGCCACTGGACCACCAGGGAAGTCCCCATTATCTGTTTTTTCATGCTTTGTTCCTTGTTCTTCTTTTCATCATTTGTTCCCTTGACTATAGAATTCTGGCATACCTTAACTGAGGCCATTGTCTGTGGGTTCTTCTTTTTGCCTAGTGCTAGTTTTTTGTATTGTACTTGTCCTGCTCCTATTTGTAAACGTCTTTCAGTATTTCAGCCGAAAGGCAGTTCTTGTCTGATAAAGGTAGAGTGCAGATGATATTTCCTCAGAGTTGGTTGATTTACACTCTGCTCTCTCTTTTCTTTTATAATAATTTTTTTTAATAATAATTTTTTAAATATGTAAATCTATGTGTTTATTTTTGGCTGCCTTGGGTCTTTGTTGCTGCGCGCTGGCTTTCTCTAGTTGCAGTGAGCAGGGGCTACTCTTTGTTGTGGTGCACGGGCTTCTCATTGCTGTGGCTTCTCTTGTTTTGGAGCACGGGTTCTAGGTGCCTGGGCTTCAGTAGTTGTGGTTCGTGGGCTCAGTAGTTGTGGCTCATGGGCTTAGTTGCTCCACGGCATGTGGGATCTTCCCAGACCAGGGCTCAAACCCATGTCCCCTGCATTGGCAGGTGGGTTCTTAACCACTGCGCCACCAGGGAAGTCCCTATAATAATTTTTTAAAAGTCCTGGTCATGTTCTCCTTTTCTTCTGACCAAAATGGTGAGGGGGTGAGGGGTTCATAAATTCAGCATGTCCTACTGCTCTGCTCAGTACCGTATTTATCAGCTGTTTCATATCAGCACCGTATTTATCAGCTGTTTTCCCACCTGGGCCTTGCATGCCGCCCACCCCTCGCCCTGGGCTGTGCCCCAGTTTGTGTGGTTGTTCAGAGCGTTGTTGCTTGTTTCCGCTGCAGCTGCTCCTCTGTTGGGAGGGAATGTCCTGCATCATGATCACTGTGGTCACCATGCAGTTTGGTCCTAGCTCTTCTGCCTTGGGATACTTTGGAAGTTTTGAGGTTTATGGTTTGATGCTGGATCCGTTTACTTGTCATAATGTTGCTGGAGAATTCCTTCTTCTTTCCCTCCTTCATTTTGGTGTGTTATTTACTATTTTTACTTCTTTAAGTTTGTTTCCTTGGGTCCACTGCACTTAAGAGAGTGATTCTGAGCCTGAGTATTGCATCATGAGTCAAAATATGTATTTTGTAATGTCCATTTTGGTAAATTTTAGATTATTTTTTATTCTTGCAAGATCTCATGTTGAGAAAAATAATCTTAAGTTGTGAAAACTATTAATAACATTGTGTCTGTCACATTCATAGTCTCGTCTCAAGGAACTGGAGCAAGAAGCCCATTTTGTTGCAGGAGAACAGTTTCTTATAACAAGCAGTAATCAGCTTCGAGAGGTAAAGCTAAATTTCAGTTCTTTTATTAAATATACTTCCTGTTCAGGGGTTAGAGGGAGATTTATTCTGATTTTATAAACATTATTTTATGTGATCATCTGAAAAGTATGTAACTTGTTCACGTCTTTCACATTGAGATTCATTACTTCAAAGCCTTTACATCTAAGAAAAGTACTGAATCAGAATCTAAGCATTTTGTCACACCTAGTCAGGTGTGTCCCCTCTGGCTGGTTGCTTTAACTCTGTTATAGTGATGTTCAGGTCCTCTCAAATCTGGGACCCGCTCATCACGTGAAATGGCTTTTGTTGCAGATCCTGTTTGGCAAGCTGCAGCTGCACCTGCTGCGTCCACAGGAGACTCTTCCCAAAACTGGGCTCCGGAGACACCCGTCCACATCAGAAGCCGTGGTAAGGGTCGACAAGTGTCCCCTCACTCTCCGAGACAATAGCACCTCCCACCACGTGCGAGTCCCTTGCAGAGCCCCGTGCTCCTTGTGGTGGCACAAGCCGGCAGCAACCACCACGGAGCAGTTCTGTTCCATCACTTCCTTTCTGCGGCAGGAGAGGTGCCCCCACCCCAAGGTTGCCCTTCAGTTATGAAGGGAAGACAAAGAGGCTTATGGTACAGTTTTCCAGAGGCGATAAATTGCCTTGATTTCCTGCAGAGGATAATTTGATGGAACTTTGTTCTGGAAACCAAATTCTTGACAATGTAGTCATGACTTCTTTGTTTCATGCCCTCATAAGAGACTGGAAATGGGAAAAGTCATCAGTCTTCTCCTTTCCCCAAGTTTGTTTTAGAAAAATTTAGCTGCCCTTCCCTTGAGAGGAATGCATTTTTTAAAAGACAGGGTGTAGTGAGATGCTGCTTTAATCAAATGGCAGAGTGTGAATAGATATTCAGAACCCCGTGAGTATAATGATACCGCTGGAAGCCTGCAGCGAGGAGCTTGGCCAGTGGGCGAGAGGACACGTGTTGCTCTGCTGAGGGCCGGCTGTGGAGGCTCCAGCTTATCCTTTCTGTGCCTTGCTCAGCGTTGGATTTTGCAGCCGAGGAACGCTTCCCTCCAGACTCCTCTGTGCACATCACCCTTCCAGCCCCGCACTTCCTGCTCGTCTCAGCCCTGGCGGGCCACCACGCTTGCCAACTGTCCCCACACCTGGCCCTCGGGGCCCAGGCATCAGTCACCGAGTGAACGCCCACCCCTGGGGAACGCTGCTCCCGAGAGGGCCTCGCATCTTCCCTCTTCCCCAAGTCTTCCCCACCCTGGTCAGTGTCCCCCTCCTGGTCCTTGGGAGCCAGCAGTGAGCTTACCCCTGCTGGGACTCGTCACATCCAGGCAGAACGATCTTTTAAAAGTGTTAGAAAAGTCATGTCGATCCCCTGCCTTCAACTTCAATGGCTTCCTTTTTTTCTTTTTTTTGTTTGGCTGTGCTGGGTCTTCGTGGCTGCACGTGGGCTTTCTGTAGTTGGGGCGAGTGGGGGCTACTCTTGGTTGCAGTGCATGGGCTTCTCATTGCGGTGGCTTCTCTTGTTGTGGAGCGTGGACTCGAGGCTCACGGGCTTCAGTAGTTGTGGCACACAGGCTCAGTAGTTGTGGCTTGCGGGCTCTAGAGTGCAGGCTCAGTAGTTGTGGCGCACGGGCTTTGTTGCTCGGCGGCATGTGAGATCTTCCTGGACCAGTGCTCGAACCCATGTCCCCTGCATTGGCAGGCAGATTCCCAACCACTGTGCCACCAGGGAAGTCCCCCAGTGGCTTTCCATGCCACTTAGAATCACATCCAAGCTCTCGAGTGTGCCTCGCCCAGGCCCTGGGTCTGGACTTGGCCCTTCTTTGACCTCCCTCACTCCTCACTCCCAGCACCCCACTGACGACACTTCTCACAGGCTCCTTCCTCAGTCTGGAAACTTCCCATGGAGTGTTCTCAGCTGTCTTCTGATTGTCAGCTTAAGTACTGCTTCCAGAAAGTCCTCCTCTGGTCACAGGTGACAGTAAGACCCCCAGCCACAACCTATTCCTTCACCTCGATTTGTTTTCTGCACACAACTTGCCAAAATGCTGGAGAGGGCGTGGAGAAAAGGGACCCCTCCTACACTGCTGGTGGGAAGGTAAGTTGGTACAGCCACTGTGGAGAACAGTATAGAGGGTCCTTTAAAAACTAAAAAGAGAACTACTGTATGATCCAGCAGTCCCACTGCTGGGCATCTATCCAGAGAAAACGATGGTTAGAAAAGGTGCATGCATCCCAGCGCTCACAGCAGCACTGTTCACAATAGGCAGGACATGGAAGCAACCTAAAAGTCCATCAACAGAGAAATGGATAAAGAAGCTGTGGTACATATATACAATGGAATACTACTCACCCATAAAAAAATAATGCCATTTGCAGCAACATGGATAGACCTAGAGACTATCATAATAAGTGAAGTAAGTCAGACAGAGAAAGGTATATATCACATGATATCACTCATATGTGGAATCTAATTTTAAAAAAATGATTTAAATGAACTTAATTTACAAAACAGAAACAGACTTACCGATATTGAAAACAAACTTATGATTACCAAAGGGGAAACGTTGGGGGGAGGGATAAATCAGGAGCTTGGGATGAACATACACACACTACTATATATAAGATAGAAAACCAACAAGGACCTACTGTATAGCACAGGGAACTCTACTCAGTATCCTGTGATAACCTATATGAGAAAAGAATCTAAGAAAGAAGGAATATATATATATGTATAACCGAATTACTTTGCTGTACACCTGAAACTAATGCAACATTGTAAGTCAACTATACTCCAATAAAATTTTAAAAAATAAAGTTACCTAGTCACTTGTTTGCTTGTTCCAGTAGGATGTAGGTTGCACAGATCAAAGACTTCATCTGACTTGTTCACTACATCCCCAGAACCAAATGGCCTAGAACTAGCACTTGCTGGGGCTGAAATGTCGGCTGTGTGTTCACAGAGCACAGCGAGGGCAAGGGGCAGGACCCACCTTGCTGGAGAGACTCTGGAGTGGGTTTCAACGCCACATGGCAGTGTGCCCTCAAGTCCCAGGGGTGGCAGAACCTGGGAAAGCACACGTTTCCACTCGGACTGCACCTGAGCTGGGGGTCTTGGCCTGATTTATTCTCCATCTGGGCACCAGCTGGCAGTGTTGCCCTTCCCTTTGCTACTCCTTAGCTCTCCCAGACAACCAACAACAGAAGAGAGGAAATGTGATTCTCTTCTGGTGTCGAGGTGCTTCACTGTGCACAGAATTCAGACAGTGCCCTGAATTTTTCTTCACAAAGACATAATCAACATGAATCATATCATATTAACTTTAATCTCTTACTTAGCTGAACAAGTCACACTACTCTGTACATTTAAAAAGATGAACCTGCGCTAGGCAACATGTGCACATGGTTCTCAGTTCAAAATTAGGCCTCCTTCTTCCCACTTCCCTTCACCCTCCCTGTTCCCCTCCCCGTGGGAAGGGATGTGGTCTTCTGGTGAGATGGACAGCCTGGAACAATTCAAGTAAGGGCGCAACTGTGAGCTTAGATATGCTTTTATTAGACTTTATTTTTTAGAGTAGTTTCAGGTTCACCGCAAAATTGAGCAGATGGTACGGAGAAGTCTCATATACCCCCTCCCCAGCCCAAACACACACAGCCTCCTCCACCATCAACATGCCCCACCAGGGGCTACATTTGTTACAGCTGATGAACCCACACTGACACATCATCATTGCCCAAAGTCTGTAGTTTGCATTAGGGTTCCTTCTTGGTGTTATACAGGCTATGGGTTTGGACAAATGTGTAATGACACGTATCCACCATTAGAGTATCGAACAGAGTGGTTTCACTGCCCTAAAAAGCCTCTGTTCTCCCTATTCATCTCTCCCCTCAACCCCTGGCATCCACTGTTTTTACTGTTTCCATAGTTTTGTCTTTTCCAAAATGTCATATAGGAATTATACATTATGTAGCCTTTTCAGATTTGATTCAGCTAGCAATATGCACTTAAGTTTCTTCCACGTCTTTCCACAGCTCATTTCTTTCTAGCACAGAATCATATTCCATTGTCTGGATGAACCACAGTTTTATTTATCTATTCACCTATTGAAGGACATCCTGGGTGCTTCCAAGTTTTAGCAGCTATGAATAAAACTGCTGTAAAACATTTGTGTTCAGGTTTTCACGTGGACATAAGTTTCCATCTTATTTGAGTAAATAAATAGCCTGATTTCTGGATTGTATGGTAAAAGTATATTTAGTTTTGTAAGAAACCACCAAACTGTCCTCCAGTGTGGCTGCACCATTCTGGTTCCCACCGGCAGTGACGAGGGTTCCTGTCACTCCACACCCTCGCCAGCACATGGTGGTGTCGGTGTCCTGGATTGTGGCCGTTCTGACAGGCGTTAGCTATGTTTTAAAAAGACCACTCTCGTCACTGGTTGGAGAATGGAGGAGTCCCATTAATAGGCTGTCGCTGCAGTGTGGGCACTGCTGGCTCAGTGTCCAGGCGATGGCAGTGAGGATGGAGCAGAGCAAACACATGCTCAGAGCATTTTGAGAACAGAAACGAGCTTCTCTGAGTGTGAGTTCACATGAGTGTGAATGCAGAGTAATTCCTGGTTTCCTTAGTTGTGCACCTGAGCAGATAGTGATGGCCGCTGCCCAGAGAAAACCAAGAGAGGAACAGTTTACGGGGGCTGGGGGTCAAGTGTTCAGTCTTGGACATGTGAAGACAGATGTGTGCACAAAACATCGATACAGAGCAGTTGGGTCTGTGAGGAGAAGTCCTGTGCTAGAGATGCATACCTGGAAGTAGTTGGCCCTGGGATGGTCGTCCTCTACCCTGGCAGGAGCTTTGGAAAAACACTCATGCCCAGGCCCACAACTGATCCACAAAATCAGAGTCTGTGGGCTGCGTGTCCCAGTCCGGACTTTTTTTTTTTTTTATGGATTAGTCTTGCTTAATAATGTCTTATCTATCTATCTATCTATCTATCTATTTATTTATTTATTGCTGAGTTGGGTCTTTGTTGCTGCACGTGGGCTTTCTCTAGTTGCGGCGAGTGGGGGCTACTCTTCGTTGTGGTGCGTGGGCTTGTCATCTTGGTGGCTTCTCTTGTTGCAGAGCACGGGCTCTAGGCGTGTGGCCTTCGGCAGTTATGGCGCGCGAGGGCTTCAGCAGTTGTGGCTCGTGGGCTCTAGAGCACAGGCTCAGTAGTTGTGGCACACGGGCTTAGTTGCTCTGTGGCATGTGGGATCTTCCGGGACCAGGGCTCGAACCTGTGTTCCCTGCATTGGCAGGCGGATTCTTAACCACTGCGCCACCAGGGAAGCCCCAGACATGTTTTTGAAGCTCCCCCGCTGATTCTAGAAGCAGCCAGCACTGATAACCACAGAACTGAACTCTGAGAAACTGACATTTAGGGGTCAGAGAGAGAAGAGGTGCCAAGCAGAGGCTATGGAACGACCACAGAGGGAGAAGGGAGCTGAGAAGAATGTGGGGTCAGGAGCCAACAGAGGGAGCGTTTGATAAAGCTTGTAGAGTGGCAACGGCCACGGCACTCCGCCTCTGATCATGAACCAGCGCGGCAGGGCTTTATCCAAAGCGTTATGAGATCAAACACTTCATCCTTTTCAAGTGTTCTCAGACAGCTCGATTCGAGATATACAGGGAGACTGTGGTTAGAAAGTTATTTTGTGAGTAAGGTATCAGGATAAAGAGAGTTAGTTGATCTTAAGCAGTTTTCTTGGCTAAGATTTTCATGCACTTTCATCCCGCTAGGGATAGCTTTTCTGAGAAACTGCAGTTCTGGATTACACCGAGGCAGGAGTCCTCCCCCTGGGTAGAGCCCTGCTCCGAGGACACCAGTGTTGGCCCTCCTGTTTATGTTCTATGGCTGGCCAAGACCTCAGTCTGTTAAATAGAGAGTGATGCAGTTCCGTGGCTCATGCTAGTACATTAAAGTTATGTCATCAGTTCTCCCCCAAGTTGATTTTTAGATTCAGAAAGATCCTAACTAATACCCTAGCAGGAACTTTTGGTAGAAATTGGCAAGCTGAGTCCCAAATTTGTAGGGAAATGCAAACAGCTAAGAAGAGCCAAGATAGTCTTGGGAAAAAGCACTATTGAAGGACTTAGTCTGTTGGATATCAAGACTAATCATGAAGCAATAGAAATTACGAGGAATTAATTCATCAGTACCAAGTAGTGTCAATTCAAGGATAAGCAAATAGACAAATGGTCCAGGATAGGGAATCTACAAACAGACCTGCACATGTGTGTATAAAGTGCATGTTCTCTGAGAGGGAGGGCTCATTACATAAGGGGCCAGTGCATCTTGACCCCTGTTTCACACCATATACAAAAATAAATTTCAAATGAATTGTATATCTGAATATAAAAAGTAAAACAAAGATTGTAGAAGATACCATAAGAGAATATCTTCAAGGCCTTGAGGTAGTTAAACATCCTTAAACAGGACACAAGATGCATCAGCCATAAAGGAAGAGATTGATCAATTGGGCAATAGTAAAATTAAGAATTTCCATTTATGAAAAGACACTATTGGACTTCCCTGGTAGCGCAGTGGTTATGAATCCACCTGCCAATGCAGGGAACACGGGTTCAATCCCTGGTCCGGGAAGATCCCACATTCCGCAGAGCAACTAAACCTGTGCACCACAACTACTGAGCCTGCGCGCTACAGCCCATGAGCCACAACTACTGAGCCTGTGCGCCACAACTGCTGAAGCCTGAGTGCCTAGAGCCCATGCTCCACAACAAGAAAAGCCACCGCAATGAGAAGCCCGCACACCTGCAACAAAGAGTAGCCCCCGCTCGCCCCAACTAGAGAAAGCCTTTGTGCAGCAACAAAGACCCAATGCAGCCAAAAGTAAATAAAATTTTAAAAAATAAATAGATAAAAAAGACACTATTAAACAAATAAAAGAACAAGCCACAGAGGGGTAGAAGATATTTCCACTAAATATAGCCAACTAAAGAAAACCCTGTCCAGAAAAATGAATTCCTACACATCAAGAAGAAAAAGACATACAAACCAACGTTTTAAATGACAAAAACATGAACAGGGTTTAATGAAAGGAGATATACAATTGGTCAATAAACATTTGAATCATGTCTGACTTTATTAGTCAGGGAAATACACACTAAAACTACATTGAAATGTCACTTCACATTTGCCAGAATGGCTAAAATTAAGACCTAGGAGAACATGTGTTGGCGAAGATGTGGAACAAGGAGAACTTTCATGTGCTGCTGATGGGGACAAAAACCATTGTGTTTACCTTGGAGAACTGGCTGGTATCAGCTCTGCTACAGGTGACCCAGCGCCTCTCTCCTCTTTACGTACATGTTCAACAGAACCGTGGACGTGTGTTAACCAAAATCTGTGTACCAGAATGTTCACAGCAGCACTCTTTGTAATAGCCCTGCAGTGGAAACAGCACACGTGTCCATCAGGGGTGGAATGGGTAAATAATTGTCCTGCATTCAAATAATTCATACAGCAGTGCAAGTAAATCATACAACAAGGACCAACCTTAAAACCAGAATGTTGAACAAAAGAACCCACACACAAAGAGTATCTATCCTATTCCATTGATACAAAGCTCAAAAACTGGAAGAAGGGCTTCCCTGGTGGCGCAGTGGTTGAGAGTCCGCCTGCCGATGCAGGAGACACGGGTTCGTGCCCTGGTCCGGGAGGATCCCACGTGCCGCAGAGCGGCTGGGCCCGTGAGCCATGGCTGCTGAGCCCGCGCGTCCGGAGCCTGTGCTCCGCAACAGGAGAGGCCACAACAGTGAGAGGCCCGCGTACCTCAAAACAAACAAACAAAAAACTGGAATAAGTGGTCTTGCTGGTGGAGGCCAGGGGGCTGGTTACCTCTGGGGGAGGGCCAGAGGCCTGCCTGGGAACCTGGGATGTTCCCTCTGGGTGGCAGTACCCAGGTGTGTTCATTTTGTGATAATTTAACAAACCGTGTTTACATGATCTTGTGCTTTATGTACGTTGTATTTTGACTTTTTAAAATTAAATTTAAAACCCATAGTCATATTCCAGTGTTACCTCCCTGACTTTGTGCTCGATAACTGTGATGCAGATGTTGGGGTTCCTAAACTATTGAGTTACACATTTGGAGGCATTTTCCTAGTTTACTGTCCTACATGGTGCTTTACATGCCCTGGATTTATTTCAGGAATTTAAATCTCAAGAGGAATCTTACTTCCGAGCTCATGTGAAGTGCCTTTAGCTCCCAAGTGTACAATAATGATTCTGTAAGGGATTAAAATTAAGACACTTGATAAACTGAGTTTATTATGAGTCTTCATTTTGGAAAATATGCTCAAGATAGACCATTTATTATTAGGACTTTTCCAGCTGAAAATAAGTGTTTGGAATGTTAAAATTAAATGAAGGAATTATATTGGTGATATTTATTCTTATTTTTTAGTTAAATGCTCTGCAAGACCTTCATCCATTACCCAAAATTATTTTGGAATATAGGCAGGTAAGTTAGATTTTTTTTTTTTTTGTCAGTAAGTTGGTAATGAAAGGGGCCCACATGGCACCGTCTCTGTTCACAAAATCCATCATCGCTGAAGTAGCCCTGACAGTGTCCTAAAGGGAATGCAGTTTGTTCACGTGGACCTCATATTAGCACTGCTTCTTGTACCCAGACATGATATTCCTCAGGGCTACAAACAGCCCTGCTGTGAATCAGAGGAGTCGTAAAGGGAAGAGGACAAACAAAAATTCTGAAGGAAGTATTTGGTGTGTCATCCTCGTGTGGCCACAGTGTGACTTCGGCTTCCATCAGCGCCGAGTTCAGAGGCCTGTCACACAAGCCTCCTCCCTCTCCCGGCCTGGTGGTGTTTTATCATCTCGCATTGACACTTACTGACTTACGGACATGCCCCTCTCTCTAGCTACCTTTCTAGCTCCTCCTCTTTTCCCCGTTCACATACCTGCCATCTGTTCACAGGTATGACTTGCTGCCGCTCGGACCATCGTTATTTACTGCTGTCCTTGTTAGGGCTGGGCAGCTGTGTGTGCGTGGGGTTGGGGGTGGTGGTGGTGAGTAAATGGTAGCACCTGAACTGAAAGAGGCCCCACGGGGGACACTGGGTGCTGGGACTCGGGAACTCTCCCTATATCTTTGCAACTTTTCTGTAAAAGGAATTATTCCAGGACAAAGTTTATTTTAAAAGGGGTAGGGTGACGTCTTTCTCTGTTGGTCATTGTTATTTAATTCTGGGCACCACATAAGGCCATTTCAGGGCCTCCTGGAGTCACCTGAGGTGACATCAGTGACACATGCCCAGCACTCTGTGAGACACTGCTTTGACACTTGTTCCTAATTTAAACACTTAAACACAAAGTGATTACTTTTGTCTTGTAATCTAGGTTCACAAGATCAAGTCAACCTTTGTAGATGGATTACTAGCTTGCATGAAAAAGGTAACTAAAGCTAAGAAAAAAGATATCATGATTGGGAATATGGCTTACACATGGGTTCAGATACATGTAGAATTTCTTTAAATAATCTAACATTCTTGAAACTATGAACCATGATTTTGTTATCATTTAGGTCTATAGCATAAGTTGACATTATACCTTAAAATCTCATATTCATGTGGAAGCTCTACTGCTGACCACGTGCTTTCACATCTGTTACTGCATCTCTTTTCCATAGTCATTTGAGGGACATGTTGTTTTAGTTCATGCATGAGGAGTCTGCAGTCAGAGGTGTTCTGTGACTTGTCTGCGGCCACACAGCAAGTGACAGCCCCGGTCTGGGGTGCACAGCCCCACCTTGAGTCCACGCTGTGACCCCCATGGCACGTCAGCCCATGTGTCCTACTGCAGCTTCTGCATAGCCTGAGGGAGAATCTCCTTCACCCTGATCACATGCAGGAATTTGTAACCCCACGGACACTGGGTTGGGAGTGTAGGGCCCGTGGCTCCTGGTTCTCTGGACAGAGCAGTGAGCGTTGTGTGCTGAAGGGGCCAGCGTGTTTGTGACTTCGCACGGCACTGTCAGAGCATAAGCTGATTCTTTCCAACTGATAAAGGGCTCCGTTTCCTCCACGTGGAACCAGACTGGAACCGTGACCGGAAGGCTGTCAGCCAAGCGTCCTGTAAGTCAGCTCTTGTTAAATGCCTGTTTCTGTGTCGGGACTGCATTTTGCCTAGATGTGTGTGTGTCTGTGCACTTTTTGTTTGTTAGAGGAGACCCCATACTGATAGGCTGTGGAGTTTTTTCTGTTTATTTATTAATTCAGCCAATGTTCATTTAGCACATACTATGGGTTTTTTTGTGGTTTTTTAAAAAAATTTTTATGGTAGTGTATAGACGTCCATGTCACTCTCTCACTTTGTCCCAGCTTACCCTTCCCTCTCCCCGTGTCCTCAAGTCCATTCTCTAGTAGCACATACTATGTTTTGGGCACTTAGTGGGGGATCAGGACACTACACGTGTGAAGTGTTGAGTTAGTGGGGGGGTCTTCACATCCAGAGAGTCACGCACTCTGGTGCTGAGGGCAGGAGGGACAGACACCTCTTCCCACCCCATTCTTCATTTTCAGATTTGTACTGGACAGGTGGCTTCCCCAGATTCTCTCTCTTTTTTTTTGGCTGTGTTGGGTCTTTGTTGCTGCGCGGGCTTTCTCTAGTTGTGGCGAGCGGGGGCCACTCTTCATTGTGGTGTGCAGGCTTCTCATTGCAGTGGCTTCTCTTGTTGCAGAGCACGGGCTCTAGGTGCATAGGCTTCAGTAGTTGTAGAACACGGGCTCAGTAGTTGCAGCTCACGGGCTTAGTTGCTCTGTGGCATGTGGGATCTTCCCAGACCAGGGCTCGAACCTGTGTCCTCTCCAGGTTATCTCTTGCTGAGCTTTATTCCCTTCCAGAAATTTCTCACGTCTCGGGCTTGCGGGTAGCACTCCTCCCAGGTTTTCTGGGATGCTGTAGTTTTACTTATTTATTTTTCTGTTATTTCAACTGAATTTTTTGAAAAAGGAGATAAACATCATGTGTGCATTTGGCCCCCACCTTTGACTCAAAGTGTACATCATCATTTTAACAGCTGCATTGTACTCTACTTAGCGGCTGTCCCTACTGAGGGTCATTTAGATCGTTTTCAGTTTTAATTATTTTGTATGTGCCATAAACTTACTTGTACGAATAGTTTTGGTATGTTTTTCTGTTGATTTCCATAGCATAAATTCCTGGAGGTGGAACTTCTGAGTCAAAGTGTTTGTGTATTTTTAAGGCTTTGCATTGCCAAATTGTCCTCCAGAGAAAAAAGAGTTTTACGTTCCCAGTCAATTTGTAAAGTGTTTGGTTCCCTACATCCTTGCCAGTACAGGGAGTCTTCATTTTGATTACTAGTTCATGGCTTGATCTTTAAATATCTGTTCCTTTAAACATTAAGTGAGGTTGACTATATAAAAGTTAATCTTCTGTGAGTTGTCTGTTCATGTCATTTTGCACATGTCTCTGGAGGATGTATATTTTTTTCTATAGGTATGGAAAAGCTCTTTATATAATAAAGATCAACCCTTTGTAAAATACTGAGTTCTTTTTCTCCGTTTGTCTTTTGCCCCTTAATTTTTAAAATATATAACGTTTGCTATACTTAAAATGGCTTTTTCATTATACAAATAATATATAATTCTAAAGACTTCAAACAATAGATAAAAATATAAATAACAAAGTAAAAGTCACCTGAAATGCCACATCATTAACATTTTAGTGACCATACTCTATTTCTTTATGCACACACGTGTGTGCGTGCACTCACACTGCGCACACATTTACATGACTGGGATTATATCATACATGTTTTTTATTGCAGACACTCCCTCACCACACCCATATCTCAGCCCCTCACCCTCAGGCCCGGTGCCATTGGAAGCTCATGTTAGCAGCCTATAGAGTGTACATCCATATTTTCCTCCAGATTTATAATAAAATCTTATACAGACCCATATGTATCTATACATACATACATATATATATATATGTATATATATATACACACAGAGACACAAAATGACTTTGTCATTCTTATTTTACAGAATTAGAATTCTATTTTTCTGCCTCTCGCTTTTCTCTCTCAGCAACAGCTCGTGGAATCCCTGCAGTTCCTCTGACAGGGTCCTGTTCCACCTTTTTTAAAAATTGAAGTATAGTTAACTTGCAATATTATATTAGTTTTAGGTGTACTACATAGTGATTTGATATTTTAACGTTACACGCCATACAGCGTTATCACAATATCATTGACTGTATTTCCTGTGCTGCACATTACATCCCTGTGAGTTATTTTAAAATAAATGCCCTGTTTCTCCATGTCCCTTTTGGAGTTGGGACCATCTTTCTTCTTTCCTGATGTCAATGGAAATAATTAATTAACAATCTAAAATAAGATAGAAAAGAGTTTTATTTGACCCAAACTGAGGACTGTAGCCCAGGAGACACAGATTCAAGAAGCACTTGAGTTGTGTTCTGTCAGACTACAAAATGGGGGAGGTGTATGAAGGCAAAATACTCAAGGTTACAGTTAGTTGCATGAGTTGTCTATAGGGAATTATAATTGGATGTGGCAAGAAGTAAGAGTGCTTGTTAAGCATGGATTAGTTGGGGTCTGAGATGGTTGCATAGTTACAAGCGGGGGTGGGGGGGGACCTTGAGACCATAAGGTTGTAGCTGGCAGCTGCTAGCAGATATGGTTTTGAGAATGGCTGGCGGTGTCCTGGAGCTTTATACAGTTCAGGAAATTCACATTCTCAGTGATGTAGGAATGTGTCTGAAACCACATCCACACTGGCCACCCAACTTCATCCTGGATGCCTGAACCACAGTTGCCCCCATTTTGATTTCTAAATGCATTCTTTTCTGTACTGGTTAAAGCAGATGTACAATGCCTATTTGACAGGCCATAAGAGAGGCTGTGCTAGTTAGCATAAAGTTCAAGCCAAATCATGTGTAAGCCAGGATGACTTCTCCAAACCTCAATATGTGAAAATTTCTTCCATCGCCTGATATAGGCATTCAGTGATATAAATTTAATCCCAGGTACTGCTTTCTGGCATTCAGTAAATTCTGGTATGTTGTATTTCACTTTCATTTAGTTCAGAATCTTTTCTAGTATGTCTTCTTTGACCCATGGGCTATTTAGAAGTTTGTTACTTAGTTTCCAAGTAATTGGTGATTTTCCAGTTATCTAACTGTTACTGATTTCTAATGTAATTTCACTGTGGTCAAAGGATATACTCTGCATGGCTTGAATCCTTTTAAATTCATTCAGACTTGTTTTCTTGCCCAGAAAATGGTCTATCTTGGTAACTGTTCCATGTGCACTTGAAAAGAATGTTCATTCTGTTAATGTGGGTGGAATGATTTGTAAATACCAATTAGATCAAGTTGGTTGACGGTGCTGTCCGAGTCTACTATATCCCTGCTGATTTTGTCTGATTGTTCAGTCCATTGTTGAGAGAAGGGTATTGAAGTCTGCAGCACAACTGTGGAATTTTCTTTTTCTCCTTACAGTTCTACCTCTTCTATATCCTTGTAGTTTTTGCTCTTTTATAAGGAGCAGAAACATTAAGAATTTTGTCCGCCTGATGAATTTACCCCTTTATTTCTATGAAATGCCCTTTTTATACCTGGTAATATTTATTTGATCTGAAATATATTTTGTCTAATATTAAAATATTAATTTAAAAATAATTAACAAAATACATCAAAGATAATTTTAGAAATAATAAAATTAATAAAAATGTAATTTAATATTAATGTTAAAATAGCCACTGCAGTTTTCTTTTGACCAGCGTTAGCAGGGCATTTTCCATCCTTTTACTTTTAAACTATCTCATTATATATAAAGTACATTTATTGTAGGAAGTATGTAGTTGGTCTTGCTTTTTTATCCCTTTTGATAATATCTGCCTTTTGATTAGGATGTTCAGTCCATTTACATTTTTTTTGAATTTTTGAATTTTATTTTATTTATTTTTTTATACAGCAGGTTCTTATCAGTCCATTTACATTTATTGTGATTATTCATAGGATTAGATTTAAGTCTGTTATCTTGCTTTGTGTTTTATATTTATCCCAATTGTTCTTTGTCCCCCTTTTCCTCTTTTTCTGGATTTGGATTGAGTTTTTTAATGATTTTTTGATTTTTAATGATTAAAAATTTTTAAAGTTTAAATTCATTAAAGTTTTTTAATGATTCTCTTTTATCTTTTTTGATGTATTAGCTGTAACTCTTTGTTTTGTTATTTTAGTGGTTAATTTAGGGTTCACAGCCTACAACTTTAACTTACCACAGTCTATCTTCAGGTAGTTATGTCATCCCACATATAGTATTGTATAAGAACCCTACACTAGTACAGTCCCATTTCTCCTCCTGGCCTTTGTGCTATGATTGTCTTTTATTTTACTTTATACCTAAGTTATAAATTCCACAATATATTTTATTTTTGTTTGAATAGTCCATATCTCTTAAGTAGATTTAAATAATAAGAAAAATCTTGAATATTTGCCCATGTAAATTTTCAGTGCTCATTTCCTTGTGTACATCCAGATTTCTACTTGGTATCATTTTCCTTCTGCCTAAAGGATACCCTTTAACATTTCTTATACTGTGGGTTTGCTGTTGATGAATTCTTTCAGCATTTGTAGGTCTGAAAATATCTTTATTTCACCTTTGTTTTTAAAAGTTACTTTTGTGAGGTATAAAATTCTCAGTTGAAAGTTTTTTCTTTCAATACTTTGAAGATGTTACTTCACTCTCTTCTCTCATTGTTTCTGCTGAGAAGTCTGTCATCATTATCTTCGTTTCTCCATCTGTAATGTGTCTTTTTTTTCTGGCTGTTTTTAACATTTTCTCTTAATCACTACTTTTGAGAAATTTGATTATGATGTACCTTGGTGTAATTTTTTCATGTTTCTATGTTTCAGTTTCTTGGATCTGTGGGTTTATAGTTTTAATCAAATTTGTAAAATGATTGGCAATTATTTATTCACGTACTTTTTGTGTTCCTTCTTTCTCCTCTCCTCTGGGAACTCCACTTATAATTACATATAGTAGGTCACTTGTATTTGTCTCATAGCTCACTGAAACTCATTTTTCCTCTTTTCCTTGGATATTTTTCCTGTTTCAATTCGGATAGTTTCTATTGTTATATCCTATAGTTCACTAATCTTTTATTTTGTCATGTCAAATCTGTTGTTAATCCCATTGAGTATCTTTTCCACGTTAATTATATGTTACAGTTTTCATTTATAGAAATTTACTTTGGATCTTTTTTATGCCATCCATGTCTCTACTTCATCTTTAATATATTGGATACAGTTGTAGTCACTGTTTCAGTGTCCTTGTCTGTAATTTCAGCATCTGTGTCCATTATAGATGATGTGTCCGTTCAGTAGATGATTACTCTAGTTAGGACTCCATTTTCCTGCTTCCTTGTGTGCGTGGTCATCTTTGTTTGGATACCAGACACTGTGGATTTTACATTATTGGGTGATGGAACTTTATGCATTACTGTAAATATCCTGAGCTTTGCTCTGGGTTAGGTTACTTGGAAACAGTTTTTTCCTTTCTGGTCTTGGTTTTATGATTTGTTGGGCAGGCCCAGAGAAGTGCTTCTTATAAAACTAATTATTCCCCATCCCTGAGGAAAGACCTTCTGAGTATTCTACCTATTGTCTATAGATTATGAGTTTTCTAAGAATGGCTGATGGGGGACTTCCCTGGTGGTCCAGTGGGTAAGACTCCACTCTCCCAATGCGGGGCGCCAGGATTCAGTCCCTGGTTGGGGAACTAGATCCTGCATGCATGCCGTAACTAAGAGTTTGCATGCTGCAACTAAAGAGTCTGCATGCTGCAGCTAAGAAGTCCACATGCCACAACTAAGAAGCCTGTATGCCTCAATTAAAAGATCCCGCATGCCACAACTAAGACCTGGTGCAGCCAAAGTATAAATAAATAAAAGAGCTTAAAAAAAAAAATGGCTGGTGGGAACAGGAGACTTTCCTGTCCCTGTGTGAGTGTTGTACACAGTTTCCAACCCCTTTAGATGGCTTTTTCCTAGCCTTTGGTAGTTTGCTCACAGGCGTGCACTATCAGTTCTCTGTTGGATACTCAGCTCTCTGCTGGGCTCAAGAAAATGATGATTTTATAGATTATCTGTCTTTTCTAATTATTAGGGTGCTTTTCAATTGTATACTTCCCAGGTGGAAGTAGAAGCTCCCATCTAATAATTTTTAATCCACCTAAAACCCTGCATTCTTTCTGTCCTCTTCGCCTCGGAGAGTACATTAATCAGTATTTGTTTTATCAGAACCTCAGTCTTGTGTCCCTCTGAGGTAGTCCCTGAACTCCCCCTTCGTGATGCTTATTACATTGTGGTTTAACTGCCTGTTTACTTCTGTGTACCTCACTGGATTGTAAATTTCATGAGAACAGGGACCTTTCCCGCCTGCTTCACTGACTATTTCCAGGCCTGGCTCTGTACCTGGAACACGGTAGGCGCCAAGTTTTGATTGAATGAAAAACTGGACGTGTGATCCACTCTCAAGTCGTCTTCCAGTGTCTCAGGGTCACCTGGTTCAGGACATCATCGAGATGGCAACGTGTTGACGATGGGGGCCAAACCCTTCTCCGTGCTGGACCATCACGCCTTCGTCCCTGGCCTGAGTTGGTCATTGGTCTCCCGTTGGTCTAGATTCTCCTCTTCCCCTGACTCTGATACTTCAGGGGTCACGCCTGTCAGTCTGTTTTGTGCGTCCCTCTCATGCCTACTGTGTTTTTACAAGACCTTCTCCTGGGAAGGTGCCGAGCACCTGCCAGGAGCCGCATTCTTACCACCTCTTCATCATCTAATACCTCCTTATCAGGCATGGCTTTAGATGTCCCTTCTAATGTTTCCACGTCGACAAGGCCAGTTTTTGTCAATGCCTGCATTTCACTGCAGTGCCATTCGCGGTACTGGCTCAGAATTTATCAACATTTTGTAATTCAAAATATCTGACCTTTCACACTGTATTTTTATGAATTCTCTAGTATCCAGAGTCCTCATTCTTCTTCTAGTTAGTGTTTAAAAAAATTTATCAACATTTTGTAATTCAAAATATCTGACCTTTCACACTGTATTTTTATGAATTCTCTAGTATCCAGAGTCCTCATTCTTCTTCTAGTTAGTGTTTAAAAAAATTTATGAACATTTTGTAATTCAAAATATCTGACCTTTCACACTGTATTTTTATGAATTCTCTAGTATCCAGAGTCCTCATTCTTCTTCTAGTTAGTGTTTAAAAAAATTTATCAACATTTTGTAATTCAAAATATCTGACCTTTCACACTGTATTTTTATGAATTCTCTAGTATCCAGAGTCCTCATTCTTCTTCTAGTTAGTGTTTAAAAAAATTTATCAACATTTTGTAATTCAAAATATCTGACCTTTCACACTGTATTTTTATGAATTCTCTAGTATCCAGAGTCCTCATTCTTCTTCTAGTTAGTGTTTAAAAAAATTTATCAACATTTTGTAATTCAAAATATCTGACCTTTCACACTGTATTTTTATGAATTCTCTAGTATCCAGAGTCCTCATTCTTCTTCTAGTTAGTGTTTAAAAAAATTTTTTTAATGTTACAGTTTTAAAAATGTATTGATTGGAAATGTTAAAATCCAGCCATTGTTTAGCTGGATTTTTGCTTTAGTTCCTTTGTGAATCTTTTTTTTTTCACATCTTTTTTGGAGTATAAATGCTTTACAGTAGTGTGTTGGTTTCTGCTGTATAACAAAGTGAATCAGCTGCACATATACCTATATCCCCATATCCCCTCCCTCCTGCGTCTCCCTCCCTCCCTCCCTATCCCACCCCTCTAAGTGGTTGCAGAGCACCGAGCTGATCTCCCTGTGCTGTGCAGCTGCTTCCCACTAGCCATCCACTTTACATTTGGTAGTGTGTATATGTCAGTGCTACTCTCTCACTTTGTCCCAGCTTCCCCTTCCCCCGTGTGCCCTCAAGTCTGTTCTCTACATCTGCATCTTTATTCCTGCCCTGCCACTAAGTTCATCAGTACCGCTTTTTTAAATTCCATATATGTGTGTTAGCATACGGTATTTGTTTTTCTCTTTCTGACTCACCTCACTCTGTATGAGAGACTCTAGGTCCATCCACCTCACTACAAATAACTCAATTTCATTTCTTTTTACTCATGAGTAATATTCCATTGTATATATGTGGCACATCTTCTTTATCCATTCATCTGTCAGTGGACACTTAGGTTGCTTCCATGTCCTGGCTATTGTAAATAGTACTGCAATGAACATTGTGGTACATGTCTCTTTTTGAATTATGGTTTTCTCAGGGTATATGCCCAGTAGTGGGATTGCTGGGTCATATGGTAGCTCTATTTTTAGGTTTTTAAGGAACCTCCATACTGTTCTCCATAGTGGCTGTATCAATGTACATTCCCACCAACAGTGCAAGAGGGTTCCCTTTTCTCCACACCCTCTCCAGCACTTATTGTTTGTAGATTTTTTGATGATGGCCATTCTGACCGGTATGAGGTAATACCTCATTGTGGTTTTAATTTGCATTTCTCTAATGATTAGTGATGTTGAGCATCTTTTCATGCATTTGTTGGCAATCTGTATATCTTCTTTGGAGAAATGTCTATTTAGGTCTTCCACCCATTTTTGGATTGGGTTGTTTGTTTTTTTGCTATTAAGCTGCATGAGCTGCTTGTATATTTTGGAGGTTAATCCTTTGTCAGTTGTTTCATTTGCAAATATTTTCTCCCATTCTGAGGGTTGTCTTTTCACCTTGTTTATGGTCTCCTTTGCTGTGCAAGAGCTTTGAAGTTTCATTAGATCCCATTTGTTTATTTTTGTTTTTATTTCCATTTCTCTAGGAGGTGGGTCAAAAAGGATCTTGCTGTGATTTATGTCATAGAGTGTTCTGCCTATGTTTTCCTCTAAGAGTTTGATAGTGTCTGGCCTTACATTTAGGTCTTTAATCCATTTTGAATTTATTTTTGTGTATGGTATTAGGGTGTGTTCTAATTTCATTCTTTTACATGTAGCTGTCCAGTTTTCCCAGCACCACTTATTGAAGAGGCTGTCTTTTCTCCATTGTATATTCTTGCCTCCTTTGTCAAAGATAAGGTGACCATATGTGCATGGGTTTATCTCTGGGCTTTCTATCCTGTTCCATTGATCTGTATTTCTGTTTTTGTGCCAGTACCATACTGTCTTGAGTACTGTAGCTTTGTAGTATAGTCTGAAGTCAGGGAGCCTGATTCTTCCAATTCCGTTTTTCTTCTCAAGATTGCTTTGGCTATTAAGGGTCTTTTGTGTTTCCATACAAATTGTAAAATTTTTTGTTCTACTGCTATGAAAAATGCCATTGGTAATTTGATAGGGATTGCATTGAATCTGTAGATTGCTTTGGGTAGTATAGTCATTTTCACAATATTGATTCTTCCAATCCAGGAGCATGGCATATGTCTCCATCTGTTTATGTTATCTTTGATTTCTTTCATCAGTGTTTTATAGTTTTCTGAGTACAGGTCTTTTGCATCCTTAGGTAGGTTTATTCCTAGGTATTTTATTCTTTTTTTATTCTTTTTGTTGCGATGGTAAATGGGATTGTTTCCTTAGTTTCGCTTTCTGATCTTTCGTTGTTATTGTATAGGAATGCAAGGGATTTCTATGCATTAATTTTGTATCCTGAAACCTTACCAAATTCATTGATTAGTTCTAGTAATTTTCTGATGGCATCTTTAGGATTTTCTATGTATAGTATCATGTTATCGGCAAACAGTGACAGTCTTACTTCTTCTTTTCCGAGTTGTATTCCTTTTATTTCTTTTTCTTCTCTGATAGCTGTGGCTAGCACTTCCAATACTATGTTGAATAAGAGTGGTGAGAGTGGACATCCTTGTATTATTCCTGATCTTAACCTGAAATGCTTTCAGTTTTTCACCATTGAGCATGATGTTTATTGTGGGTTTGTTGTATATGGCTTTTATTATGTTGAGGTAGGTTCTCTCTATGCACACTTTCTGGAGCGTTTTTATCATAAATGGGTGTTGAATCTTGTCAAAAGCTTTTTCTGCATCTTTTGAGATGATCATATGGTTTTTATTCTTTAATTTGTTAATATGGTGTATCACATTGATTGTTTTATGTATATTGAAGAATCCTTGCATCCCTGGGATAAATCCCACTTGATGATGGTGTATGATCCTTTTAATGTGTTGTTGGATTCTGTTTACTAGTATTTTGTTGAGGATTTTTGTGTCTATGTTCATCAGTGATATTGGTCTGTAATTTTCTTTTTTTGTGATATCTTTGTTTGGTTTGGGTATCAGGGTGATGGTGGCCTCTTAGAAAGAGTTTGGGAGTGTCCCTCCCTCTGCAATTTTTTTGAAGAGTTTGAGAAGGATAGGTGTTAACTCTTCTCTAAATGTTTAATAGAATTCTCCTGTGAAGCCATCAGTACTAGACTTTTGTTTGTTGGAAGATTTTTAATTACAGTTTCAATTTCATTACCTGTGATTGGTCTATTTATATTTTCTAATTCTTCCTGGTTCGGTCTTGGAAGGTTGTACTTTTCCAAGAATTTGTCCATTTCTTTCAGGTTGTCCCTTTTATTGGCATATAGTTGCTTGTAGTAGTTTCTTATGGTCTTTTGTATTTCTGTGGTGTCAGTTGTAATCTCTCCTTTTCATTTGTAATTTTATTTATTTGAGTCCTCTCCCTTTTTTTCTTGATGAGTCTGGCTAAAGGTTTATCGATTTTGTTTATCTTCTCAAAGAACCAGCTTTTAGTTTTATTGATCTTTGCTATTGTTTTCTTTGTTTCTGTTTCATTTATTTTTGCACTGATCTTTATGATTTCTTTCCTTCTACTAATTTTGGGTTTTCTTTGTCCTTCTTTTTCTAGTTGTTTTAGGTGTAATGTTAGATTGTTTATTGATTTTTGTTGATTGAGATTTTTCTTGTTTCTTGAGGTGAGCTTGAATTGCTATGAACTTCCTTATTAGAACTGCTTTTGCTGCATCCCATAGGTTTTGGATCGTCATGTTTTCGTTTTCATTTGTTTCTGGGTATTTTTTGATTTCCTCTTTGATTTCTTCAGTCATCTCTTGGTTATTTAGCCTCCATGTATATGTGTTTTTTACTGTTTTTTTTCCTGTAATTGATTTCTAATCTCATAGTGTTGTGGTGTCCTTCCTTATCTCTTGTAACAGTCTTTATTTTAAAGTGTATTCTATCTGATATGAGTATTGCTACTCCAGCTTTCCTGTGATTTCCATTTGCATGGGATATCTTTTTCCATCACTTCACTTTCAGTCTGTATGTGTCCCTAGGTCTGAAGTGGGTTTCTTGTAGACAGCATATATAAGGGTCTTGTTTTTGTATCATTCAGCCAGTCTGTGTCTTTTGGTTGGAGCATTTAATCCATTTACATTCAAGGTGATTATCGATATGTATGTTCTTATTACCATTTTCTGAATTGATTTGGGTTTTTTTAAAAAATAAATTTATTTATTTATTTATTATTTTTGGCTGTGTTGGGTCTTCGCTGCTGCATGTGCGCTCTCCCTAGTTGCAGCAAGTGGGGGCCACTCCTCCCTGCAGTGGCCTTTCCCATTGTGGAGCACAGGCTCCAGGCACATGGGCCTCAGCAGTTGTGGCTGGCAGGCTCTAGAGTACAGGCTCAGCAGTTGTGGCACACAGGCTTAGTTGCTCCACGGCATGTGGGATCCTCCCGGACCAGGGCCTGAACCCATGTCCCCTGCATTGGCAGGCAGACTGTCATCCACTGAGCCACTAGCGAAATATCTGGGTTTGTTTTTGTGGGTCTTTTCCTTCTCTTGTGTTTCCTGCCTAGAGAAGTTCCTTTAGCATTTGTTGTAAAGCTGGTTTGGTGGTGCTGAATTCTCTTCGCTTTTGCTTGTCTGTAAAGGTTTTAATTTCTCCGTCAAATCTGAATGTTATCCTTGCTGGGTAGAGTAATCTTGGTTGTAGGTTTTTCCCTTTCATCACTTTGATTATGTCCTGACACTCCCTTCTGGCTTGCAGAGTTTCTGCTGAAAGATCAGCTGTTAACCTTATGGGGATTCCCTTGTACGTTATTTGTTGCTTTTCCCTTGCTGCTTTTAAAATGTTTTCTTTGTATTTAATTTTTGATAGTTTGATTGATATGTGTCTTGTCCTGTTTCTCTTTGGGTTTATCCTGTATGGGACTCTCTGCACTACCTGGACTTGATTGACTACTTCCTTTCCCACGTTAAGGAAGTTTTTGACTATAATGTCTTCAAATATTTTCTCAGTCCCTTTCTTTTTCTCTTCTTCTTCTGGGACCCCTATAATTCAAATATTGGTGTGTTTAATATTGTCCCAGAGGTCTCTGAGACTGTCCTCAATTCTTTTCATTCATTTTTCTTTATTCTGCTCCCTGGCAGTTATGTCCACCATTTTATCTTCCAGCTTACTATCCATTCTTCTGCCTCAGTTATTCTGCTATTGATTGCTTCTACAGTATTTTTTTTTTGTGTGTGTGTGTGTGGTACGCGGGCCTCTCACTGCTGTGGCCTCTCCCGTTGCGGAGTACAGGCTCTGGACGTGCAGGCTCAGCGGCCATGGCTCACGGGCCTAGCCACTCCACGGCATGTGGGATCTTCCCGGACCGGGGCACGAACCCGCGCCCCCTGCATCGGCAGGCAGACTCTCAACCACTGCGCCATCAGGGAAGCCCTTGTATAGTATTTTTAACTTCAGTTATTGTGTTGTTCATCATTGTTTGCTCTTTAGTTCTTCTAGGTCCTTGTTCAATGTTTCTTGTATTTTCTCCATTCTATTTCCAAGATTTTGGATCATCTTTACTGTCATTACTCTGAATTCTTTTTCAGGTTGGTTGCCTATTTCGTCTTCATTTATTTGGTCTTGTAGGTTTTTACCTTGCTCCTTCGTCTATAACATATTTTTTTGTCGTTTCATTTTTTTGTTGTTGTTTTGATGGGTGATGCTGTATTCCTGTCTTACTGGTTGTTTGGCCTGAGGCGTCCAGCACTGGAGTTTGCAGACAGTTAGATAGAGGTGGGTCTTGGTGCCTATAGAGGTTAGATAGAGGCCTCTGGGAGGCCTCACTCCAATTACTATTCCCTGGGGTCTGAGGTTCTCTATTAGTCCAGTGCTTTGGACTCGGAGCTCCCACCACAGGAGCTCAGGCCCTACCTACAGCCTGGGAACCAAGATCCTGCAAGCCGTGTGGTGTGGCAAAAAAAGAAAAAGAAGAAAAAAAAAAGGAGCAATACAATAACAAAGAACAAAAATAAATAAAATTAGAAAGATAAGAACTATACTAGGAAAAATTAAAATATAATTGAAACAACTGCAACAAGGTAAAATAAAACCACAACAGAAAAAAGAAAAGAAAAGGAGGGGGGGAACAAGCCAAAAGGAGCAGAACAATAACGAAGTGTAAAGAATAAAATAAGGGCTTCCCTGGTGGCGCAGTGGTTGAGAGTCCACCTGCCGATGCAGGGGACGCGGGTTCGTGCCCCGGTCCGGGAAGATCCCACATGCCGCAGAGCGGCTGGACCCGTGAGCCATAGCTGCTGAGCCTGCACAACAGGAGAGGCCACAACAGTGAGAGGCCAGCGTACCGCAAAAAAAAAAGAAAAGAATAAAATAAAAGATTTATTAGAAAATATATATATATAAATGAATCAACAACAATGAACCAACAAGGTAAAACAGAACCCCAATCTAAAAGAGGAAAAAAGAAAGAAGCCTTGGTGATGGGGGCGGAGTTTAGGCAGGGTTGTAACTTAGGCAAGGGCGGGCTTTGGGGTGGGGCGGGACCTAGGCGGGTGGGGGTTGACGTTCAAGCGTGGGGCAGGGCCTCTCCTTAGGACCTGCTCGGGGAAGGGGAGAGGCAGCACGTGGAAAGGAGGGCCTCTGGAGTGTGGAGTTCCGAAGTTTGGAGGTAGGGCCCTGAGTGAGGGTGTGTGGGTGGGGTTTAGGCCCAGCCGTTCTAGGGGGTCTCAGAGGGGGGTCTCCGAGTGTAGAGGTAGGGCCCTGGGTGGGGGTGTAGGGGCGGGGCTTGGGCTCTCCACGCGGGAGGGAGGCTTCGAGGGCAGATTAGTCCAGGGTGCCCAACAGGCTCCCCAGTGCCTAAGTGGACAGGGAAAGCACAGGGCCCCGTTCTCTTCTGTTCCTTCATGCCCCTCCCCCACTGTCCCTCCTAGGGTCTTCCCCGTCCCCGCTGGACCCCTCACCGTGGGTGGGTCCTGCTGGGTGTAGGAACTCCTTCCCTCCCCCAGCCACCCCTCAGGGGTGCCGGTCCCGGAGGTCCGGCCTTTACTTTTGCTCCCCCTTCCCTCCCTCCCACTCACTCAGGATTCATGTGGCTGGAGGGGGCCTTGGTGGGCAGAGGATCAGGCCCAGGATCTCAGCAGGCTCCTGGGGGCCCAAGTGGGCAGGGGAAACCTGGCCACACTCCCTTTGGACCCTCTGCCCTCCCAATGGTCCCCCAATTTCCCCCTTCGGGTGTGGGATCCCCTCCCTTCCCCCAGCCACCCCTCAAGGGCGCCAGCCCCCTCCTGCCTCCACTTCTCCTCCCTCCTCACTCCCCCTCATGCCACACATCCTACCCTGTCGCTGGGGGTTCCTCCGTCCCCTTAGGTGTCCGTGGTCCCCCACCGGTGCCTGGTAGGTGCCCTACTTGTGCGGAGACACATCCTCCTAGTCCACCATCTTGACTCCACCTCTCCTTTGTGAGTCCTTTTTCCTCTTAGTTTTCTTTATTTTTCTAAATGTATGTCCAATATTTTATTAGCACATTTGTACTAGCCTTTTGGTATGTGAGTTGGAGCCAAATTAAGATTTTGTCATACTATGGGTGATAACTTCAAGATGGTTGATGATTGCTTGACCCCTCATGCTTCCCCCTGCCTTGAGCCTTTGTTCTCCTTACCTCTGTTAGATACCTTTTCCACTCCTAGATCCCTCAGCATATCCTCCTCCAGGTACGAGTGGCAATTTAGTTTTTGGGTTTTTTAAAATTTATTTTATTTTAGTTTTTTGGCTGCGTTGGGTCTTCATTGCTGCGCTTGGGCTTTTCTCTAGTTGTGGTGAGCAGGGGCTACTCTTCCTTGTGATGCACGGGCTTCTCACTGTGGTGGCTTCTCTTGTTGCGAAGCACAGGCTCTAGGCGCATGGGCTTCAGTAGTTGTGGCACTTGGGCTCAGCAGTTGTGGTGTGCGGGCTCTAGAGCGCAGGCTCAGTAGTTGTGGTGCATGGGCTTAGTTGCTCCGTGGCATGTGGGATCTTCCTGGACCAGGGCTCAAACCCGTGTCCTCTGCATTGGCAGGTGGATTCTTAACCACTGTACCACCAGGGAAGTCCCAGCAATTTAGTTTTGAAGACATCTGCGGTTTTCCATGTTTTGTTTATTTGTTTGTTTTTTTGCGGTACGCGGGCCTCTCACTACTGTGGCCTCTCCCATTGCGAAGCACAGGCTCCAGATGCTCAGGCTCAGTGGCCATGGCCCACGGGCCCAGCCGCTCCGTGGCATGTGGGATCTTCCCGGACCGGAGCACGAACCCGTGTCCCCTGCATTGGCAGGCGGACTCTCAACCACTGCGCCACCAGGGAAGCCCTCTGTGTTTTGGCTATAATAAATAAAGCTGCTATAAGCATTGATGTACAGATTTTTGTGCAAACTTAAGTCTTCATTTCTCTGGGATAAGTGTCTAGGAGTGCAATTGCTGAATCATATTTTTAAAAAATATATGCTGAATTTTATGTGCTAATATTTTAAAAGGATTTTTATGTGTTTATTCGTGATGGATATTGATCTGTTCTTATCTGGTTTGGTATCAGAATAATACTAGTTTCATAAAATGGGAAATGTGGAATTGTGTTAATTCTTTCAATATTTGGTAGAATTTGTCAATAAAATCATCTGGGCCCAAAGATTTATTTTTGGAGAGCTCTAAAATTATGAGCTCAATTTCCTTAATATTTATTGGCTTATTGATATTATGTTTCATATTGGATGAATTTTTATTGTTTGTACTTTTTGAGAAATTGGTCCTTTTTTTCTGAGTTGTGAAATTAATGTGTGTGTAATTGTCCATTAGCACTTCCTTATCCTTTTGATGTCTGTAGGGTCTGTAGTGATGTTCCCTATTTCATTCCTGACATTGGTAATTTGTGTCTTCTCTCTTTTTTCTTTGTCAATCTAGCTAGAGTTTTGTCAATATTATTAACTTTTTCAATGAAGCAGCTATTTGTTTCATCGGTTTTTCTCTGTTTTCAATTTTATCAATTTCAGTTTTTCATTATTCCCTTTCTTCTACTTGATTTGGGTGTATTTTGCTTTTCTTTTTCTAGGTTCTTAAGGTGGGGTATTAGATTATTCCTTTAAGACTTTTCCTTTTTTCTCATGTATGCATTTTTAGTGCTATAAAATTTCCTTCTCACTGTTGCTCTAGCTGTATCCCACAAATTTTGATATGTTGTATTTTGTCAAAGGAAAAAGGCCCCAGACAGAGTTAAACAGGCAAGGAAGAGTTTATTCAGGATTATTGCAATAAGGGAGAAAGATTGAACTACTCCAAATGCAGTGAAGACAGCAGGAGATTTATAGCTAATGGGGAGGGGAAGGGGTCAGTGGGTGGAAAATTACTAAGAAGAGCTTGGTGAGGTACGAGGGGTTGGGGGGATTCTTGCTAAACTGCTTGCTAAACTTGCTAAACTCAGCCACAGTTTTTGCCTGTGATATTTGAAATAGTACAGTTCTTGTCTAAAAATTTCCTATCCTGCTAGAGAGCGCAGGCCTTTGTTGGGGCTTTTGGTCAGTGGCCATCAGCATGTCTAGGTTACTGGCTTCTTCAACACCCAGTCTGAGAGTTGTGAAGCAAAAGGAAACCCTGGGCCTCACCTTCATGTAATCCTTGGTCCTGTGGTCCCTGGCCAGTCTGCCTTCCTCTCTCCACTTGCAGAGCTGTCTTGTGTTTGTTTTACACATAATGGCTAGGGTTTTAGTTGTACCAGTGGGGGAAGAGGGGGAGTGTCCGTGCCGTCCTCCTGGAAGTGCAGTCTCCTTATTAGCAGCATTAATGGAACAAAAGATTTGCTTGCACAAGGATGGTTTCAAAACACTGTCTGCTGTGTATTTCATTCCCAGCACCTCTTGCTCCTATGAGACTGCCCACCCTTGGGGCTGAGGCCTCTATTTCTTCAGAAGGAGAGGGGGATACAGCTGAGGATAAAGAAGTCTGTGTTCAGCTCTGGCTTTCAACACAGAACTTGTGAAAGAGCACAGCAGAAACAAGAAAGTATCAGAAATGAAGATCAGAAAGTGTTTGGGGTGTTTTTTTTTTTTTTTTTTAAATTTCAGAAGCTTCCCTTTAAATACCAAGACTCAGAGACTTGTATTTTCAGAGTTTATAAGGTAAGGTATGCAAGATATGCTATATGGGCAGGTCCACTTCACTGGGAGGCATGAGAATGACTTGTGGGCTTGGAGGAAATGCTGAGAGGGAGACAAGCACTAGTGAGTATCTCCAAAAGGGCTCTGGCCTGGCCCCCTGGGGGAGAAGCCCAGAGGAGGGAAGAGACCCCTGTAGACTATAACCCATGGGGATGAGGCTTGGCTTCCAGCCCAGAAGCCTGGGAGTTGCAGGCCAAGACAGGGCATGGGCATTGGGCAGGGACCCTGAAGTGGCTTTCTCCTGCCAAGTCTCTATGGGCCCCAAGGGGCGTGAGTGAGAGCTGGAAAGTTCCTGTGGCCCCTTGGTCCTGTGGTCCTCTGTTGTGGAAATGCAGGACCACCATATTT
Organism: Pseudorca crassidens; assembly: GCF_039906515.1. NCBI lineage: Eukaryota > Metazoa > Chordata > Mammalia > Artiodactyla > Delphinidae > Pseudorca > Pseudorca crassidens. The sequence goes on along the minus strand of NC_090299.1, from coordinate 1,325,109 downwards.
GTCTGGGTCTGACTGGGCCACAGAGTGGGGCTGTGAGGTGGACAGTCCAAGGTCAAGTCCACACAGAGGAGGCATCTGAGTTTCAGCAGATCAGCAGTGTCAAGCAGAGCCAAGGCCAGGACCAGGTCATCAGGGGAGGGGCCGTTGGATGCTGGCCATGGTGTGATAACAGGCTTCACCAGCAGAAGCAACAAGGGCAGCTGGCCCCAAGCTGGTGACGTAGGACCCACCGCTTCCTGATACCATGCGGTTTGTGGGCTCCTCCCCGCAGACACAGCCTGGGGCGGGAGGAGCATGACTGAGAGGGAAGAAAGGCTGGGCTTTGAGGACTGTGGGTCCTACACTGACTGACTGCTTTTCCCCAGGAGTCTAAACTGGTGATTAAAATACCTCTAATCCACGTATTCGTTCAAATACGTTCAGCTGCAAATGACAGAAAATCAGACTAAATTGATCTAAACAATTAAGGTCTTTCTTAGCATACCTGACTTAGAAGTCCAAGGAAGGGCTGGCTTCAGGCAAGGTTTGATCTATCAGTCAAGTCATACAGGCAGGTCCCTCTTCTGTCCCCCATCTCTCAGCCTCTCGTCCTCAGCATCCCATCAGGTCTTGGGGATACCTGCTTAGTTTCTCTCCATGTAGCTTCCATGAAAGGAAGGGGAAACATCTTTTGCAGACGCCCTCAGCAAGCATCTCCTTGCATCTCTGTCTGGAACTAGGCCACCCTTGAACTAGTCTCATGGCCACAAGATGGGCTCTGCTGGCTGGCGTAAAGAGGGGAGAGCCCTAGTGAAAATCTGAGTGCCATTTTCTAAGGAAAAAGAAAAAGCGTGCTTCAAGGCCCAAAACAAAGGGCAAGATTATGATATTTTTCATGCTCTCAGCAGAAATAAGGGTTACACATTTTAAACCTACTACGTAAGATAAATTGAACCAGTATCTCTTTGAATGCACTGAAGGAGGGTAACGGATATTTATTACTTATCTTTCTAGTTCTAGCAGCAAATGTTCTATTCTGTCTGCCTCTGTGCAGCCGTCCTTACGTTGTTATTTGGAAAAGAGCCTTAGGAAATTTGTCTTCAGGCCCAGACTGTGCCACCAAGTGTAGAGGCCTGGCTTTCCTGGTACAATATTTAAGCCCTATGTTCATCAGTACCTACATAATGTTACAGTAGCTAATTTGGAAAAATTCTAATCATGCTGTTTACATCGTTGGCTTGTGAATTTTTCAGCTTTGCTTATGAATATCCCTCCTACATGGTATTATTTAAATATCAAAATATTTATGAGCAAGATTTTTATAAATCAAATAATTATTGCTAAATCTGTGTCACTACTGGAAACCCAAATGAGATTTTTAAGCCTCTGTCCTTTGTCATTTTAGTGATGTATGACTTTCCTGTTTCTATTTAGAGTGAAATGAGTAGTCCCCTCCTTGTCCACGGACCGCGTCACAGCACTTTTCGTGCATCTCCTTTTGATGGGGACCTTAGCAGCTAGAGGGTACCAGGAGCGAGTACCACTGTGAGCAATGCACAGTGATTCTTTATCCTATTCAATTTCATCTTCTTTTTTAATATTTATTTATTTATTTAGTTGCACCGGCTCTTAGTTGCAGCAGGTGGGCTCCTTAGTTGTGGCTCACCGGCTCCTTAGTTGTGGCACGCATGTGGGATCTAGTTCCCCGACCAGGAATCGAACCCGGGCCCCGGCACCCGGGCCCCGTGCTCCATTGGGAGCATGGAGTCCTATCCACTGCACCACCAGGGAAGTCCCTCAGTTTCATCTTTCAAAGCACTGGTGGTGACCTGCAGCTAAACGGACCATCAGAGCCCAAGAGCCGGCAGGGAGAGGAGCCTGTTCCTAAAGCCACTCTGCCCGACTGCCTCTCGGCCGCACTGGGCCCAGCCCCCTTCCCTGCTAGCAGAGGCTCACCCTTTCTCTGGCGGCCTCTCGCTTCGCCTGCACGGTCCCGCTGCTGCTGCTGGGCCGGGCTGCTGCCTAGTTCTGTCCTTCCTCCTCGCCTGGCTTGGTCCTCCCACATCTGTCCCCTCTCCTCCAGGGTGGCCCCTCAGGGGCCTGTTTCCTGCTCCAACCCCCTCCTCCTTGCTGCTCTCATGCAGCCTGGTGCTCCTCCCTCCTCTGAGCCCACCGCACACGCCACTCCTTCACCAGCGGCTTCCCACTTACATGCTTACGACGCTTGCATCTCTCTCTTTACTTAGCTCTCCTTCAGGTCTCTCAAACAAACAGTCACAGTCCCTGTCTCGGCTCCCTGGTAACTCAGGCAGGACCTGCATGTCTAGGATCACCAAGTACGTGGGGGTCTGCCTCCTGGTCCCCTCTGCTCCCTACTGCCTTCTCATTCCCCCTCCTAGGTCTCCACGCTCTAGTCCGTCCACCAGCCGCCTGTGCAGCAGCCAGAAAACCTCTCAGATGGTAGCCTGATGCTTCTTCAGTCTTTAGCCGCTGCCAGGCCTCTCAGGGGGAAGTCTGGACACCCTGCCTCCTTCTCCAGCCCATTTCCTGCTGCTCCCCACTCACTGATTCATTCACGAGCACGTCATGTGTACCAGGCTGTTCATGGAGCTCGTGCTGAATGGACCAAAACCTCTGCCCTTGTGGAGTCTGGGGGGCTGGAGGGCACGAGCCAGACAGCAAACATACTAAATTAGTCATGATGTGGAAGATGATAAACACTGTGGACAGCACAGAGTCGGGGAAGGACCCAAAGCACAGGGGAAGGTGGTGTTGGCCAGGGCAGTCAGAGCAGGACTGATGGAGTAGGCTGCGTCCTGGGGGGAGCACAGCTGTTCATTTATTCCCGACGGGCCAAGGTGTCTCACAGAGCGCTCAGAAGATGCTGGAGCTGCTGTCACGTAGTAACCAGGACAGAGGAAGCCAGCATGCTGGCTGTGGCCCCGCTGGATCCTCTGAGGACCCACCGAAAAGATGGGGCTGCCGTCACGGTGCCTGTCCGTCTGCAGCCTCCTCCGTGTTTTGCCTCCAGCGTGGAGACTGTGGCCAAACTGAAGGTGGCTGATCCCCAGACCAGCCGTTCTGCCCAGGCCACACATGCTGAGCAGAGACGCTGTGGGCCGGGGCCCATGGGTGCACCTCCTTCCCCGCAGTTCAGACTGTTGCCTGCTTGGCATGTTCACCTACAACTACTGACAATCGAACAGACGCCAAAGTATAGACTTAAAACGTCACCTCTGCACCTTGCCTTTTGCTGAATGTGAAGCGAAGGCCGTTAACATTGAATTTTTCCGGATCAGTTCTCTTATTTTTTCACACATGCCAGAGTTCACCATGAAAACGAATGCTAGGAGTGTGCCCAGTCTTCGTCACTCCAGACACCAACGGAGCCTTGGGCTGTGCAGAGCAGTTGACAGAAGCTGAGAAAAGGGGCTTGCTGCAGAGCACAGCGCGTTTCCTGCAGTGGGTCTCAGCGTCCTGGAGAATCTGGCTGAGTTTGTTACACAAAGGACTTGGAAGTGGTTTTCATACATTTAAGTGTCCACATTAACGGCAGAAAATGTTATAGCTGACAATTTGCTTTCAATTTCCACAGTTTGGGTAAGTTTCAGAACAGTCCCCCTGACGTGTGGTCACATTGCTGTGTGCCCACGCTGATGCTCACTCTAGAGAGTCCGAGAGACTCATGGACCTGGTCCTGCCCACTGCACCTTGGACCCGGGAGAGTAACGTCATCACTGATGGTGGAGCCAGGTTTCTCATGTTGCAGTAGAGAGGAGGTTTGAACGACCCATGTGGTGGATTAGAGTTGGAGACAGCAGTGTGGACTCATGTGTGGCTTCACACAGACACAGATGGCTATACCTAGAAACATTTATAGGTACGACTACACAGGGCAGCATATGCGCACATATCTCCTTGCTCTGTCAGCTGAGAGGGCCTAGAAGCAAGGACACCCCCTAGCACCCAGATCTTGGCTTCTGATACCACCTCCAGTGAAAGCAACCAGGGCTCCTTGAGAAACGGCTGATTCTACGATTGTGGCAGGAAACACACAAGATGAGCCTGGAGCATCCTATAGTGCCAGAGAGTAAGGAAGTGATAAACACACAAACACACTGAAGAGGTTAAGTCAAAGGGACACAGGAGCCAAGGGAAAGAGCTTCCACTGGCCAAAGCTGGAATAATGTGAATAACAAAATAAACAATGTTATGTTGGGTTATAACCCAAAGGATAGAATAAATGTCCATGAGTTCATACGGATATAAATAAGTGACTGAATAAATACATAAATAAGGGAGAAAAGATGAATCCCCCATGTAGAGTAATTTGTGTAGGTATTAATACTTTGCCCTCAAGAAGATGGAGCATAACTCCCCACTCTCTAAGCATAGGGACTCTTTCCAAAGAGTATTGTATGAAAAGAGGAGAAAAAGGTAACTTTACAGTGGAGAAATTGAACAAACACACCTCAGCCAAGTGATCAAGGCCAGCATCAAAAGTGATAAATCATACTGCTAGTAAGAACCCTTATTATTACGATGTGCTGAGACACAATTTACCGCTCCAGCCTTATCCCCATTCTAATCATGAGAAAAGCACCAGACAAACCCCAACTAGGGATATTCTACAAAACTACCCGACCAGCAGTCCTCATTTTTGTCAAGGTCATCAGAAACAAGCAAAGTCTGAGAACCTGTCACAGCCCAGAGGAGCCTAAGGGGACATGACAACTAAATGCAGTGTGGGATCCTGGAACAGAAAGTGGACATTAGGGAAATATTGAGGAAATATGAATAATGTATGGACTTTAGTTAATAATAATGTATCAGTATTGGGTTCGCTAACTGTGACCAATGTACCATACTAATGTAAGATGTTAATAGTAGGGAGAACTGGGGGTGGGATATATTGGCACTCTACTAGCTTCACAGTGTATCTCTAAATCTAAAACTATTCAAAAATTGAAATTTCATTTTTTAAAAAAGGAAGTCAATATTCATTTATGATAAAAGCTCAATAAAGTGAGTATAGAGGGAATGTATCTCAACATAATGAAGACCATATATGACAAGCTGACAGCTAACATCATACTGAGTGGTGAAAAGCTGAAGGTCTTTCCTCTGTGGGCAGGAACAAGACAAGGATGCCCACTGTCACCACTTTTATTTAACATTGTATTGGAAGTCGTAGCCAGAGCAATTAGGCAAGAAAAAGAAATAAAAGGCATCCAAATTGGGAAGGAAGAAGTAAAACTGTCACTATTTGCAGATGCTATGATGTTATATATAGAAAACCCTGAAAACTACACACACACACACACACATACACACACATAAACTGTTGGAAGCAATAAATGAATTCAGTAAAGTTGTAAGATACAAAATCAATATTAAAAAATCTGTTGTTTATATACACTAATAAACTATCAGAATGAGAAATTAAGAAAATAAGCCCATTTTACAACTGCATCAAAAATAATAAGATACCTCGGAATAAATTTAACCAAGGAAGTGAAAAACCTGTCTGTGAAAACCATAAAATGATGAAAGAAACTGAAGGCACAAATAAATGGAAAGATATTCCATGCTCATGGATTGGAAGAATTAATATTGTTAAAATGTCCATACCACACAAAGCAATCTACAGATTCAGTGCAATCTTTATCAAAATTCCAATGGTATTTTTCATAGAAATAAAACAAACAATCCTAAAATTTGTATGGAACCACAAAAGACCCCAAATAGCCAAAGCAACCTTGAGAAACAAGAATGAAGCTAGAGGCATCAAGCACCCTGATTTCAAACTATCTTACAAACCTAGAGTAATTAAAACAGTATGGTACTGGCATAAAAACTGGCATATAGATCAATGGAACAGAATAGAGAGCCCAGAAATAAACCCATATATATATATATGGTCAATTAATCTATGATAAAGGAGCCAAGAATATACAGTAGGGAGAGGATGACAGTCTCTTCAATAAATTGTGTTGGGAAAACTATACAGCTGCATGCATAAGGATGAAACTGGACCACTATTTTACACCATATACAAAAAGTAACTAAAAGTGGATTAAGACTTGAATGTCAGACCTGAAACCATAACACTCCTAGAATAAGACATAGGTGGTAAGCTCCCTGACATCAGTCTTGGCAATGAGTTTTTAGATCTGACACCAAAAGCAAAAGCAACAAAAGCAAAAATAAACAAGTGGGACTACTTCAAACTAAAAAGCTTCTGTACAGTAAAGGAACCATTAACAAAATGAAAAGACAACCTACCAAATGGGAGAAAACATTTGCAGATCATATACGTGATAAGGGGTTAATATTCAAAATATATAAAGAACTCATACAACTTTATAGTAAACAAACAATTCAATTTTTAAAATGCACAGAGGATCTGAATAGACAGTTTTCCAAAGAAGACATACGGATGGCCAATAGACATATGAAAAGATGCTCAACATCACTAATCATTAGGGAAATGCAAATCAAAACCACAATGAGATATCACCTCACACCTGCTATGATGGCTATTATCACAAAGACAAGAAATAACAAATGTTGGTGAGAATGTGGAGAATAGGGAACACTCATACATCTTTTAGTGGGAATGTAGATTGATGCAGCCACTATGGAAAGTAGTATGGAGGTTCCTCAAAAAAAATTTTTTTTAAGATTTAATTTTATTTATTTTTGGCTGTGTTGGGTCTTCATAGCTGCACACAGGCTTTCTCTAGTTGCGGTGAGCGGGGGCTACTCTTTGTCGCGGTGCACGGGCTTCTCATTGCAGTGGCTTCTCTTGTTGTGGAGCACAGGCTCTAGGCGGGCAGGCTCAGTCGTTGTGGTGCACAGGATTAGTTGCTCCATGGCACGTGGGATCTTCCCGGACCAGGGAATGAACCCGTGTCCCCTGCATTGGCAGGTGGCTTCTTATCCACTCTGCCACCAGGGAAGTCACCCTCAAAAAATTAAAAATAGAACTACCATATGATCAAGCAACTCCACTGGGTATTTATCCAAAGAAAAATTTTAAATTAATTTGAAAAGCTATCTGCACCCCCATGTTCATTGCAGCATTATTTACAATAGTCAAGACAAGAAAACAACATAAAGGTCCATCCATGGATGAATGGGTAAAGAAAATTTGGCATATATATACAATATAATATTATTCAGTTGTAAAAAGAATGAAATCTTGCCATTTATGACACATGGATGGACCTTGAGGGCGTTATGCTAAGTGAAACAGATGGGACAGAAAAGGATAAATACCATATGATCTCACTTATATGTGGAATCTTAAAAAACAAAACAAGAAAAACAAAACAAAACAAAAAAACGAACTCATGCATATAGAGAACAGACTGGTGGTTGCCTGAGGCGATGAGTGGGAGGTGTGTGAAATGAGAGAAAGGGGTCAAAATGTACAAATTTCTAGTTATAAAGTGAGTAAGCCATGGGGATGTCACGTACAGCATGGTGACTATAGTTAACACTGTATTGCATGTTTGAAAGTTGCTGAGAGAGTGGATCTTGAAAGTTCTCATCACAAGAAAAAATGTCTGCAACTGTGTGTGGTGATGAATATTAAATGGACTTTTTGTGGTGATCATTTTGCAGTATATACAAATATTGAATATGTTGTATACCTGAAACTAATATGTTATGTCAATGACACCAAAATTTTTAAAAGGAGGGGAAGGGGAGCCAGGATCACCAAGGGGGGCAGATAGCATGCTGCGCTGGGGAGACTGCAGGGAGCTCGGGTTGGCTGGAGCTGGCGTGTCTGTGGGGCAGTGGTGAGAGATGGAGTTGGCAGTGGTGATCAAGATCAAATCGTACGGGCACGAACTCTACCTCTGGGATAGTGCAAAACCACTGAGATATTTGAAGCCAAGGGGTGAAAAGGTTGGTTTAGTGTTTTTGCAAGCTTACCCTAGTGGTAACCCCGTTCCCAGCCTGGGTGACTCTGCTCTGAGGGGTGCTCTTTGGTTCCCCCTCCCAGTCAGAATGACAGCACCCTGTTATCGTCCTGCATGGGCACAGTTTGTAGTGATGCGACTTCTCTCTCTCTTTGTTCTCGCTAAACTGCAGTGTAAGCCCCTCAGGGCAGGACCCATGTCTGTCCTGTTTTATTTATTCTTTGCCTCTCCCCACTAGGATGGGAGCTCCATGGGAGCAGGGACTCTGCCTGCCATGTCCACCACTTGTTTTCCCAGCTCCTAGCAGAATATCTGGAATAAACTAGGAGCCCAATAAACAGTAGTTAACAGAGGGAATGATAGAGTTGCTTCACTCGTGGTTAGGAGAGTGTTGTTAGAACCCACGTAAGGTGTGACCAGGACACGGGCAGCGGAAAAGAGGCAGAGAATGTGGAAGGTCAGACGTCCAGGAGGAAAAGCAGGTCTGGGCTGTGCGGGGAGGGGGCCAGGGGGGAGGGTGCAGAGAGTGGACAAGAGCATCTGGAGCATCTAGAGACACATCTGTTGGACTTGGGAAACCAGCTGGAATGGAGGCACCATTTGTTAGCTGGTTCATTCATTCATTCATTCACTCATCCTGGGGGGCAGGTGGCCCATGGCTGTGTAGATACATAACACATTTACATTGTGATGAGTGCCAAGGAGAAAATAAACAGGGAAATGGGAATAGAGAGGGATGGGGGTGTGCTGCTTTGGCTCAGATGTTCCAGGAAGGCTTCACTGAGTAGGTGACATTTGAGCTGTGGCTTCAAAGCTGAGAAGGAGCTGGGCCTGCTAAGGTCTGGAAGAAAGACCATCTAGTCAAAGGCTCCAAGTCAGGATCACTTCGGAGGCTACGGCGCCCTGTGAGATGCTAGAAGGCGCTCTGTGAAAAGGGTTCCACAGCCGACTAGATCTGAGGGGTGCTGCAGGCCGAGCTCCTTTCAGGGCTTTACTTCACAGCGTAGTTGAACGATTACCTGGTAGGGAATTTGCACATCTTGAGTTGCAGCCCCAACTGTGCCTCTTGCTGGCCTGAATCCACCTTTTGCTGCTGCAAAGCTCACCTGTCTCTGTCCGCGCCAGCAGCGTCCGTGCTGCGACTGACATAACCCTCCCTCCTCTGGCACTGCTGCATGGACTTCAGTTTGCTGTTTGGTCAGTTAGTGTTCTCCCCGGATGGTAACCTTTCTCACAACACCACCCCTTTCACTTTGTCTCTGTCATTGCACGCAGAAAAATACTTTCTGTGATCACTTCCCACCCTTAAGTGAAGGCTGTGCTCAGAAACTTGATTTCAAAGAGTACAGCATAGAAACGGGGAAATAAAAAAGGAACTTTTCAATGCAGAACTTAGCAAACACCGCCTCAGATCAAAGTCGACATCAGCAGTGATAGGTCATGTCGACAGCAGGTGCCGTTGACGTGATGGGGCACTTTATCTCTGGGGTCTTCCTCCCCAAACCCGTAACCCCAGTCTAACCATGAGAAACAACAAGCAAATCCCAACGGAGGGATATTCTGCCTGACCAGTGCTCCTCAAAACAAGGTCGTAAAACACAAAATCTGGGAAACTGCCACAGCCAAGAGGAGCCTAAGGAAACATGATGACTGAATGTGTCCTGGATGGGGTCTTGGAGCAGAAAAAGGACATTAGGTGAAAACTGGTGAAATCCAAATAAAGTATAGAGTTTAGTTGATAATAGTGTATTGATGTTGGTTTCTTAGTCGTGTGAAGGATGCCCTAGAAACGTAAGATGCTAGCAATGTGGGAAATTGGGTGAGGGGCATGTGGGGACTCCCTATACTATCTTCCTAACTTTTCTGTAAAACTGTTCTCAAATAAAAAGGTTATTTTAATTTAAAAAAAAAAACATTTAACATAATAGAAGATTCCTTAGATGTTTTTGGTCCCCTCCATCAAAATATTCTGGTTCCATTTTTATCAGCTGAGTTATTTAATTTTAATAACTGTTTATCTCTAGACATATTTGGGACACTTCATAAAAGCAATTCTGATTGAAAGTCATGTATGTTTTCTTATTCGGTGACTGTGTGCTCCTCTAGTCTCCAGTCAGTGTGCACAGCATTTTTATTGGCTTGTTTAAGGTTGGCTTACGGGAACTACTGTTCATCTTCTTTCCCTGCAACTTGACAGTGAAAGACAGTGTTCGAGAGTTCCTTGGTAGCCTAGTGGTTAGGATTCTGGTTTTCAGTGCTGTGGTTCAGGTTCAATCCCTGGTTGGGGAACTGAGATCCCACAAGCTGCACAACGTGGCCAAAAAAACACAAAAAAACCAAAACCATATACAGAAAGAAAGAAAGAGAGCGAGAGAAAGAAAGGAAGGAAGGAAGAAGGAAGGAAAGGGAGAGAGGAAAGGAAGGAAGGAAGGAAGGGTTCATGGTTGAGGTTCTCTGCTGTAGTCAGATGCCAGAGCACTCATTCATGCCTCGGCAAGTCACCGTGAGCAGAATGGCCACTGTGGGATAATAGAAAAGAAGATGCCATTTGAGACTAGTGTGAGTGCCTGGGAATTGGGCTCATGTCTATCGGCAACGGTGGAGAAAAAAAGAGCTAAAAACCTTCAAGTGCCTTCTTAGGATGCATTCTTCCGTATGGTCGAAGGATGAAATATACATTTTAATTTTCCTTAAAATGTTCAAATTGGGTCTTCCCTGGTGGTCCAGTGGTTAAGAATCTGCCTTCCAATGCAGGTGACACAGGTTCCATCCCTTGTCGGGGAACTGAGATCCCACATGCTGTGGGGCAACTAAGCCCACGTGCCACAACTACTGAGCCCACGTACTCTGGAGCCTGCACACCACAACTAGAGAAAAGCCCATGTGCTGCAACGAAAAGACCCCACAGGACTTCCCTGGTGGTGCAGTGGTTAAGAATCCGCCTGCCAATGCAGGGGACACGGGTTCAAGCCCTGGTCCAGGAAGATCCCACATGCCCTGGAGCAACTAAGTCCATGCACCACAACTACTGAGCCTGCGGGCCCTCATGCCACAACTACTGAGCCCACACACTGCAACTACTGAAGCCCACGTGCCTAGAGCCTGTGCTCCGCAACGAGAAGCTACCGCAGTGAGAAGCCCACGCGCCACATCGAAGAGTAGACCCTGCTCACTGCAACTAGAGAAAGCCCGTGCACAGCAACAAAGACCCAACGCAGCCCAAAAAAAAAAAAAGGCCCCACATGCTGCAACGAAAGATCCTGCGTGCCGCAACTAAGACCCGACGCAGCCAAATAAATATTTTTTTTAATGTTCAAATTATAGAACATATTTAACAAAGTGTGCTATATAGGTTAGATATTTAGTGAAGTTTCTGTTATTTTATTATTTGTTATATTGTAAAGCATAAAAAGTGGCATTTAATTATTAAAAAGCTTCCTTCATATTCTTCTGAAGATAATCAATTTAAACTTAGCATTTCTGCTTTCTCAGGACAAGTAAGAAACTTATTTATCCCTCTTTCCATTGGTAAAGGAACTTTCATTAAAAGTGATGTTTTATGTGCTGTGGGAGGGAAATGATTTCAGGAATCACGCCAGACGACCCTGACACCACGCTGTGCTTACCAAGAGCTTCTAGCTGGGCACGTTAGTTACAGTCTGGTCTGATCCTGATTTGACATGCTATTGGATAGAGAACACATTCTGTTTTATACAGCTGTAGACGCTGACATTACTCAAAGTGAGTAAATTTTATAGATGTTCTCTTATGAGTTTGAGAAAAGTCCCTTCTTTTCCTAGTTGAGTTGTTTTAATATGAACGAGTGTTGGATTTTGTCGAATGCTTTTTTTTTTTTTTTTTTTTTTTTTTTTGCAGTACGCGGGCCTCTCACTGTTGTGGCCTCTCCCGTTGCGGAGCACAGGCTCCGGACGCGCAGGCTCAGCGGCCATGGCTCACGGGCCCAGCCGCTCCGCAGCATGTGGGATCATCCCGGACTGGGGCACGAACCCGTGTCCCCTGCATCGGCAGGCGGACTCTCAACCACTGCGCCACCAGGGAAGCCCTGTCGAATGCTTTTAATATTCTGTTGTGGTGGTGATGTGCTTTTTGTCCTTTATTCTACTAATCTGATGTATTATATTAATTATTTTTGGATTTTAAACCAACCTTGTATTTCTGAGATAAATCCCACTTGGTCATGGTGCATAACCCTTTTTACATGTTGCTAGATTCAGTTTGCTAATATTTATTGAGGATCTTTGTGTCTATTTATGGAGGATGTTCTATTTGGTGTCCAGCTTTAGCGTCAGGATAACACCTCGTAGAATGAGTTGGCAATCTCCTCACTCTGCCATTCTGGAAGTACCTTTCATTGCTGAATTTTTTGAGAGTTCTTTATATGTTTTGAATCCAACATGATTTGCAAAAAAAAGTTTGATGGAGTCCAGTGTTTCACTGTTTTCTTTTACGGACCATGCTGACGGTGTGTATCTAGCAACTCTTCATCTAACCCAAGATTACAAAGATTTTCTCTTAAGTTTCCTTCTAAAAGCTTTAGAGTTTTACATTTTACCTTTATGATCCGTAAATTATAGAATCAGCTTCTTGATAGCTATGAAAAATCCTGCTAGTATTTTGATTGAGACTGTATTAAATTTATAGATCAACTTGGGAGTCATTGGCGTATTAAGGTTGAACATTCTAACCCATGAACATGGTATATCTTTCCATTTATTTAGGGCTTTTAAAATTTCTTTCATCAGAATTCTGTAGTTTTCAACATACGGATTTATACCTAAATATTTTGGGGTGCTATTATAAATGGCATTGTTCATTTAATTTCAGTGTCCAATTATTCATTGGTACTGTGTAGACATAGAATCGATTTTTGTATATTGACTTTATGTTGATCCTTTGGTCAACTCATTTATTAGTTCTGGAAAGCTTTTTTGTAGTCTCCATGGGTTCTTCTACATATGAAATCACATCTAGTGAATAAGGGTCATTCTACTTCTTCCTTTGTACTGTATGCTTTTCATTATTTTCTCCTTCCTTGTGGTGCTGGCTAGGACCTCCTATATTATGTTGAATAGAAGTGTGGGAAGTGGACATCCTTGCCTGCTCCTGATTTTGAGGAGAATACACTGAGTTTTCCGCCATCAGGATGATGTTAGCTTTAGGTTTTGTCACAGGCTCTGCTTATCAGGTTAAAGGAGTCCCTTCTGTTCCCAGTTTGCTGAAAGTAGTTTTTGTCACGAATGGATATTTAATTTTGTCAGATGCTTTTTCTGCATCTATCAAGATGATCATGTGACTTTTCTTCTCTAATCTATTAATATGCTGAATGACATTGATAGATTTTCAAATGTTGAACCAGCCAAGGCTGGGGTTTGGGGGATTAACCCCACTTTGTCATGACGGATTGTCCTATTGTTGGATTTGATTTGCTGATATTTTGTTTAGGATCTTTGTATATTCATGCAGGATATGGGTCTGTAGTTTTCTTTTCTTGAAATGTCATGTCTGGTTTTATTAGGATATTATTGACCTCATAAAATGAGTTAGGAAGTATTTCATCCTCTTTTTTTTTTCTGGTAGGGATCGTGTAGATCTGGTACAGTCAGCAAGCACTAAGACCAAGGCTGGTGCCAAGTGCCAAGAGCAATAGCCTTGGTTAGAGTGGAGAGACCCAAATACTCATCTTAAAATAGCTTTTTAAAGGAAAGTACGGTGTACAGATTTCACAGAAATCTACATTAGCATATTATGGTAGGAATTTTAAAGGTAACTAAGTTCATAATTCAGGCTGCTGATGAAAGAATTACTGTATATAATTATGATAAGGGTCACACAGGCTAAAGTCAAAAAGAATTGTTCTCATATTTGCTGATAATACCTAGTGCTATACCCATCAAAATTATGTTTCAGTATTAGTTGTATTAAGTGTCAATACACTTATGCATAATACATTGGCATTAGTTATTTTGTTAATGTTTAATAAAATGTGACACATTTTAAATACCGTTAAATAGTACAGATTAATTTAAGAGAAGATATTTCAACTAAAGCAATTTCCCTCTTATTATTCACAGAATATCCAAGGCATCTCCAAGCACCCAATTCAAATAACTAGACCTCAAAATTTTCAAGGTAACACATTTCTTTCTACTTTGCAGAAGTCTTGGGTAACATTTTCTAAAAACCTAGAGATGTTGTAATTGTTTTTCTGTGTAACTAACTGCTTTTCTTTCCTGAAGTTCTCCTCTGTATTTGCATGACCAGGATTTAAATATACATTGAAAAATAAAACACAGCTAAAGTGATATGGTACCTCCCCTTTAGCACTTTATAAGTTAAAATACATGATAATTATACAAGGGAAGTAGCTCCCCTCCTACTATCTCTCCCCCACCAACTTCCCAACAAAGAAAAAACAAACAGACATACAATAGAACTGGCTTTTATTAAAGTCTGAAAATTACTGGAAATGTTTATGAAAGCATAGTAACGCTCTTCTTTCTCTTAAGCTCTTCCACTGTACTGCTGATGGTTACATTTCTAAAGAAGAAAAAGGTCAAATCTGAGCAAAGTAGGGCTCTGTGGCCCATTCCCAGTAAACTCCTGCCCCCTTTGCTTTGGGAACTGCTGCTTCCGGAAGGTCAGGGCCAAACAATGAAGCGCGATGAGCAGTCCTCTTTAAAGTACACACAATCGTGCGTGAACACAACTCATGGGAGGTGAGCAGCAGCTCCGCCTCCTCCAGCCCCTGTAAAATGCACTGAGCGGGGAAATCTTAGAATTTGTGCTTCCACAAAGGAGGTCTTCTCAGCGGAGAGGCCAGAGGGTCTCTCGGCGGCTCTTACTGCAATGTTTGACCTTTTCTTCATTAAGAATTCTGCACAGAACAGGAGACTTTAACAGCAGAAAATGTAGTTTACTTTCAGTAGTCTTATGATGTTTTAAAATTACATTAAAAATATTAAGAAAAATCAGAAATCTAGACTCTTCTGACTTTAGAATGATGTTAAAATAACTTTGTATGAGGAATAGCTATGAGTCAGCTCATGACCAAATTCACCAAGTGCTCTTGAAATACGATTCAGGTAAAGACGAACTCCTTACCATCTCCCCGAGGGCCGTGTTTGTTTCATCCGAAGGCCACACCTTCCTAGCAGCAGGTATGTGCGGGCCATGGTAGAGACACCGTGTCACTGGATCCCATGTTATGCGTTTCATACAGTTCAAATATTTAGAAATTGAATAATCCAAAGGTGCTTACAGAACTCATTCTTTAAAATAAGTCCTGGCAAATATTTATATGAAGCAAAGATTTCTTATGCACAGTGAGAGCAGCTCTGCTTCCTGGGTCCCTTCACTTTACCATGACTAGATCCCAAGTTCCTCTGCCTGGTCCCGCTCAGTCTGCCCCCCTTTCTCCTCTCTGTCCCCATCACCCGTGGTGCTTTGCCCTGCTCCCTTGCTGCAGTCCTGCTGGTCCCTGTGCTGTCCCCCAGCAACCAGCCAGCTCCACCTCGGGCCTGCATGGACCCCCCTCCCCAGATGAGGTCCCGCTCCCGCCTCCACCTCATACCTCTGCTGGAAGGTCACTTTCCTGATGACACTTTACAGCAGCTCCCTCTACACACACTGACTCCAGAAGCTCCTTCTCTTGATGGATCTGTGCCACTTCATCTCTCACCTTCTAACACGCTGAGTAATTCGAATTGCCTCCCTCCCCTCAAGTGTAAGTTCTACGCAGGAAGGGATTGTTGCCCGTTTTGTTCACTAGCATACCCCAAGCACACAGCCTGGCGCACAGCAGGCCTCTTAAATTCTGATGTTCCAATGAACTGATGAATCAATACAGCCCACCCTGGAGGCATGGGCAGTCTTGCAGAAGAGGTCTCGGGACTTTTAGACCCAGGGATGGCCAATAGACCCGAGGCCTAAGGACCCTGGCATATGAGAGGTGGGCACGTTGACCTTGATTCCTCAGTGGGGAGGGAAGATTGAGGGTCCCCTGGGGGTGGGTAGCAACAATGAGGGGCATTGTTCCTAGATTCTGAATTAATGCAGAGCTCTATCTAACAGACTTTTCACAGATTGAATTGCGCATTCTTGCACACTTATCTGGGGATCCAGAACTTTTGAAGTTATTCCAGGAATCTGAAAGAGATGATGTATTTTCCACCCTGACTTCACAGTGGTAAGATATATGAGCTCATAATAGTATCAGATCCGCAGGAATGCTGACACGATTTTAAAAGCCTGAAGTTGTTCCAAACCTATTTTCATAAGAAAGAAATTATACTTTTCTCTAGTAGTTAATCTCTTTGAAAAGAAGAGTAGGTAACAAGGATGCCAAGAGTTTCCTAATTATGAAAGAAATGGTAATACTTCACCACTAGAAAGGAAGTCCATTGCAAAAGAATATAATAGAAATATGGAAAAATCAAACGTGAAAGGCACGCACGCCCTCCAGATGAGTGTCACTCAAGACAAAGCCCAGTGCCTGGCAACCTGAGTGGCAGTCGTATCTTCAGCCCCACTGAAGCCCTCACTTGCTGTTTGGGTACAAAACAAGTCTACACAATGCTATGCTTTCTCACTGCCGCCTCATCCTTGCTTTTTTGAGTAAACTTTCATTTTGCCTACTTAGGCTTTTCTTCTTTCGGTTTGAAGCCTGGAACTCCTCCCATCTAAGGCCATGAATGCCTTTCTTCAGGGTGCAGTTGGTCCCGAGGTCCAAAGCCAGCAAGAGCAGGCTCAGACCCTGCCTGCCCCTCCCTGCCCGCCCCCCAGCTCAGCAGCTCTCAGCTTGGGTTGACGCGGTGCCACCAGGTCCCGGTGCTTTCGCCCCGCCCGCCGCTCCCAGGGAGCCACTCCCAGCTGCTCCCGCGGCTCCTCCCTTCTCCTTGGTACGCACTGTTTATTCTTCTTAAAACTGAGATATAATTCACAGACCATAAAATTCAGCCTTTCAAAGTGTACAATTCAGTGGGTTTTAGTACATTCACAAGGTTTTGCAACCATCATCACTGTCTAATTCCAGAACATTTCCATTACCCTAAAGAGAAACCCCACACCCAGTAGCTATCATTCCCCAGCCTTCCCTCCCGCCCGGAAACTACTAATCTATTTTGTCTCTATACATTTGTCTATTCTGGGCATTTCACATTAATGGGATCATACAGCATATGGCCTTTTGTGACTGTCTTCTTTCACTGAACATAATGTTTTCAAGGTTCATCCATGCTGTAGCATGTATCAATACTTCATTCCTTTTCATGGCCAAATAATATTGCATTGCATGGAATAATGTATTCTGTGTATTTCAGTATAAACAAAAAATAATATTCCATTTATTTATCCATTCATCAGTTAATGGGTATTTGGGTTGTTTCCACCTTTTGGCTGTTATGAATAATACCGCTGTGAACATTCATGTACAAGTCTTTGTGTGGAAATATGGTTTCATTTCTCTTGGGTAGATACCTAGGAGAAGATTTTGGGGTCATATGGTAATTCTATGTTTAACTTTTTAAAATTGTGGTAAAATAACATAACATAAAATTTACCATCTTAACCATTTTAAAATGTACAATTCACGTCACAACAGTGGCAACTATATTGAATTTTTTGAGGAATTGCCGGAACAGTTTCCAAAATAACTACTCCATTTTACACCCCACAAGCAGTGTATGGGTTTCCAGTTTCTCCCCCTTCTTGCCAATACTTTTTATCCTGTGTCGTTTTGATTCTAGCCATCCCAGTGGGTGTGAAGTGGCAGCTTTGTTGTTTGATTTGCACTTCCCTGATGACTGCCAATGTTGAGCATCTCTTCTTATTCTCTGTCTTTGTCTCTTTCCCTCCTCTACACCTTTACACAAGTGCACCTGGGTGTTTTGCTCACCCCAGCTTTCTCTGCGTACTTCCTACCAGAAGATGGTCTCTCTTCTGTTTCAGTTCCTGTCCAGTTAGGATGTAAGATAACATAGAATTTTTAAGGCATGTGATAGATTTAATAATACCCCTGCCCTCTCTCCCGAGGCGTGGAAAGTCTTAGAAGATTGTTTCTACCTAGGAAGGAAGAGTATTTTGCTTATTTGTTTCACATATGAGCTTTGTTGCCATCTTAATGCTTTGGTGGAAGGGTGCTATAGATATTCTCCTTGACAGTGTGAAAGAATCTATCTGTGATTCAAGGTGAGTGCTTGTACATAGATCACTAAGCGTGTTTTTTGTTCAGTGGGCCCAAAGCTACTCTGGCTGTTGCTGACCAAGTGTTACAGAAAAATATTTTTGTCAAAGTATCAGGCAAAGGTTGCAACTAAAGCAGTGCCAAGAGGGAAGTGTGCAGCACTGGTGCTTACATCAGAAATGAGGAAAGATCTCAGATAAATCATCAAACTTTCTGTCTCAAGAAACCTGAAAAAGATGATTAAGGAGGAAGAAGGAAGGAAATAGTAAAGATAAGAGCAGAAACCTATGAAATTGAAAAGAGAAAGCAATAGCAAAAATCAATGAAACAAAAGTTGGTTCTTCAAAAAAAAAATCAATAAAATTAATAAACTCTAGCAAGACTGAAAAAAATAAAAATAGAGAAGACACAAAGCACCAATATCAGGAATAGAACAGAGGATATTAGTACAGATTCTGCAGACATCAGAAGGATAATAAGGGAACACTATGAACAACTTTATGCTCAAAAATTCAACAATTTAGAAGAAATGGATCAATTTCTTGAAAACCACAAAGTATCAAAACCCAACTATGATGAAATAGATAACCTGAATAGTCCTATAAACGTTAAAGAAATTGAATGTTTAGTTTAAAATCTCCTGAGAAGGAAATCTGCAGGGCCAGGTGCCTTCCATGGAGTATTTTACCAAAATTTAAAGAATTAACGCCAGTTGTATACAACCTCTTCCAGAAAATAGAAGAAGGAACACTTCCCAATCATACTGTGAAGCCAGTATTACCCTGATACCAAAACCAGACAAAGACTAAAAACAAAATAAAACACAATCCCATGCAGACCAATATCACTCCCAAATTTAGATGTAAAAACCCTCAGCAAAATATTAGCAAACGAAATCCAACAACATCTTAAAATGTTGTATGGGTATAATTATACGCCATGTCCAAGTAGGATTTATTCCAGGTACGCAAGGCTGGTTTAACACTCAAAAATCAGTGTAGTCCACCATGTAGTCAAGCTAAAGAATAAAAATAATATGATTTTATCAATTGACCTACTAGACAAAGCATTTGACAAAATCCAACGCCCATTCATGATAAAAATTCTCAGGAATTTAGAAATAAAGGGGAGCAACCCCAACTTGATAAAGAACATCAGCAAAAAACCTACAGCTAACAGCATATTTAATGGTAAAAGGCTAAATGCTTTCCCCCTAAGATCAGTAACAACTTATTAATATTGAATATTGAAGTTCTGCCCACTAAATAAGGCCAGGAAGAGAAATAAATGGTGTATAAATTGGAAAGGAAGAAATAACACTGCCTCTATTTATAGATGATATGATTGTCTATATAGAAAGTCTCAAAGTATGTATAAGAAAAAACATTTTTTAACTCCTAAAACTAATAAGTGAGTTTAGCAAGGTTGCAAGACACAGTATCAATACACAAAAGCGAATTGCATTTCTATAAACTAACAACAAACATGCAGAAATCGAAATAAAAAATGCAGTACCATTTACATTCACTCCAAAGATAATGGAATACTTAAGTATTCAGTTAACAAAATATGTATAGTATCTGTATGTCTAAAACTACAAAATGCTGATGAAAGGAATCAAAGAAGATCTGATAAATGGAGTGGCATACTGTGTTCGTGGAATGGCAGACACAACGTAGTAAATATGTCACTTCTCCCTAAATTGATCCATGAGTTTAATGCAGTCCCTATTAAAGCCCAAGCAAATTCTGTAGACATAGACAAGCTCATTCTAAAATTTAAATGAAAAGGCACAGGCCCTAGAATACCTAAAACAATCTTGACAAAGAAGAAAGTGGGAGGAATCACACCTGATATTAAGACTTAGTACACAGCAGTTGGGAACTTCGCTGGCGGTGCAGTGGTTAAGACTTCGCCTTCCAATGCGGGGGGTGCAGGTTCGATCCCTGGTTGGGGAGCTAAGATCTTACATGCCTCAGGGCCAAAAATCCAAAACATAAAACAGAAGCAATATTGCAACAAATTCAATAAAGATTTTAAAAATGGTCCACATCAAGAAAATCTTTAGAAGAAAGTGCAGAGTAATCAAGAGACTGTGGTGTTGGCAGAGGAACAGACACATAGACCAATGGCACAGAAAAGAGAACCAGAAATAGATCCACACAAACACGCACAACTGATTGTCGGGAAAGGTATAGAGTCCAGGCAGAAAATAATTCTCTTCAGATTCGTGTTAGGCCGATCACTCACAAAGCCAGCTTGGGAAGTTCATTTCTGCCTTGGATATTGTATATGTCTTTCCTGAATTTTTTTATCTTGTGGTGGTTTTGGGGAGAACTTCAAAAATAAGAAGTTTCTAGTATTTGCATGGTGGTCGCTTCTAATTTCCTACCAGCAGTAGTAATCCAACACTTGTGACTTATACTATAATCAGTTGCTTTGGAAATGATTTTTATGTTCCAAACAGAGGACTAGAATAGCACATGGTGAAACAGCAGCAAATGCACTCTTAAAAATGTTTATTTCATGTAAATGCCTTATTGTTTGAAACACAAAAAGCAAAAAGGCAATTAGATGTACTCTGAAATATTTAGTAACATTTTCAAAGAATAACAATTTTCTTAAAAAAACCTTCAAGAATATGTAGATCATGTATAAAAATGGAGACTTGGAAGAGGTCTTGGAGATCATCTGTAAAGCTATGATGTGACTGATGAAAGTCTGACCCAGAGAGTGGGGCCCTGCCCACGGGTGCACGTCTGAGCCGGGTCAGAGCTGCCTCCTCCAGCTCCAGTGTTTTCACCTGAGCTCGGAAGACACAACCATTCTGCACGGAGGTGGCTTCCTTCACAGTAATCACCACACATGTGCCTGATTAGGTGGTTTCCTAAAAGTTCTACAAGGCAAATAAAAAAGCATTTCTTATTGGTTGTACGTTCAACTCAACATTTTCAGACTGAAACTTAAAAAATAATTTTTCACTGCAGAATATATTAGTTTTTCTTCTGCTTAAGGCTTTTCTTGAGTGCTTTTCTGAGATATTCTCTCGTAAGGCAGGTGTGGTAGATAGTCTTGTGGGCCTCTCTCCTTCTCTGGGGGAAGATGGTGCTTCCCTACCTGTTAGATGTCAGACTTGGGCGTGTGACTTGTTCTGGCTAACAAAACATAAGCAAAAGTGACAAGGGTCATGCCTAAGCTGGGGCTTTAAGCAACTGCACACGGTTCCTCTTGATCTCTTTTGTCTCTATTTTGGCAAAATTGACAGAGGCTGCTCGATCATCCTGCATTATAAATGGTGGACCAGAATGTGATGGAAAGGTGGTGAAGAAGAGAAAGTATTCTTGCTGTAGGCAGTAAGGTTTCAGAGTGATTTATTATGGCAGCATAACTTGACCTATCATAGCATCTACAGGACTGGGTGCCAGGACTAAGAGGCTGCTGTAATGAATCCTGAAACGCGTGGCACTGGCTTTGGGGCCAGGTGGCAGGCAGTGAGATGTTTATTGGAGGCTGGAGGATGGCACTTGGTAAATGGTATGACATTTGGCAAGACTGTCACCTGTGATAACTTGTGAAGCAAATAATACCCTAATGAGCTGAGGTTTGGGGCAGAGTGGGCCAGCAGAATGCTAGAACATGCTTTGGTTGCTGTTGTCTGCATGTGACAAGGTACCATAAGAAAAAACTCAGAAAAGAACTGGCCAGTGTACAAGTAGGAATGAAAAGAAATAAGAAGATTACAGAAAATTGGAGTTTTACATATTTGAATATAGAAATGATTCTCATCTCCAACCAGTAAAAGATGAATCTGAAGAGGGCTTTGAACAACGAAGGCCAGTTAAAACACTGCCTTTAACAAATGAAAGGTATGGCTTTGATGCCTACTGTTAACATCTCTGAAAGAAGGTGGCACCCATACATCCTTACAGTTAGACAACACAGCGCTGAACGCAGAGACTAATGCCAGCTTTCCCCCAAGTTCCTGATAAGCTCCAGGCACCTGCGGTGGAGTCTGGAGAGAGGATGCAGCTCTAAGCGAATTGTGGGAACGTCTGTTGGCACGTGGAGCTGACTGGAGTTAAATAGGACTTACTGTGTTTCTGAGCACTGTACTTACCAAAGAACCTCCAGTCTGGGCCAAAGGAGACTGTGATTGCAAACCTGGGCCCCACGTATTCTACAGCCAAGAAGCAGTCCGGGAAATACGCTCGTTCCCCCAAGGAAAGAAAATCCTTCAGTGCCTTCTTACATGCAGCCAAGAAAGATAATGGAAAAAGAAGTCCCAGGAGTGGAGCAAATGGCCATGGTGAGCAAGGGACTGAGCAAGGGTCCTTTGTGAGAAGGGCCCCTTCAGCACCTACCCAGTGAGAATTCAGAGTTGCTGTGGACCAATGACGCCCATGTGTCTCCCACTCTTCCCCTTTCCACATGGGAGTGCTTATTGTGGGCGTCCTGTCCCTGCCCCACCGTTGCATAGCACATGTGTGGAGTGAAAGGTAGACTTGACCTTGGCCTCCAGATCAAGAGGAGCCCCGTCAAGACCTGATATAAAGATGATCACAAAATCCTGACGCCCTATCAGATGGAACTTGGAATCGTCACTCTTGTCAAGGGGGAGGAAAGCCAGTATGTGTGGTCAGAAGGGCGGAGTGTGGTGGAATGTATTATTATTCAAGCATATTTGCTATCCCTCCCTAGAGGAAGAGTGTACTTCCTTGCCCGTTGACTCAGGCTTGGCCATGTGACTTGCTACCAATGACATGTGAACAGAAATGACATTTGTCACCAATGGGTAGAAATTTTAAGAGCCAACACATGGTTATCCGTATTTTCTTCTTCCTCTGCCATGACAAGCATCATTGTTCCAGATGTAGGCTAGACTCTGCTCCTGAATCACAGAATGCAGATGACATGGAGCAGAGCCTCAGCTGACCTGTGTTGGACATGTTGCATGAACAAGAAATAAGCCCTTGTGTTTGTAAGCCTCTGAGCATAGCCTAGCCTGTCCTTACTGTACAGCAAAGGTGCAACCATTTGTGTTGTCAGTGTTTGGGTATGTCTCTCTTAAAAATGAGCTTAAATACCACATCCTATCTGAGTGCATCAGGAGGAAGGTGTAGGGGAGGTCGTGCTAACGTTCAAGGGCATGTGGCCTATGAACTTGGTTTCACTATCATGTGGCAGTGTGACCCAGGACCCTAAACCACAAGGTCCCAAGGAGACTTTTCATCACCGTTAGTGGCAACCCAAAAGAGCTCCCCTCCAAAGCTGTTCTTGGCCTTCCAGGCAGAGACCCTCTCAGGTGGTCACCAAAAGTCAGCCTAGAGTACACAGAGCACTCACATAATTCTCTTCAACACTAACCTGCTTACCCAGAGATTAATGAAGCCTTGTACAACTCAGTGATGAAGTACTGGATTATATGTCCTGAAACATAGCTAGTTTAGTTTTTTTAAGTTGTAATTTATGAGAAAATTAAAGGATGAATTTCTAGTTAAGATATAAAAAATCATAAGACTATTGCTCTAACCCTAACAATCAAACCAAGATAAATAAACTACAAAATTAGTTTTTCTAAACTTACCAGAAATCTGAGGATACAGCTGAGTTACAGAGCTCCAGAAAGTGATGAGCCCTTCACAGAAAAGAAGAAACCCCTGGCTTCTCTCATCCCTGGTGGAGTGGCAGGAGGAGGAGGAATCTGCCATAGAGGGGATAAGAAGAGACCATCTAAACCCTACTTGTACATGGGCTAGTGTGACAGAATTCTAAAGAGAACCTTGAAAGCCACCGGAGGGAAGAAGACATTATATACAAAGAACAACACAAAATACAGCTGACTTTTTACAGAAACGGCAGAGACCAGAAGACGATGGAACAAACATCCTTACCGTGCTGAAAGAAACATTCAATCTAGATTTTTAGATCCAGACAATTATCTCTCAAAAATTAAGGCAAAATAGAGACAATTTAAGATTTACAAAATCTGAAAGAATGTGTCTTAGTAGACCTGCTCTACTAGAAATGCTACTAGAAGTTCTTCAGGCTCAAGAGAAATGATACCTCATGAAACTGGATCTTCAGGAAGGAATGAAGAACACCAGAATGGGTCAATACCAGGATAAATATAAAAAACATTTTCATCTTTATTTTACATAGTTTATTTTATATATATTTTATATAGTTCTATGTATAATTTATATATAGTTTGAATTCTTGAAAAGACTAAGATTTTTAAAAAGTTTGTAACATAGATCTAAAATATAAGGCATTAAAAAGTACAAAGGGTAGGAAAGGGAGTAAATGGAATTATACTATTTTCAGGTTCTTACACTGTGAAGTATTACAATATTATTTAAAGGTAGACTATGATGACTTAAAGATGCATACCGTAATTTCTAGGGCAGCCTCTAAAACAATACCAAAAGAAGTATAACTTAAAAAAATCAGTGGAGGTAGGGGCTTCCCTGGTGGCTCAGTGGACTCCATGCTCCCAGTGCAGGGGGCCTGGGTTCCATCCCTGCTCAGGGAACTAGATCCCACATGCATGCCGCAACTAAGAGTTCATATACCGCAACTAAGGAGCCCGCTTGCTGCAACTAAGGAGCACACATGCTGCAACTAAGGACCCCGCCTCTTGCAACTAAGACCTGATGCAACCAAATAAATAAAATAAATTTTAAAGTAAAGTAAATTTTTAAAAAAATCAATGGAGGCAATAAAATGGGATATTAAAAAATATGCGATTCACCCAAAAGAATTCAATGAAAGAGAGACAGAACAAAATGCAAATGGGGTAAATGAAAATCAAATACCAAGATGGGATGCTAACACTGCAAAACAAAGAGTGTGACCAGAAATAAAAACATTTCATAACGATGAAAGACTGACTCATCAAGAAGACACAGCAGTCCTAAATTTGAATGTATCTAATAAGAGAACTTCACAATACTTGAAGCAAAAATTGACAGAACTAAAGAGAGAAATAGAATTTACATTTCATTCATTCCTCCACTGAAAAGTCTTACTGCATTTCCCAGAAGGGAAACTTATTTTCAAATGAGGTTTATTTTATTTTTTTATAAATTTATTTGTTTTATTTACATATTTTTGGCTGCATTGGGTCTTCATTGCTGCACGCGGACTTTCTCTAGTTGCTGTGAGCGGGGCTTACTCCGCTGCGGTGCGTGGGCTTCTCATTGCAGTGCTTCTCTTGTTGCAGAGCACAGGCTCTAGGCACACGGGCTTCGGTAGTTGTGGCGTGCAGGCTTTGTTGCTCCGCAGCCTGTGGGATCTTCCCAGACCAGGGATCGAACCCATGTCCCCTGCACTGGCAGGCAGATTCTTAACCACTGAGCCACCATACATAATTAGGATGTCATGTTGTATCATTTGGATTATTGCTCTTTTAGGATACAATTTATGGCACTGATTTCAAGATACACGCATTGTTAAACATTTGATGACCACAGATTATTATTTTTTTCCTAGATCCTGTGCAGTGCTTCCATAAGAAAGTTCTGCCATAATGATTAATTATAACAAAGGACTCTTCTCTTGATTAGCTCTGCTTCAGAGGTTTTGTTTTGTTTTTTCTTATCCAGTCACTTTCTCCTTAGTGGTATTGTTTAATCTTTCGGATTCTTCTATTAAAAAGTTGATCAGGGACTTCCCTGGGTGCAGTGGTTAAGAATCCGCCTGCCAATGCAGGGGACACGGGTTCCATCCCTGGTCCAGGAAGATCCCACATGCCTCAGAGCAACTAAGCCCACACGCCACAACTACTGAAGCCCGTGTGCCTAGAGCCCATGCTCTGCAACAAGAGAAGCCACCGCAGTGAGAAGCCCATGCACCACAACGATGAGTAGCCCCTGCTCGATGCAACTAGAGAAAGCCCGCGCACAGCAACGAAGACCTAACGCAACCAAAAATAAATTAATTAATTTAAAAATACTATTAAAAAAACTATATAAAAAAAAAGATCAGATCTCTGGCACATTTAATTCCTACCAATATTCCTACAAGTGCTGGCAATTTTAAAACAGTTTAGTGTTTTATCACCTCTCAGAGCTTCCTAAGGTTACATATTCTCCCAGACAGGACAGTAGTGACATGCACAGGTTAATAGACAAAGCAAAATCGCCAACGCCTGTTGACGAAGAGCCACCACCTTCAGTGGGACGGAGTTATTACTATTCTTCTTGTCAAAGAGGAGAGAGTCCTGGCCTGCCCGGTGACCATAGCCATGTGGCTGATTCCCCGCCGAGGTGCCGAGAGCTGTGTGGCTCGGATAGGGCCACCCCCAGCCTCTGTCCCCCGGGCAGCTCTGATCAGCACAGCTGAGTCTCAGCATTTGGGCGACAGAGTCTCACTACACCCCTCAGGGTGGAAAAACTGGGACAAAATCGCCTGGAGAGTTTTCTCAAATTGTAAAGGACTTCAATACACGTAATGCAATGAGTACCTTACTTTGGAGCTGTAATAGAGATTCAGAAGGAAAAGCAGCAGAATCTGCACTTTGTTTTGACTGCCTGTGCCCAGGAGGTTTCTCTCCCTCTTTCTTCTCTGCTTTCTATCCCTTTCACGGTAAAAAAACCACAAAACACGAATTCTTGCTGATTCTTACTATATGCCTTGTGTTGTTTCAGGCACATCTCACTTAATGCCTGTGACAATGTTATTCCCCACGTTTTGGATAAACTGACACAGAGGTTGTTAAACTTGCCAGAGGTCACAGGGTCGCTGCCTTAGCAGCACGATCCACAGCCAGCGGGGTGGGTTCTAGGGCCGTGGTTCTTAACCCTTAGGGTTTCAGGGAGTCCATGCCCCACACCTCTTTCTCAGCCTCCTACGTCTAGAGCTGTGATAGTCAGAGCCTCCACCAGGATTTCAATTTCAAGAGGGGCCATTTGCAGAGGTGTGGCTGGGCGAGCAGCCAGGAGTGCTTGGAGAAAGGCAGTCCCGGAGCCTGGTAAGCGCCGGCAGGGCCCCGGGCAGCTGGTGACAGAGCCCGGAGGTCACATGAGGTCACAGACGCTGTCAGGGCAGCAGCAGCCAGGTGAGGGGCAGGAACACTCGGCGCCTCCTTCTCACCTTCCCACCTGCCGGTGCCCCTGCTGGCCTAACCTGTGATGCCAGAGGGCACCAGAGCCATCTGCGGAGTCCGGTCCCTCAGGACACAAGACAGTGCAGGGATTTAGGGAGAAACCCCACTGAGAAGGATGTCCAGGGAATGAAATCCAAACACTGCCAGCTTTATTCTGATGCAGCCGATGGGAAAGCACAGCTTGCACCGTGGTCAGATGGACTGGTCCCTAAACTGGACCCAAGTCCACACGGCAGAAGTTGCCCTGCAAGGGCAGGGCTCCCCACATGGGAGGACAGACCCGAACGCGTCCGAGCTGGAGCCACCTGGCCAACTTGCCGGTTAGCCAGGCCGCCCTCCCACGGGGATAAGAGAGGAGGCATGGGCGGTGGGGCCTGCACCTTCTGCTCCCAGTGAAGGGATTCCCAAGGCTTTATCCAGGGCCCTTTTCCCTCCCCTGGTTCCATCTGGGCTGCAAGTCCACCTGTGCCCTTGGCTACCGGGAATAAGGACGCCCAGCTCCTGGGATGATCATCCAGTTGCCCGCTCAGCAAATAACTGAATGTCAATCACGCGTTGATACAGCTGCGAGAAGACGGCAGCCATGCCCACAGAGCCTGCAGAGGACATTGCACAATGCAGCCGAAAATTTCGTTGTGATGGTCTAGAGGCCATACGGGCGAAGTCCAGGGCGCCGCACAGTCAGGAAGCCTTCCTTGAGGAGGTGAGGTGGCACTGGGCTCTCGGGAGCGAGGAGAAGGTGGGGAAGGAAGGTGGCTGACGGCACAGGGAGCGTGGAGACCTTGGAAAACAGTGGCGTGTCCTCACAGCACCTCTGTCCTGAGCTCCAGGCCAGCGACTCTGGGTCTCAGCGGCGGTTTCCCTGGCTGTCCCAGGACACTTCAGACATGTCTGGAGAGAGCTCGGCACCGGGGCCCAGTCCCTGCAGGGGCCGTCCTGACTCTCCCCTTCCTCCCTCCCAACACCCTGTTCCAGCCAGGCCCGTGGTCCACTTACTGGGCCTCTTAAGTCTGCGACCTCAGCTCAGGCCTCGTTCCTGCCCACACAGCTTCCTGACGGCCCTGCTCCACATCCACCTCCAGCTTCCTCCACCTTATCTCTCCGAGATGCAGTCAGACCACGTGGCCCCTCTAGGCCCCCCCGGCTGATGACTGTCACCCACCCCAAGCCAACAAAGCACAGCAAGCCAGGCACGAGCCCCAGAGCAGCCCTGCGAGACCCAGGACCCAGATGAGCGGTTCACCACCACTCTCCACGGTCGCTCTGGTTGGTGTGACAGAGGAGAAGCGTGACAGCCGGAAAGGAAGAGGCAAAAGGACCATTTGGGGCAATGGTGGGATGGCCTGCCTGGGAAGCTAAGAGAACAAACTGAAAGAAAATGTTGGTCCTAGGATCCGCAAGAAGACCAGGTACAAGTGGACCTACAGAAATTGCTTCCCAAATATAAACAACAACGAGTTAGAAACTGTAATGGTAAAAAGCATGCAAAGAGAAAGACATAATACCTATGGTAAACTTAAGCAAAAGTGTGCAAAATCTAGATGAAAAGAAGTTAAAAATAGAGAAACACAGAAAAGAAGATAGGGAATCTCATTTTTATAAAGATATTATTTACACTAATGTATAGATATAGAAATGTCCTAATAAATGTGCCAGAAATACCAGTAGGATTTTTTAGTAACTAGACAAATTAATCTGTAGTTTATGATGCAAAAATAATCCATAATAATCATGAAAAAAAATTTTAAGAGGAACAATAAGGAAGGCCAAGTCCTACGAGATATTAAGATTTATTATTAAAGCCACAGTTACTAAAACATCATTATAGGATACAAAATGGGAT
This sequence comes from Pseudorca crassidens, assembly GCF_039906515.1. Lineage (NCBI taxonomy): Eukaryota > Metazoa > Chordata > Mammalia > Artiodactyla > Delphinidae > Pseudorca > Pseudorca crassidens. The sequence goes on along the minus strand of NC_090299.1, from coordinate 1,296,049 downwards.
AGATCAATTTAAGAACAAAGTCCCAGAATAGACATACACGCACACGCACACGCACACGCGCACACACACACACACACACACACACACATATAAATTAATACTTGATAAAGGAGATGTTAAAGTGAAAAATGGGCTCTCAAATGATTTGTTAAATAATCCTCTGATGGCCGTGGATTTTTATTTAACCAATATTGTGTGTATTGGAAGAAGAGACTGCCAGTAACACTTTTCTTATTTGACAGCCAAGTCTTATTTATAAGTATTTATACGAATTAGGAACACAGACATGCCAACTTTAGCATTATTCCCAGGGCAAAAAAATGATCAAGCAACAACCTATCAAAATGACAGGAGTCTTTTGAGATGATTCCCACAGGACCCAGCAGCAGACTGTGAAGTCTGGGGGCCTTTCGAGACTTCCAGGGGGAAATTCGTGAGAGAAAAGGGACGTTTGCTGCTGTTGAGGGATTCATGCCGGATTTCATACTTCTTGGAAAACCAGGAAGGACATTCATGTGAAATTCCCCATTTAGCGTCTTTTCAAATCGGATCTATGAATGCTGTTTCTTCCTCCACAGCTGCACAGAGGGAACATCTCCTTCATTTCTTTCTTAGATGCTTTTTTTTTAAATTGTAGAAACTTGCACTTTTATGGCCAGACTCGAATTTCTTTAATTAGCATCGTGAGCACAAAGCAGACCCGTAGGGATGACCTTGGTGAGAAGAAGTGCGGAGGAACCTGAGGAGGGGTTTACGCACCTAAGTGTCTTCTTCAGGGTCGTCCACGTGCACCCAGACTAAGGGGCTGCCCCGTTCGGTCACACGAGGGTCGTGGGAGCGCGTGTGGAACCAGCTTCAGAGGAATGGCAGGCAGACCTCGGTGACGCGCTCATCCGTTCATAGTTCAGAGTGACATGAAAGGGTTGGTCAGAGCTCTCTGTTCAAGAGCGGAGTGTTGGCCTGTGGGCCTCACTTCAGAATGACCAGGCTCCTGGGCACAACACACTGGGGACCCCCCAAGCACCCAAATACAGAGGTCACTTTTCTAGGGCCTTCAGTTTCTGTAGAGAGTTCTCTGGTTCATTTTACTCATCATCATCATCTCTCTGGGGGAGCAGATGCCCGGCTAGACTCATGTTGACCGTGTGGGGCTGGGGGCGATGGGTGGTGAGTCAGAGAGAGGGCGCCTGACCATCTGTCCCCCTCCTGCCTTCAGCCCCTTGTCTCTCTCCTGCCTGGGGCTGTACCTGATGGATGGTCCCAGTTGCAGAGCCTTCCTGGGCTCCGCTGGGCCCAGAGCTCCCCCTGGGCTGTCACCCCTTGTGCACGTCCTAAGATGCAGCTGTGCCTGCTGAAAGCCGCTCTCCCATTCTCTTCTTTCTCGTAGATTTATACCTTTCAACTCCTTTGCTCTATTTTAGTGGAATCTCAGGAGGGAGCAGGTAGACATGTCTGACTAGTGTGCCATCTTTAACTAGGACCCTATCGATTGGTTTTCAGCAAGGAAGCGTTTACATTTCACTGTGGCTCTTGGGGGGGGGGCGGAGAAAGGCAGAGGGGCTGTTTCGTCTTCTGGGCTCGTGTCGGGGAGAAGTCGGTAGAGGTGGCAGAGCCAGCAGGTGTGGAACTGACCACACCTGGGATGTGGGGAGGGGGACGGTGAGTCCAGGGTGAGCACTTGGTGGGTGAAGGGCAGGTGAGAAGCCGGTGTGGCTGGTGGAAACAAGAGTCTGGTCTTGAACCTGGGGAACTTGAGCCGTCTCTGCAGCATCCACGTGGAAATACCAAGAGGGAAGTTCCAGGACCGAGGCCCAGAGGGAGGCCTGGGGGCTTGGTGGACGCTCAGCAAGTGGTCACTGTGGGACCACGTGTGCCCTCCTTGTGCACATATCTGAGGGGGGCCAGTCTGATTTACTGTCGCCCTAGCAGCCCCTGAATGGCCCTCACCTCACCTAAACGGGGGTGAGCAGGCGGAGGGGTGCAGGCTGCATGGGGGAGGGGGGAAGGGGTGGCAGTGAGGCCTCGCCTCTGGCCAGAGCTTGGAGTCAGGCTGGAAGCTGAGGAGTGCACGGCCCTGACCCATGACCCAAGGCCATAATCTGCCATCAGGGTTCGCCTCTTCCCCGGGCCACAGAGGAGACTGCCGCGGCTCACGTGGTCTGACGAGGCAGTAGTAACCCCGCGGCTGGGCTCAAGGGCAGCAGGGGCCTCTGCTGCTCAATCAGCTCTCCCTCTGGAGAGCGTGCCTCACTCATTAAGGGCTCCAGGAGCGTGTTTTCTGGGGCAAAATTTAGTAAAGAGCTCAAGGACTGATCTTCTGCTTTCTCCGGGATAAAAGTCATCAATTCTTTTTTTTTTTCAAATTTGTTACAGGAAATCAGGATTTTTTTTTTTTTTTTTTTTGGGGCCACATTGGGTCTTCGTTTCTGTGCACGGGCTTCCTCTAGTTGCGGCGAGCGGGGGCCACTCTTCATCGCGGTGCGCGGGCCTCTCACTGTTGCGGCCTCTCGTTGCGGAGCACAGGCTCCGGATGCGCAGGCTCAGTAGTTGTGGCTCACGGGCCCAGTTGCTCCGCGGCACGTGGGATCTTCCCAGACCAGGGCTCGAACCCTTGTCCCCTGAATTGGCAGGCAGACTCTCAACCACTGCGCCACCAGGGAAGCCCCAGTCGTCAATTCTTATACATGGCTGGTGGGTAAAATGCTGTAGCCACTGTGGAAAACAGCCTGGCACTTCCTCAAAAAAAGCAAATGTAGGGCTTCCCTGGTGGCGCAGTGGTTGAGCGTCCGCCTGCCAATGCAGGGGACACAGGTTCGTGCCCCGGTCCGGGAGGATCCCACATGCCGCGGAGTGGCTGGGCCCGTGAGCCATAGCCACTGAGCCTGTGCGTCTGGAGCCTGTGCTCCGCGGCGGGAGAGGCCACAACAGTGAGAGACCAGTGTACCGCAAAAAAAAAAAAAAAAGCAAATGTAAAGTTACCATATGACCCTGCCATTCCCTCCTAGGCATATGTCTAAGAGAAATGAAAACATGTCCACCCAGAGACTTGTACTTGAGTGTTCGTACAGCACTATTCACAACAGCCGAAAGCTGGCAACAACCCAAATATCCACCAACAGCTGAATGGAAACCACAGTGTGGTCCACGCACATGGTGGACTGTTATTCAGCCATAAAAAGGAGCAAGGCACTGATGCACGTTACTACACGGATGAACCTAGAAAGCATGCTGCATGAAAGAGGCCAGTCAGAAAAGAGCACATGGTGTAGGAGTCCGTTATATGAGATGAGATGTCCAGAGCAGGCAAGTGTATAGACAGAAAGCAGAGCAGTGGTGGCCAGCAGCTGGGCTGTGACAGGGATGGAGAAGGACTGATTACTGGTATTGGGTTGGGTTTGTTTTTTGACTAATGAAGATATTCTGGAATTAGATAGTACTCATTTGTTGACAGAGCATTGTGAATATACTAAAAACCACTGAATTGTGCGTTGTAAAAGGATGCGTTTTACAGCATGTGAATTATATCTCAATAGTAAGAAAAAGGTGGAAATAATCAGTTCCTCCCCCTCACAGTATTTTTAATTATAGTGAGAAATGAATGGAAATATGGGTACAGAGTTTCAGTTTGGGATGATAAAAAAGTTCTGGAAATAAATACATAGTAGTGGACTTCCCTGGTGGCGCAGTGGTTAAGAATCTGCATGCCAATGCAGAGGACATGGGTTCGAGCCCTGGTCTGGGAAGATCCCACATACCGTGGAGCAACTAAGCCCATGCACTACAACTACTGAACCTGTACTTTAGAGCCTGTGAGCCACAGCTACTGAGCCCATGTGCCACAACTACTGAAGCCTGCACGCCTAGAACCCGTGCTCCGCAACAAGAGAATCCACTGCAATGAGAAGCCCGCGGACCGCAATGAATAGTAGCCCCCGCTCACCACAGCTAGAGAAAGCCCACGCACAGCAACAGACCCAACACAGCCAAAAAACAAAAAGCCAAATAAATAAATGCATAGTAGTGATTCACAACATTGTGAATATACTCAATGCCAGTAAAGTGTGCAGTTAACATGATTAAAATGATAAATTTTAAGTTACGTATATTTCATAATGACTCAACCGAGGGAACCATTCCTGAGTTGCGCACAAGCCATTGTAAATGAGAGCCTTCGGACCCGAGGAAATTCAGAGGCCCTTACAAATGTCTGTAAGTCCTGGCTCGAGTGGGGCCTGCAGAGGACAGCTCCCGCCTGGCCGCCCTGCCCACGATGACCGCCCGCTGTGAGCCTCTCGTCCCCTCTCTGCAGTCACACTAGTTCTCTGCCTGCCTCAAGGGCGGGGGAGGTGCAGACAGGCCTGGCCAGTGGAAAGCACAGCTGCCAGGTGCTGTCCGAGGTCTGGGCGCGCCCTCAGGCCTGGCTCTCGGGCCAGTGTCAGATCCCCAGGAAGTTCGCTTTGGCTGGAGGCCAGTGTCTGTCTGCTTCCACGAGCTGGACGGCGGGTTCGAGTCTGCCCTGCGTCCCTCCCCGCCCCCCAGCTGAGCCCCGCGCTGCGCCCAGAACCTGTGTCCTCTGTCCTGGCCTCTCCTCAGTGTGTGCAGACTTTGTGTTTGCCAGTCTCTTCTGTGGAAAGGGATGTCTTGTGATCTGTTTTTACATTTTACAGGACTAATAAGGTTCTCTTAGTTAGCCCTTCCAATTTCTACTTTTAGAAATTATTTGTTTGTATCTTTTGCCCAGTTTTCTATTAGCTTCTTTTTCTTAATGACTAGTAGAGGTTCTTTGTATATTCTGGATATCACCTTATTTCCCCAGTGTCTAATTTTTAATTTTCTCTTAACTTATGATGCTTTTTATCATACAGGATTTTCAAATTGTGATGGAGAGTACTTTATCATTATTTCTTATTATGGTTTATATTGTTTGTGTCTTTTTATCAATACTCTTCTATTTGGGAAACTTATATTCTCCTTTGTTTTCTTTAACTTGATTTAAAATTTGCTCTTTTTTTTTTTCATGTGTAGGCTTTTAAATCCATCTGGACTTGGATTTTTTGATTTTGTGATACATGAAAACAAAGAGCTAATTTGATCTTTTCAAACAGGGCAAGTCAGTCGCCCCAGCACTATGTGTGGGCATGTCTGTGCTGTACCCACGGCCGGCCTCTGTCATGCACCGGGGCCCACGGGCTACAGGCCTGCCTCTAGGCTTTCCGTGCTGTTACGTATACATGTTTATCCTCATATTTTCTTGATACCTTCATTTGTCTCTAGCTTATTTTTGTGTATGATATGAAGTAGGCATTTAACTTTATAATTGTCCAAGTAGTTAATTAATTCCAACCCAATAGAGATTTGAAATGCCAAATCATAGACTCTACTTCTATGTACACTGTGGCCTGTTTGGGGCTTTTCGTTTTCTTCTGCTCACCTGTGTGTCTTTCGTCAGTGTCAGTACTGAGCTTTCCCTGTCGTACACGACCGCCATTACCATTTGTTCGCCCTTCGTAACATCATCAGGACTGTTCTCACGTGGATTGTTTTCGGATGGACTTTAGAATCACTTTATAAAGTTCTCACTTTAGAGTCGCACTGATACTCTAATGATAAAACTTGCCATGGGGACTCGGCGTCTTTTCAGTGTCTTTTCAGTGCAGTGTCTCATCTTCAGGAGCGTGGCCTGCTCTCCATGCACCCCATGAGGTCCCCTCCTTCATAAAGAGCTGGCACATTTCTTCTTAAACTCACTGTCAGGTATTGGGGGGTTTTTTGCTATTGTGAATGCTGTCCTTTTATTATATTTTCTATCTCAGTACTGGTAGGAAAGTTGCTGATTCTTTTGTATTTACGGTGAGATTTTTTTTTTTAATGGCCTAATTTTTCTGTAGAATTACTATTGGTTAGAAAACAGTTTAATTGCCAAATGTTAAAAATAACAAGAACCAAATAGCCATAAGCCCACTAGAGTTCCTCTTGTTTTTTCCCCACATATTTGTCTACAGTTTTGATTAAAGAAACCAATCATACTATATATGCTATTTTGTAAACTAGAGTAGTGTTATCTATTTTTAAAATAAACTTTTTATTTATTTTGGTTGCGTCGGTTCGTTGAGGCATGTGGGATCTTTCGTTGCGGCACTCGGGCTTCTCTCTAGTTGTGACATGTGGGTTTTCTCTCTCTAGTTGAGGCGTGCGAGCTCAGTAGTTGTGGCACGCAGGCTTAGTTGCCCCGAGGCATGTGGGATCTTAGTTCCCTGATCAGGGATGGAACCTGCATCCCCTGCATTGGAAGGCAGATTGTTTACCACTGGACCACCAGGGAAGTCCCCCAAAATAAACTTTTTATTTTAGAACAGTTTTAGATTTACATAAAAATGGCAAAGATAGTACAACAGGTTCCCATATGTCCCACACCTAGTTCTCTCTATTATTAATCTTGGATTAATATAGTACATTCGTTACAGTTAATGAACCCAGTGCTGATATATTATTATTATCAACTAAAGTCATACTTTATTCATATTTCCTCAGTATTTCCATAATGTCCACTTTCTATTCCAGGATCCCATATTGCATTTAGTCGTCATGTCCCCTTAAGCTCCTCTGGGCTGTGACAGGTTCTCAGACTTTGCTTGTCTTCAATGACCGTGACAGTTTGGAGGAGTGCTGGTCAGGTGTGTTGTAGAATAGCTCTTAACTGATGTTTGTCTATGTTTCTCTCGTGGTTAGACCCGGGATACGGGTTCCGGGAAGGGAGACCAAAGAGGTGGCATGCTTTCTCCTCGATCACGACAAAGGTTCATACTGTCAACATGACCTACCACTGTTGGTGTCGACCTTGATCACCTGGCCGAGGTGGTGTTGGCCAGGTTTCTCTACTATAAAGTTCCTCTTTTATCCCCCTAGTCACTAACCGCAGCCCACCCTTATGGAGTTGGGAGTTAGGCTCCGTCCTCTTGTGGACCGAGTATCTATGTGAGTTATGTGGGATTCTTCTGCGTGGGCAGTGTGTCTATTCTCCCTTATTTATGTATTTATTCAGTCACTTATTTATATCCGTATGAACTCATGGACATTTATTCTATCCTTTGGGTTATAATCCAGCATGACATTGTTTATTTTGTTATTCACATTATTCCGGCTTTGGCCAGTGGAAGCTCTTTCACTTGGCTCCTGTGTCCCTTTGACTTAACCTCTTCAGTGTGTGTGTGTGTGTTTATCACTTCCTTACTCTCTGGCACTACAGGATGCTCCAGGCTCATCTTGTGTGTTTCCTGCCACAGTCGTAGAATCAGCCGTTGCTCAAGGAGCCCTGGTTGCTTTCACTGGAGGTGGTATCAGAAGCCAAGATCTGGGTGCTAGGGGGTGTCCTTGCTTCTAGGCCCTCTCAGCTGACAGAGCAAGGAGATATGTGTGTGTACGCTGCCCTGTGTGTGTACCCATACCTATAAATGTTTCTATGTGTAGCCATCCGTGTCTGTGTGAAGCCACACATGAGTCCACACTGCTGTCTCCAACTCTAATCCACCACATGGGTCATTCTAGCCTCCTCCCTTGCTTATCTATCTGGCATAAATTTAAGTTTACCGAGACCTCTATAGCATATTTTCATTTCAGTAAATATTCTTCTACAAAAGTGTCAAATAGCTATATGGGATTTCACTGTATAGATGTGCACTAATTAAAACAATTTCCCAAATGCCTTCTTAATAAATATCTTCAAACCAAATCTATTTCCTTAGGATAAATTCCTAGAAAAGGAATTTTGGGGTCAAAGAGTATATGCTCATTTTAAGGATTTTGATGTATACTCCCCAAATGCCTTCCAAAATGGTTGTAATAATTTACTCTCCCACCAGAAGTATATCACAGTGCCCTTTTACCTGCACCTGTGCTAACAGCACATATTTCAGTTTTGCTTAATGTTTGCCAACTTGCTAAGTGAAAAACTCTCTTATTAATTCACTTAATTGCATTTTCTTAATTATTTTTTTGAATTTATTTTATTTGTTTTTGGCTGTGCTGGGTCTTCGTTGCTGCGTGCGGGCTTTCTCTAGTTGTGTCGATGGGCTTCTCATTGTGGTGGCTTCTCTTGTTGCAGAGCACAGGCTCTAGGTGCACAGGCTTCAGTAGCTGTGGCGCGTGGGCTCAGTAGCTGTGGCTCAGGGCTCTACAGCGCAGGCTCAGTAGTTGTGGTGCACAGGCTTAGTTGCTCTGCGGCATGTGGGATCTTCCCGGACCAGGGCTTGAACCCATGTCCCCTGCATTGGCAGACGGATTCTTAACCACTGTGCCACCAGGGAAGCCTGCATTTGCTTAATTATTAATGGAAGCTGAACTTTTATTTATTCATTGATCATTTCTTTTTCTTCTGTGAATTGCCTGTTCATATCATTTGCCCATTTATATCAGGATTTCTTTTTCTTATTACTTTTCAGGAGCTCTTTCTGTAATAAATGTTATTAGCCCTTCAGCAATTATGAAATAAACATTTCTCCCTGTTTTTTAATTGGCCTTCAATTATGTTAATTTTTTTTAATGTTCAAACATTTAAAATTTTATACCATAAAATCTATTAGTCCTTTTATTGCTTGTTTTTGGTTATCATCTTTAAAATACTATTTCCCATCCCCAAATCATATAAATAGTCAAGTGCATTTTTCTGTCTTTGTGATTTAATTTGTTAAATCGAAAGGTTTGATCCATATGGAATTTATTCAGCTTATGGTGATTTGTAGGGGATCTGCCTCCATTTTGTGAGTTTCAGGTTTACAAGGTTGAGATAATCATACTCAACAGTTAATGACACATGATCATATTTGGTCTTGGAAAGGCCCTTTGCTGTTAAAAAAAATCATAGGAAATTAAGAAATGTTTGGAAATTAATGATAATAAAAAATACAATATGTGAAAACTTGTGGGACACAAAAGCAGTAGAGGGAAATTTAGTACTTTAAATACATTTTTCAGGAAACGGAAAGTAAAAACAAATGACATAAGTATTCAACTCAATAATCTGGAAAAAGAACAAGTCCAAATTTTTCTAACTACACAAAAAAGTCATTTATAAAGGGCAGCAATTTTAAAAATCAAGAAGAAAATCGAAAAAAATAAAATACTAATTATTTTCCTTTTATTATTAATTTATTAGTGTATTGTAGTATAGTTAAGAATATAATTTGTGTAATATGGGTCCTTTGGTAGTTAATGAGGCTTCATTTTTGGCCAGGTATGCATCCTTACTTTATTGGTCGTGGAGTTCTATGTATGTCTCACAACCTGAGCTTATTAATTGCTCTGTTCAGGTCTTAAATTTCTCTTTTTGTTTGCTTGCTCACTTGTTTGACCTACAAGTTTCTGAGAGGAGTATGCTAGAATATCCAGTTTTACAATTGTTGATCTATCTGTTTCTCCCTGTGGTTTTGTTTTGTTTGGTTTTTGGGTTTTTTTGCGGTACACGGACCTCTCACTGCTGTGGCCTCTCCCGCTGAGGAGCACAGGCTCTGGATGCGCAGGCTCAGCGGCCATGGCCCACGGGCCCAGCCGCTTCGCAGCATGTGGGATCTTACCGGACCAGGGCACGACCCTGTGTCCCCTGCATCAGCAGGCGGACTCTCAACCACTGCGCCACCAGGGAAGCCCCTTGTAGGTTTTTTCTTGAGAGGTTTGAGACTGAATTGTTAGGTGTTTATATGTTTTTGATGTATGTATCTTCTTGTTTTATTTTCAACAGAATGTAATCTTCTTTGTCCTTTATGACTTTTTCTTGGTTTAAATTAAATGTTGATCAATGTTAAGATTTCTCTTGGAGCATACTTGTATTTTTTTTTCTTGTGCTTTTATTTTAACCTTTATGTATCTTTTTGTACGTTATATTGAAATTTGCATATTCAGTCTATGAGTCCCTTTCTCTTAACTGGTGAATGAACATTTCTTGTAATTACTGATATATTAAGCCTTTTCTATCTTCTTATGTTATATTTTCATAACATATATGAGTTTCCTTTTCTTTCCTATTTTCCATTGATTAGATCATGCTTTCTTCTGCTAGTTTAAGATTTTGCATCTAAATTTATGCAAGCAGCCTGGCCATTATTTTCCTTTCTTTTAATTTCCTTGTCAAGTTTTTGAGTTAGGAAGTATTCCTTCTTTTTTTCATTCTCTGGAAGAATTTATGTAAGAGTGGTCTTGTCTCTTCCTTAAATGTTTGAAGGAAATCATCAGTGAATTGGCTGAACCTGGAGATTTTATGTGTGGGATACAACACACAAAACATCTATATGACTAATAGCTATGTGGCTGCTCAGATTTTCTCCTATTTCTTGTATAAGTTTTGGTTTACTGTGTTTTACAGTGAATTTGTCCATTTTGTCTATATTTCCAAATTAATTGACATGAAGTTGCTCATATATTCTCTTTTTATCATCTTAATGAATATAGGGTCTGAAATGATATTCCCTTGCCTTTCTTGGCATTGATAACTGTGCCTTCCTTTTTTCATTTTTATTCAGCCTTTCAAGGGACTTTTAAATTTTATTAATTTATTCAAAGAACCAATCACGTCTTTGTTAAATCTCTTTATTATACATTTATTTTCTATTATATTAATGTCTTCTCTTTATCATTTTCTTCTTCCTACTTTCTTTGAACTCAGCATGTTATTCTTTCTTTTTCCAACTGTTTGTTATGGTATTTAGATCATTGCTTTTCAGTCTTCTTTTCTAATATGGATTTAAGGCTATAATTTTCTTTCTGAGCATGACTTTATGTAGCTGCATCTCAAATATTTTGATATATCTATTTTCACTGTCATCCAGCTAAAAATATTTTCTAATTTTTATTGTGGTTTTTTCTTTGACTCAAGACTTATTTAGAAGTACAATGCTTAATTTCCAAATATATGGGAATTTTCTAGTTTTTGCTGTTACTGTTCCTGATGTGATTTTTAGTTTAATTCCACTATGGTGAAAGAACATTGTAGGATTTTCAGTCTTTGAAATGTGTCTTTCTTTTTTCTTTTTAAAGTATAGTTGATTTACAGTACTGTGATAGTTTTCAGGTACAGCAAAGTGATTTGGTTATATATGTATATATTTATAATTTTTTTTCCTATTCTTTTCCATTATAGTTTATTACAAGATATTGAATATAGTTCCCTGGGCTATACAGTAAATCTTGTTGTTTACCTATTTTATATATAGTAGTGTGCATCTGTTAATCCCATATTCCCAATTCCCTTCCCCCACCTTCCCCCTCTGGTAACCGTTAAGTTTGTTTTCTATGTCTGTGAGTCTGTTTCTGTTTTGTAAATATGTTCATTTGTACTATTTTTTAGATTCCACATATAAGTGATATTTTATAATATTTGTCTTTTTCTGCCTGACTTACTTCACTCAGTATGATAACCTCTAGGTCCATCCATGTTGCTGGACATTATTTCATTCTCTTTAATGGCTGAGTAATATTCCATTGTGTATATATACCACATCTTGTTTATCCATTCATCTGTTGATGGACACTTAGGTTGCTTTCATGTCTTGGCTATTATTATAAATAGTGCTGCTATGAACATTGAGGTGCATGTATCTTTTAGAACTAAACTTTTCATCTTTTCCAGGTGTATGCCCAGGAGTGGGATTGCTGGATCATACAGTAACTCTATTTTTAGTTTTTTAAGGAACCTCCATACTCGTCTCCATAGTGGCTGTACCAATTTGCACTCTTACCAACAGTGTAGGAGGGTTCTCTTTTCTCCACACCCTCTCCAGCATTTATTATTTGTAGACTTTTTGATGATGGCCATTCTGACCAGAGTGAGGTGATACCTCATTGTACTTTTGATTTGCATTTCTCTAATAATTAGTGATGTTCATCTTTTCATGTGCCTGTTGGCCATTGATATGTGTTTTAAATGGGTTCACAGACCAGCCCAAGGTCAGTTTTGATAAGAACGTCTTTAATAAGAACGTCTCTGTCGTCCTTTCTGTACGCGTCTGTTAGGTCAGGCTCATTACACGAGTCATTCTCATGTCCTATGTTGTTGCTAATATTGTGTGCCTGTTCTATGAGTATCAGAAAGTCGAGTCAGTCTCCCATTGTGATCATGGATTTCTCTGTCTCTCCTTCGGGTTCTGTCAATTTTTGCTTCATATTTTTGAAACTATATTAGTGGGCATATATAAACTTACAACTATTTTTTTCTGATGTAAGTACAGCTGAACCAGCTTTCTTTTGGTTGGAGGGCATGTTATCTTGCAGTGGTTTTGTTTTTTTTTAATTTATTTTATTTATTCATTTATTTTTGTCTGTGTTGGGTCTTCATTGTCACACACAGGCTTTCTCTAGTTGCAACCAGTGGGGGCTACTCTTCGTTGCAGTGTGCGGGCTTCTCATTGCAGTGGCTTCTCTTGTTGCAGAGCATGGGCTGCCATTTAATTAATTAATTAATTAATTTCTGTAGTTTTCAATTCTTTACTTAAATTCTCAGCTCATCATCTAATCTCTGAAACATGTTAATCACAGCCACCCTAATGTCTATAACTGATAACTGCAATACCTATGTCTCCCATAGATCTGTTTCTATTGTTTCTCTCTTGGTTTTTAGTCATTTGATCTTGTTTCCTGGGATGCCAGGTGATTTTGGATCAAATAGTGTGAATGAAAATGAGAGGTTACAGCTATGAATAGTGTTATCTTCCTCAAAAGATGGTATAGTCTTGCTTCTGGCAGACAGTCAGACTGAGGGCAGATTGCCTTAGTCCAATCATGGGTTGATCCATTGGGAAGATGAGCTTCAGTCTTTGTGAAAGCGAGTAAATTTCAAGATCACATTTTCCCCTAGAGTACCAAGGATCCTCTTTCTTTTTTTTTAAAGATTTATTTATTTATTTTTAATTTTTATTTTTGGCTGCGTCAGGTCTTCATTGTGGCACGCGGGATCTTCATTGCGGTGCACGGGCTTCTCTCTAGTTGTGGCATGTGGGTTTTCTTTTCTGTAGTTGCAGCATGCAGGCTCTCTAGTTGAGGCGCACGAGCTCAGTAGTTGCGGCGTGTGGGCTTAGTTGTCCCAAGGCCTGTGGGATCTCAGTTCCCTGACCAGGGATCAAACCCTCATCCCCTGCATTGTAAGACGGATTCTTTACCACTGGACTACCAGGGAAGTCCTGGATCCCTTTTTTTTGATAAGCCCTGAACCTCAAGTTGTTCTCTAGTCCCCTAGACTTCAGGAAGCTAAAATCAGCCTTTCAACTATCACTTCAAAATCAGCAAATTCCTCAAGGGAGAGTGTGGCCCCAAACATCAGGCTTACATTTCTACATGTTCCTTTCTCTGAAGCCATAGCCTTTCAAGTTCTTACTGCCTTGGGCTTGTTTCTTACTGTTCTCTCATGCCTTCAAACAGATGCTTTTTAATATTTTCTCCAGCAATTATAATTGCTCTACATGGAAATTCATCTACAACATGCTAGTCTGCCACTACCAAAAGTAGACAACGCTCCAGATTGTTTAAAAGTTGTATATTTAAAACTTGTTCTTACGCTTTTTGCCCTTAAGTATCATACCTATTTATTTCTTAGCTCATTCACTCACTAAACACTTCTTGAATATTTTCTGTGTTCCAATCACTGTCTTAGGTGCTAAGGTAAATACTCACGTTCTTTTGTTCGTCCTTTGATTACTTAAAATGATCAATATTTACATCTTCTTTCTAATAAAACACATAATTTAGCATGTCCTTATGTCCCTTTAATATCCCCTTTCCACGCCACTCCTTGTTAACATTGTCTAGAGTTTCTGTCTTGCAGTTACAGATTTCTCTGTTTCATTTGATCTGAGCTTTTTTTTTTTTTTTTTTTGCGGTACGTGGGTCTCTCACCGCTGTGGCCTCTCCCATTGCGGAGCACAGGCTCCAGACGCACAGGCTCAGCGGCCCTGGCTCACGGGCCCAGCCGCTCTGCGGCATGTGGGATCTTCCCAGACCGGGGCATGAACCTGTGTCCCCTGCATCGGCAGGCGGACTCTCAACCACTGCGCCACCAGGGAAGCCCTGATCTGAGCTTTTTTGAGAAAAAGAAAAGCCAACAATGAATCTGCCAAAATATTGTATTCCCCTTACCTCCCAGATCTCTTATAGCAACTCCTGAAGTTGTTTATTTTATTATGGAATACTCCTTCTGAAGTTTTCTCTGAGGAGCTTTGCATGGCAAACTTTCCCAACCGTCAGGTGTTTATCAAGTTCAGTTTCCTGAAGAAGTTCTTTCTGGAGCTTCTGCCCTGTTCCATCTGGACTGATTGCCCTCTTGGCCTGGCGTGTACCGTCAGCCTGTGCTTCCTCTCACCATCCTCCGGGGCCCCTCTGCTCCTCTGCTGTACTGGACGCCCTTTCTTGGGTTACTCCGTTGCCTTGGTGGAGCATATCCTTATTTGGCTCCCTCAGAAATGGTACGTGGAAGGTTAATTTTTAGAGAACTTACCTGTCTGAAAATGTCTCACATTTGGTTGATAATTTGGCTGGGGATAGAAATCTATGTTGGAGATGGTTTTCCTTCCGATTTCTGAAGGCAGTGTTCCATTATAATATTTAGTGGGGTTTTTTTTTCTTCATTTGCTAGAAGTTTTTCTTAACAGGTCTTTTCCAAGGTCTATCTCTTGCAAAAAGAGAAGTTACCATGTACAGCTCTCTGCTAACTAATGTGTAAGTTTTAATATAAATGATTTTCTAGGAAAATATAAATTACCTACAAGGATCCGAGAAAAGGCAGAAAGCCCAAAAGACCAATAACCTTTTCAGAGGAAACAGAAAAAGAAGGAAGAACTGAAGTTCCACAAACATCAAAAGAAAAAAGCATCCAGGCCAAACAGTGCCTTCAGACCTGCAAAGGATGGATGATTCCTGTGGTTTAAGCTGGTCCTCAGGCCCAGAACATGGAACAGCCCCACCCTTCTCTCTTTGGCTGGTCAGGGGAGTTGTTTCAGGAAGGCAGGGTGGCCGCCTATAGGAAAGCGGGTTGGCAGAGTCAAAGGCAAGCCCACGACAGGGTCTTCCGACTCCTTTCTGTCCACTGCATCGCCGCCCAGTTCACAACCGCAGCCGTAACAGCAAGTCTGCCTCTGGAAACCAGCCTGTTACTCCTGTTTTCTCCAGTCGCCGGCACAGGAACTGGGTGCTGCTCTCACCCCAGGGACAGAATTCACAGAGAGCCGCTGCCTGCGGTTGTGAGGGCTGCACGTTCTCTCTTGACAGTGTTTGCCCGGCCCTTTCTAGCTTTGGGATAATCCCCTTTCACCGAGGAAACAAAAGCAATAAGGAGCCCGTGTCCCTGGGCTCTCCCGTGTCTGCAGCCTCTGGGTGGGGGCGGGGGGCCATGTCTGTGCTGGGTCGGCCTTGACCAAACAGCCTGGCTGGTGGGGGGTGGGGGGCAGGGAGCTGGGGGAGCGGGGACACTGCCTCGGTGGTACTGAAGCAGTCAGGCTCTTCCGTAGGCTTGGGGGCCACCTGCAGCTGCCGCTGCCCTGTCACACATCTCGGGCCACTGCTCCCAGGAGACAACCAGGTGGGACCTTAGAAGGGGACGCCTGGGAGCCCATTCCTTCCAAGCCGGTCTGCTCTTCCTCTGTGCCTGGGCTGTTGACCACCTCTGCTGGCCATGCCGTGGGGTGCACACTGGAGGCCTGTCCTAGCAGCCCTGATGCAGGCAGTGAGGCGCTTTGGCCTCCTTTTCCCTGTGGGATTCTGACTTACCTGCCCTGGCCCCTGAGGGGCCCCTTGTGAGCTTCTTGTGCTCGCGGGTGCAAAGCCGGCCCCTCTGCACTCCCTGCCCCCTCTCTACCTGGCACTCGCAGGCCTGACTGCAGTGTCTCCCCTGCTTCTCAGCTGCCCAGGGGCGGCCTCTGGCATAGCTGCAAGGTCGAGCATAGGTTTGACAAAGATTTAGGTAGAATTTTACTTACATAATTTTTGTACAGATCTCATTTCATTTTTCTATTTCTCACTAACGAACTGGAATCCAGGCTTGGCCTCATTGAATTGGGGAACCTCTGACCTCTCACACACCCTGGCCTCTGGACCACCCACTGTGACTGCATCCAGCTGTCGTTCATGGGCCAAGGCCACGTATGGGGGGCACTTCGTTCCTCACCCCACATCCAAGTCACTGTGTCCACTCAGCTTTGTCTTCCTTTGCCAGATTCCATTCCTGTCCATTCTTTATCTGTCTCGGCCTCTGTCTCTCTCGTACACACACTTCTGTGCTTTTGATTCTTATTCCTTTGTTTTTTTGTTTTTGGTTTACAAAACCTGGATCTCATTGTGTAAGCATTTTAAGTATTTTAAGGTTCATATGCTGTGGTAATCTGAATAATGGCCCCCCAAAGATATCTGCATCCTAAACCCTGGAACCTGTGAAGGTTGCCTTATATGGGAAAAGATCTTTGCAGCGTGATTAAGTTAATGATCCTGAGATGAGAAGGTTATCCTGGTTATCGGAGTGGGCTCTAAATGCCGTCACAGGGCCCTTGTAAGAGCCGGATGAGAGGGACTTGACACAGAGGAGAGGAGGCCCTGCGACCACAGGAGGGAGACTGGAGGGATGTGACCAAAGGCTGGAAGAAGCAAGGGGTAGATTCTTCCCCGAGGGCATCCAGCAGGAGCAGGCCCTGCCGACGCCTTGATTTTGGCCCAGCGATACTGACTTCAGACTTCAGACCCCCAGAACGGTGAGGGAATAAATATCCCTTGTTTTAAGCCACCAAATTTGTGGCAGTTCATTACAGCAGCCACAGGAAACTAATACATATGCCAACCTCTCAACGATTCTTTCAAGCTCCAGGTGTATGGAATATCTGCTCTGTATCTACTTAGTAGTGGCCACTGCAGCAGGTAAATGCAATTAATGAAAAGTTTATACTTTGCTCCTGGTATGCAGTCCCACGAGAATACAGGTGCTTCTTTCCCTGTCATTGTGTCTGAAGACAATACAAGGAGCCAGAGAAACGTGCACTTCACAAAGGCCCCCAAACTCTCCCTAAACCTGGAGCTGGTAACGGGAGACACAGTGTGCAGTTCAGTGGGTCAGAACATAGACTAAAAGCCAGGAGATCAGGACTCACCAGATAAACATTTGAATGGCTGTTTTAGTACCAGACAGTTAGATTTCAGGGCAAGGACTATTGCCAGGGACAGAGAGGGACACTTCATAAAAGGGCCAGTTCATCAAGAAAACATAGCACTTCTATATAGGGTGCATCTAATAGGACGGACTCAGAATACATGAAGCAAACCTGATGGAGCTGAGATGAAACATGCAGAGATCCACAAGTCCAGTTGGAGATTTCTGCACCACTTGCTTAATAATAACAAGTACAAGGAAGGTCAGAAAGGTATGGAAGACCTGAATGACATTATCAGCAGTTGCAGAATATGCTGCATTTTACATGCACAATAAACCATTCATCAAGATAGACCGCATGCTTGGCCATAAGACGAGTGTCAGTAAATTTAAAAGGACTGAAATCGTAGAGACTACGTTCTCTAATACAGTGAAATTAAATATGGAATCAAGAACAAAAATATGTATAGAAAATCCCCACATATTTGGAAATAAAGAAGACATTTCTAAATAACCCATAGGTCAAAGCAAAAAGTCAGAAGGGAAATTAGAAAATATTTTGAGCTAAATGAAAATGAAAACACGTCAGAAATTTTGGGGGGCAGCTATAGAAGCACTTAGGAATTTATGACATTACATGTCTTAAGCGTCCACCTTAAGAAGCTAGAAAAATAAGAGGAATTTAAATCCTAAGTAAGTAGAAGGAAGCTAGGAGGAGTGGAAACCAATTCAATAGAAACAGAAAAACAGTTGAGAAAATCAAGGATTTTCCCACAGAAGCAGGATTTTCGAAAAGATGAATAAAATTGGTAAACCCCTGGAGAGACTGATCAAGAAAAAGAGAGAAAACCCACAAATTACTATCAGGAGTAAAAAGGGTGCATCAGGGGACTTCCCTGGCGGTCCAGTGGTTGCGACTCCGTGCTTCCACTGCAGGGGGCGTGGGTTTGATCCCCGGTCGGGGAACTAGGATCCCGCAAGCTGTGAAGCGTGGCCAAAAAAAAAAAAAAAGTACATCAGCATGATCTTTACAGATACTAAAAGAATAATGGGGAGATGTAATGAGCACGAAGACACACACACACAATAGATACGTTGATTAACTGTGTGGATGACGATGATTTCACTGTTCAGTGCATGGAGGTGGATCATCACAGGGTCTCCGTCCTCATTGTCCTCACGCTGAGTGATGGGCGGGGGGCGGGAGGCAGGAGAGGCAGGTACACCTGCTGTAACATCACGGAGATACGTCGTAATCTCTGCCTGACTTGCCTGCTTTTTCATTTCTCTAAAGATGTTTCTATACGGCACCAATCCTTCTTCCAGCATTTGCTTCAGTTTCATAGAGGAGTTCACGTCCCGAAAGAAGTCGAAAGCAGTCTGGACTATCAGAGCCCTTCTGCCAGGTCATCTAACGTCAGTTTGTTCCTGGCGCTGCTTCTTCTATGTCCTCCTCTTTGGCTGGCGCCGGTGGGGAAGCTCTCATCTTCATGGAGTTGTCGTCTGTTCACTTCTCTGGTGTGGTGTCTGTCAGCTCTTGAATTTCTCCAAGACCCGTATGTTGAAACCCTTCGCCCCCTACCTTTTTTTGCCCAGCTCACAATTTCTTTCATGATTTCCTTGGCGGACTCCATCGTAAATCCTGTGAAGTCATACACAACACCTAGTCACGGTTTTCTCCAGCAGGATTTTATTGTTTGGGGCTTTATGGCTTTCACAGCTTTTCTGTAATGATGATGGCATCTTCAATGGTGTAACCCTTCCAGGCTGTCATGATGTTGTCTCTATCAGGGTTCCCTTCCATAGCATTGACGATCCTTTCTGTAGAGCACCGTGTATAATGAGCCTCAAAGGTTCTTATGGCCCCTGATCTAGAAGCTAAATAGAGACGTTGTGTCCGGGGGCAAGTAGGCCACTTTGACACCTTCGGGGCTGCACCCATGGAGTTCTGGGTGGCCAGCAGGGCATTGCCCAGTATCAAAAGAACTTTAAAGGCAGTCCCTTCTTGGCAAGATACTTCCTAACTTCAGGGACAAAGCATTGATGGAACCAATCCAGAAAAAGGGCTCTCACTGTCCAGGCCTTGTTGTCCAATCAAAAGCCTGACAGCTGCTGTTCATCGTCTCCCTTTAAGGCTCGGGGGTCAGCAGATTGATAGGTGGAGGGCGGTCCTGACCATAAGCCTGACTGCACTGGTACCAAACAGGAGTCAGCCCTTCCCTTCCTGCCTTAAATCCTCCTGTTCACTTCTTCCTTACCCGTGAGTGCCCTTTGTGGCACCTTTTTCCAGAATAAGGCACTTTCATCTGCGTTACAAACCTGTTCAGGCAGATATCCTTTCTCCCCAGTGATTTTCTTAGCAGCGTCTAGGACCTCGTCTGCTGGCCCTTAGTCAGCAGAAGCTGCTTCTCCTGTTATCTTTACGTGTTTAAAGCCAATCCTTTTACTAAAATTATTAAACCATCCTTTGCTGGCATTAAATTCTCCAGCTTTAGATCCTTCACCTTCCTTTTGCTTTAAGTTGTCATTGTAATGACTTCACTTTTTCTCGAATCATATTAGAGTCTATAGCAATCCTGCACCCACATAAAAGGTGCATTTTCAATACAAGATAAAGAGGTATTTTGCAAAAAGTCCAAGGTTTTTGTGCCTGCTGGCATAGCTGCAGCGACTACTTCACGAATTTCCTTTTCTTTTCTTACAATGGTCCTTACGCTGAATTCAGTTATCTTGAAATGGCAGCAGCCACAGCTGCAGACCTCTATCTACTGTACATATCACGCAATTCAACTTTTTCTCATAACGTCACAACTTTTCTCTGCTTCTTGGGAGCACTTCCAGCAGCACTAGTGGCACTTCGTATGGGCTCCATGGTGTTACTGAAGGTTTACGATATTGCACTAAACATGATGAAAAATGTGTGAGGACCATGAAAGATCACTTCTTACTGCAATTCCCGATTTACTGGAGAGACAAACTCCCCACATGGAAATGACCAGCGTCACGGGGCATTTTAAGTGAACACTTGAAACACTTGAGCTCAGCACAGTAGCCACAGGAGGAGACTAGGAAATTGTTAACGGCAGCACAGGGTACACTGCAGTTCATTCATACGGGAATGATTTCATACTGCAGCTTCACTTTGTCTGTCAACGGCACCGTGTACGTTCTGTGTGTGCTTAAGTTTTGATAAATTTTAACATTTTATAATAGATTTGTGTCCATTTTATGGTAGTAAATGATAAACTAAATTATTATCTACATGTATTTTATGCATTCATGACACACCTAACCTTTTCTTAATATTTTTCAATATTCAGGCTACAAAGTTCATCTCCGAGTTTTTTCAAATTGTTGCAAATCTCCAAAAAAATTTTCAATCTATTTATTGAAAAAAATATACATATAGGTGGACCCACAGAGTTGAAACCTGTGTTCTTTGAGGATCAACTATACTTCCAGGACAATGTTAAATAGTGGAGGTAGTGGGCATCCTTGCCGTGGAGCTTCCCATGATAAGAAGCTAGCTTTAGGAGTGAGGTGTATTGCTTTGTGAGTTTAAGGAAGTACCCAGCTATTCCTGTTTTCTCAAGAGTTTTTACTGGGAGTAGGATTGGATTGGATTGGAGTTGGAATTTGTCACGGGGTTTTTTCAGCAACAATGTAGATGATCATGTCGTTTTCTCCTTAGTCGTATTCATGTGGTGAATTATATTAATGGACTTCCTAACACTGAACCAGCCTTGCTTTCCTGGTATAAACTCTGCTTGGCTGTGAGGTGCTATTTTCTTAATGTGGAGTTGGACTCTGTTTGCAAATATTCTATTTAAGATTATTACATCAATCAATATTCATAAATTTTATATTTTGAATAAATTTTAAGATTTTTAAAGAAAAAATCAATATTCATAGGCAGTATAAGTCTATAATTTTCCTTTTTTATGCTATCATCTTTATCATGTTTTGGTATAACTGTTATACTTAATAAAATTAATTTGGAAGGTTTTGTTCATTTTCTACACTCTGCAACAATTTGCACAGCATGGGGACTCTCTGGTCTCTAAAGGTTTGATAGAATTCTCCTTTGAAACCATCTGAGCCTGGTGTTTTTGTGGGATAGTTCCTTAATAATTTTCTCTGTTTCTTCTATAGACTTTGGTCT
This sequence comes from Pseudorca crassidens, assembly GCF_039906515.1. Taxonomy (NCBI): domain Eukaryota; kingdom Metazoa; phylum Chordata; class Mammalia; order Artiodactyla; family Delphinidae; genus Pseudorca; species Pseudorca crassidens. The sequence continues at coordinate 1,274,780 of NC_090299.1, read as the reverse complement.
GTTTAACTTTCATCTCTACTGGAGTCAGTTTCTGTAACTGTGTTTTCTTTAAACATTGTCCGTCTCACCTGGGTTTTAAAATGTACTTGCATAGCATTGTGCAAAATAATTTTTAAGGTTTTTTTTTTTAACTTCCTACATATCTGCTGCTACTTTCCCCCGTTGTTTCTTATTTTGTATATCTGTGTTTGCCCTTTTGATTAAACTACCTAATGGTTTATTTATTTTCTGTAAGAACCAGGATTTTTATTTACTAATGATCTGTTTTGCTGTTCTCTACTTAATTTCTTTTCCTCATTAATTTCTGCTCCCATCTTTTTTCTAGCTTTATTATTTCACTCCTTGTGTATTCTTTTGATTTTCTTGTTTTTTTCCTTGTGTTTATTTAATTCATATACTTTTATTCTGTCATTTTTATCAACATAGGCATTTAGGGTTATGAAATTTCCTCACTGTTTTAATGTAATCCATTGGTTCTGACATAGGGTGTTTTCATTAGAAACTATGTGATTTCTGTTTATATTTCTCTTCAATCAAAAGTTGACTGATAGAAGTGTTTTCTGATTTATTTCTAGCTAGATGGGCTTTGGGGATTTTGTTTTTGTCTTTGATTTCTAGTTTTCTTATACTGTCATCAGAGTGTTATTTTAATATTCCTACTATGTGCGGCCTTTTGAGGTTTTTTGTGTGCCCTGGTGCATGATGTGTTATTGTGCGTGTGCCCCATGTGCTCAAGGAGAAAGCATGTTCTCTGTTATTGGAACATGATGTCTGATGTATGTCCCTAGCATCTATTCATTCTGTCACACTTTGGTTCTGGGAAGAAGCAAGTCCCAGGAGAGTTAGCGCTGCTCCCGCAGACAACTTTCCAGCCCCGGATGGAGCGAAGGGGGTCCCTGGTGTGGTTTGGTTGAGGGGCACCTGCTCCAAAATGCCTCCCTTGTCCCCCCCCTGCAGTGTCGCCAGACCCATTTGTTTGGGCCAAGCCCTCATCTGCCGTCACTGCAGGTGGCCCTGAGCAGGTCATGGGGAAGCTAGTCTTAGGTAAGCTTTTCAGCAATGTCTTTCCTGAGCAGGCTTGGAGCGCCTGTGGGATTTCCAAAATAAAGGGAGTTCAGTGAGGACCAAGGGTGGCTGGTGACACAGGGGTTGACACACATTTGTTCTGGGCTTGGGTGCATTTTGGTGTTTGGCTTCTTATCTAAATACAGCTGTTGACCATACCAAGTTCAAGGGTGGGATTTTAAAAGGTGGGCAAAATAGCTTAACACAGAAGGAAAAGGACAAAAAGAAATGCATCAGTACTTTAAACTCCGGTGGCAAAATGAACGCACTCTAGGGCACCAATGCAAATGGTGAGGCAGGCGGCTCTGAGGGCCTGTCCACCAACAGAAGCATCCACAAGTCAGGCAAAAACCGTTAGAACCAACTTGGCAGAACGCTGAAAACCAGTCCGCAGTTTACAGCAACCAAGCACGTTCTGAATCAAGAAAAAAGCAGCTGAAAACAGTTAGGAGGGCTCTGTGGTGTTTTCCTTCGGCCCACACCACTCCCACGACTCAGCAGCCTCCTGCCCAGAGTGGGACCCTGTCCCTGCTTCCAGGCACAGACCTTATTCGCAAAGAATAGTGTTTGTTTGTTCTAACTTGTCTGGGGGCTGACACGGGCATTGTTTCCCCATCTCGGAACTGTCTCCAGTCAGAAAAGTGGCCGCGTTGCTGGAAAACATCCTAAGGTCAACCACAAGAGACCTCAGTCGAGGCAAATAACGGAGCCTGAAAGCTTGGGAGGAAAAGCTGGGGAGAGAGGGTCTTTGGGAAATAGGGCATTCAAAGCCCCGTGCATACCGGGAAATCTAGAAGCCACGTGCAGGCCCGGGGCAGCCCATACACCCCAAATCCCTGCACAGATCCTAAGCTTCACCCCATGGCCACGAGTGGAGGCCAGCCCTGCAGGAGGGCCCAGCACAGGGCTGCCCACAGAGGTTGGACAGGCTCCTTTTTCTTCCTTTTCTCTCTCTCTGTCTCTGCTGATCTGACGTGCTCACTCCATCAGGGAGACTTGGGGTGTGCGCACGGCTAGGCGAGGATGGCCTAGCAAGGAGGAGGGGCCCTGGGTGCCCACCGGCCCCTGTGCTTCTCAGGCTCAGCTTTAATCTTTGGAGAGCGGCACGATTGCACGCTGCCGGGTGTGGAGTTGGTTCTTATTCTGTCTGAACGCCAGGACAGGGCCCTTCCTTCTGTAGGAGGCAAGGCACAGGCTGCTCATCCAATCCTGCAGGAGGCCCAGAAGCAGCCCCTACTGCAGCACCCACAGGCGGGCCCCAGGCCCCAGGCCTCCTCCTGTCTGCCTGGCACTCCGGTGGTGGAGCCACTTTTTGGGTTTGGGGTGTGGATACCCCAGAACCTGGCTGGCATCTGTTCGGAGGGGCCAGGCTGACACAGATGCTTTAGATGCTGACTGTCTCCCCTACCGTACTACAGGCCTGACCTTGAAGTGGTTCTTGGGGTGTGAGGGGATGTGTGTGGTTTGGACCCTTGAGGACCTCCTCAGACAGGTGCCAACGTGCCTGACAACGTGCCATCTTTCCATGTAGGAAGGACATTTCCCCAGAGCGTGTGACGCACGCAGACAGGGAGCAGACCAAGAAGGTGGTGTACTCGGTGGTCTATGGAGCAGGTAGGCTGTGGGTGGGCCTGAGGCCTTGGTGTCACCTGTAGGCCAGACGGAGGTGCTCTAGTTGTGCACCTGCATTGAAATGTGGCTGTGACTTACAGAAATCACTCTCAGCCCATGGAACTCATCCTGTGCATCCCTGTGTGCCGCTGTTTACACACATGTTGATGGTATTTGTGATGCACCAGACACCAGTCAGACCACTCACGCCCTCAACCCTCAGGGCTCCCAGCAACCTTTGCACGGAGAGTGGACGTGCAGAAGTGAAGGCCGACCAAAGCCTCCCCCTACCCCACATCACACCACCTGCTGGGGGCCACTCCTGTGCTTTGAGATGCTCCAGGAGCCCTTGTCGTCACCCTGTTCCCCTCCCCTTTTCCAGACCCAGGACCCAAGGCAGAGCAACCTGCTCCCCTCCCCTCTCCCACCCTCTCCTCTCCCTTCCTGACCGTGGGCTCTCTGGGCTTTTTAAATTCTTTCTCCCTCTCGGTCTTGCTGCATCAGTGGGCCTGACGCCCCTCGGGAGCTGAGGGAGGGGGTCAGGAGAGGCTGTGGCCTGGCGGCCAGGCCTGCGTAGGCCCCTCCTGGATCAGTTCCATTTTGAGGAGCAGGGCTTGTGTAAAGACACGGAGAATAGGGTCCCTCCCTGCCATAGGAACCCTGTGTCCGTTCAGGGAAGAGCTGCCAGCGCAAAACCCTGGGCAAACGTGTAGTCAGCTGCACGTAGGAGCCACCTCGGGCTTCTCCAGTGTGACTGCGGTGCCGTGTGACCTGCTTCCAAAGCGCCTCTTCCCGGACCGACCTGCTTATGATGAGTCTGAAACCCGCTTCAAACCTGCCAGGGCTGTGGTCTCAGCCAGGGCTCGGGCAGGGGCGCTTCGGCTCCAGTCTCTGGCGGCGGGCCTCCCCCGCTGCCCCCGCTACCCGGTGCACCCAGAGTCAGCCTTTGTTCCTGTAGGTCTGGCACCTTCTGGAGTATTCACTTTGTTATTTTCTGGGGAGGAAAAGAGCTCCACTTTGTAAATAAGCAATGAGTCATTAGCCGCTGCTTTGAGCCCTAATGCTGACAGGGTTCCCACCCCGGGCCTCGTGTCTGCCGCTCCCGTCGCCACCTGACAGCCGGGCTTCTGTGCACCTGTCGGGCTGCGTCTGCCTCGTGTGTGAAGTGGGGCCTTCGTCTCCTGAAGGGCCGGGCGTCCTGGGCTGCTGGGGCCCTTTGGAAACTCAGCAGAGAAGCCTTCAACCGCCTGGCTCCTGTGGGTTGCAATGCTGCGATTTCACCTAAACACGAGGAGTCTGGAAGCGGCTGCTCTGGGTGCTGGGGGCACATGGCCCCGGCCTGGCTTCGGGGTCATGGTCACTGTGAGGATGACAAAAGGCTGTAGAGGGAGAGCAGGACCAGGACAAGCGAGAAGACGTACCCCCAGCCCGCGGGCAGCCTGATCCCCACGCCTGCCTCAGCCCCTCTCCCCAGGGCTTGGGAGCCGCCAGGCCTCTGCCACCAGAGACCTGTCCCCCCTGAAATGGGAATGTCTGCCCGCCTGCAGGCCTCGGCGCGGAGCGCAGGCCCTGGGCTCACCGCTGCCCTCAGCCCACTGGATGCAGCCGCCTGCCCAGCACTGTGCCCCCCCAGGCCCGCTGGCAGCAGAAACCCCTGCTCCTCCCGTCCTGCCCTGAGCTCCTGCTACTCTTAGAGTCAGCGTGACCCTTGATTCTCCTCGCTGCGCATCTTAAGCTCACTCCACGTCCCGTCACCGGTGCGCACCGAGTGCCGGGCTCCAGGCCTCCTGCTCCAAGGGGCCGACGCTTGTCCGATGAGACACACGAGCATGCCTGCGGGGACGGCACTGAGTGATCGGCGACATCCAGCATGACTGCTGAGCCCAGGGGAGGCCCCTCGCCAGGCCGGGCTGAGCTTTAAAGGATGTGCAGGAGCCGGTCAGGCCTGTGCCAGCATCCCTGGAGGCCCACGAGTGCCAAGCTCTCACGAGGCCCTGGAGCTGTAACCAAGAGTGAGAAGCTGTTCTAGTTCAGCATGGGGCAGAGAGCACGTGGAGGAAAGGGAGTGAAGGTTTCCTTCCCAAACTTAGAATTGCACCACACACACACACACACACACACACACACACACACACGGGAGGCAATTAGCCCTCTGTGGGGAAAGCCAAACTGTATGTTCACGTGGGACCTATGAGGTGGGGTACCTCGTGCTCCCACCAAGGGGATCCGTGCTCCCAGGGATGCACCTACGGAGACAGGCCTGCATTTTCACAACTGAAACAGCAGGAACCTGATCAGCTGAATCAAAGTGTGAAGGGAAGTCGTGTCGGAAGTGGGGACCCATGAACACGAAGCACGGAACAGAAGCCCTCACAGAGCCAAACATTGTCCTACTTGGGGGGCAGGGGCACGGTGGCCTTAGAGTGTGACAGACCCCCCAAGGGCATGGGGAATAAGGACCGGGGCCTGGAGAAGTGACCAGACCCTCAGTCTCCGGCTCAGCCCATTTCTGCTTCTCTCAGAGTTGCCACATCACCGGCTTCTCTCGGAAGCAGGCTTTCTTCCTGTACAGAGACCTTGGGATATCCCAACAGCTCTACAGAGGAAGGGAAAGGAATTCCTTCTCAGCCGTAGACACAGAAGGAGAAATGTGACTTCCGGCAGTGGCCATGGCACTCCGATCAGACCACCCTCCCACAGATATCAACTAGAAAGTATGCTAAAGTATAATAAACAACTACCTAAAGGTACTGAAAAGTGACCAAAAGCAGACAGAAATTGGAGGTGGGTTAACACTTGGAAGGAAGGAATAGCACAGGGTGAATTTGCCGTCTTGTAGCTCTTCACCTGAAGGCAAGCCTCTGTCCGTGTTGTGTGTGGCTAAAACTCCCCGACAGAAATCCAGGGTCTTACTGGCTTCAAGAAGCAGAGGACAGGGGCTTCCTTGGTGGCACAGTGGTTAAGAATCCACCTGACAATGCAGGGGACATGGGTTCAAGCCCTGGTCCAGGAAGATCCCACATACCACGGAGCAACTAAGCCTGTGCGACACAACTACTGAGCCCACATGCCACAACTACTGAAGCCCATGCACCTAGAGCCCATGCTGTACAACAAGAGAAGCCAGTGCAATGAGAAGCCCACGCACCACACGCACCACGCACCCGCTCGCCACAACTAGAGAAAGCCTGCGCGCAGCAACGAAGACCGAAAGTAGCCAAAAATAAAAATTAATTAATTAATTGGGGAAAATAAAAGGCAGAGGAAAGAGGTCAGGGCAGCCAGTGAATCTGGAAAGTGAAGGGAGAAATCTCAGAAAGAGGAGAGTCAAAGGAGAACCCCGAATTCTGGGCTTGAGCTCTGCCCAGATCTCTGGCTGAACCCTGACTGTGTGTGAAAAGGGCAGACTTCAAACAGCCCAGCTACTGCTGAAAGGACTGATGCGCGCTTTCAGCTGCTGCTGACTGCAGGGGGACAAAGTTTGAAGTTTTTTGTTTTTTGTTTTCTAAATCAGCACTGCTGAGAGAAACATAACAGAATCTAGAGTGTCTACAACATATCATTTATAATACAATAGCCAGAATACAAAACGTATGAAGAAAGAGGGTAACCCGGTCCATGCTCAAGAAAAGAGGTGTGTGTAACTGAGTCCCTTTGCTGTACACCTGAAACGAACGCAATGTTACCAATCAACTACACTTCGATGCTGAAAAAAGCAACAGACTCCTGATAGACTCTTGATACAGCTGTCAACGTGGATGAACTCGAAACATTATGGCCAATGAAAGAAGACAGCCAGATGCAAAGGAGTATTTATAGTGAACAATTCATTATACCCTTCATACGAAATTCTGGAACACGAAATTAATTTACAGTATGGCATACTTTGTGTTATATATATTTTACCACAAAAAATAATGAAAAGAAAATCTGCACTGATAGAAAGCGAACAAGTGGTTTCCTGGGATCTGGAGTCGATTGCAACTCGCGCGTCGTCCTGGAACTCGGGGTGCTGTCCTAGAACTCGGGGTGCCGGCCTAGAGCTTGGGTGTCATCCTAGAACTCAGGTGTCGTCCTGGAACTCGGGCTGTCATCCTGGAACTTGGGTGTTGTCCTAGAACTCGGGATGTCGTCCTGGAACTTGGTGTGTCATCCTAGAACTCAGGGTGTCATCCTAGAGCTTGGGTGTCATCTAGAACTCGGGGTGCCATCCTGGAACTCGGGTGTCATCCTGACCAGAGATCTTGCTGTAAGAAGCTTCTCCAGAACGCCTGCGTCCTCTAGGGACCAAATATTGGTCTGGACCAAAAGTTTTTGTCTCAAAAAAACATTCCAAGGGTGGGAGCTCCTCGTATTTTGGCACTGGAAACTTCCCTTCCTCTTTTATTTGCCGGCCCTCTCCAGCCTCCCCCAGTTCTGGAAACAGGCTCCCTTCTGGACAGGCTGCAAGCAGGGACTACAGCTCCTTCACCAGGGCTTCACCTGCAGCACCTGCCAGGCCCTCAGTCAACATTGTTGAATAAATAAATGTTTAACAGGCTCCCGTCCAGACTGGCTGGCACCGAACACTTGGTCTGTGAAGCCAAAGCCAACACCATCCTGACCAATCAGAAGAGACCAGTGGTGCCAGTTGGGCCTTGACGCAGCGAGTCTTCCAAGATCCCTTCTGTGGGCTCACTTCCACGCGTGGTGGTCACTGCCTGGTGGCTCGTGTCCTGGGAGCCCGCTGGGCGAGAGACTGGCCTCTGATCACGCTTCTACTCACACAGGGAAGGAGCGACTTGCTGCTGGCCTTGGAGTTCCCGTTCAGGAAGCTGCCCAGTTTTTGGAGAGTTTTTTGCAGAAGTACAAGAAAATCAAGGACTTCACCCAAGCAACCATTGCCCAGTGTCACCAGACAGGTCAGCCAGCTGCTGCCAAAGCCGTCGGCAGGTCCCCCTCCCTCTCCCACGCCCTCTCTGCAGTAGCCAGGTGGTCTCCCAGACCCTGCTCCTCCGGTGGGTGGGTGAACAGATGGGAGGGTGGGGGGTTGTTGGGGGCTGGGTGGGTGGGGACTGGGTGAGCATCCAGCCCCTGCTGGATAAATGGGACCAAAAGGCTCCACGTAAGGAGGGTCCAGAGCCAGGCTCTTCTGGAGGCAACAATACTAAGCTTGAGCTAGAAATGATAGATGGATAGATACACAGAGATGTCCTGCACCTAAAAATGGAGAACTGTGTTCTTAGGAAAAGCATGTGGTGTATCCACAACATTTCGCCACAGTTTGGTCACAGATTTCAAAGAATGTCAAACAGAGCATGTTCTGTGACCACAGTGGGATAAAAAGGTAGTTTATATCAATATGTGTGGCCATCCCTCCATCTGCCTATTTGGAAAAATCCTTGCACTCCTAAATGATTTAAGATTTTAAAAAGAAGTCCCAAGCCAATGACAAGCATTTTAGCAATAAATGACAGTATAAGTATCTCAGTGAAAAACCGTAAGACATGGCCAAGCGGACCTTCACTTAGAGATGAAGGAATTCTTTAAAAGGGTGCTTTAAAAGAAAGAAAAATTTCTGAACATAAATGACTGTATTCAACACAAGACATTTGGGAACGAGCAGCAGAGTAGATTAAAGAAACAAGAAGGAAGGAAATCAACGTAGGAGCAGAAGCTCATGAAACAGACGCAAAACAGAGAGCAGTGGTCGCCACAGAGCAAGCGGAGAGTCAGCGCACTTGGGATCACGGAGGATTGGCGCATCCCGCAGGGCCCGGGATCCTCCCGGGGGCTCACTGATGACCTTTCTCTCGGGAGCCCGTGAGTGCAGGGCGGCCCCACAGGCTCCCCTGGGCCTGGCCGCACATCCCGACAGCAGCCTGTGCGGGGTCAGCGCTCAGCTCCTGCAGCCTCCTGGGGGCTCGAGAAAGCCGGGAAACCGTTTCTATCCCCCAGTGAGCATCTCACAGGCCTCGGCTCCTGGGCCTGGGGGTGAGCCGTACGGAGGCTGCACAGCCCGAGTCGATGCCTACAGCCTCCTCACTGGGGCCCCACGCTTGGGAAAACTAAAATACTATCAATTATGAAATGTGAAAACAGTGATAGAACCCAGCGCTGCTGAGTGCACGGAGCCAGGGTCACTGCAGGAGGGGGGACAGCCACACGCAGGCCCTCGTGCTGCACAGCGCGGCCAGGCGTGGTGTCCACGGCTGCCCACAACTGGCTACGTCATCCTCACTGCAACTCAAAAGCTTGGGTCACATCGTGACCCTGCTTTACAGGTGAAGAAAATGAGCCCCGAGAGGTCAAGTAGCTTCCTGAGTTCACACAGCTAACAAAACAGGCAGTGCCAGGCCAGGACCCACCCACCAGGCAGCTTGGCCCAGCCAGTGCCTCTCTGCTGCACGGCTCTGCATCCCTGCCCTGCACTGAACTTTCTCGAAGGGCCGTGGAGCTTTACGCTTGCCAGCGTGAAGCACGCATGTCCTTTGACGCAGCAATTACATTTCTGGGCAGACGCTCAACTGTCATTAAATTATGCTACAGACATTTGTTGGGTGCCTACCCGTGTCAGGCACTGTGTTGGCACCAGGGATAGGACCTCCTGGCTCTCCTGGAGACACAATCCAGGGAAACGTAACCCACAGTGAGCAAGTACATCCAGGCGGTGTCAGAAAGATGGGATCCTGGAAGATCCCATCTGGAAGTGCCCCCTGGAAGAATCCCGGGGCACTGGGCAGAGAGCAGCAGAGGGCAGCCCTGGGGACGGTCAGCCACAGTGACACAAAAAGAGGTGACACCTGAGCAAGACCAGGTGAGAGGCCAGGGAGAGCCGGCAGGGAGGGGCGGGGCCAGGAAGAGGCAGGTGTGCGCCCAGACTCTGCACAGCACCACACGGGTCACGAAAAGAGCCTGGGTTTCATTTTTCGCAGATTGTTCCAGCAAGAGTGTGGAAAAGAGGTCGGGAGGGGAGCTGATCAGAGCCAGCACCTGGGAGCAGTGACACGGCTGTTAGCTCAGGAAGTCCTGGGAGGTGGGATGGAGGGGGACCACTGGTGAGAGGTAGACAGCAGGGCGAGGAGGGAAGGAGGTGGTGTGAGCCTGCGCTCTCCCTGCAGGCTCACTGACCTGCCCGGGGGTGGACAGGTGAGCCAGGCAGGTTGACCATGATGCTGATGAAGCTGTAAGTTCAGGGTCCTCCTTGTGTGGGCCCCTCCTCGTGGGCCCCTCCTCCCAGGCCCCGGGAGAGGCCCTGCAGTGTGTTCACGTGGTCACATCTTTTGTAGAATTGGCAAAAGCAGGGTACTTTAACTGCGATTGACTAAGACGCCGTCTCTTCCCCTCCACCCTCCTCCACCGTACTCCTTTCCATGGTATGTGGCATTGCCGTGGCCACAGCTATATTTTGAATCCGGCTAAAGGGGAAGTCAACTTGGTGCCTCATTTAGTTCGGATCTCAGTGTGGGTATTCCTGAGGTTTGTTGCTCTTTCCATGCACGGTTGAGGGGTGCTAGCCATCCTGGCACAGGGATGGCTTCCGGGAGCATTCCTTCCATGCCCTCCCACTTCCCGAGTGCAGTAACAGGAAGGTGCAGGGCCAGAGGTCATCTCGCAGTGTGAACAGGAACTATAATCGCCAGGACCGCAAGCCTTGGAAACAAGATTTGAAATGTATGGAACCAGGGGCTTCTGCTTTGGGCCGCAAAGAAGTTCAGACTTTCCTCCCACCATAAACAACTAGAAAACTGGGCAAAATGTATGAAGCAACTGTTCCAGACACTGGATCATAGGCAGTGTATTACTCTGGTCTCTGATAGAACAGAAGCAAAGGAGGGGAGCCCTCTGACACCCTGTGTCTAGGGCCACAGACCATAGTGCAGGAGGGGAGCCCAAGCAGATTACAGTGGCCTCGCTGAGTTGAGGAGACAAGGATTGGGTCTGGGAGGCAAAGGCAACCGGATCTTGCAAGGTAGACTATCAGAGAGGAGGAAGTTATAGAGAAAAAGTCTCCATGAACCTTCAGAGGAGTCCCCCGTCTGTCCTTAATACTGAGATACGTGTGCAGAGAGTGAAACGCCACAGGACTAAGCAGAATCATTTCTGGGGAGCAGAAGGCTGAACAACCTCAGAGTTCACACAGGGCCAGGAGATGTTTGGGTTCTGACCATTGGAATGGCGGGTGCTCAGTGGATATCTGAGACATTCACCCAGAAGGGTAACACTTCAGCAGTAGGTCTAAACTAGCCCTAGATTAAAGCTGCTCTAAACCCACCCTAACAAAGCTTAAAAGTCGGCCTCAAAAGGATCAGGCGATCTGCAGGTACCTCAGGCCTGCCTAACACTCTTGAAAGGAAAACACCAGGGGCTTCCCTGGTGGCGCAGTGGTTGAGAATCTGCCTGCCAACGCAGGGGGCGCGAGTTCGAGCCCTGGTCTGGGAAGATCCCACGTGCCGTGGAGCAGCTGGGCCCGTGAGCCCCAACTACTGAGCCTGCGCATCTGGAGCCTGTGCTCCGCAACAAGAGAGGCCGCGATAGTAAGAGGCCCGCGCACCGTGACTAGAGGGAGCCCTCGCGCAGAAACGAAGACCCAACGCAGCCAAAAATAAATTAATTGATTAAATAAAAAAAAAAAAAAGGAAAACACCAAACCCCATCACTGAACAACATAAAACGCACAATACCCAGCATCCGGTCAGAAATCACTAGACAGGGCTTCCCTGGTGGCGCAGTGGTTAAGAATCCACCTGCCAATGCAGGGGACATGGGTTCAAGCCCTGGTCCGGGAAGATCCCACATGCCGCGGAGCAACTAAGCCCGTGTGCCACAACTGCTGAGGCTGTGTGCCACAACTACTGAAGCCCACGCACCTAGAGCCCGTGCTCCGCAACAAGAAAAGCCACCACGATGAGAAGCTTGTGCACCGCAACGAAGAGTAGCTCCCGCTCGCCACAACTAGAGTGAGCCGGCACGCAGCAACGAAGACCCAACGCAGTCAAAAATAAATAAATAAATATTTAAAAAAAGGAAAAATCACCAGACACGCACAGAGACAGAGACTGGAATGCGCCCGTCAGAAGCACGGCTCTCCCTGTTCTCGCTGCCTGTCACAGTGAGGGGACTTTAATTATACGTTGCCTGGCATTGGAGCAGGTGCTTAACACACTGTCATTTTTATAATTATTGTGTATGTGAGAAATTCTTCCAATCCTCAGACACATAACGTGTAAGTTGGGGATTTAGTTCTTACCAACACCTAGTAAAACCAAAGTTCTCACTGGTCAGGAACATAACCATTGCAGCACCTCTGCATTCATTCTCTTAAAGAGGACCCCAAATTATGGAAGCTTTGGGCCCCACAAAGCTTGGATGTGCCCTCATGTGTAGGGATGTGGTCTCTGACGCAGACCATCAACCCCTCCTTGAGTGAACTAAGGATTAATGCTTTTCTCCCCAACTCCAGCTGCCACACTGTCCAGAATTACTTCTGTCCCCAAGAACCACAAGTGGTTTTTCACCTTTAGAGTGTAAAAACCGCCCTTCCTGTCCTACATCAGATCTAAGCACGGCTAGAAGTTAGAAAGTGTGCAAAACATGCCACCGGGCAAGCAAAGGCCACTCTGCTGCTGTCCTTGCTTTCCCACCACAGAGCCCACCTGCCCTAGAGACAGACCCAGAGGCCTCAGGGCGGAGCTCCGGCACTGCTGCTCCGGCTGCAGCAGGGAGGGTTCCCGCGGGGCCCCAGGACCTAGTCTGAGAGCAGCTGTGCCCACAAGGGGAGGGTCCAGCAGGGCGCCGCGCCGCCCGCTCACTGCTGCTCTCATCTTGCTCTTCCTCCGTGTGACACAGGCTGTGTGGTGTCCATCATGGGCAGGAGGAGGCCGCTGCCGAGGATCCGTGCGCGCGACCCGCAGCTCCGGGCTCAAGCAGAGCGGCAGGCGGTGAACTTCGTGGTGCAAGGTGCCAGAGCCCCTCTGCTTCTCGGTTTCCAGCCCCAGGAGATGAGTGCCAGGGTGTATCCTGCTCTCGTCCTCCTGGCGGTTACTGCTGGGAGCCGCAGGGCAGGTGCTCAGCACCTGGTCCCCTTCCTGACTGCGACGCACCCCACGAGGCCAGACGGGAGACAGGCTCCAGGAGGTCATCCGGCCGGCGCCAGGGCCAGACCTGGAGCTCAGTCCCTTGACCCTCGGCCTGGTCTCTCCGCCACAGCCCTCATCCTTGGCAGGCATCCGAACCCTAGTGCACCCGCCACGGATCCGTCAGTCTTCCTTAGAATGGCCAAAGCCACAGTCTCTGCGTGGAGGGCAGGTGTGAGGCGGCGCTAGGCGCCGTCCTGATGAGGCCTTGGGGGCCTGGGGGTCGGGCAACGTCCCCACCTGTGACCCCAGCGGTCACGGATGGAGAACCAAGGTCCCTGGGCCCAGAGACGAAGACTGGAGGTACGACCCCAGCCCCCGAGGGGTTTCTGCAGCAGGAGGGTGGCCCGGGCCCAGCAGACGCAGAGTGCGAGGCGTGGATGGTGGAGCAGGAAGGTCAAGTCCCCAGCGAGTGCTGCACAGAGGCCGGTGCGGCAGCGCTGCCCGGCTAAGCTCAGCCTTGGCGAGCAGGAGAGGGGGTGGCAGCTGCGGGAGGACGGCTGGGACCGGCTCTGGGCTCAGTGTAGCGTCTTCCCGGGTCCTGCCCTGCTGTGACCACCCAGACGAGAGCAGAGCACAGCGACAGCCTCCAACCCTGAGAGGTCCCTGCGTCTCAGGCCGGCTCCCTCACGCGAGGCCGTGGTTGGCTCACGACCACCCGCCTCTGTCCCTGGCGGCCTTGAAGCTGGTTTGGAGAAAAAACTGCACATAGACCTCTCCACATGGGACCAGGAGGCCTGGCCACGCTTTGAGCTCCCCCGGAGAGGTGATCTCCCAGCACGGGACAGCACGGGACAAGTGACCTGCCGTTGCCCGTGCTGAGCTGAGCCGGTGCCCACCAGGGAGCTGTCCCTCCACCTGGGCAGACACAGGGCCCGGCAGGCCTGCTCCCGCATCCCACCCCACCCGCGCTCTGCTCCCCCCGCCCCCTCACCTCCTCTCTCTTGGCTCTGCTCCTCCTCCTCAAGTAGCAAAGCCCCCCGACATCCCAGGCCCGGCAGAGGGTCCCCGTGGCGCTGAGACCCCTCGCGGCCGGCAGGTCAGCTGCAGAGACCAGACTTGCACGTCCAGCATTCCTGCTGCGCTCGTGGGAAGTGTGGCCCTGCAGTGGAGGGAGGCGGCCCACTGACTGGGGCCTTTTATTTCTTCGTGAACCTCAGGAGCCTTGAACAGCTAGAGCAGCTTAAAGCCAGGAATGGAAACCTGAACTTCAGTCTGTTTCCCGTGATCCGAACCGGTTGTTGAACCACCCACTGTTTGCCTGGCGCTGGAACAAGCGTGTCCCCTACGCTGGCCAGCACCTCCAGAGTGCCTGACTGACCATGTGATTGATCCCGCATTGATTCCGTATCATAGCCCCACTCCACACACTGGGAGGCTGAGGTTCTGCCAGGTTCAAGGGCTGCACAGCGGGAGGGCTGAGGGAGCGGGGTCTGAGCCCATGGCCGCCGTCCGGGCTCCGTCATCCTGTCGGCTGGTGCAGCGGGCACAGCCCAGGTGTGGTCAGAACCTGTGAGCGTGCTGAGACACTGCTCCCAGGGGCAGGTCGTGTTACACGGCAGGTGTAGGGTCCCCAGTCAGCTGACTTGAGCGTATCAGAAGGGGACATCCCAGGTGGGCCTGGGCTGATCAGGTGGGCCCTTGAAAGAATGTTTAGGGGTCAGAGTCAGCGATTCTGGCCGTGGAGGGGCAAACACGCTGGGGAGAGGGCCGTGGCACAGACCTGAGGGTCACAGCCACCAGGAAACGGGAACCCCAGTCACGGGACTGCAAGGAAATGAATTTTGCTGGCAACCTGAGGTCATCTGAAAGTGGGCCTTCCTCAGGGGAGCCCCAGATGAGAACACAGCCAGGTCCACACCGACCTCAGCCTGCGAGGCCCTGAGCAAAGGCACAGCCACACGTGCAAGAACTGAGAGATGGTAGATCCTTGTGGCTCTCACCTGCTGGGTGTGGGGTCATGCGTTAGGCAGTGTAGAAAATTCAGACAGCCCTCCTGGGTGGGCAGGGCTGCGGGGCCCCGGGCCTCACACTGTTCCTGAACCAGCGCCCTTTGTGCCTCACAGGCTCGGCCGCGGACCTCTGCAAGATGGCCATGATCCACCTCTTCACAGCAGTGGCCACGTCCCCCATCCTGACGGCCAGGTCAGTGAGTGAGCGCCAGCCGGCCCAGGCCCAGCCCAGGGCGCGGACCTGCCCTCTGCAGGGCTCGGGTGGGCGGCCTGCTGCTCTGCGCCTAGCCCACGGGCAGACGCCTCCAGGACGCGAAGCCACAGTGGCCACTTCCCTCCGGGGCTTGGACCGGACAAGCTCGCTGACCCCCACGGAAGGACCCACTTCAGCCAAGGTGCTCCCAGCACTCCCAGGAGAACGCTTTGTTCCCAGCTGGGGCTGAGCAAGGCGGCCAAGGGCCCGCTCACCCCGGAGCACGCTGAGTCTCCCCAGGTTGCCTGGTGCAGAAATGTGTCTCCCCTCGGTGAGCCCGAACCCCTTCGGGCACGGCCCCAGGGGTACACACGCCTCAGAGTTGGGTGGGCCCCGCGGCCCCTCAGACAGGACATGGGGCTCCACACTGCGTCCGCTCCCAGCCCCTGATAAGTGAGCCAGAGGCCCGGCTTCTGCTGCCATCCCCTCCCCGAAGGCTCTCACCAGGCTCCACGTCTGCGTCGGTTGCTCTCCTGGGCACACACCCCGAGCAGAGGGAGTGTCCGGGTGACCAGGTGTGCTCGTCCCAGGCTCTGCTGGCCCAGAACCACCCCTCGGGCCGCCCAAGGTCCTGGCCTGGGTGCAGGTGGGAGGGGGTGGGTTCTCCTCCCAAATCCCAGGATCCCCTCCTGGCGGCCCACCTGGGCTCCCCAGAGGAGTGAGTATGTCCGACCCCAGGAGGTCTGCCTCCCTCCCTCTTTGGTCTCTATGTCTGTTTGCCACCCCTGCGGGCCCTCCCAGGCTCCACATGTGGGCCAGCGGGGGCCTGCCTGCTCAGGAGCCCTTCCCGGGCGTCAGCCTGTCTGCACCTGGGGAGGAAGCTCATGGCGGGTTAGGTGATGAAAATTTATGAAGCGTTAAGTGGTCTCATGGGCCGCACCCTGAGGGGCGTCTGCTCACTCCGCTGCGCTACGGGGCGTCACCAGCACAGAGGACAGCTGGCCCCTCTCCCGCCACCTCTGGGCCACGGGGCCTGCTGGCCTGTGGCCACCCTTTTCCATGTGAGCTTACGGTTTTCTCTAGGCTTCTGATACTATTTTATATCCTCAAGGCATGGGATTTTTCCTTGCCTGACATCTTTCATCTTTGCTTAACAAGCTTCCGCCTTTACTTCTTCAGATGTTTCCTCCTGTTCGTTTTGATGTTCTAGCCTACGTTCTTTTGTCAGTTTCAGCAACTTTGTAGAGAAGTGTGTCCGGGGCAAAGGCCCTGGCCTGCAGGGTCGTGTCCTAGTAAAGGAGACGGGAGAAGACCTTCCCAGGCTCCACCGCTGTTGGCCTCCGCCTTCACAGCCCCTGCCCCGGGGCACTTCCTCTGGTCCATGGTTCACCTTACACCCCTGGGAAGGAGTAGCCACACCCCGGCTGTCACCCCAGGGCTGGGAGGAAGGACAGAGGGTGAGAAGCCTGAGACCCGGCAGGATATAAGTGCTACCCCAGGTGCCCTGCGGTAGCTGCGCCAGGGTCTGGGCTGCTGTCTCCGGTTCCTGCAGCAGCTGCGGGAGGTGAGGGGGCAGGAGCTGAGTGGGAGATGCTCTCCTGTCGCCAGGTCTCTCCTGCCGGCCGTCCCCAGCACGCACACGCCGAGGCCAGACGCCTCTTCCATCCAGGGCTCCTCGTGGCTTTCTGCTCGACTCCTGCATCCTGTTCACTTGTGCCTTTTCTGAGGGTAAAAGGCGCGAGGGTGTGTGGGGCCTGCGCTAGCGCCGGTTGTTCCGCGTCCGCGATATCTTACGTCTAGGAGGTCTGGTCCATCTCCAGTTTCTGTGGGATGGGTAAGGGAAGTGGCATACGAGGGCCTGGGGCTTTTTGGTGACAGTCCTCATCCAGGAATTCAGAAACCCGGTGGCCATCCCTTTTGCCAGCGCTGTGTTGTCTTCAGGAAACGCGTTTCATAACAGAACACGTTAACCGCTTCGTGTCGTTTCAGAAACCGAAGCAGGCCAGTGTGGAACACGGCCGCCCACGCTGTGCGTGTGAACTTGAGTTGTTCTCCCTGGAGTGGCAGGAAAGGTCTAGGACGATGTCGGTGGTCGGGGTGGTGGGGGGGACAGATGCGGGCCACGCGTGAGCTGGTATCTGCCTGAAGCAACGTGACTGGAACGCGTCCCTGGGGCTCCTGGCACCTGGTCCAGTCGCCCCGAAGTGCCCCGCGGGCTGGAACCACAGGACGGCCTCCACTCACTGCCCACGGGCTGGGGAAGGAATGCCAGGGGGCTTGTGACCCCAAGCGCTGCCGTTGGCCGAGAGCTCACTTGGCCTTGTGCTGAGCTGTCGGGGGGCGGGGGGGCAGCCTCCTCTCTTCCGACGTGAGACCCCCACGACAGGCCTTTCCAGGTTTCAGACCATGTTGGGGCTGGAAAGAAGCTTTGGAGACTGTTGATTCCAACACCTGCATGTAGAGAAGGGAACCCGAGAGCATGGTGCAACACAGCCCAAATCACCAGAACTAGACCAGCACCGGGCCCCCCAGCACGCTGCAGACTCTCCTCCCCTGGGCTCGTGCAGAGGACCGCAGCCCCACTGCTTCCCCACTGGACGGCGTGGCAGCCTCAAGGGACACTTACCCTGCTCCTTTGCCGATGGTTACAGGACAGCAGGGTCATCCCACCACACAGGCAGCCCTCTGCCCTCTGCCCACCTGGCAGCAACCCGAGGGCATCTGTGGTCAGGCTTAGCCCGGCATGTGGGCTCTTGCTCTCCCCATCTCAGGAAGGGGCGGAGAAGGTGCCCGGGGCCCAGGGCAGGCGACAGGACCAGCCAAGCAGCGAGGAGCGGCCTTGAGGGACATGGGGGCAGCAGGCCCTGGACTTCGCATGGTGACAGGGCAGCAGGTGGAGAGGGCTCTGCAGCACCTGGGCCCTTGAGGATGTATGGGAAGCAAGGCTGGGGCAGCCAGCAAGCCCCTGGACCATGGCCTGGACCACAGCAGCCACTGGCCGGAGTGGACGGATGGGAGGCTGGGCCTTTGGGGGCAGGAGGACGCCACGCTGGTCCAGCAGGAAGGACGCAGAGCCGTTAACAAAACCTGACCTTGACAGCACAGAGGGACTGCGGGGGCACTGAGACCAGGCTCCCCAGAGCGGCCATCTGTGGTCACCTGCGCAGGTCAGGACAACGGCGTAACGGCAGGGGCGTGGGGCCTCGCCGTGTCTCTCAAGGACTGTGGCCAGGCCGCGGGAAGGCCTGGGGCTCAGCCACCGCGCGCCTGTGCTCTCAGATGAGTCCTCAGGGTGTGCTCAGGGCTGGGGGCGCCTGGAAGGGAGGTGAGGCGAGGAGGCCACAGCCGGGAGGTGAGGCGAGGCGCTCCTGGAGCGTCCCCACGAGAGCATGGTTACGTGCGGCCTGTCCGCGCAGGACAAGGGGACGGGAAGTTCCTCAGCCATCAGCTCGCTTCCTGGGAGACAACGGGTCTGACACCTGTGTTCACCTGCCCCACCCGGGCGCCTCCTGTGCGTTTCCTGTGCCCCAGTTTCCAACTGGAGATATGGTAATGTCGCAGTCAGCTGTGAGAGAGACGTGTGAGTGACTAACCATTCAAACCTATTCTTAGGTTGCTGGCACGCCAGCAACTCAGAATTTCACAGTGTAATTTCAAAAAGTATGAAAACTCTCGGGAGCCTGAGACCCCACCAGAGGCCTAGAAGTCAGTTCAGGAAAGTAAATGGCAATGCTGCCAGCCCGGCCTGGCTGCCCGGAGGACAGAGCCGAGAGCCCTTGGCCAGAGGCTGCACGTAAAATACAGGCCCCCTCCTTGCGGGGACTGCGGCGTCTGCCGGCCAGCAGCCTGCGGCCTGGGCTGGACCCAGCATGCCCTGGGGATTCACTCCCACGAGCAGGATGGGCTGTGCCTGCTCACGGCAGCTCAGACGTAAGTGGACTTTCCCCCATCGTGAGGGATCCAGTTGCTGACTTCGGTTCAGAGGCTCAGGGCGGCAGGACTGAAGTTCCTCTGGCTCCCTGGCCGTTTCCCTCTTGGTGCCTGGATAGAGGTGGCCACTCCAGCCATCACAGCGCATAGCAGGCAAAAGGAGAAAGTAGTGGTGTTAGAAAGGGTACCTGCCCCCGTCCCCCCGCACGTCAGCCCTTTCAAGAGCCTTCCTGGGAGCTGGGGGGTACCCACCGCAGGCGGCTGGGAACACAGCCTCATCTCCCCCCGACCCAGCAACAGAGAAAAGGGGAGAGTGGTTCAGGGTAGAGCTCTGTGCTTCTCGGTTGCAAAGTCCTGCACAGCTTCTGAAAGCGCCGGCACAGTCCGTCTCTGCACTGGGCTTGAAGACTGCTCCCTGCGCCCGGCCGGACTCACCACTGTGGTGACCCCTGTCCGGGGGCCTTGCCTCCCCTCCCTGTGCAGCCCCAGCTCCCTGGTGCCCCTGGGCCCACAGCTCTGCCAGGCGCTGCCTCTGCCTGCCGTGGACAGGCAGTACGGTGACAAGTGTGCACAGGCTGTACGGTGACAAGGACAGGACATGGCCCCTTCCCTCGGAAGCAGTGTCCTAGAGGCAGAGACCAGGTCACACAGAGGGCAGAGCACATGCCCCCCCACCCCCCCACATGCTTACCCTCCCTGAGGGCTACAGGTCCTCAAGACCATCCTGCACCACGCCTACCCCCTCCCTGAGTGCACAGGGCGAGCCTCCTTCGTCCGCCCCAAGGAGGGGCTGGCACCGGGTCTGAGGTCACAGCCCCCAGTAGGTGTCAGAAGCCAACCCAGATCCTACCTTCTTTTTTTTAATCAATTTATTTATTTTACTTATTTATTGTTGGCTGCGTTGGGTCTTCGTTGCTGCATGCAGGCTTTCTCTAGCTGTGGCGAGCGGGGTCTACTCTTCATTGCGGTGCAGCGGGCTTCTCATTGCGGTGGCTTCTCTTGTTGCAGAGCACGGGCTCTAGCTGCATGGGCTTCAGTAGTTGTGGCTCGCGGGCTCAGTAGTTGTGGCACACAGGCTTGGTTGCTCCACGGCATGTGGGATCTTCCCGGACCAGGGCTTGAACCCGTGTCCACTGCATTGGCAGGCAGATTCTTAACCACTGCGCCACCAGGGAAGCCCCCAGATCCTACCTTCTAAGCGCGGGGCACGCCTGGCCCATGCTGGCCAGATCCTTGCAGACCGTGTTCTGTGCGGCCAAGGAACAGCTTCCAGGGCCGATCCCTGGGGTGTCCCCCTCCTCCATCCCCACCCCATGCACACATGCGCACCTGCCAGTCCCTGGCGCTTGAGTCTGCGTCCTCCCAGGAGCCCTGCCCCTCAGCAGCACCTTTGTTGCCTACACACCTCCTTCCACTGCAGCGTCCACACCCCCCCTCTCTCTTCCTCACCCAGAGGCAGGTGGGGACAGACACCCCTCAAGGGGGTGCCTGAGGGGGCTCAGAGAAGTGGGGCATCGAGCAAGGACTTGTCCAGCGGAGTGGGCTGGAGTGAGTGCTGACTCCTCCCCTGGAGCTCAGCCCTGGGCCCAGACCCAGGCGGGGAGCGTGGTGTCTCGGGGACAGGGAGTGGCCAGGAGGGCAGCAGCAAGGTGCCCAGGCCGTGGGCCAGGACCCAGGAGCAGGGACATGCTGGGGTCTTGTGCCTGCAGAATGGCCTCGAGTAGAGCCCCTGCCCCCGCGATGGTCCAAGGGGGGCTCTTCTTCCTCAAAATACTCAGCCCCACTGTGTCCTCGTCAGGCTCCCCAGGTTGTGGGGGGCAGGGGGTCGCCCGGACCCTCTTATCCTGGGCCCTCTGCCTCCAATGCATCATTCTAACCTGTGTTCTCCTTCTGCAGGCTGTCCTGGTGACGGTGCCGTGACCCCCGCCCACCAGCCCCTGCCTGGGTCCTCTCACTCCCCACCGAGCCACATCCTCACGGGCACCTTGTGCCAAAACCTAGGCGGATTGGCCAGCACCGGGCAGTGCCCCACGTGCCCCCGTGCACATGCCCCCCACGCGCCCCTTGTCACAGGCAGGGACAGAGCACGGAAGGCCCACGCACGGGGGTGACTCCCTCTACCGCATGTCTTGCAGGTTGGTTGCCCAGATTCACGACGAGCTGCTGTTTGAAGTGGAGGATTCACAGATTCCTGAGTTTGCAGGTGAGCCCAGAGGAGCCAGGGTTGTTTCTGTGTCACGAATAGTTACAGTATCTCCCTGGGGGCTCACAGGCCCTCTCCCTGCACCTGCTGTGTGCCCCCTGCAGAAGGGCCAGCCTTGTTTGGGGGCCCTTGAGAGGTCTGGACGGCCATTCCCTGGCCAGGGGAACGGTAAGTGCCCTACTGGGGGCCCTGCATCAGCCCCAGGGGCCCCGGAAGGATGGGGGCGACATTGGGACCCCAGGCCGGCGGGAGCCAGGCGGTGGGGCCGGCAGCAGGGTTAGTGCTGGAGCATCGGGGTGGCTGAGGCCCACAGGCTGAGCACAGACTCCAAGCCTGGGTCCCACCCTGCCCCGCGACAGGCACCACCCGCTGTGAGCCCTCCGGGATTCTTTGAAGCTAGAGACCACCTGTCCCCGACTCAGTCCTCAGGTTGGGCAGGAGTCCTCCCCTAAACAACTACCACTGCAGTGGGCATGGGGGCCTCTCTTCTGCCTCTGTAGTGAGAGCAGGAGCCCTAGGGCCCTGGTCCTTCTAGGCCCTGCAGGGCCTGTGAGGGAGGTGGCCGAGGGTGGAGAGAGTACAGGGCTGGGCGTTAGGGCTGGGTACCAGCCTCCCAGCCAGCTCCCAAGTGACAACTGGCCAAGCCCTCCCCCAGCTCCGCCACCACCTGCAGAGACCTGCCCTGAAAAGTGGTGAGACCACTGTCCTCAGTGCCCCAGCCTACACACACCTCCATCTTACAGCTGGGAAACCAACCCATAGCAGGGCCCCATCCTACACAGGGTCCTGTCCTACACGGGGCTTCAGCCTACACGGGGCTTCAGCCTACACCAGGCCCCATCCTACAAGAGCTTCATCCTACATGGGGCTCCATCCTACACAGGGCCTCATTCTACAGGGGGGCCCATCCTACATCATCATTTGAAATCTGTTTGGAAATAATGGGCCTGAAACAAACCATTTGATGGAATTGGCGGGTGCTCAGCTGCTGGTTAAAAAGGAAAGAAAAAGTCCTACATCTGGAGGGAGCCGTCTTAGGAACAGTCCAGTTCCCGTTCATCCTGGGGGCAACTGCTAACTGTTTCAGGCAGGCATCGAGGCTCTGCTCCCTGCGGCTCCCTGAGGGATGCAGGGGCCTCGGCCACAGGCCAGCACTCAGAGGCACCACCTGGCGCTGTGCTGGGAGAGCTCTGGGGTCTCGACCCAGCCACGGACCACGAGACAGGTGAACCCGGTGTGGGCCGGGGCTGGCTGCCATCTCTGAAATGCTGGGTGGTCAGGACACACCTGATGGCAGCCCAAAGGGCAGACCCAGGATGGGGCTCTGGGGCCCCCAGCCCAGGGACCCTGCCCTCATGGGCCATATGGTGCAGGCCGGGGACACGGGTCACCTCAGGGAGAGGCCTGGGAGAGAGCCAGCTCTGCCCGACTGCCACCACCCCTCTGCCCAGTGGTTACTCGGGGTCACTCGTTTAGTCAGTCGCACAACGGAGGGGATACACAGGAGGACCTGGCGTTGTCTGCACACCCAGTGAGGGGGTGTCAGGGTCCGACTCCTCCAATTAGAAGCACCTGGACACCCTGCAGCTCCCCAGGGAGGCCGGGCCCTCTGCAGTGCTCCCCTAGAGTGGGCTGGGCCCACGCTGCCTGCCCACCTCCCCACAGCCGGACCCAGGAGCCACAGCAAGTGACTCCCCACTCCCCGGCCACACCAGTGTCCCTCTGCAAGCACAGAGAGGGTAGCAAGGCCTTCGGGCAGCAGCTGATCCTGCGCCAGACACCCCAGGCCCCGTGCCCCCGCGAGTCAGCCAGGGACCCCTGGGGCCGCGGAGGACAGAGGACAAGGCAGCCTCTGCCCATTCCTTGGGCGTTCCTTTGGCGATCTTTGTACTGAAATGTCAGATAACTTAGAGCAAACCCTGAGGAACACTGAGCCAGCCAGCCCCTCCCGCCGGGCTGCTCCCGGCCCAGCCCCCAGTGCCATGGAGTTGTCCTTGCAGCGTCACGGGCATGTGAAACTTCACAGGGGTTTCGGCGGAGGCACAGGTCGTCCTGCCCGGGCTGCTCGGGCCAGCGGGATTGCCTGGCCTGGCCACCCGGGGCGGGGGGGGGGGTGGGGTTGGCACAGGGGGCCCGCAGCTGCAGACAAGCGTGTGGGCGGGGCTACAGCGACGCTTCGGACCCGAGGGCCCTGCTCGCGGCACCCACTGTTGGGGCCCGTTAAGGCGCCTTCAAGCACGTGCCAGTGGGAGTTGGGACCAGTAGGGGAGAGCCGCAGTGGCTGCCAGAGCAACCAGTACAGGTGACCATGACTGTGGACTTGGGAGAACCGGGGATTCTGGGGGCTGGGGCCCGGGTGTCCTCCTGGCGCCAGCTCTGCCAGGCAGGCTCGGGCTGCCCCTCTGTCTTGCCTTTGTCCCAGCCCTCGTCAGGGGAACCATGGAGGCCCTGCAGCACGTGCCGGCGGTGGAGCTGCAGCTGCAGGTGAGGGGGCGGGGCAGGAGCTGGGCGGGGCCGGGCAGGGCCGGGCTTGAGGGAGGAATTCATCAGCCCTCCCCCCAGGCCACCACCACCTGCCCCAGGTGCACCTGGACGTGCCAAGCCAGTCCCAGCCAGACTGCTGGCTGTTGGCTCTCAGAGGGGCTCCAGGTCCCCACCAGGAAGACCTTCGGGTCCAAGCTCCCCCAGGGTGGTGGGGAAGGTGGAGGAGTAACAAGGAGGTGAGAGTCCTTGAAGTCTTGCACATGGGCCGCACAGGGTCAACAAGCACCTTGGAGCTCCTGGAAAGGCTGCAGGGAAGGATGGCTTGCCCCTCGTCCCATGGTCGCTCCCTCCTCCCTGCCGTGGAAGCAGCCATGCTCTGTGCCCCTGGGGCCCCTGCACCCATCCCACCGTTAACTTCACCCCTCACCTCGCCCTGCGGGCGGCAGCTTGGCAGCATGAAGCAGCGCCCACACAGGCCCAGCCAAGGACGGGAACTCCCGTGTTCTGGAGTGGTTGGCGTTTGCTCCTGTGGCAGGTGGAGACGTGGGGGACCCGAGGTCCCCAGGAGCCCAAGAAGCCCCACCTCACCCCACTAGTAGCCCTGCAAGTGGCAGGGGGCTGCAGCTGTGAGCGGCCCCCTCCCGTCGAGAGGGAGCTCTTGAGCCGTGGTCAAGGGTGCTCTCAGGATCAGGTCCCTAGGAGGGCTCTCCAGACTCCTCTGCACCTCTTGAAATCAGCTGATCCCCCTGGGGGACCCCAGGTGGCCCCAGGACACACCTCCCTATGCCAGAGCCCCCTGCCTGGCCAGTCCCGACAAGCTCCTTGCTGCACAGGGGCCCTGGCTGGTGAGGGGGGTTCACACAAGGTCGAGGCATCGTGACAGGGTGGGTGTGCGGTGAGCCCGTTTACCTGGTGCCGTGTGTGCGTGTGAGCGTGTGCGAGTGTGCGTCTGTCCGTAGCTGAGCTGCTGTGGCCGTGTCTAATTGTGTGTCTTGGGGCAAGTGGCTGCCCGCGTGGGGGTCTGGGCGGTGGCTGGGAAGGTCTGGCGCTCACCTCTGGCTGCCACCCGCAGGTGCCCCTGAAGGTGAGCCTGAGTGTCGGCCGCTCGTGGGGACACCTGGCACCACTGCAGGAGGCCCCGGCCCGTGACCCCACCACCGTCCTGCCGAGTCTCCAAGCAACCGCCCGGCCACCGCCGGCCCCCGAGCGCCTACCCCCGTGCACGTGTTTTTCGCCTTCATTTGGTCTGTAGCCCCAGGCAACAGCGGGGAAGAGAACTGGTTTCCACCAGCCCGCTGTGTGGCCTTCCCAAGGTCAGAGTCGAGCGCTTGGTACTCGGCTAGGGCCACCTTCCCTCTGGAGCTGGGGCAGCTGGGTGCCCCCCGGAGTAAACGCCTCTTGTGAATGTGCTCGGCCCTGTCCGCGTGAATTCTTCCCTTGGGTGGGATACGCCATGTGTGCAGCCCTCGGCCGCTTGGGCACAGCCAGGGCAAGCACCCCAGGCAGGAGTGGCCCAGCCCTAGGTTGCCCCAGGCTGACAGCTGCTCACCACCTCGCGGGTGCCCAGGAGCTGCCAGCAGCCTAGCTCCCAGGGCCTCCAGGGCCGGGGCAGTGACGTACTGGCCAGAGATCACAGCCTGACCGCCCTCCTGAGGGCCAGAGGGGCCCATGCACAGGTGCTCGCCGGCCAGGTGTCCACGCGAGCTGGTTCTCACAGACCCCCAGGGCCGAGGGAGGGCATGGCC
Organism: Pseudorca crassidens; assembly: GCF_039906515.1. Lineage (NCBI taxonomy): Eukaryota > Metazoa > Chordata > Mammalia > Artiodactyla > Delphinidae > Pseudorca > Pseudorca crassidens. The sequence continues at coordinate 1,249,482 of NC_090299.1, read as the reverse complement.
CGTGCACCCCTGGAGCCTCACAGCAGCAGCCTGTGACAGAGGTGCCACCCCCGGCATGGTGGGGACACTGAGGCAGGGGAAGGTCACCTCACTGGGACAGGTGTCCCAGCAGGACTGCAGCTGGGCTCCCCCCGACCCTGCCCCGCACCACTGCCCAGCCGCCTGTCTCATCCCGGGGCCCCATTCCCAGACCCTGGTCTGGGTCCAGGCTCCACATGCCACCCTCCAAGTGGGTGCAGCGCCTACCCAGGGCAGGGCGAGCATGTTGACAGGGCCCAGATGCAGCTCCAGGAGTGGGCACGGGTCCCCACCCCCCCACCGGCTGTGGACTCTGCTCCTGTTTAATGGCAACTAGAGCCCACGGGACATGGCATCATCTTTTCTGAGTGACGTGGATCGTCACAGTTTATCATGCCCAGGCCCGTTCTTCTCATGGCTTCAAGATCTCGTCACTGGTCTCATGGGCTGTGCAGCGTCCAGATGGCCAGGCCTGACCGCCATGTGATAGAACATTCCAGAACCTGGAGAGCTGCCAGGGCCCTCCACGCCACTGCCTCTGTTGTGTGTCCGTATGTCTGAGTGGCAGCCTGTCTTCATGCTCTGTCACCTCAGAAGCAAGACCACTGCCGGGCTTCACAAGGAGCATCTCACTCAAGCAAACGACCATCCTTGGGAGCTGACATCTCTGGGCCAGCGCGGACCGCCGTGTGCCTTGTGGGGGGAAGCCACGTGGGGTGGGCACGTCCCAGAGCGTCCCAGTCGGACCCGCGAGAAGGGAACACGCCTGACACCCTCGGGGCTGGGGGGTGGATGGACCCTGCGAGGACGTTCCCTCCCACCCAGAAGCCGGGCCAGGGCAGGAGAGCGCAGCCAGGGGAAGGCCTGCTGTGGAGAGCCGTCCATGCTGGGTGGGCTGCAGGAGCCTTTGGACACGGCTGGGTGTATGTCCACCCTGAGCCCCAACGTCCCTGCCCCACCCCCGTGCCCTGCTCTCCAGCCTGACACCCCCATCCCATCACCCTCCCTTCCTTACAGACACTGGGGGTCCCACACCTCATGGCATCCCTCAGAGCCGACCTGCTCCAAGGAGGCGTCAGACAGACAGGCAGACCCCCAGGCCTGCAGGAGAGCCCGGCGGGGGCTGCTGACACAAAAACGGGGGCCTCTCAGCCCACAGGTCACCCAGGCACCTGCTCCAGCCTCCAGGAGGAGGGGCCCAGCATCTCCAGGAAAGCAGCCCTTCCTGGCCCAGCGTTGCGCAGACGACACTTCAAGAAAGCATGGAGCCCGGTTCCATCAACTCCGGTTTTATTGAAAAACAGCAGCATTGGGGGCTGGGCAGGCGGAGGGACACTGCTCCCGGCCCCTCCCGTCGCTCACACACGCACAGGAAGCCTGGGACCCTCTCCCCAGCCCTGCAGCCTGTCTCCTCTGGACGCAGTGCACGGCCCCTCCGGGCCCTCTCGGGGGCTGTTTGGTACATCCTGGGATGTCAGGACAGACGCGTCAGTCCTGGGCTCACAAACGGTAAACACAGTAAGTGAAACCAGCCACCATGACACGTTCTGGGCTCTGCCTGCCCAAGGACACCGCGTCCACGGCAGCCGTGGTCCAACAGATCTGATCTCGGCCAGTCTGGCTGAGTGTCACTGCCCTTGCCACCCTCCCCACACGGCCAGAGAGCTGGGCAAAAGCTCATCCTGGTCACCCCCTTCACACAGGCCGTCCGGCACCCCTGGCCAGGGAGGAAGGAGCGCTAGATTCAAGGTCCGCTGGGTCCGAAGAAGGAGCACGAACGAGGCCTCAGGCCAGCCGCACCACGAGCACCTCCCGGCTGCCCCTTCCCAGCCAGAGCAGGCCCTCGGCCCCCAGGCTCCCTCCCTGCACACGCACACACGCACACACGCAGAGGCACACACGTGTGCGCGTACCCACAGGCACACATGCGCACACACAGGCACACCCCTTCTCCAAAACGGCTAATTATTGCTGTTAAAAAACCACATCCAACAACAGTTAGCTTGGGGCTCCCCTCCCTGACCCCGGGCAGCCCACTTGTCAGTGGACCTCACGCCATCACTGAGAGCCTGTCCTTGGCACCATGGAGCAAACACAGTCCAGGATCTGCCCCACACCCAGCCCAGAACTCGAACCCAAAAGCCTCGGCCAGAGGGCCACCAGCACAGGTACACAGCCTGTGGCCAAAATGATTCACAGAAGCGGCTTCAAACAGACACAGGAGCAGCAGGAACACGGAGGACATGGCCAGGGAAAGGCAGCAGGCTCCCAAGGCCTGGGGCCACTGTCCAGCCATCCCCCAGACACTGACAGGAAGGCGGCCCCAGCGGTGTGCCCAGCACCCAAGGACGGGCAAAGACCCACACCCACAAGTGTCAACATGCCTCCCAGAGGCCAGAGCCAGGCCCTGTGGCCCAGAGAGCCTCCCAAGCACTTGCCCGATGCCAGAGGGGCCACCTGAGAAAGGACACACAGAGCAGGGTGGGGGCCGCCCCAGGACCGTGTGGCCTCCCAGCCCAAGCCTTCTGCCCCCCGTCCCTCCCCCGCTCCACCCAAGGGCAGCAGGGGCAGGCCAGGCCGGACACGATGGAGGTACCAGGTGGGAGACGCTGCCACGGCCCTTCCTGGGGCCGGGCCACCTGGCTGGCCTCAACACACGCACACCACCCACCCTGGCTGCCCACCGTCGGGGGCCAGCTGTCTGAAGAGCCCATACCTGGGCAGGGGGAGCTACCCCTGGGATGGCCTGCCAGCCACATGCCAGGACCCTGGTGGCACTGGGCCATCCAGAGGTGCTGGAGCCTTCAGCTGCCCTGGATCCCACTGCCTGGACGTGCCCATCGGGCCTGTGTTCCAGGCTCATCTAACGCAGACATCCTGAGCGCTCTGCCTCCCGCTTTCCGCTCCAGACACAGACAACAGAAGCCCTGGAAGCCCGACCCCTGAGCACGGGTGCCGGGCCCAGGGCTGGCTTTCCAGTCTGGGAAGGCCCAGGAGCCAGCAGGGAGGGGAGGGGGCCCAGGGCCGCCCAGTGCAGAGAAGCTGCTCAGACGCATCACTGGGCAGGACCCCAGGAGGACGCTTCACAGAGGTAGAAGTAGTAACATCAGAATTTCTACAAAGGTATAAAATTCACATCTCAGTGCATGTTTGTGGAGCAGTCAGCTCCCAGGCTGGGGGAGGACGGGAGACCTGCCCCCCGTGCTCCCCAGGAGCCCGGGAGCCGCACGCCGGCCGGGCAAGGGTCCTGACCTGGGCTCAGCAAGCACCCAGCCTGGGGCACATAGGTGCCTCTGCCCACCTCAGGGGCCAGGCAGCAGCTGGACAGCAGAGTTCCGGACACATGGCCACCCTGCCACACCCCTCCTGGCATCTCTCCTGGCAGCAGCAAGAGGGCATAAGGAAAGGTCAAGAGCCCAGCCAGCACGCACCAGCCTCCGGGCCACCGACTGGGGCGCGGGGAGGACGCAGCATCGACAGACACCAGCAGGACGGGAGGGGGCACACCACTGCCAGAAGCATCACCAGAGAGGCACTTCAGTCGATGCCAGCAGACGTGGGCAGCCCGGGGGCTCCGGCGGCCCCACCCACGGGCCCCGCCCCAGGGACGGGAGGCCCAAAGGCACAGGATCAGAGGAAGCTGGCAGCGTCCCAGTGCCACCGCCTGACACCTGACAAGACACGACCCACCACGCGGACGTCACGGGCCCCCGCCTGCCCTTCCCACCCGGCCAGGCCTCAGGTCAGCTGCAGCCCCAACTTGCCCCACGCCAACTAAGGCCACCCCAAGCCGACACCGAAGCAAACAGAAAGAGGAAAAAGGCACAACTGTTTGTTTTCCGTTTTGCTAAAACACTTTACGTCTGTCTGTATAATCCGGATTAACAAAATCTGAGAGCTGCAAGAAAATAGGTGCCGATTTCTGTACAGTCTACAAAATCGCCACCCCCGAGCGGGGACCGGGCGCCACCAGGGGGAATGTACAGGGGAGCACGGGGTCTGTACAGTGTTCTGCGAGTGTCTCAGGTGCTGACAGCACAAAAGGCCCCTCAGGAAACTAGGCTTGTTCCGTCCATCTGCTTACTTCCAAAGCGCCTCTTTAAGAATGCTCCCTCCACGGTCCCGCGCGTGGGGCCCAGCTCAGTGGCCCAGGACGCCTGCCACTTCCCCTCCCCCAAATCCCCAAATAAGGGGGTCTTGGCGGGCATCTCTGCCCTCCTGCCACCAGGCGAGGTCCGGGCTTACAGCTGGATGTGCGGGCACTGCCAACCACCGCCTTCCTCTCCCCCTCTGGGCCACCCCCGCACCCAAAGGCCGCTGCCTGAGACCTCAAGAAGGAGAGGGTGGAGGCACAGGTCTCCCAGAGCCCACAGTGAACTCCTGCACTGGGAGGCTGCCAGGAACTTGCTCCCATCCTGCCCTCCGTCCTGCAACACGAGAGCTCGACAGGGGTAGCCCGGAGCCTCCTCACAAAGCAGGAATGCTCTTTGGGGGAAATTATGTGAAGTCAGGGTCTCCCTCCAGATTCCAAACTGAAACCCTCCACCCACCCGGCCACCCACCCCCACCCAACTGGGCCAGAAATAGTGCATTCTAGACCACACAGGTGTGTGTGTGTGTGTGTGTGTGTGTGTGTGAAGGTATAAACTACCGTTTTGTCCCAAGAATTAAAGTCATGCAGAGTGCTATTCTGTCTAAATAACTTATTAAAAAATAGGTCGGCTTCAGGCTGGGAGAAGCTGCGGGCTCGGTGGTGCAGGCAGCAGCCTGGGTCGGTAAGATTCACAGGACAGAGCCCGTCAGCCGCAAGGCAGGAGGTCCTCAGGGAGGTCTGGGGGAGGCCACCGGGATCAAGTTGGCACTGGGGGAGAGATGACCCCATGACTGCCTCCTACCCTGCTCTCCTGAAGGGCCCTGACCACGGCTGTACAACATGTGCCATGGGAACCACACCTGGGCAATGCCACCCATCGGCAAAGCCCGGGTGGAGGAGGGGCAGGTACCGAAAGGAAAGACAGGTGATCCGATGTCAAAGCAAAGCTGAACTGGGTGAAGCAAGGGGCAAGGTGGACAGTCAGGCCTCCCAAGAGGCTGGGCTGGGGCTGGGGGCGCTCACCAGTCTGGGTCCAGTCCAGGCAGGGCAGGGGGCGGGAGGCTGTGGGCATGCGGCATGCTGCAGCCAGGCCACAGCCTCAGCATGCACAGAGCAAAGCGGGCCCGCAGCCAGCTCGGCGCCCCGTGGGGCAGTGGCCGGCCGGTGCAGCAGGCCACACCTGCTAGGGACTGACGGCTGAGCCACCGCCTGGCTGGCGGCCAGGGGTCTGCCGGGCGGGGGCCTCACTACAGAGGCTCTGTGCTTGGTGGGCAAGGCTGGGCCCGCCCCCACCCCGGGGGTGGGCTGGAAGGGGCCCCTCGCGCCAGGGCCGGGCAGCCGCGTGGGCTCGCGGTGGTCCACGCTGTCACTCTTCAGGATGCGGCCCCAGCAGACTGGGGAGGGCAAGGGGCGTGGCTGGGAACAACCCACCTCCCCAAGTGTCACGGATGAGCAACGGCCCCGCACCCCCCCAAGAACCAGCCAAAGAACCGTGTGGTGCCGAAAAAGGAAAAACCCAACACAAACGCCAAGGTGAGCGTCTGAAAGCGGCCCGGGCGGCGGGCAGGAGGGCACAGGCGGACGGAGCGGTGGGCGGGGCAGCGGGCAGGTGGGTGGCGGTCACTCCTCGCGCAGCTGCAGGCGGTAGCGGTGGTAGCGGACCTGGAAGAAGAGGCGCTCGGCCAGCGAGAGGGTCATGCCAGGCATCACGTAGCGGTCACTTGAGCCCATGTGCCTGAAGCCCAGCGACTCGTAGAGCTTGTGGGCGGCCACCTTGACGGCTGTCGTGCCTAACACTACCGCAGAGTAGTTGTGCACCAGGGCGAACTCCAGCACCTTACGGCCCAGCGCCTTGGCGATGCCCTTGCCACGGAAGCGTGAGTCCACCGACATGCGTAGCAGCTCCACCGTGTTGTCCGCCGCGTGGGCCCGCGCTGCCACGATGCCCACCACGTTGCCATCCAACACGGCCACCCAGAAGCAGGAGCCTGCGGGGAACGGGGCGGTCAGGGCCACTGGCACTACTGCATGACACAGCCACCCCGGCAGAGGGAGCCAGGCCCAATCTGCCTGCTGCCCGCAGCAGCCCTGGAGCCTCCCTGACCCTGGGCCTGAGGCTGGGCAGCCAGCCCTGTGCTCAGGCCAGCCGTCCCCACCCCCGGCCCAGACCAATCGCGGACCCACGCAGGGCAGGAGGAGGAGGGGGAAGACCTCAGGGAGATGAGGGAGCAACAGGGACAGAGGAGTGAAGACCAGAGGGGAGGGGCCTGCAGGGCACAGGCCACGGGGAGAGCCATCTCCTCTGGGGGCCCAGGGCCCAGGGGCTACAGGAGGCAAGGCCAGGGGACAGTGCCTGTTCCGAGGAGCCCAGCCTGCACACGCCCTACCCACGGCCACGCCAGCCTCCACTGCCACGCCAGCCTCCACTGCCGTGTCCTCCCGCCAGCCACCCCCCAGGCCCCCGCCCCAGCCTCCCTCCTGCAGTGGCCAAACCCTCCCCCGCTAACGCTCCTTCCCCGGACCCCCGCCCGGAAGAACTCTTCACCGCCCTACGCCTGGGGGTCCCCCACTACCACATCTGCCAACGCGGCCCCCAGCAGCCCGTCAACTCTGCCGGGCAGTCTCCTGTCTCCTTCACCGTCAGACCCCAAGACTGAGACCGGGCACGTGGCCCGAGCTCAGGAAGGAGCTGACCGCCCCCTCCACTGGCTGACCTGCCCACTGTCCGGGATTTCAGGCTCTCCCCACCTGCCCGGGCCCAGGTCAGAGGTCAGCACAGTCCTGGGAGCCTCGTGCCTCCCCAGGCCTTGGTTCCCCCGTTGTGGGAGCAGCTCCCACGAGTCCAGCACGGCCCCACCAGCCGCTGTCCAGCCTCTCTGCCCCTGCGGGATCTTCCTGCACACCCACCAGACATCTCAGGAGGGGCGAGCAGGGCCCAGCCCCCCATCTCACACCCAAGGACACTGCACTCCAATGAGGGCAGGGCCACGCTGGGCCCCAACCCCTCTTCTGCTCCTGCGGCCTGGGCTTTGGTGCCAGGTGGGTCTCACGCTTCTGTCCCCTCCCGTCCTGGGGGGAGCCAGGCTGAAGCCAGAGCTCCATGGAGGCTGATAAGATGCTTTGTTTGGGCTTGGGAAAGGGTCAAGGAGAGCCAAAGGTGCCCAAGGCCAGCCAGGCAGCCTCGGGGCGGGGAAAGGACCAGCCACCAGCGCGCAGGAGCTGGCCGGGCCAGAGCATGTCACCGCTGCTCCAGGACGCCTCGCCTCTCTTGTCCCCACTGCTCTTCCCTGGCACCCACCAGGATGCTGCTAGACCCTAACCAACCAGGCGCACTCTGTCCCTCTCCTCAGGGACCTTCCTGCACCTGGAAGGCCCTCATGCCCCAGCTCCAGGCATGGAGAAAAGCAGGACCCTGCCTCCCAGGACCCACCCTGCCTCAAGGCCAGCCTGGAGAGTAAAGAATGGCTGCAGACCAGGTCCCAGCCCCTCCCTCTACAGAAGGCCAGGGTCGGGGCGAGACCCTGGGCTTACTAAGTGGCCCAGAGACCAGAAGTGGGACCCCTGTTCTCCTAGGGTCCTCATTGCCCCAGCGTGCTCTCTGCCTTCTCCCCACCATATGGCCCTCTGCCACACAGGGCCCTAGCATTCCAGGCCGGCCCAGGATCCAACAAGGCAGCCGAATGGGACCGGAGAGAGGTGAGAAAGACCCCCTTCCCCCCATGAAGCACCAGGGCAGCACAAACAGCGGGGCCAGGACCCCATGGCCCAGGGCCAGCTCAGGCCACTCAGAGCCCTGCCCTCGGAAGCCCGGCCATACTCAGGGCAGAGGGCCTGGTCCTGCCAACCCCAGCGCCTGCCAGCCTGCGGCCAGAGCCCTTGGGCACCCAGAAGCCTCGGGTCACGGGGGTGCCCCAGCCCAGGCTGACCTATGCCCAGCCCCTGCCCCAGGCCCGCCCCGAGGTTGCTGCGCTGGGGGCAGCTCTGCCAGCAGGAAGGGCAGGAGGGGGGAGGGGGGAGGAGGAGTCCAGAGACCCCCGGGACTCACCAGGGGGCTTCATGTAATACTGCTCGATGTCGGCCATGTCTGTGTGTAGCGCGCAGTCCAGGTAGGCGAGGACCACCTTCCGGCTGTAGTAATAACGCAGGCCCAGCAGCCCTGCCGGCACCAGGCACGTCAGCAGCAGCGAGCGGGTCAGGGCGAAACAGAGCGCTGCGGGGAGAGGTGGCGCCCGGTGAGTGGTCGGTGGCGCAGAGCCCGTGGGGACAGCCCCGCAGACCAGCGGCCCACCAGCCCCTGGTAAGTAAGCCAGTGAGGGACATGCGCAGAGAGAGACCATGCCAAATGCGCCAGGCCTGTTTTCTCCGGAAGAGCAAAGAACATCGCAGCTGCTCCTCCTACTTTTCCCTATTATCAAACTTCTCACCATAGGACACGTTACCTTTATAACCTGACATCATAGGATTTCTTAATACGCTGAGCACCGCAGTGGCCTCTGGGCAGGCTGCCCTCAATAGCTGGCGGGCACAGCCCAGGACAGGGCTACTGAGGGGTGGCCCCTGCCCATCGCCCCGGCCCGCTAGCTGGGGAAGGGGCTCTGTCCACAGTCTGGCCCACACGGGGCGGGGCGGCGGAGGGGGCCAAAGAGCTGCCTGGCCAGGCATCTGCAGGCCGTCCCACCCTTGGGAAGTGGGGGCCCCGCCTTCCAGCAGGAGGGCCCCAGCCAAGAGCCCTCCCTGGGCCAGCCTCTGGGTGCTGCGAGGACAGGGGCCAGGGGGAAACTGCTTCCAGCCTAGGCTACCAGGATGCAGACGTGCCTGCAGCGAAAGTGCCTCTGCTGCGTGACCTTGGGAAAGTCCCACCCCGCAGCCTCAAGCTCCTCACCTCTGAAATGGGGAGAACCACCCGCCCGCGGCAGAGCCTCAAGGGGCAAAGCCCCAAGGCCCCTGTCGGGGCCGCCCACCGTGAGGGCCCACTGCCCCCTCGCTCTGCATCCTCGGCGCACACCCTCCCCCGGAACCCCAGGGAGCCGGCTGTCTTCCCCTCATAAATTAGCGCTCAGAGCCGCCGAGGCAGCCTCCCCCGCCCCGCGAATTATATATAGTTACACGCGCCAGGCGCTGGGCCTCGGCAGCGGGCGCTACCTGCCGTCACCCCGCCCCCACCGGGATGACCAGGAAGGGGACGCAGGTGGAGACCCCAGTTCCCCGCCCGCAGCCCCTGTACCCGGCCCGCATTGGTTCCCACGCCCCAGCCCGGCGCGCCTTGGCCGCGAGCCCGGGCCGGCCCCAGCGCTGGGGGGCCACCTCGCCCCGGGCCTCCGCAGAACGCGCGGGTGCGTGTCCGCGCGCGTACGAGGCGGGGGGCGGGGGTCCGCTTCCGTCCCAGGACGAGGCCCGGGCCCGAGGCGGGGGCGAGCGGGCCGGAGGAAGTCCCGCGCGCGTCCCCAGAGGGCCGGGCGGGCGCAGACTGCGGCAGGCGGGGGTGCGCCCGGCCGGCCGCGGCCCCGACCCCGCCTTCCCCGCGGGGTCCCCGCGCACTGACCGGCCAGCAGGGCGTAGAACAGCTGCGTGCGCGGGTGGTGCCGCAGGCCGCGGAAGGCCGTGTTGGGGATGCGCTCCATGATGCCGTCGTAGAAGATGCGGCGCGCCGCCTCCTGCTCCGCCGCACGGATCTCGCGGATGTACACGCCGCGCCCCTCCGGAGGCTCCGCGCCCCCCGCGCCGCCGAGGGGCTGGGGGCCCGGCGCGGGCGGGGGCGCGGCGGGGGCGGCGGCCGGCCCAGGAGCGGCGGGCAGCGGGGGCCACATGGCGCCGGCGGCGGCGAGCAGCGCGTCCTTCTTGGCCCCCGGCAGCGCCTCATGGTCCTCGGCGGCCACGATCTTCGTCTCGCAGACCATGTCGGGAGGCCCACAATGCATGCACCCGGCCGGGCGGCGCAGCGCAGGGACGCGGGCCGGGCTGCGAGCGGGCTCAGCCCGGGCCCAGGGCAAGGGCGCGGCGCCCTCGGACCCGCGGCGGCGGCGGCAGCGGCGGCGGCGGCGGCGGCGGCGGCTGTTCAGGAGCGCGGGGCGGAGGCGGCGGGCGGCCGGGGCGCGCGCAGGGAGCTACGCCGCATTTTGGAGAAGTATTTATAATGCAGCGGCGCCGGTGCAGTCGCGGCGCCCGGGGTCCCGCAGGGTCCTAGCGTCCACTGCATTGGCTGCCGAGGGTCACCATGTGATCTCGAGGGTGGGAGCAGACGCCGCCTCCGCGCCCGCCCGATGGCACACTTGGGCGCTGCGCGGCGGCCGGGAGGGGGCGGCGCGGGCGGCCCGGGGCGCGACGGAGCGGCCGAGCCCCGCGAGGTGGCCGGGGACGAACGAGCGAGCGTGCGGCCGGGGTCCGGGCCCGGAACGGGCACTCCGCGGGCTCCGGGTTGGGCGCCTCCCGCCTGGCCCCTGCGTCCCCGCGCCGCCGCCGCTCAGCGCGGGCCTGTGAGCGCCCGGACCTGGGGCCGCGCCACCGGAGCCCGCAGCCCTCGTCCTCCTCCTCCTCGGCCGCCGGGCGCTGTCACGGAAGCATCTCCATCTCCATCTCCCGCCCCTTTGTCTGAACGCGGCGCCTGGCCGGGGTCCTGGGGAGGGGGCGCCCCGGCTTCCCCGGGCCGGCGCCCCTGGGAACCTGCGCCCGGCGCCGCACGGGCTGCAGGCACGGGGACGCGGTCAGAGAGGGGTCTGATGCCCACGTCGCCCGCAGCCCAGCGCGTCCCAGCGCAGCGCAGTACGCCCCACTCGGATACCGGATCCCCACCGCCGGCGCGGGGATGCGGGACCCACAGGACCCATCCCGGCTCGGCCCCCGCCCTCCTCGGTCCGCGCATGCGCCCCACGATCTCGGTGCAGGTGCAGGGGGGGCTCTCGGCGCGTGCTCCGGGTCCCTGCGAGCCCCGCTGAAGCTGCGGGCCGGGGGCGAGGGGGAAGGTGAAAGCGGGAGGACAGGTAGTCCCAGGCCCGCCCCCTGCACTTTACGAACCCAGCCCCTTGCATCTCAGAATCCCCTTTCCTGCGTCGCCCCAGTTCTCCGCAGGTGACCTCACAGGGCAGCCTGGAGCTGAGTTCATACCCGCGCAGGTGGAGATGAGGCTTAGGGGTCCAGGTCTGAGGACCCTCAGCCCCCGTTGGGGCCCAGCGAGGCAGCTGTGGTCACCTAGAGGACAGGAAAGGGACTACCCCTCGCGGCGTCGCGCTGAGAGACCCAGGCGGAGTGAGAAGAGGGAGGACCCCGGACCCAGGAGCTGATCTGGGCCACAAGCCGGACCCGAGCGCTAAGTCGTAGGGGGAGGGCCAGCCAAGCTGGGAAGTCACCCCCACGCTGTGCTTCGGAGATGCCAGAATTTGTCTGGGCCCGGATTGTGACCTTCCAAGGGGGATCACGGAAAAGCTCAGAGGCACTCATCCATCCATTCAGAAACCCTCCACGTGCTGCCTGGGCACGTGCTGCCTGGGGGCCGAGTGACACTGACTGGACACAGCGGGACTAGGCTCTGAGGCGTCCTGAGGATGGCCAGCCGGATGGCAGGAAGCACGTCCGAGCGGAGAGGACAGCATGCAAGGGGTCCAAGAAGGAAACACCCAGAAGGGGGTGGGGGAGGGGCGGTGATGGCAGCTGGTGGCCTGGAGGGTCAAGGGGCTTCCAAGAAGGCGAGGCTGGGCTCAAGTGCCAGACCAGGGATCAGAAGGACACTCGTCATGCTCCCTGATGCGGGCCAGGAGGGAAGAGAGCCAGGCCCACTGTCCAGGAGCTCTTGGGCAGCAACCTGACCCTAAATCCAGGTGTGAAGGGGTCCCTCAGAGCAGAGCGGCCCGGTCCCTACAGGGCCACAGCCTCTGCCGGCTATTACCCACCCCACCTAATCCCCAGCCCTGAGCGGGAGGCTGCCCCTCCTCCACCCCCAACAGCCGCGCGGCCCGGGGTCCCACTCAGCCTGACCTTGTGGGGCGCCCTCCCGTCCAGGTGGCCTGACCTCACGCTTCAGCCCCCAGAAGCCCCCGAGAGCCCCCAAGGCCTTGAGGCAGTGGTCCAGCCCCTGGTCCAGAGGGTCCTGGAGAGCACCAGCACCAGGTGGGGGGCAGGGGCCGGACTCAGCTTGGAAGGGCCAGGGCTGGGCCCCAGGGAGGGCCACGTGGGAGCTCTGGGAGGTCTTGGTCCTGGACTTTAAGGGGCTGCGAGTTGGGGGCGGCCTGAGTGGGAAGAGGTGCAGGCAACGGGGTGGCCCCAAGCCCCGCCGATGAGCCTCAGTTTGGGGCCCAGGGAGGTGGCTGCAGTCACCTAGAGGCCAGGAAGGGGACTGCCCCTCGCGGCATCGCGTGCTCAGGGACCCAGGCGGAGTGGGAGTGCCGGGAAGCACGCCCTGTCCTGCCGTCAGGAGCCCATTTTACAGAAAACCTGGGGGGCGAAGTCAGGGGTCTGGTCTGTCCTCCCAATGCCGGGGTGCCCCCCCCGCCCCGCCGAATTCCGCCCACTCCTCTCGCTTTGGCTGCCCCGACCACCCCGAGATTCCCTGGCCTGATACCACTGCCAGAGCCCTGCAGGTCCCTGACAGGGGTGGCAGGGGTCCTTGGCGCAGCAGCGAGACCACCGCCCCCAGATCCCAGGGGCCAGAGTGGAGAGGGCGCCCTGGGCCTCCACTGCTCCTGCGGGGAGGTGGCGCCCAGCACTGGCCGGTTCATTTAGCAAAACAGCCCTCCACCCCAGATGAAGAAAGGGACCCGCGGGCAGAAAGGTCGAGGGGGGCCTGGAAGGAGGGACTGGGAAGGACGGCAGAGGCGGTGGGAGTGCAGGAGGGAGTGGATCAGAGGGCCAGGGGGTGGGAAGGAAAAGGAACCAGGGCCAGGTCAGAGGCAGCCAACAGGAGCTCCTCCAAGAGAACACGAAGGGGAGGAAACGAGAAAATAAAGGTTATTATCAACACTATCTCCCCAACCGAAGGACAGAAACTCCTGCTTAGAACCTGTGCGGCACCTTGAGTGGCCCTGCAGTGCTGAGAGCCTCCTGAGGGCAGGAAGGAAGCGAGGCTCCCGAGACCCACCTGCTGCGGGCAGCTGCCGCCGCTGGACCCAGGCCGCTCGCTCACCTCCTCACCAGGAGCCCAAGGCCCACCCCCCATCCTTCCCTTCAACACACGTTGGGTGAGCGCCTACCTCTATGGGGCCCTGAGAAGAACGAAGCTCAGTTCTCCTGGCACTTCACAAGCCGGGGGGTGGGGTGGGGCAGGAAATACACCAGTAACAGAGATCAACACTCCAGCATCCCTTTGGGACAAAGAAAAATGAGTTGGGATAAGGGGCTAAAGAGTGAGGTGGGTGGTGGAGGCCAAGGGGGGAACCCCAAGGAGACGGGACAGCATGTACAAAGGCCCTGGGGTGGCAGGGGCTATGAGCTGAACGTGCCAGCAGAAGATACCGTACTTTCAGACAGGCCAGCTCAGGAAAGGTTACTTACCCCACTGTTTTCTAGGAAGCTACCTGAAGGGATGCCACAGGGAGAAGGTGGCATGGAATCTAGGAAACAGTGGCTCCAAACTAGAAGAGTGCAAGGTGGGCAGTGGGCAGTGGGAATGCCCAGCTGGCTGGGGGCGGGAGGGCACGGGCCAGGGAGGGGACGTAACGGGAACGACTTGACTGACAGAGAACGTCAGAAGCAGACGAGGGGAACAATAAGGCAGACACAATCTCTAGGGAAAACAAATGCCGTCCCAAGGATAATGCGTTCCCAGCATGGAAGATGCTCTTGACCCAGTCAGCCAGAAAGCAGTATGGCAGCTCCGGGACAGAGCCTGAACGCCGTGGGCCCTGACCACACGCACGGCTAAGCTTTGCCAGTCATCTGTGCTGACTCTCCCGTCTACTTCTCTAGTGACAACGCCCTTCAGGCCTCCCCCGCCCCCGACCGACCCTGCTCTTGGCAAGGCTGGCGAGGACCAGGGCTGCCCGACCCAGGGGTCCAGCCTTGGGCCTTGCTTGACGTCGGGAGCGTGAGACACGCTGACTTCTTTCCTAAGCCCTGGCCAGTCTCGGTTCTCCTCCTGTCTCATGAGAGCCCATCTCCTCGGGGGTCTCCCATCCCCCTGCCCGCTCAGCAGATCGCTCCTCTGTCCACACTCACCGCAGGGCTCTCGGCCAGCACTTGGGGCCCAGCCTTCTCTCTCTCCAGCCCCCTTCCCAGGTGTGTCTGTCCGGTAGCCTCCTGGACCTCTCTGGTAACTCCATCCCTCTTCCCCTCACCCCCTCATCCCTTTCTCTCAAAAAAACACACCCGCGGTTCCCACTGGCTCTACTTTCAGATACACCTGGAGCCCAGCTCCTCCTCTCACTGCTGTTCCCGCTGCCACCGCCCAGCCCCGGGCCCTCTTCAGCTCTGATGGCTTCATCACATCCCCACGGGCCCTGATTCTGCCCCTGACCAGAGTCCATCTTCAACCAGCAGCCAGAAACGTCCCGTTCCAACAGACGTGGGCTTGCCCAGACCCCGCAGGGCTCCGGGGAGCCTCCGTCCCTCACGCTGCCCCCTGCCCTCCTGCCTGACTCTGCTGGGCAGACCCTACACAGCAGCGTCCCCGGCCCTTCTGCCTGTGGTTCCACACCCGTCCGCCTGGGCTGTGCCCCTCCTCCCTCCCAGAGGGCAGCTCCCCTAAGACGCTTTCTACGGCCACCCTCGGCTGCCCCCATCATTTATGGTAACAGGAACCCCAGTCCGGGCAAGGGTTCATGGCTGCCCACAAAATACACGATGCCCAGTTAAACTTCAGTTTTGGATAAACCAATAATTTTTAATTTAAGTACGTCCCATATTGCATGGGACATGCGTATGCTAAAAAGTACTTATACTAGAAGTACTTGTACTTTTCATACTGAGAAGTGCTCGCTGGTCCTCTGTGTCTGTGAATCTGGCCGCAGGCCAGCAACACAGGCTGCATCCCGCCCGCCGGGCAGCCAGGAGTGGCCACATGACAGAGGCCAGCCAATGGGACATGAGCACCGTCTGGCAGCGCCCTGATGGGAAGGCACCTGCCTCTGCCACCCTCCGCTCCTTCCTGGGGCCCCAGGACAGGTGGATCCTGAGCCCTGCCCCTGCACCCCGCTCACAGCCAGGCCCGAGGGCCGGCCTAGGCCTGCCACGGCTTCAGCAGCCCCCACCGCGGGCGTTCTCTGGCCGGATGTAAAGCTCACAGGCTTCCTCGCCACCCGACACCTAGAGCTCGGCCTCCCACCACGGCCAAGGTAGGAATCTGGTTTGTTCACTGTGATCCTGACACCTGGATCGGCCCCTGCACGCCGGGCGGTTCCCGCAGAAGAGAACCGAGGACAGAAGAGGTCAAGGTCAAGGGTTGGGAAGCCCGTTGGGCAGGGAAGGGCCTGGGGCAGAGGGTCTGAACAGATGCCTGCATGTAGATCACAAAGACAGGCCAGGCCAGGCCGGGCTGGGGACTGGTGCCGTCGTCCAGGCAGTGGACCAGGAGTGTCCGGCTCCACCAACCCGAGACGGCAGAAGCGGGCGGGGCACGTGGCACCGAGGCGGCCACAACCAGGGAACTAAAGCCCTTGAGAGGCCAAGTGTCCCATAGTGGTCACTTCCAATCGCAGCCCTGCCGCGTTCCTGGATGTTTCTTACAGTGTGCATACGTTACTTTGAAAAACAAGTATTAATTTTTACTTTAAAAACCGTTCCCAGAATGAACGGAGGGAGGGAGGGAGGCCTCCCACCCGGTGCTGTGAGCACACGTGTGTGGATGCGTGTCTGAGCCAGGAGCTCCTGGTGCCCACGGGCCGGGCGGGGGTGCGCAGGAGGGACCCAGCAGGCAGGGTGGAAGCTGGGGGGAGGGCCCAGCCCTCTCTTCCCAGAGGAGCCCTCCCCCGCCACCCAATCACCCCTCTCCCGACACCCTCAGGCTCCTTGGTCACAGTGGCCTTGCCGTGTGGGATCCACCGGCTGGACCTCCAGGGAGACCCTGACCACAGGCGTCCTCACTGCGGTACAGAAGAGCCTTGGGAGGGTTGGCGCCGGGGCAGCTGCTCCAGGGACCAGGCCGCCTCTACACCGCCCCCCTCCCCCCGCCTCAAAATAAGTGCAGGCAGGCAGAAAAGAGGTCCTTGGAAGGCGGACTCGCCGTGGCCACCGTGCCCGTGGGTGCAGGTTCACAAGTGTGGCCGTACATGCATACCCTCAACTGTGGCACTGGTGTGGGACAGGTGTCCCGAGGGCCTCAGCCCTCACGGAAGAGCTGCAGAAACCTAGGCCCAGAGAGAGTCCCAACTGGGGACTCCAGGAGGCGGCGATGGTGGGCTCTGGTGGCCAGAGCAGGGAGACAGGACACAGGCATGCCGGGCCAGGTGTTTATTGGTGAGGAAGTAGTCTGGCTGAGGGTCCTCAGCGGCCGGCCGGCCAGCAGGCGCACAGGGCCCGGCGCTCGGCCTGCAGCAGGAGGGTCTCTGTCTGAAGAGCAACACGAGGCCGTCAGGGCACCGCCCGCTGCCCCCCCCCAGCAGCTCCCGAGGGCCTCCCAGCTCCCGGCTTCCCCCCAAAACCCACTGGCAGTCCTGTCTCCACCCGTTCCCAAGACTCTCCGAGCCTGAACTGGACTCTGGGAGGACACCCCCAGCCCCAGTTCTGCAGACTTTGACGGAAGGGGACCCTCTGCTGCCCTCCAGACGCCCCCCTCCCGGCCCGGAGCCTCTGCGGTCCTGGGCCAGTCCTGCCTCCTCAGCCCCACACCGGGACGACTTTTCCCAGCTTCCGCTCGGCTCTCAGGGGCCCCTCTCACCCCTCCCCCGACCCCCAGGGTGGGCTGGGGCTGCTCCTCTCAGGAACCCAGCTCCAGACTCAATGAAACTCAGGCCCCTTGGCCCCCAGGGGGCGCCACAGGTCTCAGGCCGGGCCCTTGGGAATTGGCCAGAAAAGGGGAGTGGGGGGGGTCTCCCCTGCTTTCTACTTCTAGGAATGCTCTCCCTTTCTCAGGAGGAGTACATATATCTGTCACAAATGGAAACTCCGTCAGCTGACGGGGCTGACCCCTGGCCCCTGTGCACGCACCCGTCCCTCCCCAGGTGAGGCCGGGGGCAAGGAACCCCCCAGACAGCTGAGCCCAAGCTAACGTTCCGTGCCCAGCAAGCCCTACGCACCCCCTTCCGACCACCTCTTCCCCCGCCTCAGTTTCTCCCCTCCCACTGGGCCTCAGCACTCCCCCGGGGCAGGCTGCACTGGGATTGGGTGACCCCCGGGGAGAGTGCCAGCGAGGCCGTGGGGAGCAGGGGAACGGGGCTGCCCCGCCCTCCCACACTGGCACCAGAAACTGAGTGTGGCGGTTGAGGGGGCGTCCCTCCTCCCCACCCTCCTCTCCTCGGGAGGCTCACCCGTGCGTCCAGGCTGCAGGCCGTCTTCCGCAGGTCCTGCAGGGCGCGCTGCATGAACTCGAAAGCGTGGCAGTCCACGCACGGGCGGCCTGCGGGGGACGCGGGTCAGGACGCGGGGCGCGCTCCCAGCCCGGACCCACCGGAGCAGCGGCCTCCATGCGCCCCCCACCTCCCACCCGAGGGGGCGCGGGGCCCACCCTAGGAACAAAGGCGAGCCACACCCCTCCCGCACGCCCGGGTGCGGTCGGGGCCAAGGGGGAGCCCTCCGCACACGCGCGCGGCACCTACTCTGCGCGGGGACGGCGCTCCCGGCGGCGGGTTCCGCGCGGGCCTGGGCGCCCAGCAGCGCGACGCTCAGCAGCACCAGCAGCAGCAGCGGCGGCGGCGGCGACCGAGGGGGCCTGCACGGCGGCGAGGGGGCCATGGCCGAGCGGAGGGAGCCCGGGCGCCCTGCAGCGGCCGAGGGTCAGCAGCGCCCGCAACTCCGGCCAGCGAACACCCACCCCGGAACCCGGCCTCGCGAGCCCCTACCCCACCCCGACCTCCGCGGACCAGCGAACCCACCTCCAGGGCCCGCCCCCCGGGACGAGCGAACCCCCCCACCCGGCCCACCGGGTCTCGCAGCTCCCCACCCCGGCCCCTCCACCCCCGCCACGCCCCCCGGGCCCAGCGACCCCTTCCCTCTCCCTCCCCACCCCACCCCGGCCCAGCGAACCCCCACCCCGCCTTTACCGCAGTTGGGGACGCCGCGACAGCAGCGCCGGCGACTCGGGAAGACTTGCGGCGCCCGGCGTGCACCGCGCATGCGCTCCGACCCCGCCCGGGTCCCCTAGCAGACGTCGTCGTCATGGAAACCCCGGGACTGCGCGAACGGCGGGCTTAAAGGGACCGAGGTGGCTCCTGGGCTCCGTGTGCCCAGCCCCGGGCGGGATCTGCGCCCAGAGCGCCGTCAGGCCCACAGGCCACGGAGTGGGGAGGGCTGCTTGGAGGAGGCTGCGCCTGGATAACTCCTCCAGAGCCACTGCCGGCCGGAATTAAGCCAAGGAAGCGGGAAATCTGCCGCGGGAGCTCGGCGGTCCCGGGGCTTGGGGTGTCCCTGGGCCAATCCTGAGGGAGGGGCTCGAGGCACGCCAGGGACTAGGGGCCAGTGAATGCAAAGGCGCGGCCTCTGCTCCCGGGCCAGGGGGGTCCAGTCGGGTCGGATTGCTCGGGGGAGATCGGGGCCAGGAGCGACCCAGGCCCGTGGGCCAGTGGGGATCCGCTCTCTCCGCTCCTGACTCGGGCCCAGGCTTGCCCCTGCGCTTCAGGGGAGAGGGACAGGTGAGAAGTCCATCGGCCTGCCGGGTCCCCCCTCCGCCACTCCGCGCCCTGACACCTATTTGCCACACACCCCCACCCCCGCTGCATGACCTCGGAGGGGTCACTTGGCCCCTCTATGCCCTTTGCTCCCTCGTGACCACACAAGGTTGTTGGAAGTAAAGAGCCGAGTGTGGCCCCCGCGGGCGCCCCGATGCGCGCGGGTTTCAGGTCCCCGCCAGGCCCACGCGTGCGGGGGAGACCCGGTCCCTCTGAGAGGGAAGGTCTCCACTTGGCGTCTACTTGGTCTCTACGAGGCGCAGCACTGATGCAGAGGCCGCGACCTCCGGAGAGTGCGCCCAGGCCCGCGTCCCCGCCTGAGTGCCGGAGCCCGTGCTGTGCGGGGCAGCGCCCGGCCCCCTTCCTGGTGGGCAGCGCCGGGCCAGATGCCCTCTGCCCCACCCCCGGGCCTTGGGTCAGCTGTCGCCCCGGCACGGGATGGGATGACCAAGGCCCCGACCGGACGAGGGTTTGCTGACCTAGGGGAGGGGGCAGTGCTCGTGAGCGCCACTCTCTCCTCCCCGTCGGGCTCAGGGTCAGGCTCGCGCTGCAGCCCGGGCCTGGGCGTGGGGCCTCCGGAAACGCGGGCCGGCCCGGCGCAGGGGCTGGGGGGCCAGCGGGCGGCATTCCCGGACGTGCGCATTTCCGCGCCCTTCATCCGGAGCCCAGTGCCCGGGTCGCAAGATCGCAGCCACCAAGTGGGGCGGGACGCGGCGGCCGGCCTGAGCAGCAGCCCCGAGGGGCCACTGGGTTGGGACGTGTGGCCGGAAGGCGCCACACGGCACGGGCTTTTTCTACCTGTCGTCCCGTCCCGCTGCCTCCGGATCGCGGCCGGCTCCTGCCCCGCTGTCCCTGCGCGCGCATGGGCAAGGCTCGGGGAGACCTCGGCGGCGGTGCGGTGGGAGGCACAGCTGCGGACGCGTGGATCCATCAGAGTGTCCCTTCTCCCGCTTCCCCAGCGCGGCCCAGCCTGACCATCCCTGCCCCGCACACCCTCGAGCCCCTGGCCGCATCCTCCCCGCAACTGTGCTTCTCTACCGAGGGGACCGCGCCACCGGTCCGCCGGGCGGAACCGCAGGGCTGCCCGGGTCCTGAGTGCCCGGCCACACACTTCTTCTCCGCCCCCCGCCCCGCCCCCCATCCCTCACCCTAGCCTGCGTCCTCCTCCCTCTCCCCTCCCCAAGGGTACGGATTTTCCTTACCCACTGGCTCTTCAGCGAGCAGGCTGTGATTTCTTTCACATTCCAATAAGACAAACTTCGTGAGCCCCTGCCCCCCCATCACCTCTCCTGGCTGTGCAGTTTCTCCCCTTCTCTCTTGAGCCCACACCTGTCCAGCCAGCACTGCCCTGACCCACCTAAAGCATCCAAGGGCCAGTCCTCAGGCCTCCCCACTGGCCATCAGTGGCCCCGTGGCCCCCCCCTCCTTGCTCCATCTTCGCCCCCCACCTCTTCATGTCCCCTCCTCAGGGCCATGTCCTTTGTGACCTTGTCCAATTGCAGCTGTAAAAACCAGCCATGCAGTTCCAGGTGTCTCATCCAGCTGCCCTGGACACCTCCACTTGGAGAATAGACTTCTCAAGGTCAGCATGTCCAAATCTGCTGTCCCTCTTCCCCCCAGAATAAAGCCCAACAACTGCCCACAGCCTTCCCCATCTCTGGTGAGGGCAGTCCATCCTGGCAGATGCTCAGACCAAACCCACAGCAGTCCTTTTAGAAATCCTGTGCACTCCACTCTCAGAGCCACCAGAATCATTCTCCGAGCCAGGCTGCAGGCCCCTGGTCCACACTGCCCCTCACCTGGACTCTTATTTTTTTTTAATAATTTATTTATTTATTTTTGGCTGCATCAGGTCTTAGTTGCAGCAAGCGGGATCTTCGTCGCGGCATGCAGTCTTCTCTAGTTGCCGGGCACAGCCTCTCCAGTTGTGGTGTGCAGGCTCTTTAGTTGTGGCACGCGGGCTCTTCAGTTGCCCCACGGGCTTAGTTGCCCTGTGGCATGTGGGATCTTAGTTCCCTGACCAGGGCTTGAACCCGCGTCCCCTGCATTGGCAGGCGGATGCTTAACCACTGCGCCACCAGGGAAGCCCTTCACCTGGACTCTTGAGCCCTCTCACCATCTCTGTGTAGCTCACCTCCTTGTGGTCCAGTTGCCCTGAGACAGCCAGAGGGACCTTTCTTATTTTCTTTTTTAAATTGTGGTAAAATCAATATAACATAAAATTTACCATCTTAACTATTTTTAGGGGTACAGTTCAGTGGCATTAAGTATGGTTCACGGTATTCACCATATTGTGCGGCCATCACCACCACCCAGGAGCAGAATTTCTTCATCTTCCCACACTGAAACTCTGTCCTCATTAAACACTAATTCCTCTCTCCCCCAGCGCCTAGCACCCACCATCTACTTTCTGTCTCTGTGTATGTGACTCCTCCAGGGACCTCATATAAGTGGAAATGCCCAGTATTTTGTGCTTTTGTGACTGGCTTGTTTCACTGAGCAGAATGTCCTCGAGGTTCACCCACACTTTAGCAGGTGTCGAGATCCCCGTCCTTTTTAAGGCTGAATAATATTCCACTGCGTGTATGGACCACATTCCCTTCCTTTTTAAGGCTGGATAATATTCCACTGTGTGTATGGACCACATCCCCTTCCTTTTTAAGGCTGAATAATATCCCACTGTGTGTATGGACCACATCCCCTTCCTTTTTAAGGCTGGATAATATTCCACTGTGTGTATGGACCACATTCCCTTCCTTTTTAAGGCTGGATAATATTCCACTGTGTGTATGGACCACATTCCCTTCCTTTTTAAGGCTGGATAATATCCCACTGTGTGTATGGACCACATTTTGTTTCCATTCACGTGTGGGTGCTTCCATGCTTTTGCTGTTGTGAATAGTGCTGCTGTGACAGAGGGACCTTTTCAATCATCATCAGACGCTGCCCCCTCTCTGCTCACAGCCCTCCATGGATCCCATTTCACCACAGTGACAGTCCAAGCCCTGATGTGGCTGGGAGGCTGTCTGCCTGCCAACCTTCCCTCTCACCCCTTACCTGCCCACGCCATGCCAGCCACATAACCTCCTTGCCAGGCCGCTGGGGACACTCTGCTGCTCCTGCCCCAGGGCCTTTCCTCGAGCTGGGCCCACCTGTTTCCAAGGATGCCACAGCCTTCTTCCTCTCTCCCTTGAGGCTCTGCTCAAGTATTTCCTTCCCTGTGAGAGCCAGCCCACCCATCCTGTGTACTATAGAGAAAACAGAGGAGAGACATCCAGGGAGCAAGCCTCTGGTGTCTCTTCCTAAAAGGACACTAATCCTATCAGATCAGGGCCCCACCCCACTGACCTCGTTTAGCCTGTTTTCTTCCTTAGGGGCCACATCTCCAAATACAGCCACCTTGGGGATTAAGGCTTCGACACATTAATTGGGGGGGGGGGTAACAGTCCATAACAACATCCCATCCTCTCCAGTGCCTCTTACCCCATCCTACATTTTTCCTTTTCCTTACACTCTCACCTGACTCACTATGTAATTTATTAAGTACGTTGATCCTTCCTTGTATCCAGAGCTCTTGGGGGTGGGGGGCAGTTTTGCCCTCAGGGATACTTGGCATCTGGAGGCATTTTGGATGGTCGCAGCTGGGAGGAGAGGTGCTACTGAACCCACTGGGTAGACGTCAAGGGTGCCGCTGAGCATCCTGCAAAGCAGGACGACCCCACAAAGGATGATCCAGCCCAGACTGTGGACGGAGCAGCAGTTGAGGAGCCCCGGCCTGTATCTTCTCGCCAGAAGGCCAGGCCCTCCCTCCCGGGTGCTCAGAAGATGCGCAGGAAGTGTGACTGCGTGAGCGCGAGCCCAGGTGAGCAGGAGACGGGCCTACGCAGGCAGAGAGGCGCTGGCTGTGCAGCCCAGGCCTGGGAGGAGCTGCTTGTCCAGGGCTTGGACCGGATGGGACGAAGGGGGCAGGAAGTGGGAGGAGGGCCGTGTGGGCAGCTGGGGAAAGGAGCAGCCCTCGGGGTGGGCAAGTGAAAGGGTGCAGGGTGAATGCCTTGTGGGGCCTGGGTTCCGAGCCGCTGTCCAGCTGGAGATTGAAGCACAGAAGTCAGCATGAACGTGGCCTGCACAATGACACCAGGACGCTCTGGGCATGAGCCCCTTTGACGCCCCAGAGCCCTCATCCCCTCCAGACTCTCCCCGGCCGCCACCACTGTGGGGCAGAGGTGGGGGTCCAGGGGCGTCTCATCAGACACTGGGAAGAGGCTGCTCGTGCTTGCTGTGGGCTCTGCCCAGGACGGCCTCTCAGGGACCTTCTCCCCTGTCCAGAGCAGATCTGCCCACTGCCCCCAACGCTCAGCAGTCAGGTTGCCTCACCTCTTCCCTGCCAACCCTCACCTCCCCCTTCCACTTACCTCCCTCGCCAAGGGAGGTGGAGCCCAGGGGAGTTGCCAATGACCCCGGAGGAGGTGGGGAGGGACTGGCGGGGGTGGGTTCAAGGGGCAGAGGTCATCAGGTTAACTCTGCCCAAGCCCTGCCAGCAAACAGAGCTGGCAGAAGAGGCGTGAGAGTCTGAGCTTCATGGCTCCGGGGTTAGCGGTTTAGGTCCAGAGTGAGTCTGATGCACACACACCACTCGTTCAGCAGGGAGGGGACACCAGAAGTAAGCCCAGGCCTCCTCTCCTGGCCTGCAGGCCTGGCAGTGAGCTGTCTTGATACTGAGGGTGAAGGGAAGAAGGGTTGTAACACAAGAGCTGGCTCCGGCACGGAGGTGCTCCGGGATACGCCAGGAAAGTGGAGACAAGGAAACTATCTGGAAATGGTTCTGGACTCCTGACGATTCTCGTGGCAACTGGCAGAAGAAAATTCAAATGATCTGTAGCAGGAAGCACCCTCCTCTTAAGCCTTGGAAAACCCAAGCAGAACGGATAGAAACACATGACCTACCTCTATGCTGCCTGCAAGAGGCTCGCTTAAATCCAAAGACACAGATAGATTGAAGGTGAAAGGATGAAACAGGGTATTCCCTGCAAAGAAAAACCCAAAGAGAGCAGGGGTGGCTAAACTGCTCTCAGGCAAAATAGACTTTAAATCGAAAAAGTTTACAAGAGACAAAGAAGGACATTCCACGTTAATAAAAGGCTTGATACGGCAAAAAGATATGACAAACATAAATGTTTACACACCTAATGACAGACCATGAAAATACATGAAGCAAAAACTCATGGAATTAAAGAGAGAAACACAGTTCTACAATAACAATTGGAGACTTCAATACCCCACTCATAATATTGGATAGAACAACCAGACAGAAGATAAGTAAGGAAACAGAGGACCTAAGCAACACAGTAAAGCAACCAGATCTAACAGTCATGCCCAGGACACTCCACCCAGTGACAACAGTACACACATCCTTCTCAGGTGCACATGGGACGCTTTCCAGGAGAGACCGTATATTAAGTCACTGATTAAGTCTCAACAGTTTTTTTTCTTTTGGCCGCACTGTGTGGCCTGCGGGATTTTAGTTCCCTGAACAGATATTGAACCCGAGCCCTCGGCAGCGAGAGCACAGAATCCCAACCGCTGGACCACCAGGGAATTCCCTTCCGTAGATTTTCAAAGCTGGATACCATAAAAAGTACATTCTCTGACCACAGCAGGATGATGCTGGAAATCAATAACAGAAGGAAAAGCGGAGCATTACAGAACCAAAGGATCAAAGAAGACATCAAAAGGGAACTTAGAAATTACTTGGAGAGGAATGGAAACAAAAACAAAACATACCAAAACTTATGGGACACCATGGAAGCGGTGATAAAGGGGAAATTAGAGCTATAAATACATTTTTTAAAAAGATCTCAAATCAACAACCTAATTTTACAACTTAAGGAGCTAGAAAAACAAGAACAAACTAAACCTAAAACTAGCAGAAGGAGGGAATTCCCTGGTGGTCCAGTGGTTAGGACTTCGCAGTTTCACTGCCGAGGGCACGGGTTCGATCCCTAGTTGGGGAACTAAGATCCCACACGCCGCGAGGCACAGCCAAAACAAAACAAAACAAAACAAAAAACTAGCAGAAGTAAAGAAATAAAGGGTAGATTAGGGTGGAGAGAAATGAAATAGAGAATAGAAAAACAATAGAGAAAAATCAATGAAACAAAAAGTTGGTTCTTTGAAAATACCAACAAAATTGACAAACCGTTAGCCAGACGGACTAAGAAAAAGAGAGAAGAGACTCAGTTCACTAAAATCATACATGAAAGTGGAGGCATCACTACCAATTCAACAGAAATAAAAGGATTACAAGAGAGTGAGCAACTGTACACCAACAAATTGGATAACCTAGATGAAATGGACAAACTCCTAGAAGCACAAAACCTACTAAGATGAAACCATGAGGAAATAGGAATTCCGAATAGACCCATAACTAGTGAGGAGATTGAATCAATAATCAAAACTCTCCCAACAAAGAAAATCCCTGGATCTGATGGCTTCACTGGTGAATTCCAGCAAACATTTAAAGAAGTATTAACACCAATCCTTCTCCAACTTTTCCAAAAAATTGAAGAGTATGAAATATTTCCTAACTCATTCCATAAAGCCAGCATTACCTGATACCAAGGCTGGAGAGGCACTGCAGACCAACAGTCCTCACGAGCATCGATGCAAAACTCCTCAACAAATACAAGCACGTTAAAAGGACTGTACTGGGAGGGGTGCAGGGGTGATGCCAAGGCGTGCGTCATCCTCTGGTTCTTGCTTCAGATGTTGGAGACACAGTGTGCTTACTTTGTGGAAGTTCAACTGTATATTTACGATTTCTGCACATTTCTGTATGTATTTACTTAAAAAAAAAGATTACTTATATTTTTAAACAAAGAATGAGACAAAATAAACACATGTTTACTCAGAGACAGAATGTCCTTAGGAAGGAAATTCTAAAGGATGTAGTTCAGGCTGAGATAAAGAGCTCCTAGACAGAAGATCTGGAACTCACTCGGGGGCAAAGTAAGAGGAAGATCTGGGGGTAAATACAGTATAAAGAGGCCATGACTCCACTAAACAATAATAAAAAGATAGAATTAAAATATGTGGCAACATATAAATCAGGGAGGGGTTAATAGAGTTAAAGTGCTCTGGACAAAATACCCAAAGGATCTGGTAGGAGGCTGAAAGTATTATTAAATTTATTTTGTCACTCTTTCATAGGTTCATTCAGGTGTGACTGACATGCAATACACAATTAGATCGATTTTGATGTATACATGTGAAAATTAATAAAGGGAAACCTCACTGAAATGGAGTCAGGAGGCCAGAAGGGGGAGCTCTCATGCAGTACCACTCAAAGTTGGTCACAGGAAGAATCATCAATTACAGGTCCCCACAGGAAAAGATGTACAGGGCATCTCCTACAAGAAATCCACTTCCCCAGAAACTCAGCCAGAATCCAGAACCACTCTGAACTCTCACTTTTCTCCAAAGGACTTTGGTTCAAAACAACCCCTCCCAACTTCCTCCTTTTTCTCTGTAAAATAATGTTCCTCTCCTTTGTTAGACTTGCCTTTGGCCTTTGTATAGCATGCTTGTCCCAAGTCACAATTCTCTGCTATTTCCCGAGTAAACCCATTTTTGCTGGTAAAACAACTGTTTCATTTTGAAGGTCAGCATGCACGTGTGATGCCATTACCACCATGAAGATAAGGAACATACCCACTGCCACCCAAACACCCTCATCTCTCTTTGCAATCTCCCCTCCTGCCTCTCACTGGCACCTCCCCCCAAGATAACCACCAATCCGCTTTCTGTTGCTAGCTTGCATTTTCTACAATTTTATGTAAGTGGAATCATACAATATATTCCATTTTTTGTCTGTCTTCCTTAAATTAGTAAAATTATTTTGAGATTTGTCTATGTCGTTGGGTGCATCGATAGTGCGTTCTTTTTATTGGTGAGCAGTGTTCCACTGTGTGGAAAAACCACAATTTGTTTGCGCATCCACTCGTTGATAGACATTTGGGTAACTTCCAGTACTTGGCTACTACAAATAAAGCTGCTGTGGATACCCACACACAAGTCTTTGTATGGACATGTATTTTCTGTTTTATTATTTATGTATTTATTTTGGCTGCTTCGGGTCTTCGTCGCTGCACGCGGGCTTTCTCTAATTGTGGCGAGCGGGGGCCACTCTTCGTTGCGGTGCTCGGGTTTCTCATTGCAGTGGCTTCTCTTGCTGTGGAGCATGGTTTCTAGGCGTGTGGGCTTCAGTAGTTATGGTGCTCGGGCTTAGTAGTTGTAGCTTGCGGGCCCTAGAGCGCAGGCTCAGTAGTTGTGGCACGTGGGCTTCAGTAGTTGTGGCACGCGGGCTCTGGAGCGCAGGCTCAGTAGTTGTGGCGCACGGGGTTGCCCCTTGGCATGTGGGATCTTCCCGGACAGGGCTCAAACCCGTGTCCCCTGCATTGGCAGGTGGACTCTTAACCACTGCGCCACCAGGGAAGTCCCTGGACATGTATTTTCATTTGAGGTCTTTTATAGCCCTACTTAACATCTTATAATCTTTCTCCTACCTTCCTGGATATTTCACATAGTTATAATAAACTTTAATGCCCTTGTCTCCTGATTCTATTATCTGTCTCATTTCTGGTTCTGTTCCAATTGATTGATTTTTTTCCCCTTTATTATGAGTTGTATTTTCCTGCTCCTTTATGTTTATGGTAATTTTATCGGATGCCAGATATTGTAATTTTTACAGTGTTGGGTCATTGGGATTTCTTTCTTCTTTATATGGTTTTGAGCTTTGTTCTGGCATGCAGTTAGTTACTTGGAAATAATTTGATCCTTTTGGTCTTCCTTTCAGGCTTCGTTAGGTGGGCTCCGAAAACCCCTTAGTCTGAGCCAGTTTGACCTTAATACTAAGCAGCAGCTTTCTGCGCGCTCTACTCAGTGCCCCGCGGCCATTGGGAACCTCTTTCTGGCCCGCGTGAACTCTGAGGATTGTTCCACTTTCCCTGTTCCCTGTTTCCCAGCCTCGGGGCACTTCTGTACGTGCTGAGAACTGGAGGGGACACACTGCAGAGCCCCAGAGCTGTGCCTTTTCCCTCTGCAACTCTGCCCGAAAAGTTCTAGTCACCTTGGGCTCCCCGGATGCTGAACTCTGTCTCTTCAAGCCACGGGCATAGCCAGCTGTATTTGGGTTCTTCCTCCGTGTCCTGCAGCCTGGGACGTTCCTCCAGGGGCAGGCTGGCCAACCACGGAACTCACCTTGCTGTTTCCCTTCTCCCAAGGATCACTGTCCTGCAGTGCCTGTCGTCTACTGCCTGAAAACCTTTGTTTCATATTTTGTCCAGTATGTTTAGATTAAATATTTAAAGTGATGGGCTGCCATGTGGGAGCCCTCCAGGTGACCAAAGCCACATAATGTCAATAGCTCATTCATCTGTCCATGCCAAGTGCTGTCATGGGACAGCAACGCAAACAACTGCTGAAGTGAGAGTGACCAGGCTGGTTCTGGATCCCTGTTTATTAGAGGTTGCTGAAGGAGAGCGTTCTTGATTACATAAGACATTTGAGCTGAATCTCCAAAAGGATTTTATCCAGAGGACCAGTATCTTAATAAACGAAAAACCTCCTTTGCCCACGATGCTCTCCAGCAGTGCACCGTGGGGGTATTGTGCTTCTCAGAGCTCTACCTGTCCCGCGAACAAAGCA
The DNA here is from genome assembly GCF_039906515.1 of Pseudorca crassidens. NCBI lineage: Eukaryota > Metazoa > Chordata > Mammalia > Artiodactyla > Delphinidae > Pseudorca > Pseudorca crassidens. The sequence goes on along the minus strand of NC_090299.1, from coordinate 1,220,925 downwards.
CGTGGAGCGTGAACAGGCTGAGACCATTTTCAAGGTGGGACAAGTCATAGATCTAGTGACCGGAAAGCGCTGTGCAGGAACCACCTGGACCTGGAGAGGCCGGTCAGTCTGGAAACCACCCACCTAAGCAAAAACCTGGAAGAACTTGATCTCTCTTCAACACAGTGAAGGGGGATCAGAAAACGGAGCCAAAAGGGAAGGATTTCTAAATTTGCTTTATGGAAAACGTTTTCTCTTTCCTCACAAACCATCCAGTTTCTCTTCTGGTATTTATGACATAGCTAAAAGTAAATGAAATGAAGACCTTGTTATAATTTTTCATAAAGGTTTATGGTCATGTTTCAAAAATTAAAAATAAAGTGGTAGGCCAGGGCTTCCCTGGTGGCACAGTGGTTGAGAGTCCACCTGCCGATGCAGGGAACACGGGTTCGTGCCCCGGTCCGGGAAGATCCCACATGCCGCGGAGCGGCTGGGCCCGTGAGCCATGGCCACTGGGCCTGCGTGTCCGGAGCCTGTGCTCCACAATGGGAGAGCCCACAACAGTGAGAGGCCCGTGTATTGCAAAAAAATAATAATAATAATAATAATAAAAATAAAGTGGTAGGCCATATGACCATACATGGAAATCGGTATTATTCATTTCATTTTATTTTTTTAAGATTTATTTATTTATTATTTAAAAATATATATATATTTATTTATTTATTTTGGCTGTGCCCAGTCTTAGTTGCGGCACACGGGCTCTTCAGCTGCGGCATGCGGACTATTTAGCTGCGGCACGTGAACTCTTAGTTGCTGCATGCATGCAGGATCGAGTTCCCTGATCAGGGATCGAACCCAGGCCCCCTGCATTGGGAGCACGGAGTCCCACCCGCTGGACAGCAGGGAAGTCCCTTATTTATTTATTTTTATTTTCTTATTTTTGGCTGCATTGGGTCTTGGTTGCAGCACGCAGGATCTTTCGTTGCAGTGGGTGGGCTTCTCTCTAGTTGTGGCACACGGGTTCCAGAGCACCTGGGCTCTGTACTTTGTGGCACAAAGGCTCTTTAGTTGAGGCACACAAGCTCAGTAGTTGTGGTGCAGGACCCTGCCCCAAGGCTGCACTATTGTTTCTCGGCAGCTCCTCCCTTGTCTCTGCATCCCCTCCCTTCCCTGATTAGCAACTGTTTGGACCTGCCTTTTAGGACTCAGGGAAGGTGGTGGAGGCTGAAGTCTATTTCCTACAAACAAGAAATGGGGGACACAGAAAGGCTTTCATGCCCAGGAGCCCCACAGAGTTCTGCTTGGTTTCAGAAGTGCAGGGTCTCTGTTTGTATGTATCTATGCACGTGTGTTTTGTAGATGTGTGGTATTGCTAAAACTAATTTGTAAAAGAGCTCTATTTAATTGGCTTAAGGGAAATTAAGTGCTTATGTAGATACTCAGAAATATAAGACTAACCTAAATGAATTTCAGGATCATATCATCTAGGATTAATTTTTAATGAATGAAAACAAGTTTGGTTTAATTAATACAGACATGTCTTTAGACTCATCAGCATTAAGTGTAATACTTTTATTGTACTTAGCTTTACTACAAGTCAAATTAAGATCTGATTATTCCTGTTACAAAACTTGTCAGCAAGAAGAATAACTTGATATGATAAAACTGAAACAGAGCGGGACCCTGTGAGACTCCTGGGCATGCAAATCTTTCTTTGTCCCCCGTTTCTTGTTTGTAGAGATCAGACTCCAGCCTCCATGACCTTCCCTGAGTCCCAAGGGGCAGATTTGAACAGTTGCTAATCAGGGAAGGGAGGGGATGCAGAAATAAGGGAGGAGTGGCCAAGAAACAATGGTGCAGCCTTGGGGCAGGGTCCTGGTTCCCCCTCAAGGGATGCACATAACAATATCTTTGAGCTCTTTACAGAACTAAAACCCCCAACAAATGGAAGATGTTAGCATTCTTCATTCCAGAGAAGCTCATCAAGAGACCACCTGAGGCCAGATTAAAGGAGCACAGGCCCTGCACACACTCAGATCCTTATCAGCAACCTGCCTTTGAACCATTGCTATAAAACTCACCAAATCCTCCCGGGTTGGGACAGTTTTGAGGGGCATGAGCCCCTGTGTCCCCCTTTGCCTGGCAAAGCAATAAAGCCATTCTTTTCTACTTCACCCAAAACTCTACCTCCAAGATTTGATTTGGCACTGGTGCACAGAGGCCAAGTCAAAACTTTTAAGTAAATTAAGTGTATATGAGGTAAGAGTTTTTAGATGAACTCTTTAGGAGTAATTATGTTCTAGGACTGTCTTCTTAAAATGGTTCCTCCAGGTTTTTAGTAACTTGGAACTGCTAAATTAAGTTAGATGGTGTAGACTGAAAAAAAAAAAAAGCACAACCTAGAAGTTGAGTTGTTTTATTTGGTGGACAAAACTGAGGACTTAAGTCCAGGACACAGCGTCTCAGATAACGCAGAGAGACTGCTCTGAAGAGGCGAGGGGGGGGCCAGGATGCAAAGGACAAAACTGAGGACTTAAGTCCAGGACACAGCGTCTCAGATAACGCAGAGGGACTGCTCTGAAGAGGCGAGGGGGGGGCCGGGATGCAAAGGGTGTTTTGTAACAAAGACCAGGTAGTCGGAGCGTCAAAGGATCACCGTTAATGACATCATTCCTTTGCTACGCATCGTAGCCATCTGGGGCCAGTATCCCGTGCTTTGGCAGCCTGAGTTTCCTCCGGGTGCCCTGTGTGGGGCGGGGCAGATGCAGCGGCTGACGGTTTGATGGTGGCGTCCTGTCTCCATCCTGAGCTCCCTCGTGGCTCACCGTCCGGGATGCGGCTGTAGCGACTGATGGCTACAACATCCTTTGTTTACTGACATGACATATTGATAGGTAATATCTTCCATTCACAGCAGGAATTCCTCGAGTACCCAGGTCATTCCCAAATAAGACACTGGAACATTAACTGCTAAACAAGCCTAAGTTTTGCTACTTTTGCTTTTCATTAAGAGAAAAACTAAAGATGTTTGGGTTCACTGGACATGTACTCCACTGAGGAAAGAAATTAGGTTACAGAATATGTTTATACATCGTGTGTGTGCTATTTACAATGTAATGACTACGGACACACATACTTTTAAGTTTAATCTTCATTGTTAGCATTCTATCACTTTAAGTCTAGACAATCAAGCCCTGATCTGTGGCATTTGCCAATATCCGTGGTGTAAGTACTCCCACCTTTGCTGCGTTCAAGCTGCCAGTGTGTTATCTGTGAAAGTGGGGTTCGATGAGAAGCGCGGTGTACAACGTTATACAGACCTCCACCATCCCAGTCAGTTACAACAGACAGAAATGGGTAATAGTGAATGAATACAATACAATGAAGTTACATTTTTAAAAAAATTTATTTTATTTATTTATTTTTGGCTGCATTGGGTCTTTGTTGCTGCGCGTGGGCTTTCTCTAGTTGCGGCAAGCGGGGGCTACTCTTCGTTGTGGTGCACGGGCTTCTCACTGTGGTGGCTTCTCTTGTTGCGGAGCACGGGCTGTAGGTGCACAGGCTTCAGTAGTTGTGGCTCACGGGCTCTAGAGCACAGGCTCAGTAGTTGTGGCACACGGGCTTAGTTGCTCTGCGGCATGTGGGATCTTCCCGGACCAGGGCTTGAACCCGTGTCCCCTGCACTGGCAGGCGGATTCTCAACCACTGCACCACCAGGGAAGCCCTGAAGTTACATTTTTAACAATGGCAGTGTTTAATGACAAGCTTATAAAATTCCTGAAAATTTAGCAATTGGCTCTCGCAAGCCTGTGCCAACTGTGGGAAGTGAACCAGCACAGTCCGCCTAGAGAACTTTTAGCAGCCCTCTTTAACACTACCTGGTGACCTCTGGCCAACACCCCGACTCTGGGGCATGCACCTCCCAGACTCTTACATGTAGTCTGAGAGGGCCTTGTAGGAGGGTCCTCACTGTAGACTGTCCATAGGGTGGGGCAACTGGAAGCAAGGTGAGGGTTTCATCCTAGGGGGATGGAAAGCTAAAATGTGGATACAAGATCAGCACAATCGCACCTGTCCACCAAAGACACCAACATACACGTAACAGTACTTTATGTCTGACACACACATCAGGACACAGTTTCAACACGTAGTGCTGGGCTTCGGGATTGCTGGCGGAAGGAAGAAAAACCGACTCAAGTAGAATAAAAGCAGAGTCGGGCCTCACTCCAATCTCGGAGGACAGCAGGCTTGACGGGAAGGGTCTGGACTGCTGACCTCTCCACCGCCCAGGTACCTGAAGACGGGTGAGGCACTGGGTGCTCCCTGATCCTCTCCCCTCACAGGTCTGGATGAAGTGCAAAGGCCGGGGCGCTGTGGCTCTGGTGGCAGAGGGGAATCTGAAGGGGGGCTCGTACACAGGTACGGAGATGATGAGGTTCGGGTCCAAGCTGTGGGCGGGAGGGGGCAGAGGAAGAAACATAGCGGCTGGGACGGGAGGAACCAGGAGGCCGGGCTGGGGGCCCCCCCTGCACCACGAGCTGCCCCCTGTCTGGGGCACCCTTCCTCCTGCTCACTGCATGTGACTTCTTTTCACTTGAGGGGAAGCGTGCCCTCCTCGGAAAAGGGCCCCGGCCATGCCTGGTACACCAGTCCCCACCCCTCTCGGTCTGCCAACAAGCTTGGGAGCACCTCCAAGTTTGCTGTCCTCATCCACAAGAGGTACTAGCCCGATTCTGCGCTATGACACAGATCTCTGGGCGCAGGCAAGGAAGCCGGCCTGCGGGGAACGAAGGGGTGAACAAAGGGGTTGGCCAGGCAGGAGCTCCCTCCCTCCAGGGAGAGGGCACCGCTGTGGGCTGAAGCCCCAGTTCTGTGCTGTCCTTGATTATGCACAAGCCTGGCTGGGGTCTGTGGCTGGTAAGAACCGCCTCCCAAGGCAGGGCTGACTCCCTGGGGGCCGGACCGCTGGTGTCCCCCCCACCCCGTTCTGGCATCTGGAAAGGGCAGGCCCAGACCCGGTAGGTGCGGGGCCGCGGTACCTGGAGAAGGTCGCCTGCAGCTAAGCCCGAGGACGCGGGTCAGCCGCGGGCGTCATCACTCAGTCCTGTCTTGGGACAAAGCACTGGGGACCAGAGAGGTTGCCAGGCTTGAGAAAGCTCGCCCAGGAGCCTGCAGGCCTGATGTGCAGGGTATGCGGCACTCCCGTCACTCGGTCCCCTCGCCCGCCTCCTCTGGATCGCCGACCCCGCAAGGGCGAAGGTTTGGGCCCGACTCGCTCACCGCTGTGTCCCCAGCAACTGGAACTGTGCAAGGCACGTCGCAGGTGGTCAGCGCACGCGGGCTGTCTAGGGAACGGACGAGAACTGGACCCCACCCGACTCTATTTGGCAAATATTTCCCTAAATGTCTTTCTGACCTCGACAACCTCGCTCCCAGCGGCGCGGGACCCCGGCGTCCTGGCCGCCCCCCGGCGGCCGTCCGTGGAGGGGCGGGGGCTCTCGCCAGCCGCCGCGTCGGGATTCCGTCCACTTCAGGGCTGAAGGGGGCGTAGGTCGGCCGAGCCAGCCCACTCCTCTGCTAACGTCATCTTCCGCGGCCCTCGAGATCCGGCCACGGGCGCCGCCATGTTACGTTACGGCGGCCGACGGCCGGTCCTCGCGCCGCCGCGAAGCGTCTCTCCGAGGCCCCGCCTCCTCTGGTGACGTCACCGCCGTTCGCCCTGCGGGCGCCGCCATGTTGAGGGTCCTCGCCGCGGGCGCGTAGGTGTCCTCATAAGATGCCGGCTCGGCGGTGGCCGGCTTTTTCCCCCTCAAGATGGCGTCCATGCGGGAGAGCGACACGGGCCTGTGGCTGCACAACAAGCTGGGGGCCACGGACGAGCTGTGGGCGCCGCCCAGCATCGCGTCCCTGCTCACGGCTGCGGTTATCGACAACATCCGCCTCTGTTTCCATGGCCTCTCGTCGGCCGTGAAGCTCAAGCTGCTGCTCGGGACGCTGCACCTCCCGCGCCGCACGGTGGACGAGGTGAGGCGGGCGGCGGTGCGGACGCGGGGCCGGCCTCCCCCTCGGGGCCGCGCCTCCCCGGGACCCGAGACGCCGGCCCTAGCGGACCCTCCTCCCCCGCTCCCGTCCCCTCCCCTCCCCCCTCCCGCCCCTCGGACCCTCGCAGTCCGCGGACCCGTTCCCCTCCTCACCGCCCCCCCGCGGTGGACGCGAGCCCTAGCCGCCCGCCTGCACCTGTCGGAGCCGCGGGCGAGGTGCCCGGACGGGGGGAGGGGGGTCGGGCTGTCGGGGGCCCGCCTCGGGCTCAGCGCCCACCTCGGTTTTCTTGCTTTCACCTGTCGGGGTACCCACCCGGTTCGGTCACCCTGCGCTCTGGGTTCTTGCCACACGCTCGTGTTCTTGCATCGTTCTCATCAGTGGGTCTGTCCGACTTCTTCTCTGCTTGTTTTCCTTAACGGTAAATTGTGTCGCTTTGTGCGCCAAGTAAGTAGTTTTTCAAAATGTTGAGGCGCCGTAGTTGTTTAAACGTTCCCCAACTACTGTCGCAGTGACTGCCCCGTTATTATAGTTGATAGTTTTTTTTTTATATATAACGTGTACAAGAGAAACAGGATAAAGCTGTGTCCAGAGACCTCCCCCACCTGTGCCGGGTCACAACCCTTGCCCTCTCCCCTCGCTCACTTTGGGAGGTGATCACTTCTCTGCCATTCCTTGCGATTTATCAGTTGTATAGGCGTTTTTCAGCAGTACAGTTTGGTTTTGCCTGGCTTGAACTTAATGTTACGGTATCATATCGTGTGTTTCGCGTGAGTGATGTGGGTGTGTCTGTCCTCTTCGTGTTGTTGACACCTTGACACATTCATCCAACCTGCGGCCCCGCTGTGGTGTAATTTTCACTGCTGAATAGTGTTCCATTCTCTGAGTATGCCTGTGGTTGGGCATCTTTTCATGTGCTTATTCATTATTTGATGTTCTTTTTTGTTAATTGTTCAAGAAAAAATTTTCCCCCCATGTATTTTTTTCATTGCTTTGTAGGAGTTTTACTTATTATTATTTTTTAAACATTTATTTATTGCTGCACGGCGCGGCTTGCAGGATCTTAGTTCCCGGACCAGGGATTGAACCCTGGCAGTGGAAGCGTGGAGTCCTAACCACTGGACCTCCAGGGAATTCCCGCTTTGTAGGAGTTTTTTAAAAAATAAATGTTGAATAGCAGCCTTTTTTCGGATGTGTATGTTGCAGATTTCTTCCAGTTGTGATTGATTTAGCTTTCTCCATGGAGCCTTCAGAGTCACAGAAGCTCTTAGCCGTATCTAAGCAGGTGTACTCTTAGGATATGCTTCCCTGCTGGGGCGCCGGGGGAGGGAACTCCCTGTTGTCTTGTCAGAGATGTCCAGTTTTGCCTTCCGCCTATACAGAGTCTTTCTCCTGTGCAGAGTGCTCCAAGAACGTGGCCTGGGGTGGGTGGAAGTTTGTCTCCCGCATAACCTGTTTATTAACCATACTTGTCCTGAGTTCACGGCCAAAACGTTAAATAAGAAAAAGCCATTTTTGGCCGAAGCCGTGTTGGGATCGAAGCCTGGCCACAATGCTTGCCCTTGAACAGGTCTCAGTAATTAAGGATCTTAAGGGAAGTGAGAGAATGCAGGAACAAAGGAAAAGCCGTTAAGAAATGGTAGTTCGGCGATAAAGCAGAGTCCTAGTTCTTCCTCCAGGGATGTAAGTAATAATCTGATACACATCTTTTGAGTTCTGCAAGAACTAAGACCCCCACCCAGGCGGAGGATGGAATGCTGACGTTGAGCCATGTGACTTCCGTCAACCACCAAAGCCCCCTCATGAATATGCATGTACCCTTAGCTTAAAACGTCCTCACTTTTGGCTTGGGAAAGATCCTGCTGTTCCCCTTACTGGCTGCAAGGAATACATCCTTCCTTCTTTGGGGCTTGGTTGTGTCTTTTGGCTCAACACTCATCAAGAGGTGAACCCGGTTTGGGGGTAACAATTGTAGTAGATGTGAACATGAATGAATATTGAATTTTATCAAATGTTTATAATGTCTATTGACATATAGTTTACCACATTTACAGAATAGCATTGTGTTTTTTGTTTTTGTTTTTTGGCTGCCTTGGGTCTTCATTGATGGGCGGGCTCTCTCTAGTTGCCGCCAGCAGGGGCTACTCCTTGTTGCGGTGAGCGGGCTTCTCATTGCGGTGGCTTCTCTTGTTGCAGAGCACGGGCTCTAGGCACGTGGGCTTCAGTAGTTGTGGCTCGCAGGCTCTAGAGCACAGGCGCAGTAGTTGTGGCGCACGGGCTTAGGTGCTCCGCGGCACATGGGATCTTCCCAGACCAAGGATGGAGCCCGTGTCCCCTGCATTGGCAGGCGGATTCTTAACCACTGCGCCACCAGGGAGGTCCCAGAATAGCATTAGCTGTTAACCAACCTGGCATATCCCTAACTTGGTCATTTTATATGTAGGATTATGTTGTTCTGGTATTTTTTGTAGGAATCTTGTATCTGTGTTCATGGGTGAGATTAACCTCTAATTTTACTTGCCCAGACTGTCTTTGTCAGATATTGGTGTTGAAGTTATGCTACCCTTATAAAAGGAGTGGTAATGTATCTTCTATTTTCCCCTTCTTTGGAAAGTTTGTCTAACAATGGAATTATTTCTTTCTAAATGTTTGGTAGAACTTAGTGATAAAGCCATCTGGGGGCCTGGATTTTCTTTGTGGGAACATATTTTAGTGTTGATGCTTGGTTTTATGTTCTTCGTAAGTAAACTTTTCTGGATATTATATATTTTCTAGTGATTTGGCAGTTCCTATTAAAACTTCGAATGTATTAGCATAAAGTAGATAATAACATTCTCTTATCATTTTTTTAAAAATGGTTATTTATTTATTTTGGCTGTGCTGGGTCTTAGTTGCGGCCTGCGGACTCTTAGTTGCGGCGTGCATGTGGGATCTAGTTCCTTGACCAGGGATTGAACCTGGGCCCCCTGCATTGGGAGTGCAGAGTCTTACCCACTGGACCACCAGGGAGGTCCCACAGGTTATTTTATTTATTTATTCGGTTACACTGGGAGTTAAGTTGCAGCATTCGGGCTCCTTAGTTGTGGCATGTGAACTCTTAGTTACGGCATGCATGTGGGATCTAGTTCCCTGACCAGGGATCGAACCCAGGGTTCGAACCCTGACCAGGGATCAAACCCAGGGTTCGAACCCTGACCAGGGATCAAACCCAGGGTTCGAACCCTGACCAGGGATCGAACCCAGTGTTCGAACCCTGACCAGGGATCAAACCCAGGCCCCCTGCATTGGGAGCACGGAGCCTTATCCACTGCGCCACCAGTGAAGTCCTGGTTATTTTCTAATCACTGCATCCTACGAGTTTTGATAGTGTTTTCATTACCAAGTCACAATATTTTGTAATTTCTATGATGATTTCCTCACTGACCCTTTTGTAATTTAGAAATGTTTCTTAATCTCCATACATTGGAGGGAGGGAGGTTTTAGTTATGTTTTTACTAGTGATTTCTAGCTGGATTGAGTGCTTGTCAGCGAATATAGTCTATATTATTTCAGTCATTTGAAATTTAAGATTTGCTTAATGGCAAAATAGATGGTCAGTTTTTGTAAACATTGCAAGTGAGTTTCAGAAGCATTTTTATCAAGTTTTGTGATCCATTGCCCAGTATATGTTCATTTGGTCAAATTCGTTTCATCGTGTTGTACAGGTCTACTGTATTCTTACTGATTTAAAAAATTATCAGTTAATGAGGGGATGTGTTTATCTCTGTTGTGATTATGGATTTGTCCGGCCTTATAGTTTTATCAACTTTTGCTTTCTGCATTTTGAGGTGATGTTATCAGGTGCTCACAAGTTTGGAATTGTTACTGTTGCCGTGTGAACTGAACCGTGGGTCTTTAGATAGTGGTCTCTGTAGTTGGTAATGTTCTGTCTGCTTTTGTCCAGCATTGATATAGGTGTACCAGCTTTCTTTCATTGATTTTTTAAAATACATAGTTTGTTCTTGGATTCTGTCTGCATTACAAGAAATTATAATGAAGAACTTGCTTAGCTAGGTTGAAAATGAACTAGGCCATTCTGGATAATTTAGTTTTCTGAAAGGCATTTTTAGTATATATTCAGTTGTCAAACAACAAAACAAAACAAACTTTCCAAAACATCCCAATTCACTTAGCTATTTTAATTATCTTTCTTTAGGGTCTGATGCCTTAGGGGATAACATTCTGAAGATGAAGCTTTTTTACATAGGACCATAGATACAGGGGGACTAGATGGCTGGGCTGCGTGTGTTCTGCACTGTATTAGCCAGGGGTCTCCAGAGAAACAGAACAAATAGGATGCGTGTGTACCTTACGTATACGTATATATAACACATGGGGGGGGAGTGGGGAGAGATGCTGGTTTTTATTGAAAGGAATTGGCTCACAAAAGCCTCCTGAAAAGTCCCAGGAGCTGCAGCCAGAAAGCGTGAGACCCAGGAGAGCTAAAGTGTAGTTCCAGTCTAAAAAGCCAGCTGGTCGGAGACCCAAGAAGAGCCAGTATTTCATCCAGGTCCCAAGACTGGAAAAGACCAAAGTCTCAGCTCAACAGTCAGGCAGAAGGAGTTCCATCTTACTCAGCCTTTTTGTTCTGTTCAGGTCTTCAATTGATTTAATGAGGGACACCCACATTAGGGAGGGCAGTCTGTGCAATTCAGATGCTAATCTCATCCAGAAACATCCTCATAGACACACCAAGAATAACTTTTGACCCCTTGGCCGGGACATATAAAAGTAAACATCGTACACAGCGTCTGCTACAACTTGAGTTTCTTAATGAAATCTCGAAACCAGTTCACTTGTTTTGTGATGTATCTATTTCTCTTAAAAGCTAAGTCAGCAACAGCTGTTAACTAAAAGGAGGGAAGAGGAAAAGAGATTTTAATGGTCCAATATTTTAGTTTATTCAGTGAGGGGCACAGAAGTGATTTAGGGCCCTGCTCTCAAAGAATTTAGAATTTGGTCCAGGAAGTAAGAATGATGTCAGGAGGCAATGTACATGAGGTGTTTTGCTAACTACAGAGTGTCGTAAAATGTAAATGCGGACTTCATGTTTTAGCTGTATTTGAAAGGGCCTTGAGGAACCTGTAAATGCTGCTACTGATAAAACCAGTGACCCCTCTTGTCCAAGTCCTTAGCATTGCCACCAAAGGAAGTTTTGGGGAGAGTTTTAGGGCTGCCTGAGGTAACTCTTTAGTATGTAAAATTATCCAACTCATGAGACTGCTGTGGGAAGCCTAGGGATTCCAGGGATCAGTGACTGGGATAGCTACATATTTATCACCTGGGGTAACAGGTCAGGCCAGCTGCCAAGTGAATAAGAAACAGTGTTTCCCCAAGGACATGTCACAGTTGTGAATCGTCACAGCATGCCCTTTAATCACTATGGCTGCCTTATTCACTGAGAAACTCTGTGGTCTAAAAATCACAGACTTGGGCTTCCCTGGTGGCGCAATGGTTAAGAATCCGCCTGCCAACGCAGGGGACACGGGTTCGAGCCCTGGTCCAGGAAGATCCCACATGCTGCGGAGCAGTTGGGCCCATGTGCCACAACTACTGAGCCTGCGCTCTAGAGCCCGTGAGCCACAACTACTGAGCCCACGTGCCACAACTGCTGAAGCCCATGCGCCTAGAGCCTGTGCTCCGCAACAAGAGAAGCCACCCCTCACCACAACTAGAGAAAGCCCGCGCACAGCAACAAAGACCCAACGCAGCCAAAAATAAATAAATAAATAAATTTTTAAAATAATGAAGATCACAGACTCTCAGAAACTGCTGTTTAAAGTCATATCAGTAATAGTGAAACACCCCACTTTTGCTTGGAGGATCTAAGACACTTTGACACAAAGAAGCAGCCTCAGTTTCCAGCCCAGGTGCAGAGGCTCGGATAAGGGGTGTGTGAGCATGACACCCACGTCTCTCACTGTTGTTGTTTCTAAGGAAACTGGACCAGGTCCACCTGACAGTTCTGACACTGACCTTTTACACACAGACTCGCCACTTCATTGGAATTTTACCTAAACTCCACTGTCCCCCAGAGTCAAGTACCTCAGTCATTTCCTTTCTGTGGTCAGGTGCCCATAGTGCCTCTGGCATGGGACTCCAGTGGTCCCAGCGAGTCAGTAACTTGATGTCAGGCCATAGGATTGCCCCTGAGGGCCTTGGGCCCATTGGCCCAGGACAGTGGCTTCACTGTAGTTCTGTAATTTCCTAGGATGTGTTTTGGTGAAAAAATTTTTTAAATTTTATCCTACAAAGTCTGTTGGGCTTCTTGAAATTGTGATTATCTTTCATCTGTTAATTCTTAACAGTTTCCTCTATAGACCTTGCCTTGGTCCCAGTTTCTGTTCCCTTTCTCTCTGAATCTCCAGTCAGGTGTGTGGGAGACTTCCCTCTGTTTTCTGTGCAGCCTCTTTGGTGTTTTCAAGCCGTTTTTTTTCCTGCCTGTTATGATCTGGGTAGCATTGGACTTATTCCGTCTCTTTCTTATTCTGTTGTTAAACTTATTTACTGATTTCCTTTCAAAGTCTCTTCTGTTTAGCTTCTCTGTTTTATTCCCACATCCTACTCCACTTTCCCCATAGGTGGCAACTTGCCCTGTTCTGTTCTGTTACGTGTTTTTTTGTGAGTGTTCTTTAAAGATGTGTATTGTTTTTAGGGACTTTTTTTCATTTGAAGTATAATTGACATAAACATATTGAAAGTGTAGTGTGACATGTGCACATCTGTAAAACCATTACAGTGAAGATAGCATTCTCCTCCTGCCTCTTTGTAACCCTCCTGTCCCTCTCCCTTGCTGAGTAATCAGCGATCTCCTTTCTGTCTCCATAGCTTGGTTGGCATTTCCTGGAATGTTATATTAATAGTGCTGTTTTTGTCTGGCTTTCGCTCAGCATCCTTATCTTGAGTTCACGCTTGTGTTATGTGTGTTAGTAGCTCGTAACTCTTCCTGCCGAGTCGTGTCCCTCTCAATGGACGTGTTTACACGTATGGACAGGTCCTTGTGTGGACTGTCGCCATTTCTCTAGAGGAGACGCCTGGGAGAGGACGGGCAGGCCCCCTGATAGGAGACTGCCAGACTGCTTTCCAGGGTGCCCGTATCATTTCAGTATCCCCAGAGGAGTGTGGAGGGCATGGTGGGTTTTTTTAATGCAAACACTCTAGTAGGTTTCAGTTTACATTTCCATGGTGACTAAAGGTGTTGAGCCTCTCTGGTAAAGTGTTTGCTCAAATTGGGGTGGGGGGGTGCATGTATTTTTAATTGATATAAATTCTATTGTCTTACATATCTCAGTGTTTGTAAACAAAATGTGTTTTTAACATCCACTTGTGTTGCGTTCATCTAACCCTAGGGTTGGCAAACTGAGGCCTGTGGCTTGTTTTCTCTGCAGTCTGTAAACTGAGAATGTTCTGAGCATTATTAAAGGGTTAGTGAAAAAAGATGAGACAGAGCTGCGTAGCCCCCAGGGCCTGAAATAGTCAGTCTCTGGCCCTTTACAGAAAAGTGTGCCAGCTCCTGACCTGCTCAGCTGCACCCCGACTGTTGCCACCCCCATGCATGCCGCCCTCCAGCCCTGGTAGCAGGCTGCCCCCAGCTCACAACAGCAGTCATGCTGTGACACAAAGCTCCTTACCCGTGGATGGCTGTGAACACATACTTGGAATCTATGCCCAGGGGCGGGATTGTTGGGTCATAGAAGGTATTTGCGTGCCCGCACTGTGGGCACCTGTGCGATCTCCCTCACCCCCCAGCACTTGGCCTTGTCCACTTTTCTGCTTTTGCAAATCAGTGGTTGGAAAGTGCTGCGGTGTGTTCATTTGGGTTTTTTTCCAGTTCACTTGAGGTATCTGTGGCTGGCTTCGTTGCCGTCTCAGATTTCCTTTTTGTAGGTTGCCCATTAATAACACCTGCCTGTGTTTTATTGGGGTTGCTATCCTCTTGTTGGTTTGCGGGGCCTCTGTATATTTTAAGGTGGAACACTGCTGGTTTTGAACATTACAGATCCATCTGCCTGCTAGACTTCCCATTTGCTCATCACCTTTCCTTTAATGCACAGTAATATGTTTTTGGCTCATGGTTTGTGTTTTGAAGTTTTGTTTAAGAAGTCATTAACTGTGCTGCTTTTGTTTCTCCTCACTTTGTAGCTCTCCTGTTCAGAGATCCAGGTCTAATGCCTCAGTACTACACCTCACTGGTGTGGGTGGATGGGGAGAAGGTGTTATTTTTCTCTGTTCTGAGCCCAGGGTTCCCAGCCATGCGTTGAAATGCAAGCCAACTCTCCTTTTCTTGTGGATTTGCGGTGCCACGTGTGTCTGTGTGTGTGGTGTTCCAGCAGCCCACGCCAGTCTGCCCTCTTGGCAAGAACGGGAAGCCCCTCACTTACTCTGCATCTGTCTCCCCCAGAGACCCATAAAAGCTTGTTACCACGAGAGTGCTAAAGGCAGGATTCTCACTGATGATTTTATTTCATCTAAAGGCTCAGGCTCCCATAACAAAAATACCATAAACTTGGTGATTTACATAATAGACATTTATTTTCTTACAATTTTGGATGACGGAAAGAAAGCCCACGATGAACTGTTCGTCTGAGCTGGCTGATTCAGTTTCTTGTGAGGGCCCTCTTCCTGGCTTGCAGATGGCAGCCTTCTGGCTGTGTGCTCAGCAGCGGCAGGAGAGAGCGAGCCCTGCCCTGGGGGCTCTGTTATAAGGACACTAATCCCATTCATCAAGGCCCAGCCCTCACACCTAGTCACCTCCCAAAGATTCGGGTTTCAGCATGTGAACTTGAGGGGGGACACAAACATTCAGCTCATAACAGTGGTCTTTTTTGTCTTTAACCCGCCCTTTTTTTCTCCTCAAACGTTTTTGTAAAATCTTGTCCAGTTGCCTCATGGTAGTTGTATTAGTTTGCGGTAAAGTACCACAGAGTAGATGTCTTAGAACAACGCAAGTGTGTTGTCTCACAGCTCTGAGTGGCCAGGAGTCAAATCCGTGCCTCTCTCCGAACTTCTCGTGGCCTCAGGTGTTCTTTGGCTGGTAGGGGCGTTGCTCTAGTCCCGTGACCGGCTTCTCCACAGGAGCCTTCACGTCATCTTCCCTCTGTGTGTGTTCATCTCTGTCCAGATATCCCCTTTTTATAAGGATGCTAGCTGTGTTGGATTACGACCCATTTGAATGACCTCATTTTAACTCGATGACCTCCATAAAGGCCCTGTCTCCAAATAAGGTCAGATTCTGAGGTCCTTGGGGTAAGGACTCCAGCAAATCTTGAAGGGGCACAGTGCAACCTGTAGCAGTAGGTTTTTGTGAACACAAGGGAGTTCTCAGTTTCTTTAGTGCTCACCTGTGAGCTTGTTGAGACCAGGTCCTGTGTCTTGTGTGTCTCTGTATCCCTAATGCCCCCCTTTGCCAGGCCCTCAGTGGAGGGGCCCCCGTGTGTGTAGGATGGATGCGTTATAGAGATTCACGCTAATTGCAGCTCCGTCTTGGTGATGCTTCCACACCAGTGCCCACGCCGTAGCTGCATTCTTTTTCCTGCCTCACAGGACCTACTTTATCTACTTGGTCTCCCGTCCCGTTGGTGGACATGCAGCTGTTTCCTGTCTTTTGCTGCAGTGAATTCTCTCAGGTGTGCAAGGTAACTAGAGGATAAATTCTTCTTCTTCTTCTTTTTTTGTAGTTTTTATTTATTTTTATTGAAATATATTAATAATTGACTTAACAGTGTTGTGTTTCAGGTGTACAGCAAAGTGATTCAGTTACGCATACACACATACATACATATTCTTTTTCAGATTCTTTTCCCTTATAGGGTATTACAAAATATTGAGTAGAGTTTCCTGTGCTATACAGTAGGTCCTTGTTGGTTATCTCTTTTATATATAGTAGTGTGTATATTTTAATCCCAAACTCCTAATTTATTTCTCCCTCCCCTGCTTTGGTAACCATAAGTTTGTTTTCTATGTCTGTGGGTCTATTTCTGTTTTGTGTGTAAGTTCATTTGTATCATTTTTCTTAGATTTCACAAATAAATAATATATAATATTTGTCTTTTTTTGACTTCACTTAGTATAATAATCTCTGGGTCCATCCATGGCATTATTTCATTGTTTTTATGTCTGAGTAATATTCCATTGTATATATGTACCGCATCTTCTTTATCCATTCCTCTGTTGATGGACACTTAGGTTGCTTCCGTGTCCTGGCTGTTGTAAGTAGTGCTGTGGTGAACACTGGGGTGTGTGTACCTTTTAGAATTAGAGTTTTCTCCTTATATATGCCCAGGAGTGGGATTGTAGGATCATATGGTAGCTCTAGTTTTAGTTTTTTGTGGAACCTCCACGAACTGGCTGCACCAGTTTACATCCCCACCAACAGTGTAGGAGAGGGGTCCCTTTTCTCCACAGCCTCTCCAGCATTTATTACTTGTAGACGTTTTGATGATGGCCGTTCTGACCGGCGTGAGGTGGTACCTCATTGTACTTCTGATTTGCATTTCTCTAATAATTACCGATGTTGAGCATCTTTTCATGTGCCTTTGGGCTGTTTGTATGTCTTCTTTGAAGAAATGTCTATTTAGATCTTCTACCTATTTTTTGATTTGGTTTTTTTTATGTTGAGTTTTATGAGCTGTTTGTATATTTTGGAGATTAATCCCTTGTTGGTTGCATCATTTACAAATATTTTCTCCATTTTGTAGGTTGTCTTTTTGTTCATGGTTCCTTTATTTTTGTTTTTGTTTCCATTACTCTAGGAGATGGATCCAAAAATATATTGCTGTGATTTATGTCAAAAAGTGTTCTGCCTATGTTTTCCTCTGAGAGTTTTATAGTATCGCGTCTTGCACTTAGATCTCTAATCCAGAGGATAAATTCTTGGAAGTGCTAATTGCTCAGGCAAAAGCACATACGTCATAAATTGTGATGAGCATCACTAAAATAAAGTTAGTAGAGGGAATTCCCTGGCGGTCCAGTGGTTAGGACTCCATGCTTTCACTGCCGAGGGCGTGGGTTCGATCCTTGGTCGGGGAACTAAGATCCTGCAAGCTGCGCCGTGCGGCCAAAAATTTAAAAGAATAAATAAAATAAACTTGGTAGAGGTTATGCCCAGTGAAGTTCTTGTCAGTGTGTGGTCGCCTGCTCCCTGGGAGGTGTTCTCGCTCCTGCCAGACGCTGTTCCGAGTGCCGAATCCCCAGATGACTGCAGCCACTGCTGCTAACGCACCCCCAGGCTGTCCTGGGAGCGCTGACAGATTCGGGGTTCGGCCTGAGATGGTTGGACTCAGGAGCGTGTGCCACAAAGCCCTCCGCCCTCATGCCCGTCCTCCCAGGCGGGCCAGCAGGGGCCACCCGGCTCCGCCCTGCCCATTCCTGAAGTGGGAATTGTATCTCCTCCTCGGTTTATTTTGCATTTCTCTTATGTTGAATGAGGCTGAGCATCCTTTGCATGTTTTAAAGTGTTAAATCATTTTTCTAGTGATAAACTTTTAAAAAATTGACATGTAAGATCAATCTCTATATATGTGTGTTTGTTCTTTACATATATAGACATCTATAAAATATACACACTCATATATGTGTGCATTTTTTTTTAATTGCCTGTGATAGGAGTTGCAAAGTATTTTTTTCACCCAGTTTGCCATTTCTCTTGATTTAATTTAGGGAGTTTGGAGCTTTTTGGTGGTTTTCCATGGGAAACATACTTAAGTAGTAAAATTCAAATGCATGTCTTTTGTGGCTCCTTGGTTTAGAATCGTAACTACAGAGGCTTCTTCCTTAGCAGTCGTACAAAAGAGAGACTTCTGTGGTTTCTCCGGTGCTGTTACAGTCTCATTTCTCAAATTGAAATCTGATGCATTTGAAGTTTATCTGGGAATAAAGTGAGAGGTAGGGAACGTATTTAATCACGTGGCATTTGTAATTTTAATGTGTGGTAAAATCGATCTTTCTCTTGTTACCTTAAAAAAATTTTTTTTCTTATTTTTGTTTATTGCTTTTCTCATAGGAAGTTTAGAATCAGATTGTCCAGTTTTGTGAAGAAAATATTTCTGCAACTTGAGTGGAGTCACCCTAGACTTATGAGGGAAAGTGTCCGTCTTTATGGTATTGTCACAAAGATGACAATACACCTTGTCAATACACCATAAAGATGACATCCATACACCTTGTCATCCATTCAAGCATTTTGGGGGGCTCCTTGTCATTGTAATGCATTCTTAGAGATTTAGTGACGTCTTAAGTCTGTTTTGAGGTATGGTCTTTTTATTGATTTTGTTACCTCTTGTTGTCTTGCTGTGTCTTGAACTCATTTCTCTGCTTTATGTCCTTATTTGAGAGAGTTTAAAAATTCATGGCGCTCTACCTGGTCATAAACATCGTGTGCTCAGTAGAGGCGTGTCTAGCGGTTATTGGTGTTTTCTGTCCTGTCCTCTTTCCGTTTGACTCTCGGTTCCTTGTCTGCTGGTTCCTCCACTATTGTGACTCCTCTGGACTGAAGCACATGCTTCCTGGCCCAGCTTTTACAGGAGCTCTGTGTCAGGGAGGGCCAGAGCCGTGTTCCAGGTGACAGGGACCATCCCTTGGACACAGGCCGGTCCTTGCCGGCCCACTGCCAGGCTGCCCCCTCCAGAGACAGCTCAGCTGTGCTTCCTGGGCACCCGGACTTCTGACATCTGGGAACATGGTGCCCAGCCAGGGCCAGGGACACTCCTGCCTCCAGGCAGGAGCCCAGGTGTGACGCCAACTTTGGAGACGTCTGCGGGCTTTGGCTAAGCTTGCCTTATGGCCCCCTGTTTTTTTCCTCATACAGTTTCTCAAACTGAGATATTCACATAGGATTCATTCTTTCCAAGTGTACAAATCAGTGGTTATGGTACATCACAGTGCTGTGCAGTCATTGCCACTACCTGATACCAGAACGTTTCCGTCTCTCTGAGAAGGAAACCCCTAGCTCACTGGCAGCCACTCCCTGTCCCCACTCCAGCCCCAGGACCACCGTCCCACCTCCCGGGCCTGTGGGTGACCTGTCCTGGACGTTTCACACGCACAGAGCCATCCGGCGTGTGCTCTCTCAGGTCTGGCTTCTTTCACAGAGCTTCCTGTTTTCACGGTTCATCACATTGTCACGTCGTGTGTCTTTTTATTGCCAAATAATGTTTCGTTGTATAGATAAACCACATTTTGGTCATCCATTCATCAGATGATGGCCTTGGAATTGCTTCCACTTTTGGGTTGTTACCAATACAGCCAGCCATTCACGTGTGAGTTTTTGGGTAGACATACGTTTTCAGTTCTTTCGGGTCTGTACCTGGGAGTGGAGTTGTTAGCTCACGTGGTTATCTGTGTGTCATTTTTCTTTTAAATTTTGGCCGTGCGGCCTTGTGGATCTCAGTTCCCTGACCAGGGGTTGAACGCGTGCCTCAGCTGTGCGAGCACAGAGTCCTAACCACTAGACCACCAGGGAGCTGCCTGTTTGTCTTTCTGGGGAAGCGCCAGATGGCTTCTCTAATGGCCGCACCATCTTACAGCCTGCGCCCTGCCCCAGGCAGCGTCAGAGGGCTCCAGGTGCCCTGCCCCTTGGCCCTCTGCAGTTCTGGGCTCGGGCGTGGGAGGTAGCTCCTCCTGCTGGGCCACCTCAGCTCCATTTGCAGGCTCCCCCCTCCCCAGCACCTGGGCGTCCCCTCACGCGCAGTGTGTGTGTCTCTCGTTCCTAACGCTTTGGGGTGACTGCCGAGGGCGCAGCCTGCCATCTGGGTGGAGCCACTTAGTTTGAGACTTAGGTATGGGGGGGGGCTTCTTTGTTATGTTTTTTACATAACTTTAGTTTGCCAGGGACACGTTTTCACTCTTTAACTCATAGTAAGTGACAGATAAAATTGTTTTTCATTTCGTGCCTTTTGTTTTTGTTTTTGCGGTACACCGGCTTCTCACTGTTGGCCTTTTGTTTTTAATGTAGGAAAGAGTTGATAGCTCAGCTAAATACAGGGGGGAAGGTGGTAGACGGGCTCATTCTTCTAAAACATCAAAAAAGCCCCCAGCACAAATGTTAAAAAATAAATAAGCGTTTACCATTTTTGCCACATGTCAAAAGAACTTATTTCTATGTATTTCAAGAGACAGCCTTTTAGAGTTGGGTCAGCTGGCACCTGGCCCTGTGCTTGGCCAAGGGGAGGCGCCCAGCCTCAGGCGGGAATGCCAGAGCCTTGACGCTTCGACCTCGGCTGCGCGTGCGCCTGGGGGGGATGCGGGGCTCAGCCAGGCATTCTGTCTGGACCACCGCTGGAGGCAGGCGGGCCGGGGCTTCCGGGGCAGGTGAGGGGATCCTGATTCCTGAGGGTGGTGGGAAGCTGGGCATGAGGGTTAAGCCAGAGCCTGAGGGGATGGATGGGTCAGCGCAGGCGAGGGGGAGCTGCCAGGTGAGGGGTGACAGGTGGACCAGGAGCTTGG
Organism: Pseudorca crassidens; assembly: GCF_039906515.1. NCBI lineage: Eukaryota > Metazoa > Chordata > Mammalia > Artiodactyla > Delphinidae > Pseudorca > Pseudorca crassidens. Next base: position 1,200,423 of record NC_090299.1, on the reverse strand, counting down.
GTGGGAGAGGGCAGGTGCGAGGGGGGCCGTATTCAGGCTTGGGCCCGCGTCTGGGCCTTAAGCAGCGGTGACCGCGGGCCGCTGTGGCCACTCGCAGCTGTGGGAGGAAGCGGCACCTCGAGCGCAGCAGACACGCCGGCCACGGCCTGTCCCCGGAGCCAGGTCCCCCAGGTCCTCGAGGGGGGGGACCCGGCCTCCTGCGGGCTCTCCTCTGTCACGTGAGCCCGTCACATGGCCATGGGGCGTGCGGGGACTTGCCCCTGTTCTCCCGGCGGCCTTTCGTACCCAGTCCCTTCCCAGCCGCCGCAGGTGCCGAGCCGCGGCGTTGGCCTGCCCACCCCGGTGCTCCCCACACCCCAGACGCCCCAGTGGCAGGTTCCCCAGCAGGGGGCGGGAACGGCCCCCCGTCTTGGGCGGCCCTTCTGTTTGCCGGGCCGCTGCACCCGGAGGCAGTGGGGAGATGCGGGGGCAGCCGGCGAGGTGTGGGCATGCGGCGGGGCGGGGGGGGGGCTCTCCTGAGGGCGGGACCGGCATGGGGGCGGTGGCTGAAGAGACTGGGTCCCGCCCCGTGCGCGCAGAAGCTCCGGCGGGCTTGAAGGGGGCTCCTTCCTGTGTCTGAACGAGCAAAGGTGCGCCCCACAGACCTGAGCCAGGGGTGGCAGGGTGGGGTCGGCGACAAGGACTGCCATCTCTCCTCTCCCGGCAGATGAAGGGTGCCCTCACAGAGATCATCCAGCTCGCCACCCTGGACTCGGACCCCTGGGTTCTCATGGTGGCCGACATTCTGAAGTCCTTTCCTGACACCGGATCTCTTAACCTTGACCTCGAAGAGCAGAATCCCAACGTGCAAGATATTTTAGGAGAACTTAGAGAAAAGGGTAGGTTGGGTGTGTTTGCTTTACGCTGGGCGGAGGGCGATGGGTCTTCCTTCAAACCCTCTTTTGTAACATGAGTTTGACTTCGAGAGTGTCGCACGCTGTGCTGTGTCGTGCTGGCTGTATCCGTGCACCCCTGCCCCGGGCGCTGCTGGCTGGCTTTTGGCCAGTCTGACAGGGCAGCCCAGAGGCTCCCTCCTCACTGTACGTGCTCTATCCTTCACATTCAGGCACCCCTCTCCGCACTCAGCTCCATGAGGGCACGGGCTCTGCCCACTCAGAGCCTAGAACATTCCCTGGCACGGAGTAGATGCTCATAACTGTGTGTTGAAAATATCAGCAGTTTACTTGTCTGGAACACGAACTGAAAACCACTTAGAACATATAAAGATGGGAAGGTCTGTTCCTCCCTGAATTCCTCTCCTAGTTTGGAGAATTGGAACTGCAGCCCTTTAAAGATGGAACCTGTGCTCCTGCGGTCCCGCAGGGGCGGTGGCCTGGCCGTCCCCAGGGGTGGCTGCCAGTGCCTCCTCTTAACTGTGAGATGATCGCTCTTACTCGGTAGGCTTTCGCTTGACTTGTAACTGCCCACAAGCTACATGGATGCTTCCAGAGCATTGGAACGCAAACCCAAGATGTTTCTGTCCTGGTGATTAGCTTGATGAGGGTCCAGACAGGTCCACGCCCTCCTGGGTGTCCTCTCTCTGGTGGGAGGGGCCTGCTCTGTCTTCTGCCCAGGGGCTTCTGGGCGTGCCTCCCGGGGGCAGGAAGAACAGCGGTGGCGCTGGTCTGTGCTCCCCACCCAGGGCCTTCTCCCGAGCTCTAACTGCCTGGTGAACCCACAGACCTGGGGAACGTGCCTGGGTGCTTCTTGTGGGGGCCAGGATTCAGAGGGTCCAGGAGAAACCATCCGCGGGGGCCGTGGGGACTGAGGGGGAACCCGGGATGGCCCCGGGCTTCCCCTTCCTACGGCGCTTGCTCTAGGGGTGCACAGAGCCCCTTCCAAACGTAGCTGATGGACATCTGGGGTGGGGCCGGGTGCTTCTGCCTTTAAAAAGCCCCACAGGGATTCTGCTGAGCCCTCCTGTCCTGCCCTTGACCTTTGGCCCAGGTTGGTGGCCTTGACTGCTGGCCTGTGGCAGGCAGGCAGTGGATACTTGTTTTCTGTTCTGAGATCGAAGCAGAAGCTCCACTGCTATAAACAGGAAACTGTGCGTTTTCACGTTAGCGGTGAAAATCGGGCCTGCGTAAGGGAAATGCACCTCCTAACATGTTGGTTCTCGAACGAGCAGTGAACGAGTGTGAGGCGTCGGCCATGCTGCCGCTGGAGTGCCAGTACTTGAACAAAAACGCCCTGACGACCCTCGCTGGGCCCCTCACTCCCCCAGTGAAACATTTTCAGTTGAAAAGGAAGCCGAAGAGTGCCACGCTGAGGGCCGAGCTCCTGCAGAAATGTGAGTCCCGCTGTCGGCACGCGGGTGTGGGGCAGGTGCGCCTGGCCTAGGGCGCACGGGGACTCAGTGCCCGCTGTCGGCACGCGGGTGTGGGGCGGGTGCGCCTGGCCTAGGAGGCACTGGGACTCAGTGCCCGCTGTCGGCACGCGGGTGTGGGGCGGGTGCGCCTGGCCTAGGAGGCACTGGGACTCAGTGCCCGCTGTCGGCACGCGGGTGTGGGGCGGGTGCGCCTGGCCTAGGGCGCACTGGGACTCGTCGGGACCCTCCTCAGCGGGGGCTGCCTTGCCCGGCCTGGAAGGTCCAGCAGATTTGGGAAAACTGACTGCCGAGCAAATCATGCTTTTGTCCTATGTCTGTAGTTTTTATTTTTAGATTTCTTTTAGGTTTTATGGTACCTAACTGTCTTTTAAAGACAGAGTTCTACGTAGTTTTTTTCTTTTTTTATTAGAAATTTGTTGATTGCTACGCTGAGCTGTGTGTTCTAAAAATCTGCTTTAGAAACTTCTGAATTTTCAGGTTAAAGTATTTGTAATCTTTGTTCCAAAAATGAGATCTACCAACTGAGTCACACGGGTGATGAGACAGGCAGCCTGGAAGAGATTGGAGAGGCTGCGTCCTAACTCCTGTAGCCCTGCCTCATTCTTGCAGATGATCTCAATTTGACTTTAAAGATGTTTGGTCATTTTATTCATGTTTTTTTAAGTAGTGGTTTCTAAAATGTACATGGAAGATACTTGCTCGGAAAAAGGCCAGGAAATGGATTCCTTTGACTGGTAGCAGAACTTTTATTGCAAGTGGTTATGGTATTGGTATTAATAACCCGTATAAATGCCCCGTTTTCAAAGAATCCCAATAAAACACAGCATCCATCGTGACTCTCGGTTCCAGATGGACAGCGTCCTGGGGTCAGCACTGCGCTGTGGCTTCATGGAGCTGGCAGTGCGCGGCCCGGGCCCCCAGCCCCCTGGGCAGCTCCCAGGCCCCTCCGTGCGGTCAGCAGTGGCACCTGCCCCCAGCCCCCCATGGCAGAACCTGGTGCCGGGTGGGCGTGGGGCTCCCGTCCCTCCCCGAGCTTGTTTCCTGCCTCGCGTTGATGCTTCTGTGAAGGGAAGGGTGAGGTTGTGCCAGGCGACCACCCACCAGTGAGGACGCTTCATCGGGGCCCCTCCCGCCCCCCCACCCCGGGAGGTGCAGCCGCCAGAGCCCTACTTGCTGCAAGTGTAGTTCTCTACACCAGGCGTCCCCAACCCCGGGGCCATGGACCGGGACCGCGGGCTGTTAGGAACCGGGCTGCGCAGCAGGAGGTGAGCAGCGGGCAAAGGAGCGAGCGAAGCTTCATCTGCCGCTCCGCGCCGCTCGCATTACCTCCTGAACCATCCCCCGCCAACCCCAGTACGAGGAAAAGTTGTCTTCCACGAAACCGAAACCGGTCCCTGGTGCCAAAAAGGTTGGGGACCGCTGCCCTACACAGAAAGCGTAGTTGTAACGTTTGAAAGCAGACGAGCGAGCGTCTGTGCTCCAGTCCTTGCAACTCGACCTTCTTTGTAAATCCCACGGATGGAGGCGCTGTCGTCGGTGGGCGCTGACGCAGGCCACCTTGTCTTACAGCCACCGAGACCGCCCAGCAGCTGAAGAGGAGTGCGGGGGTGCCCTTCCATGCCAAGGGCCGGGGGCTGCTGCGGAAGATGGACACCACGAGTAAGGCCGGGCTGCTGCGGGGTCGGAGGGGAGGGCTCGCCCTTCCTCGGGAGCTCAGTCGTTGAACTTTGACCTGACTGGGCCACGGGCCCTGCGGTGCTGCCGGCTCTGTTGTGTGAAATGAGGGGGTCTCTTCCGCTTACGGAGGGTCCGGAAGGCTCCGCCTGAGATGAGGAAAGACCGGGATTGGAGGGAGACGCTCAGTCTCGGTTCTCGCTCGTCCTTATGGCCGTGGAGGGCATGGGCCGCCGCCTCCGCCCCAGGTCCTGCCGCCTGCGGCCCCGTGCCGGCCCCAGGTTCTCCGTGGGGCGAGGGCTCTACAAGCTCGAGGCTGACCGGGCCGCCGTCGTGTCGTCGGGTCTGCGCCCTCGTCCCTCCCTCGGGGCCGGAGCGCACCTCTTGCTCCCTGCCCACCCCACGCTGCCCAGGCCCAGGGCCGACCGGACAGGGCAGGTGGGTCGGTGAGAGCAGCAGCCAGGCTGCCACGGGAGCCTGAGGGGCTCGTGGGGGTCCTCCCTGCGGGGCCCACAGCCCACAGCACTCAGGTGGGAGCTGCCGTCTTGGTGTCGGCCGACTCAGCACTGTTGGGGGGGGCCCAGCCCCGTCTCCTCAGGGCCGGCTGTTGCCTTGGGTGGGGCCCTCACTGTAATGTCCCTGCCTGCCCCCCACGTGCCAGTCCCCCTGACAAAGCTCCCCTCACCTTCCTTCCCACACTCCGGCCGGGCGCCCCGACCCAGCGTGCCCACGGTGCGGTTCAGGGGTGCTTCCTGCTTCCCTGCCCTGTCCCATTGGCCGTGCCAAGGGGCCACCTGTGCACCGGGCCTGGGACGCCGTACATGATCTTGGTGTGAGTCAGCCCTGGTGTCTGCTCGCTGAGCACTGGGGCGGGGCCCAGTGGCAGGAATGGGGAGGCACTGGATGCCTGGGGAAGGGGCCAGGCCCCCTTCAGAAGGAGCCGTTCCTCATGTGTCAGGTGCCTTCCCCTTGAGAGAGATGAGGGGCCAGGCCCAGGGGAAGAGGGAGGGTGATTCTGGCTGCAGCGTGGGGCCTCTAGCCTGTAACACATCTGTTAACCCCGAGGTGCAAGAAAGAAGTGGAAGCTGAGAGTCCTGTCTGTGGTGATAAAGGACTGGGTGTGGCGTCTCTGTTGGTTTGGCATCTTGGGCAGAGACGTCAGTTTAGCTGTGGTGTCTCTGGTTGCCACGGCGTGCTCTTCTGGGCAGGCCGACCCAATGCCCCGGTGCTTGGGCACGGGGAGGTGCCCCTGGCACCTGCCCTCGCGGAGGCGCAGCACTTCTGGGGGAGCACTTGGCAGGCCAGCAGGGGTGGCTCTGGCGGAGACAGGCAAGCGGAATACGCAGCGGTGGCGGAGTAGCCGCTCCGCGAGGCCCCCTGACGGCCCGTCCTCTCCGCAGCCCCGCTCAAAGGCATCCCGAAGCAGGCGCCCTTCCGAAGCCCCACCGCCCCCAGCGTCTTCAGCCCCGCGGGGAACCGCACTGCCATCCCGCCGTCGAGGACGCCCCTGCGGAAGGAGAGGGGCGTGAAGGTGGGCGTGTCCCCTGGCAGCCCCGCCCACGCGGGACCAGCCGCGCTCCTTCCGTGGGGCTGAGGGTGGGCTTCTGTCTGTGTCGGCAGCTCCTCGACATCTCCGAGCTGGATATGGTCGGGGCCGGCCGGGAGGCCAAGAGGAGGAGGAAGACCCTGGGTGCGTATTGGGGCCCGTCCGCCCGCGGAGGCCCTGGTCTCTCGTCTACCGAGACGGAGACCGCCTCCGGCTGGAGAGGGGCAAGCCTGCGGGGCAGACCTGTCCTCAGAGTCGCCGCCGCCTCGGGCCGGGAGGGCCGCCGCCCGGGGCGCTGAGGCCTGTGCTCTGCCCGCAGACGCGGAGGCGGTGGAGAAGCCAGCCAAGGAAGAGACGGTCGTGGAGAACGCCACCCCCGACTACGCGGCCGGCCTGGTGTCCACACAGGTAAGGGCTGCAGGGCCGCGGGCGGCCGGAGCACATGCCCCCATTCCCAGCGTTAGCCGCGGAGGCACGTTCCGTGGGAGCACACGCGCGGATGCACACGTATGTACGTGGACACACGCAGAAGAGGTGGCGCCGGCGGGGCGCTGGCGTGCCCGCGGGCCCAGGTTTGGACAGCGCCACGCGCTCAGGGCTCCTCGGCGTCCCCCGTCCCGCAGGGGTGGTAGGGCGGCCTTGCGGGAGGCCCCTCGCTGCCGGTGCGGCCTGCCTGGAGGGGCTGGGCAGCCAGGCGCCCTGTGTCTGTCATTTCTGGGTGGTGGGAAACTTCTCATTGCAGAGCTGTGTTTTCTTACTTTATTGAAAGGAGTGTCTTCCTTTTCTCATATGCTTTTGTGGTTTAAAAAAAAAAAAAATTTCTTCTTACCTCAAAGATGGCTGGTTTGGGAGGGTCCCTAACCAAACAGGGACAGCCTCGCCCCACCCTGCGCCCTCCCAACAAGGCAGCTCCAGGATGGGGGCGGCGGCAGGGCCGGACGCTTGGGGTCCAGCACTGCTGAGCGCGGGGCCCCTGGCCTGGAGCAGTCTCTATCCCTGGGGACAGCAGTGCCCCCAGTCCTGCTCCCGGGGGTGGGGGCCCTCCTGTGGGGCTGGAGGTTCGGGTTCACACTGGGCCGGGACGCTGAGGCCCACAGAGGAGCCGGCCCCATCCAGGACTGGGAGAGGCTCACGCTGAGCCCCCGGGCTGCTTTTGAGAGGAACCATGGTCTCTGTCTTCTAGAAACTCGGGTCTCTGAACAACGAGCCTGCGCTGCCATCCACGAGCTACCTGCCGGCTACGCCCAGTGTGGTCCCTGCCTCATCCTACATCCCCAGCTCCGAGGCCCCGCCAGGTGAGCGGGCACCCAGAGCAGGCAGCACCCACCAGGCAGGGAGCAGCATCTTCCCAGGACTCGCCCACGTGGTGCTTCCTTGGGTGTCAGGACCTCTGCTGGTGCCGCCGGGGCCGGAAGACCCTCCTGCCCAGCACGAGCTTCGAGAAGTAAACCCAGGGGTTTCAGCTGCTTTGCCCTTCACGGGGCCAGACAGGCAGCGCCCCTTCCCTTGTGCGGTGCCAGGTGTGAGGCCCAGTTTGTGAGCGGGAGGGGGGCTGCTGAGGTTACAGCGCCTCAGGGTCCTCATGTAGCCCTACAGTTTGAGAAAGAAGGCGCGGAAGGAAAGGTGGAGGGGGATCCGTGGGTTCTGCCCCGAGGCGTTTGCTCCCCGGGCTCAGCGTCGCCTGCCCGGGGGGGAGCTTGGCCTCGGGGAGGGGGTGGCCAGAGAGGGCCTGGGGGTCAGGCAGGCTTGCTGGGCTCCAGGAAGCAGCCCTCCGTCCCCTCGCCAGCGCCCAGGAGCCCATTAGCGCCTGGACGTCTTCCCTGCTGGTCTCAGAAGGCCTGAGCCCTCTGGCTCCCTGCTGGGGCTCTCGGGGGCGTGGGCCCCGTGCCCAGAGGTGCTGCCCGGGGCTCGCACCCCAGCTGCGGGTAGGAGGGCCCAGGCACTTCTCTCGGAGGCGGGGTCCCTGGCCCTGCCGGCCGCCCCCCAGGCCTTGCTCTGCTTGCAGCCCCGCCTGCCCGGGAAGCCAGCCTGCAGGCCAGCCGGCCCCCCGAGGAGCCCAGCGCCCCCAGCCCCGCCCTGCCGGCACAGTTCAAGCAGAGGGCGCCCCTGTACAACAGCAGCCTCAGCCCTGCAGCGCCCACACCCGCGGCGCCCACCTCGCCCCTGACGCCCACCACGCCCCCAGCCGTCGCCCCCGCCACCCAGACGCCTCCGGTGGCCATGGTGGCCCCCCAGGCCCAGGCCCAGCCCCCCGCCCAGCAGCAGCCCAAGAAGAACCTGTCGCTCACGGTAGGTGTGTGGGGCGGGGTGTGTGTGTGCGGCCCCGCCCACAGCAGGGGCGCCGGGGCCCAGCACCCAGCCCTGCTCCTCCACTGCAGAGAGAGCAGATGTTTGCCGCGCAGGAGATGTTCAAGACGGCCAACAAGGTCACACGGCCCGAGAAGGCCCTCATCCTGGGCTTCATGGCTGGCTCCCGAGGTGGGTCTGCGGCCGGCCCTGGGGGGTGGGGGGGCCTGGGTCCTGCGGGGGTGGGGGACGCCCCCGTGCCCCCAGGCCCCTGCCCAGCGGCCCCTGCCCCCCTCAGAGAACCCGTGCCAGGAGCAGGGCGACGTGATCCAGATCAAGCTGAGCGAGCACACGGAGGACCTGCCCAAGTCGGACGGCCAGGGCAGCACCACCATGCTGGTGGACACGGTCTTCGAGATGAACTACGCCACGGGCCAGTGGACGCGCTTCAAGAAGTACAAGCCCATGGCCAACGCGTCCTAGGGCCGCCGCCGTGCCACCGAGGCCCAGCCCGCTTGAGCTTTGGGTTCAGTTTCTCTGGGGTGTTTTGGACTTATTTTCTAAATTTTAATATGGGTCCCTTTTGTGTGATTTAAGACACTTTTTTGCATTCAGTGTTACAGTTCTGAATGTTAAACTTAGCCCCGAAAGGTGTAACTTCCTAATCTTGGCACCAGCTCTGCCTGTTAGACTTCCGTCTTTTCTCATTTTTTCTTCAGTCCCACTGACCGCGAGAGAGGGCCTTTCTTGCTCGTGCAGCCCCTCTCCCCGCCCACGCGGCTGAGGGACCAAAGGTGGCGCCTGGTGTGTCTGAGAACGGGGTGGGGACGGCCGCCAGTGCCCAGGGATGGGGGATGCCAGGACACGCTCACCACCCACAGGTTTTGTATTTGTCTTTTGTACCGTTGTGAGCATTTAAGACCAGTCCTTGGGTACCTGTTTTCATTGTAAAAACTATCTAATTAAAGTTTAGCTTTTCTAAAGAAAAAGCACCAGAGCTGTGTTTCCAGCCAGCTCGACCTCTCTGCTCTGGGGCCCCAGCCCCTCTCTGGGGTGGGTGACGTTGGGGTCAGCCCAGGGGTCACTCCTGGATGGTGCGGGCGTGGGGAGCACGTCAAAGGGGCCTGGGGCTCAACCACCTGCGGGGCTGAGAAGAGTCTGCAGCTTCCTCTCCCGACTCTGTCACCTTTAACGGGGGTTTGGGAACCAAATTATAACAGGAACAAAAGCCTTTTCCCCAAATCGGAACGACACGCACTATCTACGATACTTGTTATACGTCCAAGGCCACGTTGGCCTCTCCCCAGATGTCAGGGGACTGTGCCAGATGCTTCAGAGTGACGACTCAAAGTGACTGGCAGCGGGACTTGCCTGGTGCTTCCACTGCAGGGGGCGTAGGTTCCGTCCCTGGTCGGGGAACTGAGATCCCGCATGCGGCACAGCGCGACCAAAAAAAAAAAGAAAGAAGGGACTGGGGGAATGGAAGAGAGACCCAAACTTCAAAATGCAATTCCACATAAAGAAAAAAGCCTTTAAATTTTTTAATACAAAAATACTCATACACAATCTTCCAAACACAACTTCCGACCTTAAATCCTATTTCCCCGCAACCAGCAATTCTCAAATCTACATTTCAGTATCTTCCCCCAGAAGTGAATTTCAAGTTTTTTAAGTCTGTCAAAATTGGCGGTAGCACCTGGTACACCCCCCCAAAGGCGGAGCCTGGCCGCGTTCCGTGCGACGCTGAGACACCAGTAGGCACGTTGAGGTTTCTGTTTAATTTCACATCTCAACAGGGTGCGGTGGACACGACGCCTGCGGACACAGCACTTTACTCACTCATCAAACGCTCCACATCTCACAGGATCGAGAGTTCGGCAACTGACAGTCGTCTGTGTTACCTTTCATAAAAACAGGCTTATCTTTTCTTATTCCTGGACATAACGACAGTTCTAGAAGATGGCGCCGCACACACTGCAGTTTATGTGTCAAGGGAAACACTGGGAAGGCGCCGGGGCGCAGACCTGAGGGTGAGGCAGGGGGTCCCGAGCATTCTCGGAGGACGGGACCCGGGCGGGGGCGCCAGGCGGCCTCCCCGTGGTGCTCGCAGCTTAATCACCCGCTTTGGACGTGCGCCCACGACCCCCAACGGAGAGAAGCGTCCCCGTGTCCAGAGGCCCGCGCTGGCGTCGACACGACACACGAGGGGTCCTGGTCAGCTCCTGATGCTGAGGAATCCTGAGGTGTTTGGGCGGTTTTCATTGTGTTTCTGCTTCACATTAACGACGAAGGGCTGAAGCTGACGTTCAGGAAAGACCGACTCCCCCGAAGCAAGCTCCCCTCAGACTCGGAGCAAAGGCCTTGGCCCCGTCGGGAGGGCCCCTGCAGCCCCACTGCTCCTGCAATGCCTTGTGCTCAGATCCATAAACTGGTTTTCTGGAGATTCTCAGAGTTAGTGTTATTTGCTCATTAGTTTAACAGTTTTTGGAAAGAGGGCAACCATATCTAAAATAAGTTTTCCAGTATTTCCTTCAGAAAGGTTATAAAAGAATTTGGAAGTAATATCAAAGTGACTCAAAAATCACACAAAATTTTTACTACTGTCAAATACAAAAATAAGTTAATCTGCTCCCCAAAGTGCACTGCAAAACCAATTCTGATGTTCTGACTTAGGCAGAAGTCCCTCACCGGCAGGAAAGGGCGAGTGACGTCAGCCCACACCGAGGCCCCTGGCTCTGAAGGGCGGGGCTGCGCCCGCGGCCGCTGCGCTGGCACCAGGCCTCGGCGCCCCTCGTGCCCAGCCCCAGAGCGCGCAGGCGCCAGGTTCAGGGCCTAAGGAGCATGAATCTACGTCAATCCAGTATTTTCTTAAAAGACCATTTGAAAGAAACAAGAGTTCTGAACTGAACTACCCCACGGCCCCTGCGTCTCACCGAGCAGGCGCGTTTCCAGAGAACCGAGCCGCCCGTGGAAGCACCAGCTGAGGACACGGCTTGTTTTTCCTTTGGTCCTACGTCACTTGCCCCAGGGTCACCAGAGAAGGGCCAGCAGGACGGCCTCGGTCAGCCGACTCTCCTAGTCCGTGCCTGGGGAGGCCCGGGCGCCTCGCACCTGGAGCAGGTGCTTCCCCAGGGGTCCCGGCCTGGCCGAGACCGCCCCCTCCCCCCACAGCTCCCGTCGCAGGACCCCGGAGCAGTAGTGAACTTGGGTCCAAGTGTTGGTATATCCTGCAATTCTCCGAGGCGAAAACGGTAAGAGAGACCAACAGGAGACCTCCGTGGCAGTTTTCAAGAACAGTTGTGTAAACTTTTCTGCAGAGGAGAGATGCTCTCCTCAGGTTATTTTAAGAAGAAGAGGCTAGAAAAAAGCACCTGCTGCTGAGCGCCCCCTTCCCTCCCACCGCGAGTGGAGACAGGCAGGCACACGGGCTCCTGGCAGGGCGCTCCCAGCGTCCCGGGGTCCATGGGAACGCTGTGCTTCGCAGAAGCTTCTCCCTGCGTGGGGCTAACGGTCCATGGAAATCTCCCAGGGGACAGTGTCGGCCGGGCTGTTCCAAGGCTGGGTGCCCACGCCCGGCAGGCCGGCCCGAGTCCCAGGACAAGTGCTCCTCCTCCGAGGGGCCCTGGCCGAGGGCGTCTGCCCAGCGCGGCTCAGGCTTCCCGGGAACAGGCCCACAGCACGCGTGCAGTCACTTGGGGTGACGATGCGCCTGAACTCGCTCTTTCCTCAGCCCGGGAGGAGCGCCTGGACGCACACGTCCCCCCCGAGCTCCGCGTCCCGGGGTGTGTGTGGGAGGGGCACGCAGCAGTGCCCTGCTGCGCGACCGTCGCCCGAGACGCCACCGGGCAGAGCGCCGGACAAACCGTTCCCCTAAGTGGCCGCGTCACACAGCTCAGCGGGTCACACACGCATCAGTAAACACGCATTTCAGTCGGTGGTAATTTGTGAAACAAGTTTAGCAAAAATATATTGAGAATAAAAGCCAGAAACTGGTAAAGAAAAGCCACCCGAAAAAATGTACAAACTCTTCCCCCAAGTGATGAGACCCTCCGGGGAGGCTGCCCCACGTGAGCCTGTGCTTTAAAGGCCGACGTGGCAGCAGCGCTTGCTTCAAGTCCACGGAGAGAAACACGACAGGGGAGATCCCACAACAACACTACGCTAGTCACCGTCCTGGGGCCGGCTCCTCACTAGGATGGAAGAGAAGCATTCTGAGGAAAAACTTCACATTAGTACAAAAAAGAAATCATACAGCTGTTTCATAAGAGCAGAATCATGGTTCCCAGGGCACCCGGGGTCTTGAGTCCTTGCCCAGGCCCCACCCTGGTCTCCTCTCCTGAGTGATGGCAACGGGGAAGCAGGCTGGGTGACGTTGTCAAGATTAAAAGAGGTAAGAGTGATCCTCCGAAAAAATACTACTCTCTACATCTCAGGGGAGATAAAAGCATTTCGTATGCCAATTACTTTTCCGTTGTAACTTTAACCTAGCAAAGTAGAGCGGGAGGGCACCTTGACGTTCTGAGATTCAAGTGTAGCTGTAATGCTGTGTCGTCAGGCTTGTCTGTCCTGGGGCGTCCGCACCTCGCGGCTGGAACCACGCGGCTTGGACGGTCAGTGCGGCGCAGCGGGCGCTGCTGGGATGGCTCAGTGACGGGAGGCGCCCCCTCCCGAGGAGGCCTGTGCGTGCGTCCCCTCTGCGCACAGGGCGGGCCGGCCACGCGGGGCCCCCGATCTCACCCCGCCCCGGCCTGGCGCTATTTGCCCTCCGTGACCCTCCGCCAGCACCTCCTCTTCTTCCTCCTCCCCTTGGACTTGGGTTCCGGGCAGGGCTGCTCGGCCGGCTCTGCCCGCAAGTCGTGCTCGCCGCAGTATGGCCGCCCGTCCTGGGTGGAGCTGAAGGCTGCCCCGTCCTGGTGTTCCTTGCAAAACGAATTGGGGCAAAAGTGGCAAAATGAAGTGGAAGGTTTCCCACACACGTCACAGTGATGCCAAGGACATTCCCACTTCCCTGCAACGAAACAAAGTATCACCAGACAGAAGAGAGGAATGGCAGCTTGTAACACTGTAACATTTCCATGGTTGAAAACTAACTTTAAAACTCAGTCTAAAAAAAAAAAAAAAAAAAAAAACTCAGTCTAGTCAGATGAACACAAACTAAACCAAGACAGCGCTTTCCAGGCAAGCGTCGAAAGGTACAGAGAAGCTAAAGCTGGTGCTCAGAGGCCTGGGGCCGGAGGGCAGCGAGCAGGCCCCACCTCCGAGCCCAGATGGCCCAGCGGCACCGGCGGCCCTGCCGCCCGGCTGCTGTCCGGCGACGGGTGTGCAGCCGGGCCGGGTGTTTCGGGGGCCCCGATCTCTCTGGGGTCCGCCTGCAAAGGCTCTTAGCGTGGTCTGGGGAGACCGGCACGCCCGCCGTGAGCCTCTCTGCCGCCCGCCTGCTGGCCCTGCTGCATCATCTCGTGCCACACACAGTGTTTGTTTCACGGTCAAACACATTTGACGTCTCCTTTTCTAGCTTTGCCGCTTCCGTCTCCGGGTGAGGGCCTCTCGGCTTCCCTCCCGAGGTGACATGGCCGCTCTGTGCACGCCGGAGCCCATCATCTCTCTGAAGGGCAGACTCCAGCCCCAGCCCCACCCCCTCCCCGTCTTCCCAGCTGAGACCCAGGGGTGCGGGGCCCCTCGCTCCCAAGCAGCTCCTCCCGGCACCTTCCTTCCCCCAGCCCCTGCCGGCCCCCAAGGGCTGCGCCGGGTGGTCTGGCCTCGGCTGCCCGGGCTGGGGACCCACCGAAGGGCCGCTTGCCCAGGCCCAGGCAGGGCAGGTGGTAGGCCTTGGTACAGGACTTGCGGTCGCACAGCACCAGCTGCCCGCCGTCACCGCAGCGGAAGCACTCGTCCTCAGACGGCTTCTTCCCTTCGCCTTTCGTTCGACGCCTCCTGGTTTTTTTCTTGGTCTTTTTGCCCTTTTCCTCCGAGGAAAGGGATGCTGAGGTCTAGAATGAAGAAATAAATGCAGTTCACTCAAGGGAACTGCGCACACTGAGGCCAGCTGTCCCGAGGGGTCACCAGGGCCAAGGTCAAGGTCGGGAGCGCCAGGGACCCCTGAGGATGGTCTCACAGGAGAAGAGTGGGGGTCTGCAGCCGACAGGGAAAATGCAGGGGCCCGACCTGTTCCCATTTACTGCCTGTAGGAAACAACACAGGCCGCTGGCCGCAGCGCCGCTCAGCGGGCATGCGGCCCAGGGCAGGCTCTTTCCCCACGCGGCGCGTCTTTTGAGAACAGATGAGAAAAGCCAGGTGAAGCGGCAGGCCCGCTGTGGACATCCCACCTCTGGGCCTGGATGCCTGCGGCCGTCCAGAGGCTTCAGGCCCGCGTTTTACCCAGCACAGGGAAGGGGCTAAGTGTGCTGAGTGGAGCCGTGTCCCCCCACCCCCACCCCGCCCCAAAGCCATGTCCTTCCTGGAAGCTCAAATGTGACCTTGCTTGGAAGTAGGGTCGCTGCAGATGTAAAGCAGCGGGCCCTAACCCTGCACAACCAACCGGCGTCCTTGTGAAAGAGGGAAGGAGACGCGGAAACAGACACGCAGGCAGAACGCCACGTGCCGCCAGGCGCGCACGGAGGCTCTCACTTTGGATTCCCGGCTCCAGGCCGTGAAGCCCCAGCACGCTGTGGCCTCTGCAGGGGCAGCCACCGAGTCTGGCGCCTGGCCTCCCCTGCCGTCCTCGCCCCGCCCGGCAGACTCCGCTCCCGCCACCGCTCACCTTGGGCCTGTCCCCGAGGAACCCGCTGCAGTTGGAGGCCCCGCACCGACAGACTGTTTTCTCGTTGCCCAGACAGTCGAGGTTGTAGTTGAAGGTCAACTCTGTCCCTGGGTGAGGGAGACAAGCCACACTGGGACACTGCCCTTCTCCCGACCCTGCCAAGAAGCCTGCATCAGGTCTACGAGCCCTGCGCCTGTCAGCGCACCTGTACTGTCCCCGCACGGCTTTCGATTCCACGCTGCAAGGTGCACGTTCCAAACAAAACACAACTTCCAAATCGCCAGCCGCCCGCCCTCCCCGAGCCCGGCGGTCCGGCCACACACAGCATCGGACAAGGGCCCTCCACCTGCCCGCTCGGCTGGGAGCCCCACGGGGAGCCCCGGAGGCACGGTACCTGCAGGAATGTCACACACGGCAAACAGGCCCACGCGCGTGTCACCGTTCACTGTCCACTTGAGGGTCTCGCAGTTGGGCTGGCAGCTGTGATTCATGAACCGGGAGTAGTTTCCTTTGGGGCCGGCGTCGATTATACGGTCCTGTAAGGCACAACTCAAGTTTCAAGCAGCATCTACACACGTGGGCAACTCTCAGCCATCACGTTCTCATTCAAAGGGAATCGTCACCGTCGTGCTGGACACCTGGTGTTGCACTGAGAACCGTGGTCTCCCAGGTCCACTCAGATGGGACACCCCCAAACCAGTCCTGTTTCTCTTGCTCACGGAGGGCAGGCAGGTCACACCACACGGAGGGACCGAGCGCTGGTGAGCGGGGGACAGTGAGCCGAGCTCCCCGACGTCGGACGGCAAGTGAGGGAGCCGGACACCAACAGCCTGACAGAGGACAGGACTGACCGCTTACGACACAAACCAGCCAGCAAGTCGAGACAGCCCAGCGGTGGAGGAAACAAGGAGAACGTCCTGAGGCCGTGAGGCCACGCTGGCTGATGGGAGGGGGGCCAACCCCTGCGGCAGCAGCAGTCTTGAGACGCACCCGGGCAAAAGCGATGAGGGTCCCGCCTTCATGCTCCCGGGACTCGACCCCCCGAAAGGCAAGCGCCTCTGTGTACACAGAGATGTACTCCTACTGTGGCAAAACCCAGACGATGCACTCGCCCGGCATCAGGGAGCGGTGACCTCGCCTTCCTCACCCTAAGGGTCTCTCATCGACCGCGCGACTGCAAGGGACGGGAGAAAGACGTACCGGAGGCGGGAGGGCACTTAAAACTAGGCCACAAAAAGCATCACGGTCACGCGGTAACGCCACACGGGGTCTGTGAGTGGGGGACAGGACGTGTGCACAGGCACCCCAGGAGCGTGGCATTGAGACGCCTGCCAGGCCCCCCTGCCCTGGACGGGCGGCCCCGGGAGGGGGCCTCAGCCACACGCTCACACCCGGACGCTAGCTGCTCCTCTGAAGGTGGACACATCTCAGAAGCACGTGCTCCTGCCTCACTGAAAGGAACCGCCGAACCTGCTCTGAGCAGCTGCCTCGGCTCCTCAGGGCCGGGATGCTGGTGCCCAGCCGTCCTCTACTGACGAGCCTGCCGCTGCTTCCCGTTTCCGCTGTCCCACTGCTGCGGCCACGGGCTCTCCGCACGGCTGCTTCTCTTTGTAGTTGGTGCTAAGTCCATGCTGATTCTCTGCCTAGGGCCTCTCGCTCCAAGGCGTGGATCCTCACTTGGCTGTCTCCTGTGCCTCCCTGAATTGTGGCTCTGGGGGGTGGCTGCGCTGTTATTTGGGGCACACCCTGCAGGATGCATCCTGGTCCCTGGCGGCGCTCTTGACGTTAAAAGGCCTTCCTCTGTCTCACTGAATGCGCTGGGGCCCAAATTTTGCCTTGTCTGAGAACAATTCTTTTTTAATTTGACTCCACCTGACACACTTTTGTGCACAATTTTATTTTCAACTTTCAGGATCCCTCTGTTTCTTAGATACAGCAGAGAAACAGGCTTCGCTTTATGAACCAATCTGGAAATCTTTTAATAGATGAGTTAATCCCACTCCCTTTTACAAATATGACTCACATGTTGGGCACAATTCTATCAATCTAATTTGCTTGTTTATTTGGGTTTTAAGCCTTTTGCTATGAAGTAATGGGGTTTTTTAATTACTGATTTTCCTGTTATGTTGGGAACTTTATTTTCCCTGCTGGCTGTCCTTTATCGAGGGCATCTTTGCCTGCATACGGCGCCCGCAAACTCCTCTTGCAGTGGTCTCCCCTGACCCACCTCCATCCTTACAACCCAGTTTTCCGCGGCATTCTTACCTTGATACTTAAAAATGCTGAAAGCTACTCCTACTTGTCGTACCAGCTGACGCTCAGGCATCAGCATCAGAGGTGAGTTTACCTCACTCTCTGGCCTCCCCTGTTGCTGTCGGGAGTCACAGTTCGGCACAAGTTCCCGATACCTGTACCACCACCAGTCGCTTTGCGGGGGTCGCCGAGAACCCATCCTTCAGCAGCTTCCCCCAAAGGACCGGTGCCCTCAGCTCCCGTGTCCACACCTGTCACTCTGACATCTACGTCTACAGAACCAGTCGGCTGGAGAGAAAGTCTCCAGTTCACTCTTTCCTTGAAAACCTTATCAGTGCTCCTCTGTGCTCAGGCGCTGGATTCTGCCACGAGAAGCCTCGAGACGGCCTCACTGTCTTCCCCTTACAAGGAACTCAGTTTTTTGGCCGAGCTGGCCAAAGGGTTCCTTGCTATGTCCAGTAACCTTAATGAGGTATTTACCACGTCGACCACTTTGGATGGACTGCCCCTGAAACACAGGGTATTCCTTCAATACCTAGACTCCCGTCACGCAGAGAGACCCTCCGCGGCCTGTCCCCCGGCCACGCTTTCTTTCTAACCTTCCTCTCTTTCCGCCGTGCCGTGTCCATCCTGCGTCTGCTCAGGTGCCGCTCCAGGGGTTTAAGCTTCAGAGATGCTCTGGCTGCGGCTCGTTTCACTCTCAGTCTCCGGGTTCGAGGTCCAGCTCAGCTTGCTAAGTGGCCGTCTCTAACCCCTTGTGCTTCAGAAGTGCACGCCGACTGCTGGGGCACGATGTCCCCAGCTCTGGCCGTGTCTCCCCGGCCGCAGGGAGCTTCTGCTGCTCTTTGTTGACAGATCCTCTCGAAACGTGCTGGGGCTCCTGGAGCAGCTGCTGGCTGCATTCTGGGTGCCCTGTCTCTGGGCTCCCTGCTCTGTGGCCACCTGATGGCCCACAGCTCCCCAGGCTCTAGAGCCTTAGGCCCCCTCTCTGCCTCACAGAAAGCTGCCGTACTTTGGAAGACGGTCCTTCCGAGGCCTGTCACCACAGGTCCCCACCCACCCCTCTTTCTCTGAGGCCCCCTTCTGAGACCGCTGGATATACGTCTACTAGTTCATCCTCTTGTGCGACTGTCAGCAGTAAGGAGGCGAGTCGGGACCGCTCAGTTCTGCTGGGAGCAGGCACCTCGGGGGCGGGGGGGGCCTAGAGGCGTCAACTCTGCAGCACCTCAGCCTCCGAGTCCCCTGCTCTCAGACAGCGTCTTCCATCTGCTCGTGGGTGACGAGGTCCTTAGTTTCACTGAAGATGTACTTGGTGTATCTTTTTGTTGCTGCTTTGGAATTGAGCACCGCCATCTTCTACCAAGATCCTACGTATAGATTTTTTAATTTCATTTTTATAGATTAAGGGGTTTTTTGGCAGCGCCTTGTGGGATCTTAGTTCCTCGACCAGGGATCGAACCAGGGCCCTGGGCAGTGAGAGCTGAGTCCTAACCATGGGACTGCCAGGGAACTCCCTACCCCGTGTTTTCTGATTACTATCTTTTCTCCTTTTTTCCTCCCTCCTCCCTCACTTTCTATTGACGGACACTTTTCTTCATGCACTTTCCCACTCTCTCACAAGGTGGAAGTTACACTCTCCATTTCTACTCATTCAGTCATTTCCTGCGTATGCCTGACAAAGCACGAGTTAGTGAAGCCTCCCCTCCATCCACAGCAAACACGCAGCTCCCACTGGCCTCGCCTCTCTTCTGACGCCCTCTGTGACGCCATCCCGGCCCCGCTGCCCCGCATTCACCAGCACTCAGCACCTGTGACAGCCACACCCGCACGCGTGCCACCTCTTGTCCACCATCCTTCTCGCGCCTCACACGTAACTTCTGAAGCCCCTGAAGAACCTCCTTTACTATCTCCTCCGCCACGTGACGCTGATGGTCAGCTCGCTTGGTCCCGGCCCGGAGGGTGCGAGGCGCAGGGCCCAGGGATTTTCTCCCTGAGGAGTAGAAGTGTTCCTGGTTTCCATCATACTAGGAGGAGGCTGGCCATCTGCCTGTGGTTCCCTGGAACACACTCCGTCTTTTTTTTCTCGGTTGTCTTTTTCTTTTGTTTTGGCTGCACTGTGCGACTTGTAAGACCTCAGTTCCTCGACCAGGGATCGAAGCTGGGCCCTCAGCTGTGGAGGCGCCGGGTCCTAACCACTGGGCCCCCGGGGAGTCCCTCTGTTGCCCTTCATCCTTGTGGTGTGCGGCGTCTCACAGGCGTTTTGTTTAAGCAGCACGCCTAGGTATGGATTTCTAACAGCATGCCTAGGTATGGGTTTATTTTTATCTGTCCTGCCCAAAACTTGTTCAGCTTCAGCCATGGAATGATCCGTGTCACAGAGGTTCCATAAATTCTTTCTCCGTCCCGCCTCTCCCCCAGGTCTCCCTTCCGTCTTCCTTCTGGAACATCTACTGAGCGTCTGTCTTCCCGTCTCTCGGCCTCTTTCTCCAGCCTCATCCCTCCATGTTCCCGTGCCGCGCGTCCAGACGGATTCGCAGAAGCTCCTTCTGCTGCAGTCACTTCCCTGCTGCGGTCTAACTTTTCTTAACCCGTCCACTGGGTTACTTTCAATGACTATATGTTAACTCCCAGTTTTAACTGTTGGTTCACATCTGCCTGATTCATCCCTCAGTGTCTTGTTCCCGTGTCTCTAAACCTCCTTTTATGGCTTTAACCATCTGTAACGTGTTGATTTAATCCTTTCTTTCAGATTTAATCTCACCCCTCAGATTCTCACCGACGCTGAGCCTTCTATGTGAGGTCTGCTCGCGGAGGTCCTGCTCTGTTGCTCTTGTACCGTGTAGGGAGGTGCGGCTTCTTTTACTCTTGCAGGAAATGGATGAGGGATGCATTGTTTCAACGTCTCACGCGTCGTGGAATTTATCTCGGCTTCAGCCAGGTGCCCTCGGTGAATCGTCATTTCAAGGACTAATTTGTATGTTAAGTGACAACCTGGCATTTTCCACAACATGTA
This sequence comes from Pseudorca crassidens, assembly GCF_039906515.1. Lineage (NCBI taxonomy): Eukaryota > Metazoa > Chordata > Mammalia > Artiodactyla > Delphinidae > Pseudorca > Pseudorca crassidens. The sequence goes on along the minus strand of NC_090299.1, from coordinate 1,180,523 downwards.
AGTAGTTCAAACTTAGACGCCTAAACACAGGAAGGCACAGGCCTAGGGTTCCCATTGCTAATCAAATAACCCCCCTCACCGCCACCACCCAAAAATGAGGGCGGATGGCAGAGGGTACATAAACTCGCCACCTCCTGGGGTTGTGTCTCCTTGGAGCGACCAGAAGGGGCCTGTCAGCTGGGCACCCAGTGTCCCGGACGTGCCCATTCTTCTCCACCCGCACGTGCTGACAGATCGTCTTACCCACCTGCTGAGAACGCTGACAAATGTTCACAAACCTGGGCTTCAGACACCTAACAAGCAGCCCAGAAGACCACTATGTACCTGGAAGGATGTGCAATTCCCCTAACCATGCTCTTCTCTGACCCTGGGAAAGACTGTTCAGTGTACCCGTCACGCATCAGAGGGACACGTGACGCTCCAGGAAGTCCCACGCCGAGAGCCGGTCACCCTGGCCCTCAGGCGGTGGCCAGAAGACACTGCGCTTGAGACAAGCACAGGTGCCTGAAACACACCTACGCAGACGACGTGACAGCGTCACCTGGTGTGCAGTCCGACGCCGCAGGAAGCCCCGTGCGGACAGACACGGGCCCCGAGGACGCAGCGCGTTACCTTGTCTATGGTGAGCAACAGACACGGGCCCTGAGGACGCAGCGCGTTACCTTGTCTATGGTGAGCATGTAGAAGTGGGTGATGTCGTTCTCGTGTGCGCGTCGGATCCTTGCCATGCACTCCTCCTCGTCGATGAGCTCCCCCACGTACTCATTCACAAACTCTCCCTGGAAACCAGAAGAGTGCGCTGCTGATGACCAACGGCCCGGCCGCGCCTCAGCACTGGGGCCCAGAGCCCACGCCAGGAGCAGGCGTCGGGCAGGGGGCTCGCCAGGTCCCTGGACGTTACGGCCAAGTCGGGCAATTCTACGCCTGTCTCGTGGAGGCTGTCACTGAAGCCTGTACCTGAGCCTTCTTCTGGAAGCAGCAACACGCTAACCCTTGCTTCCCAGCACTCCCGTGTCTTGGGGGCGCTTGTAACCGTCAGCCCCCAGCTCCCACAGAAGCCGCCCTCACCGCTCGACCTCCCCAGCAGAGACAGAGCAGGCGTGGAAACACTCCCACAAGCTCTCCTGCCGGAGCCTGGATGAACCAGCCGGCAAGGCAGGTGCAGGAACAGGGCTGCTGGGATCAGCCGAGCGCAGTCCCGGGTCTGAGGCTGCCGCGCTCGCTCGCTGCAACAAGCACGCATCCCGCCATCCAGCCCGCAAGCGGAGACAGGCTGTGCGTGGTCCCTGTCACCTTCCGACAACCTGGTCCCACACTGTCCCAGGACGGCCCCCATGGGAGCTGCGTCCACGACGCTCTGCTTGGCGACCCTCCTGGCTGCCCTTCTAAGCAAACCTTTCCCTTCCCCACGGCAGCCGTCAGAGTTCTGACTGAGGGCACGTTTCAAGGAATTTAAGGGTTTCACTCTGATAGATATCTTTCATGGAATGTTTTACAATCCTCAGTTGTAACAACTCAAAAACCGTTTTCGAAATACTGTCCTCACATGAGTGCAAGAGCACCACGGGCAAAGCCAAGTCCGAGGAAGCGGCGAGCGAGCCCTGGGGACGGACACGCGCGCGCACACACACCTTCCTGATGTCCCTCTTGGCCACCAGGCCCCAGCCTTTGCCGTCCGTCTTGATGATCTTGGTCTCGGGGTACTGGCGCTTGGTGAAGCACTGGTTCTGGCAGAACTCGCCCGCGGGGCACACCTGCGGGTGGCACTCGAACATCAGCATGCGGTTCAGACACTCCGAGTCGGAGCCGCAGGGGTTCTCGTCGGTGGGCTTGCAGTTGCACTTGGGGATCTCGGAGATGTCCGCCGTGTGGATCTGCACTTTCCCGTAAGGCTTGTTCACCTGCAGGCGAGAGCCGGCGCCTCAGCCCACTCGCCCCCGAGTGCTTCCAGAGTCCCGGCTGCCGCGCCTGCCCCACCCACCCAAGCCTCCCGGCGGCCTTTCAGACTCAGGCCAAGTGGGGACGCGGCCGGGAGGCAGGCGGAGGCGGGCCCAGCCCTGCCCTGGGAGCTTCGCGAGGTGGGCTGCAGGGCAGTCCCCCCAACACCCCGTGCTGGCTCATCTTAGCACTGTGTTCTTCGTTCATCCGAGAGCCAGGCCGTGGTCGGAGGAGAGAGAACCGCGTGGGACCGCTCAGTGATGCGGGGCACCCAGCCAACACCACGAGACCTGATCCCCTCGCAGACCCCCTCACCCAGCGCACAGAGGCGCCCAAGGAGGCGGGCACACGGCGGCCCCGCCCTCGTCAACGCACAGCTCCTTGTTAAGAAACCAGAGCAAACGATAAAGCAGCAGCGAGAATTGAAAAGAAACTAAAGCAGAGATGAGCAGCTCCGGGGAAACCGTGGTGAGAGACGCCCTCTTCCCCCCTGGGGGAGAGACTGCAGTGATGCCAGCGCGTTGGGGGAAAATCCGGAATAGGCCTCAGGAGTCCCAGTTTCATGCTCTCTGACCCAGTAATTGCATGGCTGGGAACTCATCCCAAAGACAAGACTAAACACACATTAGTAGAGGGAATGCTTCCTTCACACAGACATTGACTGCAGTCCAGATTGTAGGAGCAAAGACTGAGCCCCTGAGCTGCCAGAAGTTGGCCAGCACGCGTCGAGAGGCCGCGGGGCCCCGGGCAACAGGGTGCGGGTGCACTGGCTTGCCAAGCGTGGTCGGCTGCGGGGCTCCAGGCCCACGCACTGGGGAACACGGCCCCTGCCCTCCCTCCTGCGCTCCCCACACCCCGAGGCGGAAGGGCGCTCTATCAGGGGCTCCGGCCGCGCACTGGCCTGGGGGGGCCACCGCTCCTCTGAGCCTGTCTGCGGCACTTGGTGACGGCGTACGTGGTCTGGGAGGTCGGCCTGTCCCTCTGCCCCTCCTGCCTCAGGCAGCCTGGCCAGGACTGTAGTTCTAGCCCCCGCTGACCAGCAGGCTGAGCCTCACCCGGAGGCAAAGCAGAGACCGCCTGGGCAGAGACCCCTGCCCACACCCCGTGCCCCCGTGTGGCAAAGGACACGCCGGGTGGCGACGGCATCTTCTCCCCGCCTAGGACGCCTCGTGCAGCTGTCCTGGGCACAGACCCTCGCTTGTGGCCAGCCTCCTGGCCGCCGAGCCCAGCCTGGGGAGGAAGAGTCCGCGGGCCTGAGAGCGACTCACCCCCACCCCCGCCCCAGCGCCGCCAGGATGGTCACCTTGATGTGCTTGTAGGGTGGGGGCCTGCGCGCGCTCTCCTGCGTTTCCCGGGCTTCCCTTTGAAGCTTGATTTCACGGAAACGAGCTTCGGCTTCTTGCAGTGCTAAAAAGTCAACAATGTGTGAGTGAAAGATTTTAGCAAATCAACACATCCGCCCTTTACGCTCTGCATTTTAACGGTTTAGTCTAAACTTCCATCTCACTGCTAAGTGTTGTCTGCGGTTTCCTTAAGACCAGAGGTGGGCCGCACGGCATCCACACAGACGGGAGCTCGGGGACGCCTGCTGGCTAGAGAACCCGGGGGCAGCTCGGTGGGGCCTCTCGGCGAGGGAGCGCGGCGCGTCCGCCCTCCGCACCTGCCAGCCGACCCTAAGCCCCCACACGCGTCCACGTCCGGCGACCTCCCTTTTGTAACAATCCTTGAGAAAGCTGAGGGGTCAGCTGTGCGGAGGCCCCAGGCGAGCAGAGGGCCCGCGGCCACCTCCCCGGAGGGGGCGAGGGCACAGGCCCCACTTCCCCACCGTCCTCACTTGCCGCCCGTCCCGTCCCCTCTGGTCAACCGAGCGAGACCTGCGTGCCGTCTTCTCTGTCCCCACCCAGGCTGTGGAGTTGGGGGCAGGGCGTCCTGTTGACCTGCCCACACCTGCCCCTCCGGGCACCTGAGTGTCTGCTCATGGGCAAAGGGAGCCCGCAAGCCGGTGCACAAGGCCCGGACCGCAGGCCAGTTTCCTGCACGCCGCCATCTCACGTAAAGGCAAGCGGTAAGGGATTCCTGGAAATTAGTACGCAGATAATTTCTTAAAAATAGCTTTAATGCGTGTTAGTGAAAGTCACCACAGACCAATGTTAGAAAAGTCATTAAACAGTACCTCTTACCCTCTGCTTCGACAAACCAGTCTACAGACCTACTTTTTTCTAACGTAAAGTACAGCCGGAATGCTGAGTCCAGCGTTTTCTACAGAAGTCAAACATTTGGAAGCAGAAATGAGGACTGGCAAGGGCACCCGAGCACGCTGTCTCCGACCACCTGGGAACCAGCCTCCGTACCGTTTTTGAAGACTCTTCCGATCCCGCTGACCCCCTGGTAGCGGCTGCCCCGGTCCCCCTCCATGTACGGGAACACTCGCGCCTGATGCGTCCAGTAATAATCTTTAGACCCAAAGAAAAACACAGGGAATTCTCCAATCTCGTGCTTCATTTTCTGAATATTTGGGGGAACATTTTTGGGATGGCAAACTTCTGCCGGCCACCATCTATTATAAATATTAAAAACAGGATTCACAGACTCTTCAGAGAGAGTGACAGTAATTTCAATGCGTTAAGTTCTGTAAAGTAAAAGAAGACATTTGAACAAGGAAAGAGGGGCAGGCGCCTCCTCCCACACCTGTAGTTCCCCAGCTTCACCCAGATGATGTCCTGGAAGTGCAGCTTCTTCCCGGCCCTGCAGTCATTGCAGAACCAGCTGCCGTCGGGCATCTCGATGTTCAGGCAGTCGGGGTGGAAGGCCGCCGGGCAGGACTCGCAGCACAGCAGGCTTCCCCCTGCACAGAGGGCGCCGTTTAGCCGCCCCTCCCCCCCCCGCCCGGCTCAGCCCCGCGGCCTTCCCAGTCTACAGCTCTTACCCTCTGACCCTCAGACAGTAGCTTAAAGAGTCACCTGCACGTTAACACAAAGCACGTTTTGTTTTCACCACTAACGATGTCCCACAAGCCTGTGAAACGGTCACAGTTAACTCAGAGCTCCCACGTATGCGACTCTACATGTGCAAGCACGGGGCGGCGGCAGGAGGGTGGAGAGCCAAGGCCCGAAAGGCGCTGCAGCCGGGCCCACCCTCGGCCCTGGGAGCCAGGAGGAGCAGCGCCCCGACCGTCCAGATGGACCCGATGGGAGCGCAGGGCCGGCCGCAGGGGGCTCCTCACCTTTGGAGCACACGAAGCACCAGCTCACGTTGACATGGGCGTGATGCCTCTTGCCCTTCCGGGCAGTGAAGTGGTTCGTGCAGATGACGCTGTTGGACGCGATCACCGAGCATCCCGCCGCCAGACACGCGTCCCCACCATGGTAGGCGACCGGGCATCGGACACACCGCATCATTTTACCTGGAGAAGGGGAGACACCCCAGAGCCCAAGGCACTGAGCAGAGCACCCCAAGGAACCAAGCCTCCACAGGTGTGCAGGGCTGCTGCGGAAATACACTGGAAGCAGTTGATGAACAAAATAGCTAGAGTGGGAGGGTAAGGATATTCATTAGACGTCATGAAAACACATTTCCTTAAGGCGACGGTGCTTCTAAACGATGTCAGAAAACCGTTAGGCATTTAAAACGCTGTTTTCTAAAATGAGGTCAACCAGGGTTTCTCGGGGGCCCGCGGGGCCGTCCTGTGCATGGGACGGTGTTTAGCAGCACCCCGGCCTCTACCCGCTGGGCGCCAGCAGATACCCTGCAGCATCTCCAGACACGGCCGTGTGTCCCCTGGAGGGCCGGCTGAGAACCGCTGGCGTCAGGAAGCAGAGGTAACCCGCCACCCCCAATCCCACAGACCTAACGTGACAATAACGTAGACGTGACTGGATTTTAAAATATTTTTCTCGCACGTGAAGGACCATTAAAGCCAGAACAAACAGAATCCATCAAAATGGCTCAAAGGCCTCCCGCTCCTAAAGCCAGGGATCTTTAAGACGACACTTAGGGCAGGAAGGAAGGAGACTATCAAGAAAGACCCTAACCCCACCCCGTGCGGAGTCAGTGACAGGAGAACCACCAACCGTTCCTCCAAATCCACATCCGGGGGGACAAGCCTGACAGCCCCTGCCTGCCCTCTACGCGCCTAGGACCGTGTCAAACCGGCACGGAGGCTCTCGCTCGTGTCTGTACCTTTCGACGGCCTTGGGTTCGAGGGGTTGGAAGCATGGCAGCTCAGGCAGCTGTGCAGAGGGCAGCGGAAGCCCCGGCTCTCGAACACCGTCAGCGGGAACTTGCGCACGCAGGCCTCGTGGTAGAACTTCCCACACTGTGACACGACGCAGCGCTTGACGTCGGTCTTGCTCTCCTTACACACGAAACACGAGTGAATCCCTGACGGGGTCGGAGGGGCGGAGAGAGGGGCACAGAACAGGACCTGAGCTGCAGCTCCTCGTGGCTGGAGCACCGGCTCCTCCTTCAACCCCGCCGGGATCTGAGCCCCGGCTCTGCCGCAGGGACAGGCTCGTCTGACCAGGCGGCCCAGGCGGGGCGCGTCCTCAAACGAGCGAGGAGCTCTGGGGAAGGGGCTCCTCCCAAGAAAGGCTCCCACCCTCCCTCCGAGGGCAGTAGACCAACTGCAGAGGTGCCCCACGGCCGGCCCCGGGGGCTCCCGGGAAGGCTCCGGGTGTCCTCCCGACACGGCACCAGTTGTGAAGAGTCCGGCCAGGGGACGGGAGGTGGACAGTGACCTCAGCCGAGAGCCGGAGCACACGGCGGGGCGGGGCGGGGCACGGAGGGACGGGGCGGGGCACGGAGGGGCGGGGCGGGGCACGGAGGGGCGGGGCGGGACGGGGCGGGGCGGGGCAGGACGTACCTGAGGTGCACTCGCTGCACGTGAACCTCCCCTCCGGCCTCCGGGAGAGGCCCAGGCAGGCCAGGTGGAAGGCGCCGCAGCAGGGGCCCTCGCACAGCACCAGGCTGCCTGGCTTCTCGCACAGCTGCAGGCGACAGGGGCGCGAGACCAGGTGTGAGAAACAAAACTCCACACGATCCCCCGACCCCCAGGGCTCTGGGGCCCCGGCTGAGGGGTGGGAGGAGGGCCGACGAGGCCGGGCTCCCCGACCGGCTGCTCAGAGGCCGCCCGCCCCTCACCTGACACACGTGCTCCTTCTTGGCGGTCACTCCTCGTTCAGACCTTTTAGACGAGACGGACACTTCGGTCTGGGTTTCGTCCGCACTCTCGTCTGGGGACTCCGGGGGCTCGTCTCCGGGGCCATCCGAGACCTGGGAGGAAAGAGGCGGACGACAGTTCACAGTGGCCGCCAGCAGCCCCGCCAGCTCCCCTCACACGCGGCCACCACTGGTGTCCGTGACAACACACTTGCCGATAAGCTGTGTACAAATTCGGAAACGGGCTCCAACCCGCTTGATTTTTGGTACACAATGTGCGCAAGGGGCACAAGGCTTAACAGCCTCTCCCCATTCCTTAAAAGTGAAGTAACTTTTATGAAAACCCAATTTGGTCTAGTAGGTGACCTAAGACGGGCTTGGGGACCCAGAATCTTGGCTTTTCTTACCCGATCTGCTAAAGGTTCAACTACCTTAAGGGAAGGGAAACAAGTTAACCTCCAACATGCTTTTGTGTCAAGTGCAGGCCTTGGTGGCGCGATCGTGTCACTCCGACCGTGGTCAGACGGTCGGCGACCCGGGACGCGCGTGCTCACCGAGGTCAGGAGCCGGTCTTCCAGACTCATCGCACCCGTAACTGACCGCCCGCCCGTTCGCCTCCCCCCACGGGGACAGGTGGGGAGGGGGCACACGCTGCCGCCTGTGCCCACGGCAGTCCGCGCGACAGGCGGAGAGACGGGGACTCGGAGCAAATGCGGTGACTCACGGGCCGTGTTCCGTCCGTCTCGCCTTCATTTACCAGCGATGAGTGAGGCCGGGCTACAGCCTCCCCTCATCACTGTACACGGCTTTTTCCCTCACTTGACCAGCAATAGCAAATCTTTAAATAGAAATCAATAAATCTTTAGTCAGAAAACTTTCTCATATATAAAATTCAGGTTTGTTTAAAGCCTAAAAACACATTTGGTATTTATCTGATGTTTATCAAATAAATGTTGAAAACTGAATTTTTCAACAGAGCAAACGTATAAGCTGCATTTCCTGCACACCTCAGTAATCACAGCAACCAGTAAGTATGATCTAGGCTTGCTGGTTGCCGGTGAACACAAAGCTAGAAATGGAATCGGGCCACACTGTTTTTTAAAAAAAAAAAAACACCAAAAACAAAAGGAACCCCAGCAGGCCATTGACCCAATTCCGTAGCCTCAGCAGTGCAATGTTCCCAGATTTACCTCCCTGAAATTACGGGGAGCAGCAGAAGGAAAAGCCCTGATAAAACAAAGGGGTTTTTGCTGACTCAGAACCTGGTGTTAAAGTGGGCTGACTTTTTCGAGGGATGTGTTGGCTGACTTGGCACCGGTGGCAGGGTGACGGGTGTGTGGGCCACCGTGCCAGCCTGGATGCTCTCCTAGGCTTGACAGCGTGAACAGCACTAAAGCACAGGTCTCAGCCCGCTGCCGCGAGGCTGCCCAGTGGAGCCCTCCCCTACGGCTCACCTCCTAACCCTCCACACTGACACCCGAAAGAAGGCAGTAAACTGGAAGAATGCTCTGAGTTCAAACCCCAATTCAACGTGTCCGTCAGATGCAGGGTCACAGATGGGGGCGAGCACCTGAGGCGAGTCTGTAGCAGGTGCTGGGGCAGCCGGGCACTGGGAAGGGCAGCAGCCCCGCTGGCCCTGGTCCCACTAGGCCGCCTGAGAACCGAGGCCCAAAGAAAGGGCCTTCGCGTGGGCTCCAGGGAAGAGCCCGGTGCCCGACCCACCAACCCAGGTTCTTCCCTCAACGTGGCTGCAACAAATTTAAAAGCTAAAAAAAAAAAAAAGAAAAAAAAAGAAAAAGGAAAAAAAAAGGAAAAAAGAGAAAGAAAAAATGCACGGAGAGAAAGACAGAAAACACAGACCAGTCCTGGGTCAAAGGAAGGAACAGCACCTTTTATTTAAGATTTACAGAAAAAGTGAGCACGTTTCCACTTGGAGATATTTCCTAAATTAACAAAGTCTGGTTTGAGGAAATAAACACTGAATACATATTTTGAATGGAAGTATAAATGTTCACGACACACACGAGGCGCATGTCCTGATGGGTCTAAGATACACACACAGCATCAGACCTTACAACAGCACAGTCCGTGACGGGCGCGGGAGGGTCCAGCTTCCATCCCACCGCACCCCTTCCCCGCGACTCAGCGGACCCCTAGCACGCGGCCGGCCGGGGGTCTGAGGGCAGAGCGGGCGGGCACCTGGCTCCGGCTGCAGGCTCCACCTCCACGTGCACCAGGGGCCGGTACTTACTCGGAGATGCGTTTGTGAAAGCGACACATTCACCTGCACGGTCCCAACACAGTCCCAAATCTCAGGCTACGACCTCTACGGTCTATTCCATATCCAATAGGATGCATTCGGAAAGAGAAAAACGCAGTGACTGAGTGGACGGACGCGGACTGCCGGGCACTTCCCGCCGCGCCCGAATCCGCCAGAGCCATGCCTGCAGCTGCTCGACCAGCAGCTTAGCTCCTGACTTTCCAGTTTCCTCCAGTCTGAAAATACTCTACTCTACTCAGTATGTGACAGCACGGAACTGCCCGTTTGCCTCAGAAATACATTCCTCTACGGGCAGAGAATGCGGTCTCCGTGATCATTACAGGGATTTTTCAGGATGATTATTAACGAACATAATGTAACCTAGTGAACACATTTAAACCGACTTCGAGAAGCGACTCGTGCGCATCCCAGGCAGGTCCCTCCCTGCCGGGGCTGGAGAGCAGTCCCCTACGCCTCGGACAGAGTTACAGTGAGGTTCAAATCTTTTAACAAAACACATCCCTTCACAAGTTGAACACTACATCATTTTTAGAATACAATTACAGACCTTGAACAACAGATATTTCTATAAACCAACATTACTTTTATGTTTAAGTTACGCTTTTGTAAAGGAAGAAACAGATAACTAGAAGTGTGTTCACATAGGATTTTGGATTGACAAATGATACGAATCCTGTGCCCAGGAGATTTAATGAGCTTAAAGTCAAAAGACTAATCTCAAACAGGTCTTCCAAGTTAATATCACAGTGAAATATTAGGGTGGGATTAAAGTAATTTGTAAATTAGTCATTCATCACCTGAAATACTACAATTCAAACAAAAGTTATTGAACTTGTATTAAAGCAACCCCTCTAGATGACACAGCTCGACCCTTCCTAGCTGCCCCTAAAGTCCAGGTCTGAGTCATGGGAACACACCCTGGCACTATCCTCACACCCACCTTCTAACCAGGCAGCTCCTGTGAGAACCGACAGCCCCAGGAGGTGACAGTGAGAACCACGTGGTGACCAGGCAGGCCGTGGGGCTGCTGTTCCAGACGCAAGGCCAGCCCTCGTCACAGATAAAACGAGTCTCTAAAATGTCCTATCAACACAACATTGTCCCAACTGTGTCCCCAGCGGGGGCTGTCCCACAGAGAGTGGGCTAGAGAGGGGAGCTGGGGAGGGGCCAGCGCTGAGCGACCCACCCCACCCCCACTGATGGGCCGGGCTGCCCTCCCCAGCCTCAGCCGTTTCTGGAAGGTGCAATATGCCCCAGACGGTTAGCACATGCTTCGAAACACATGCCAAAGGAGTATATGCAAAACCCCAACACCTACATTCAGGCCAGAAAACACTGTAGCCATGGATCTACCAGGTAACCAGGCAGCTACAAAGGCATCTCACAAGATGAGGCCTGTCTGGTTCCTAAACAGACACTGAGCAGGCGGGAGGGCCCCCCAGGGTGTCCTCGCTGGTGGAAATGCCCAAAGTGAGTGGCCCCTGACCCTGGCAGTACAAGCAACAAGATGGAGGGATGCAAGGCATGTGTTTGTTACCTGCAAAGGACACCCAACTTCCCATCACTGGCAAGCAAATCAGCACTAATTTCTAATATTCTAGGTAAAACAGCAAAAACAGTACTTAAAAGGATGAAAATCAATTTCACTGACCAAAAATCCTAAAATATACAGGAGTCAGCATATTTCTTAAAAAAAAAAAAAAAGGAAAGCCAATCATAGATTTGAGAGCATTTTGAGAAACCTTTTCTAATAAGATAGTGATATTTCGGTTCTTTCAGCAGAAGACTGTAATTTAGATTCATAATCTAAAAGATAAAACTGAGTCCTCAACAACTACTACTTCTGTTCACAGGTTTCTAAAAGCCGAGGTGGTGAAGCTATTGATTTTAAAGCAGAAATGCTAGTTCCACACTAAGTCAAGGCCGCTCTCACACGTCCACATACAAACGACCAGCTGTGACCAGAACAACCTTCAACGTGAACTAACACCTGAAAGGAGCAGAGGAGCTTCAGAAAGGAGCTGAGTCAGAAACAACCAAATGGAAAAGGGATCGGGCACACTTGCCGAAGTCACAGTGACTGTCCTCCCCAGCTCCCCTTTCAGACAGGAGTCCCTCCTGGGCCGGGGCTGGGGGGGTGCCTTCTTGCCCACCTGGGGCCGCACGAGGCCTCGCCCAAGCCAGCCAAGAGTCACCCTCCAGGCAAGCACTGCTCCTTCTACTGGACTCATCAAATGGACAGAGGACGCTCCTTTATATAAAACACTTACACTGCTACTGAAATGATGAACAAAATCTCAGCTCTTCATCTGCCACAGTGGGCCCAACGTCCAGGCTTTTGGTGGAGAACCCTAACTTTAAGCCCACACCTGGGCACCTTTTATGTTTTCGGAAGTGGATGCTAATTTACAGTCTGGCTTTTCGTTAGAACATTTCTAAGACAGACTCGATAGGTATGAGAGTCACCCCCAGTCTGGCCATGCTCACACAACCCAGACCTAACCCTGGGGGAGCAGACCAGGGCCCAGGAGACCGAGAGGGGCGGCAAACCTCGCCTTTCCGCTGTCCTCTGCTCCGGTGTATTCAGCTGCTCCCGTCCCCTACCACGGCAACTTCTTGAAATGGCCAACCCCTCCCCCCCCGCCCCCGCCGTCCCACTCCCCGGCCCTGAGCACTCCACTTGAAACGTTCCTGTGGTTCTGCGTGGACTTCCCATGAAAACCACGGCATCAAGCACAGCTAACGCTGGGACGGGGACCTCACAGAGACCACCCGGGAGCAGGCTAACCCTCCCACACTCACACACGGCAAAAAGCCACCCTTTTGCCTTACGTTTCTGAAACTCTGCTTCCTTGTGAAACTTCACTTAGTTTCTTGTCGGTTTTTAGGAATATCCTCTTTAAAATGGTGAGGTTACTTTCAGTTGGGAGGCATAAATGTGCGAGATGCTAAAGAGAGGGCTGAGAGGCAGCCACCTAAGCCCCCCACAGCTGAAGACTCTGGGAAAGGTGCACAAGGAGACAGGAGTCCGGGGCGGCAGTGGGAGCAGCTCTACCCAACACGGCACGGGCCCAGGGGGGCCGCTCCGGTACCGCGGGCTACCTTCATCTCTGGAACAGCTACCATCTCAGCTTCTGTACACTCAGACTAGTGTCCGCCTGTGGCCTCCCGTTTTGTTCCAGAGGCCCTCCTCGCAGCCACCTCCCCACCAGGCCCAAGCGTGGCACGTGGAAGGAGCGGTCACGGCAGTGACTCTGTGCATGGTATAGCCAGTCACCTCAACAACTGTCAGCTCAAATGACCAAAGACCAGGGTGAATCAGCGTTACTTTGACCTTAGGAAATGAAGACATTCCGCGCTAAACAGCAGCGTAATGAATCTGTACTCCTGCAGACAAACTACTGCCTGACCCTAAGCTCTTTCAAAGCAGGAGCCCCTTCCACTCCCCTCCTTCGGGAAGCTGTGGGCAGGCCCTCTCGGGAACTCTGCCCCCCACCAGCGCTCCTCAGCGAGACCACAACAATGCTGACTACATCTGCCTCTGCCTGCTGGGCACCTTCCCGCCTGCCTTGGGATGAGCTCCCCCCCCACCAGCGCTGAGACACACTGCGTCGCCCCCTCCCCCTCTCCTGCACTCACCCCTATTTACTCAGCTGAGGCTAAGTCTACGCTGCTCCTGTGGACACAGCATCGAGTCATCGCCATCAAAAAGGAAGGCGCCCCTTTCTCTGCTGGCTCCTAACCCACCCATCACGTGTCGGTCGCTGGCTGGCTACCAACTCAAAATCCATCATGCCATAATTTCAAACAAGTCTCTTAATCCTGACTGTCAAAGGCCTTCCAGGCTCGAGTCTTTACTTTGGGTAATGGCTTCTTGAACTAGGGTCATTTTTACACCACCGTTCTTCCACATTTTAAAATTTAGTGACTGGTTCTCTGAGAACCCTCATCAGTCCCGAGCTCCTCCACGTCCCTTAGGGACAGCGTGACTGAGGCCGTCCTGGAGGCCCCGTGTCCACGGAGTCTGAGCAGAGTCGCGCCCCCAGCCACCGTCCAGTACCCGGAAGCATCAGTCAAGCCCGGCGTGTGCCGCTTCTAGGGTTACTTTATCCCCGCGCGCACAGTGCAGTCAAGAGGATTGCTTTTCATGCCGAAGCAAAATGTATACTTTTGGATAAAAATGGAATGATGGTGATTTTATTATTTTTATTGTTATAACCATTATTGTCACAATAGCGAACCACTAAGTCCTTGCAAGGCGCCAGGCACCCCAAGTGTTTTACATGCGTTACACTACTTAATGGTTTAGAACACAAGTATTAGTGAGAAACTCTCATTAAAGGAAAAACACACCTGAAGAGTCCACTCGGAATGAACCGAGTGCTACCGGCCTGGTAACGTGAAGAGCCCTCCCGCCTCTATGACCTGAAGGGCACGGAGGCCTTTCCTCACCATGCAAACATGCGGACACCCTGGGGCACACCAGGTGGTCACCCAAGATTGAGACATTTAATATAATGGCTCATGTTCTACAAAAGCAACCAGTGAAGAGGTTGGTGTAAATAACCTGATTATAGGACCCCCCCCAGAGAAGGGTTATTGAATCAAAAGAGTTAAATGGTTCACAATGATACTGTAAATGACATCTTTTTCCTACAAATTTACTATAGCTAGTGTCATAGTAAAACTGTTTAGTAAAAAAAGACAGAATCAAAAGTCTTCCTGCCTTTTATGCTGGAAATTAGTTCACTATCTACAGGATTGAATACATTCCATTAGCAATGAGAACAGTCAACGAGGACTCTTTTTAATGTGTGCTGTTTGTTCATTTTTGAAGGTACAGGTGCTGACATTTTTTTCAATAAAAATTCAGTTAAGTTATGAACTAGAGGAGAAAAACGACCTCTAACAGGATGAACCTCTTCAGTGTGCTGTCCTTGTCACACGCCCAGGACAGCCCCTGATCGAGGGCATCCTTTCAACTTGAAATCTACATTGACCACTGGAATATGAATGTGTTTCTGTTATGAGATGAATGTGATTGGTTAAATGGCCTTGATTAGGTATCTTACCTTGGTCTTAAAATTTGTTATCTGTTTTCTTCATTGTATGTGTTATTAATACCAGTAAAAACAGATTATCACACATCTTCCATAACTGATTGTGAAAGGAATGCCACTGAGTGTGCACGATGACACGCCGCCTGCAGCAGACATCTTGGAAAATTACATCATTTTAAGTGCAGTACAGAGCAGCTGAGTTCAAATCCAACTTGGCTGGTGTGGGCTCCCATAAAAGCTGTTACCAGTAAAGGCGAAAAAAATAAGAATTTGCTCTACTAAGGGAATAAGAAATGAAATTACAAAACACTTAAATCACATTAATTACTTCCCAGGCCTTTGTCATGCAAGTGTGTGATTTTCATCTGTCCTCCTCATTAGGGGATGCAGTACTACTATGGAATAACTATTCTAATGTAAGGTTTTATTGATCACATATACCTTGTGTGAGAGGAATTTAGACCACAACATGACCTAAAATGTCTTGAAACACCAACCCTATGAAAATTCCTTATTTTAATCAATGGTGTTGAAAGGAGAGAATATAAACATGCAAAGGGCATGTGACTCACCCCGAATAAGGGGCCAGTCTGAACCCTGCACACAGCAGCCCCATGGTCGCCCAGTGCCCACCAGAACCGGACCTAGCGGCTTCTAGAATGTTTCTTTACAACACTGCGCTTTGCCTCTCGTGCTAAAAGGCACTTAGCCTGGCAGACGTCGTAAGTGTGCACTGTAGTTCAGTAGTGTTAACACAGAAACAGACAAGCCTTCTTGTTCACCTAAAGCGCTTTTAATAAAAGTGAACTCTAATGTGAGATTTATATAAGCTGCACCAAAGTGGCCTGATAGAAAAAGCCTAGTAACTTAAATGTTTTTACGTAAGGAACAGAATGCACACTACGGAATCTATGTACCACCTTCAAGATGCAAAATGGTGTATGATTTTAATGTATTTAATATAAATGTATCTAATAATCTACTTCTGAAGTTCTAAAGAATTAAAAATCAATTAAGCCTAATGATTGTAAAATGCTTCATCTAAGTCTTCCCAAGTTCAGAACAAATGTCTAAGCCAGGAAGATGAAACTCATCCTGGTCAAAACCAATGTCAGACCGTCAGGTGTGTCTGACAAACATGTTTCACCCTCTAGCCGCCATCCTGGCCCCGCGGTGAGCTGCTCTAGATCCACGCCTCTAACCCACACGACTCACGACCAGGAACAACAGACAAGATCCCAGCGGCCTCAGTGTTTTTCTTTTGATGGTATCTGACAGCAGTGGAAGTAAAAACTCCACCAAATACGTGGGCCAAAATATGATGCCAGAAAAACTCATTAAAAAGTGTTTTAAGCAAACTGCCTTAAGTGACAGGGTCTGTGGAACTGAAACTTTTAGTATTCCTCTTTAGAACTGCAGACCACCTTTTATTTAACTTTTTAGGATACTAATCTGAACTTGGACAAGAAAACTAGGAAAAACGTTTTGTATAGAATTTGCCTTTTCATGTCTCAGTAAGCTCCCAGGAGCTCAGCGAATTCTTCCTGTGTTGTCTTGACCGTGCCCAAATGTAAGAAATGCTCAGTTACCTACACCCACTAAGACTGGCCGAGAGCGCCACCCCACACCGCCCCGAGGCCCCTGCACGCCTGCGAGAGCAGAAGCCCACCCCCGAAGGCCCGGCCCCCTCTAATGGGCATAAGCAGCTGATGCTGAGAGAGCAGGGGACACCCCGTCCCCACCATGGACCACAGTGGAGACCACATCAGAAGTGTCGCCTTCTGACCCACTCCCTGCCTCACTACCCTGTTCCGAAAAAGCCCAAGGTGAGCATCTCTTCACAGATAGTCTAAAAACAGGACTCACGTCTACAATGAGAAGAAGAATCACAGGGAACAAAATAACAAGAAATTAAGACTCGACAACAAGCTCCTTGGGTAGTCTCTACAGCTGGGAATCCCAGACTCCCTCTGGACAAAAAAGGGCCATACCTACATTCTGAGGCTGCTTTTCATTTTGTTTTTATTAACGGCAAAGACTTCAGATTTGATGATGCTCTAGATGTCATGATACAGTGAAGTGTGAGAGCCTCAAACAGCTACAATTTCACTAGCGGATACTTTCCGAGTCCAGAAAAGAGAAGTCACATTACCACGGCAGTCCTGACTCACCTCGACACTCAGGGACCTAAAAACATGCCAGAATTTAAAGGACCAAAGCTGTGGACCCAAAGTCACGGAAGGCACAAGGCACGTGCACAGCGTGTGGGCCCCGCCATCCCGCTGCGTGAGCACACCAGCCCCGCGGGCAGCCCCGCTCACGCTGTCAGGTTAGGACCGGGTGAAAAATCCCAGAACCAACATCTTGAAGACAGATTTCAAGCACAATTAAAAGCATCAATACTGAAGTACAGCCACGTACATTTACGCATACACCGTGTGCGTGTGTATTGCTCTCTGAAACAGACACGGCTCAGAGCACCTAACCTCCCTGCGTCTGTGGAGAACACCCGTGTCGCGCTGATTAGGTCTGCCCTTTATCACACTCCAGTGTGGGGAGCTAAGCGGCCTCTGTGTGCGTGCGTGGTGGTCACTATTATTATGAGTTTACCTCGTTCTCAGTTAAGGACGCGGAAGGAGAGGAGCTTTTGCTGAAGGCGAGCGACGCAGACGCCGCTGCGGGGGCCCGGTGCCGCTTCTTCAGGGGTTTGCAGGCGTCAGACAGATGTTTTGTGGCTGTAAGATAATTTTGGTTTATGAAGTAAAGTTTGAAACCTTAAACCCTCAATCTCTTTCCTGCTTTAAAAGTACCCCGCTAATAAATGAAGTTTCTGAAGATGGATTTTCTGGGCTTAACTTTTTGTTGTGGAAAAATCAGGGCTGATGAGCTGGACAGTGAACTCCCACGTCCCCCTGCCCGGTCCCCAAACCCACGCCTGGGCCACACCAGTCTACCCACGCCTGGTGCCACGTCCCCTACCCCGCCCCCAAAGCCCCGCCTGGGCCACACCAGTCCACCCAAGCCTGACGTCAGGTCCCCCTGCCCGGCCCCCAACCCACCACCTGGGCCACACCAGTCCACCCACGCCTGGCGCCACGTCCCCCTGCCGGCTCTTCTGCAGCAGATCCCAGGCATGTGGTTTTACCCACGGGAAGCTAGAGCGCCTCTGCACGTAAGGTCTGAATGCGGCCACAACAGCACTATCACACTTAAAAGTAACAACCCTTTCTATCATCAAATGTCCACTCAGTGTTCAAATTGTTCACAAACGTCTGTTTTTTTAAAACAGTCTGTTCAATTAATTTTTAAAAATCAGTACAGCTCTTTATGCAAAATAAGGGAAACAGAGCCATTTCCAATCTTCACTTACTCTGAATTTTATTTTCCTTTCTTATTATGATTTGGAGATGGTAAGCTTTCTTTAATGAACTACCAGACAGATACATCAAAAAGATAATTAATGAAAAGGTAAAAAGTGACCTGATTCCCCCTTCATTGTTTTGACAGTTATTTTTCACAAACATTTTAAGCTAGTTTCTTCAACATGTAGAACAGAAATAACCAGTCATTACTTTTGCTTTTTAGCTAATATACATGGAGAATTGGGTACTAAAAACAGTGGGATTTACAGTAACAACTGGTACCATCAAGTCAGAAACCTGGACATTTCTGATTCGAATCACTTCTCTAATATAATTTAAACTGAAAACAATACAGCCAAGTAGAAGTCAGCAGAAGAGTGACTTCAATGACACTTGCTGACCATGAAAACAACTTCACACTAAAGCACTTCACCCTTAACCGCATGAGAACCTCCTCCCACCGCCCCCTCTAGGTCCCAGCTTCCTGCTCACACGCTCATCCCTGGCTCCACCCCCCCCCAGGGGGGCTCCCCGAGGACAGGACCAGGCCGGCCGCCCACCGCCAGCCCAGGGGACCTGGAAGGAGCGCCGCCCACATTACCTGCCTGGCTCTTGAGCGAGGAGGCTGCCTCGATGGCCTTGCAAGAGCCTGTGCGGGATGTTTTGTCTGTGAACGTCTCTCTCTGTTATAAAAGGGGGGTTGGGGGGGGGGCGAAGGGAGGAAAGAAGGAAGGGAGAACAAAGAAAAAGAAAAAGGAAAGAAAGGGGAAAAGTCTCCAATGTGAACGAACACAGGCTGCTGAAAAGCCGTGTGACAGAAACGTCTTCCTGCGGAGGTGTGCTCTGCACAGACAGTCAGCGACTGTGGCCGCCCAGCTGACACCCTCTCCGTCACTGGGCCGATCCTCCCCTGCCCACCCGCCCCACTCTGACAGCTGCTGGGAGGGAGGGGCAGGGGCCAGGCCAACCCTGACCTAACCAGCCACTCTGAGAACCTGGAATGAGGCTCCTCGACATGCTACCAACCGTCCTCTGGGTTCAGAGTGCAGCGAACCGGAGGGAGCGCCACTTCTGCCCTAGGGGAGCCCAGTCCATGAGAAGTGCGCCCGGTTCGCTCCAGCCCACCAGGCGGACCATTTCCAATCCTGAGATAAGCCCCAGACAAAGCTCACAAACAAAGATCATCCGAAAGCACATTTCATAACAGAAAAATAGCGCACACACAAAACTATCATGAAGACTGGTCTAGCGCTCAGAATTCAAACAATGTAGTCTGGACAGCACTGGGGCACCACTGCCTCACAGCCACCCTGCCGCCCAGGAGGCCGAGTTTGCCCCGGACTCCAGCAGGGATGGGTCACAAGACCGGGGACAAAGTAACAGGTGCCCAGCACTGGGAATGCTACCTGGCCCATCCAAGTGCTCAAAGCATATTAGGAATTATACCTGATATGGCTTATCAACTTGGGTTTATAAAAATCAAACTCAACACTACTCTCTTTAAAAATCATCTGCTATTTCCTGAGCTACTAGTTAGTAAAATTTCTGTCTAGCTACTTAATGTGAATTTTGGTATTTCAAATGTCCAGGGTCACACACATTTTTTTTTTTTTTTTAGGTAAATCCTTTATACAAATATTTCAAAGCAACCAGTGTCAGCATGACTGCCAGTAAAGGACCACTTCAACGGCAGGTGGCCAGAGGAGAAACTGAATATGTGCTCCCAGGTAATTGCACACGTCAGTGTTACCTAGCTCATTACCTAGCTCATTGCTGGACACCTGACAGGTGCCCCGGGAGAGTGCTCTCCTGTCCATGAAATAGGTTCATAAAACCTATTTCAATGCCTTTAATGGATTTTTAAACTTCTTATGAAGCATAACATACAGTGGATTTTGATGTTCTCCTGTCAACTCATTATTTATACACTGAATAATATGCCCTACATTCAAGAGTCATTTTAAGTACACAATTTTGTTGAATCTGAACATCAAGAATCATTCAGTGTTGGGATGTGTTAAATTCCCCGGCAGATAAAAGCTTGCTCTCCTCAGCGGCCTTCTTGAGGAAGCTCCAAGGGGAAGCCCAGCCCCAGCCTCCAGCTGACGCCTGCGGAGGACGCCTCCCCGCATCCCGCCTGTGGCCCGGGGGAACTGGTTCCCGCAGCCAGGCCCACCCAGGACGTAATTACCTTCCGAAGACTGTGCCTGTCGGTCCTGAGTCTCTTCCTGGGAGCGTCCTCAACTTCAGCATCTTCTATAGGGTCCTGTGTCCTCTTCGTGTGGTTTCTTTTTTTCCCATTTAAGTTACCTTGGAATGGGGATGGGGGAAACTTACATGAAAAACCCTCCACAAGCTGTCCTCTAGAGCACCGAGCAGCTGCCCAGCGCCTTCAGCGTGTAGCTCCGGCAGCGATGGGCCTCCTGAAACCCTGTTCATTTCCTCAGGGCCTAAGTACCACAGGTCAAACCTCTGCACTTTCCAAATGGCAAGTAGAAAATCCTTATCTCATCTAGGGATTATTATATTGGTATCTGTTACACTTTAATGTACTATAGCATTAAATCTAAATATAACCCAGTATTTTTACAAAATCCGTTAACACATTTCCTTAAAGAAGCATCTTAAGTGAAACAATCCATGTGTATCTGCAGACTAAGCGCCTTCTACATGTTTGCTTAACTGTGCCACATGTTAGGTGTCCTCAGGGAGGCCACCTAACCTGAGGCTGAAGGTGTCCGAACGGTACTGACAGAAAAACAAGACGTAAGTAAGAACGCAGATCCTAGAGGGAGGACCAATTGGAACACGCCAAGGTTTATTTCACACAAATCCAGTGTCTCCATTTGCAGGACTGCTTTACAGAGGTTCAGGGTTTGCTCCTGGACTGTTCACCAAACATCTCCTGGGAGGGCAGTGTTGTCCTCAAACCCTACGGAGGGGGGCGGAGCACACCCGCCAGGAGGCTCAGGTCCCTGCGTCCAGCAGCCCTGGACTGATACGGGCCCGGGGCTCCGCCTCAGGTCCAGGCCCAACATTGCAAGAGAAGAGCAGAACCGGAACGCTGGCCTCACCAGCTGCCAGTACCAGACTGGCATAAGCCGGCCTGAGAGTGGCCTTCACTAAGCTCTGGGCTGGCCTCAGGGGAACACCAGGAGAGGCCTGTGGAGCGGTGGCTGTGGATCCACGGGCCTGCCAGCACCTCCTCAGCACGTGTGCACTAGGTACAGCCCCCAGGGGAGGTGAAGTTGTAGTCCTTCGCCCTCTACATAAGGTCCTCCCCCTGTGTCGGGATGAGGCAGCGGTCGTTTCTTACAGAGATGAGCAAGATGGGCATCTGTCTGAATTCCTGACACTGAAAGGATGGGACAGCTGACACCATGGCCCATCATCTTGGGGTCCCTGAGAGGGAGGGCTCAAGGCCTGCAGGGCAAACACACACCTTACACACACTGGGGGCAGGGACCACCCATGCTCCTGTCTGCCAAGTACTCGGGATGGTGACAAAGTGGGACACACAATCAAGTCACACTCACTCTTCAAGGATAAGGTGAATCTGGCTTCAGTAAAACCTGACTATTCTTAAATCAGCAGTCACTGAAAAGGACACTTTTCTAGATGTAGCATACTGATAGAGTCTGGTAAACTTCTTGCCTTTTAAAGAAAATACACAAATCCTAAACATCCTCCCTATTCTAAATCGTAGTATTCGCAACAAACCCTGAACAACTTGAATGAAGTTCACTATTGATATCATTAGATGGTTGCTGTGGAGTTCTAGAAAGCCCTAAAATCAAGATGGGAACACGTGCGAACAGAACAGGAAGGCAACACGGATGTAGGCCACCTCGGTGCTGACCGAGCTCGTGCCCACGAAGCTCGTGCCCACGAAGCACCCTGTCAGGCGGGTCTGGAGGCCTCTGCACGACTCTTCAATGACGAGCCTTGAGAGATGCAGAATTCTTTCGTATGCCCAAACACATCACACTTATCTTCCCATTACAGGTGTCAGTTTCCCACAGGCAGGGAGGACACACCCAACCGTGGTGACCTGTCTTCCCCAGAGCTCACAGCATTAAGCCTCCCTTCTCTTACCATAGCCCAGGGCAGAGCGGCACTTTTTGTTTCTTCGCCCTGAAGGCCTAAGAAAAGAACCAGAGGCTACCCACATTCAACGTCAGTCCACGGTCACCCTCCTCACCCTGTGAGCTCTCAGGCCAACAGGCCATGAACGGCCAGCCCCAGGGCCAGAGCGCCTGCCCACAGTGGGAAGCCCCCCACAAGGTGCAGGCGCAGCCCCAGCCGGGACGGCAGCCTCGCTGCAGGACAAAGGCCTGAGGTCTGACCCCGGCCCGTCACGTGAGCCTCGGCCCTGGAGGGCGCCTGGACTCCGTGCCTCCCTTCTGCTCGCTCACCACACCTCCCACACAGGCTGCAGGGGCAGGAGAACGAGGGGCCCGCAGGGCCACAGAGGATCCCATGGAACAGCTCTGGCGACAACGAGCAAGGAGACCAGGCAGCAGAGGTTGCTTTACTGTGACCGCTGCACTCGGGTCAGAGCCGGAGCGCAGGCCGCCACACGGCACACACCACGGCTACGCAGAGGACATGAGCACAGAGCTACGGTTACCAGAGTCTTCTTCAGACGGGGACGGGGCCACGAGGGCAAACTTGGTGTGATAGCGTGCTTTCTGTTTCTCGTTCAGCATATTCCACTGGGATCCAAGCAGCTCTTCAATCTCCTCGGCAGAGGCGTCCGGGTGCTCAGCGACAACCTGCGGACACAGGAAAGGTGCGATAGGAAGGCTGGACGCCCGAACTCACACAATGCGCGCGGCACGGCCCCTGGCTACTCAGCACGTGGTGCTCTCACTCCCACGTCATGGAACTATGTCCCATAAAGGCTTCAAACAAAAACAGTGTTTAACTGATGTGTAACTCATTGAAAACAGCGCTGGTGGAAACAATTCCAGCTCATTTGTGTAAATGCAGGTAATGATAACTGATAAGAGAAAAAGTAAACTTTTCCAAAATCACTGAACTGTCGGTAACTTGCAATTTCCTAGGCAGCCTTGAGTAGCCAGCAGGAGGAAACACCACCTCCGGGTGCAGGGGCGAGCCCTTGGCTGGTTTTCTCACTGGCTGTAGCACCAACCCTCCTCCTTTCAGGTCCGCGCTCAGGAGGGCGTAGACGTGGCCAAGGAGCCCCGCCCCGATGCATCCTGAGACAGCCACTCCTCACAGCCGGGACACAGAGCTCCCAGGCCCTGCAGCACACAGGAAATGCAGATCCTCAGGCCCCGCTCCGGGGACGCGCATCTTCACAAGGTCTCCAGAAGAGCCCCGTCACTGGGCTGTGAGGAGTGGGTCCGGGCCGTGCACTGTGATAATCGGTGCGGGGGGGGGGGAAGGGGGTTAGGGTGTAAAACTATGGTGCTCAGGTCCCTGCCAAGGCCGCTCCAACCCAGCGGACCTGCTTCTGCTATTTTAAAGGTTTCCCATGGGTTCTAATGTGCCCCGACTTTGAGGACCACCAACAGCAGGGTGCGAGGTCCATAAACCGCAGCCACAGAGCAGATCTGACCCACCTTCCTGTTTTCGTACGGCCTATGGACTAAGAATTGAGTTAACATTTTTAAATGTTGAAAAAAATCGGGGAACCCCCGATGGTCCAATGGTTAGGACTCAGGGCTCTCACTGCCGAGGGCGCGGGTTCAATCCCTGGTCAGGGAACTAAGATCCCGCAAGCCACACGGCATGGCAAAAAAAAAAAAAAAAAAAAAAAATCAGAGGAGAAATATTTCATAGCACGTGATAATTAGAGGAAATTCGAGCATCAATGCCCACAGTAAAGTCTTCTCTGAACTCGGCCGCAGGCATGAACTCCCAAGTCCTCCGCGGCTGTTTGCAGGCTACGACAGCAGAGCGGAGGAAGTGCAACAGAGACCTCTGTGCCCCAGGCCCTTCCAAGAAAGCTTTGCCGACTGCGTCCGAGCACTGGCTGCTGGCTTGGGAGCCAGAGCCCAGGTTCAATGTGGCTCGTCCGCCACAGCTCTGAGAAGTAACTTGGGTAAGGGAAGGTGTGTCTCCACTGCCCTCTGTGACGGACTTACTGTGCCACTTCATCAGTGGGTTGGTTCCTGTCACCACCTGGACCTACTACTTGCCCAGCCAACACGGCAGCCTCTGCCCCCAAACGCAAGCCCCAATCCACAACTCCGCCCCACAGATGGCTTCCTACGGCCTCCAGGGTCCCCGCGCCTCAACACGCCCACCTTGGCCCTGCCAGACACCAGCACCCCAGCAACTCTGCACGTCAAAGCCCGGCTCCGGCTCCCACGCTCCCCCGGGCATCCCTGTTCCCATCCTGCGCCTGCCTGGGTGTCTCCAGCCCCACACACGCCTGCTCTCTCCTCTCAACTTGGGGCACCCTCCCCTCCCGCCCAGCCTGCCTGCCACCCCACCCGCGGCCCCCAACACTTCCAGCATCAAAGATCTGAGACCCTCGCGGCAAAGGCTTCCATGCAGAGCTGCAGATCCAAGACTCCTGGAGCACAGCACATGCGTCTGCGGGGCTGTCGCCCAGCCCAGGCCACAGCATCCCCGATCAGAATGAAGGGTAATGTAAGTGCTCGCAGCTGCTTCCCCAAACAGGACTCCGAAGCCCCAGAGGTCACCCTGCCCCTCGCACCTGAAGCCCGTGCCAGGCTGGCCAGCTCCGCTCCTGCACGTCCTGTGCCTGCCCACCCTTCCTGGCTCTCCATCCTGTCCGCTCACCGCTGACGCTCCATCCCAGAGGGCCCCCAGCCCAGGCCGCCGCGGGTGGGACTCCTGCCGCTGCGCGCCAGCCAGGCAGAGGTGCACCCACTCCCGTCAGCCCGCACCCATGCGCCTGAGCCACACGCCGGACGGCCCCCCACAGGCTGGGCGCACAGCAGGCTGGACCCGCTGACTGCACGGGCCCACGCGCCCGGAGACCTCCCCCTCCGCAGGCCGGCTGCAGGCGTCCTTTCAGCTCTCAGCCCGGCGCTGCCCGCTCGCACCCATGCAAGCAGCGCTCCGCCAGGACAGGAGATGCGCTGGCCACAGCTGCCGCCGGGCCGCGGTGCCCGCCTCCTGGGAGTGCCCAGGCGTTTTCACCCTCACCTCTGCTGGGCCCACGAGGGCCACGACCGCTCACCCCAACGCACAGTCTCATGAGGACGCCACACAGCACAACCGCTACAGGCTCTGCACGCGGGCACAGTCGGGGCCGGGTCCCGGTCTGCCTCCCGCCTGTGTCACTTCACTGCGGAGGGGTGGCTTCACCTCCTCGCGCTCAGCCAGGAGACAGGGCTCGCTGTGCTGTCACGAGAGCCGAACGGTTCCTCACGACAGTGTACTGGCAAGGTCTCCAACACGCGGAGCGCTCCACCACCACGGCCACCACTGTGTTTCTGATAAACTGTTTGAGACACACAACAGTACGGACAAGCAGCAGTCATCACGGCTGGCGCGGGCACAGCCGCCTGGCAGCCTCGAGCCCAGGCGCGGTGCCCGCAGGGGAGGAGGGGGTCGGGGGAAGCAGGCCCCGCGTGGAGCGAGGTGGTGAGATGCCTGCGCGCGGCTGGGGGAGGCGGTGGTTGTCCTGGTGGACACTTCCACAGTAGGTGTCCAAGCACAGCCTGGCCAAGAGCAAGGGCAGCCCCCGGAAGATGCCTCAGAAAAAGCCCGACCACACGCCGACAGGCTCGGCGGGCCGCAAGGCTGCCCACAAGCTCGCCCAGAAGCTGAACGCCCAACTGCGACGGGCGCATCCGTGTCGACGAGTCCTGGACCCCGACAGGCAGCATCACTCGCCCCACCGCCAACCTCATCGCCAGCAGGAGCCGCAGGTCCCACCCTGCCCGTGCCCGCGGCTCTTCCTCCTCTGCTCACCCAGGCCCCTGTCCTCTCTTGTCCCTCAGACCTTCTCCTGACCATTGCTGATCAGGGGGAGGGGGGCTGCTCCTTTGTGAGGGTCTCGGTCCCTGGAGCCAGCAGGCCCTGGCCCCTCTGTGACAATGCTGTCTGGGGACCCAAGAGCTGCCCCCTCCTGTTCAGTCCATCTACCCTTCCAACCTCTGACTCCCCTGCCTGGTCCTGGGCCTCCCCTGACCTTGGAGGTCGGCTGGCTGCCTCAGGCCTCCCCGCTCTGGCAGCACTCAGCCCCTCGCGGGGAGGGGAGACTTGCAGGGACCGCCCTCCAGCTGCCTCTGGGCCTGGGAACAGCTAAGCAGGGTGGAGCCCCTCCCCTCCTCCTCAGCCACTGAAATGGGCAACAAAGGCTGGATTGGGGGTTTGTGTCCCCCTCACCCAGTCCCTTTGTAATGTTCATTAAAGCCTTTCCACTCCTTGGGAAAAAAAATATATGGAAAACCAAATACCCACAAACCCACACAGCTAAAATGTCACCAGCACGACCCGGGACGCCGTGGGCTCCTCAGAGGTTGCTCGTCCCTCCCCCGGCCTCCTCACACGTCTTCTGAGAACCTCCCGCGAGCCTCGCCTCTGTCCCCGGGCCTCCCTCCTGCCATCCGGCAGAGCCACTGGACGGTGCAGACACGGCCACACAGGACTTCCAAGTCTAGGGCGTAGAAGGCCTCCACCTGCCCCCTGTGACCACCTGCTGGGGGCACGACTGGCCTCCGAGTGGAGAGCAGCACCTTGCAGGAAGGTCCTCTGGCCCACTCTGGCCTTCAGATGAGGCTGCAGCCCCAGCTGACACCCTAACTGCGACCTCATGAGAGACCCTGAGGCAGCACCACCCAGCTGAGCTGCTCCCAAACTCCCGAGCCAGAAACACCAAGACAAGCAACGTGTGTTGCTCTCTTAAGGCACTAAGCTTTGCGGTGACCTGTTACGCGGCAACAGACACCTAACACAAATGTTCACGCAGAGCTGAGACCTAAAACAGTGGTGCAACTCCAATGAAGCTGTAAAGATCAGGGTCAGAGAAAGTGGGAAGAGGCTTCAGAAATCGGAAACTGAGGCGAGAAACACCTGCTGATAAAAGTGCTACCAACACTGGTGCCTTAGTAAACTCTCTCCCCTCGCAGGAGGCCTCACCCAGCCACTCTCACCTCCTCGTGTGCAAACCACACACGGGCACGGCACGGCTGCTGGCAGCTGTCCACCAGCCTTGCCAGCTCCTCACAGGCCACGGACCCGTCTCCCAGCCCATGCCTCTCCCCCACCTCCAGCCCCTGGAGCGGCATTCAGGAGCAGAGGGAGCTGCACGTCCAAGCTAAGCCTGCTGGACGAAGACGGACCATCAAAACGTGTTAACAAAGAGCTCAACCCGTTTCAAGAAGCTCTTCATTTGCAAGAAGAAAGCTGGAAATGTGCAGCAAAAAAAAGGAGGCAAGTGGCAACCAAATGTCCTTGACAGTCACAGTCTTCTATCTAGTGACCCCAGAGAAGGAGGCTCCGCCCGCTCTGTCCCTCAAGGGCTGGCCACTGATTAACAATTACCAACCAAACAGAAACCATCCTTGGGTGCACCACCACTCTCCAAAAAGAAACCCCTAGAAAGACCCAGATTATTCTACAGGATGGAATCAGGGCGCAGCTTCCTCAATTCAAGTCTAGAATTACTCATTACAGGGCCAGCACAAACACACTTGTTAATAACAGGCAAAGAATATCCTAGTAGCCATCACTTTTCTGACAACATGGAATTATCAAAGCCCACCAGCACCCAAACCCAGACAGGAGGGGAAGGGCTCATGGGGCTCACCCCCCGCAAAGACCAGGGAGAGGCAGCAGGACTGAACTGTAACTGTGCACCTTCAGTTTGGTGTTTGCACTGAGCGTGATGCCCATCGCAAAGCTGTGCAGAATGGGCTCTGGAGGGATGCTCAGAGGCAGAGAGGCTGTGCTGTGAGCTGCAGGGGGTCTGGGTGCACAGCACAGCCCCACGCGGCCGCCTCTGGCGTACAGCTCGTGAGCAATTTCCGCAGTGATAAACTTCTTGGTGCGTCTCGCAGTGCTGGAAGGGTTGACGGAGAGCAAGTTGGTTCCGCAGAAGTAAAAGGGATGGTCTTTGGAAAGTGGTCTGAATTCTCTTTCACACTTTCAAACGAGTGGAGACTGCGCGGAGATACGCAGGGACCAGGAAGAGGCCGAGTGCGGCCGGCTGGCGGTGCTGAGCTGTCACGGCCACGCCCTGCTCCCGGCTCCCCGGGCGTGATGGGGGTCCAGCTTCAAATACGGGTGTCGCACAGCCTGACCTTACAGCTCGCACCTCACTCACGGCAGGCCCGGCGCGGTAAGTGCACACTGCTCCGTGCTCCGGCTGGTCCCCACCCACAGATCCCCGCCAGGTGTCAGCACCTGGACAGAGGCGCGGACCTGGAGCTACACCCGGACTCTGCGTGGATGCAGGTAGGCAGGTAGGCCAAACAAAACAGTGGGTATGTTGTACTTTTCACACTTTCGGTGACGGGATCTGCACATCCTTCAGCAACTTACTCTCCTCCTGGACGTGCAGTAAGTCTAGAGTTACGTGGCAGGACATGCCACCATCTGTCATTCCTTCCACAGCGTCTTACAGTTCTGAACACTGTGCTGCCTCCTTGGGCGCGAGGGCAAAACTCCTCAAGGGTAAATACCTTGCGGTGAAGTTACAAGACAAAGAGAATGTGCATCTTCAATTTCACTGGCTATTGCCAAATTTCTCTTGAAGCTAGGTGTAAGGAATGATCCTCTGCCAGCCCTGCATGGGGACTCCCACCGTGGCTTCATCTCCTTGACCACAGAGGCGCTGGGCTTGTGCCCACTCGCCTCACTATGACCGCGACACGAGGTTCCCTGCTGTTCCCGGGCTCAGCAGCCTCTCTTTGGGAACTCACTGGCCATCCGGGTTCTTCTGTAAACTGTCCTTCTCAAAGCCTTTCCACTCTGCCCTTCAGGGTCGCTTGAGCTCTGCACATATAGCTTTCATCTCATTGTAACGCAGCTCCTTTATGATCAGTCTGCCTTAAGAAACCCTCCCCCACAAAGAGACAAAGCTCTTCTCCCGTGTTGGCCGAGCTCTGACCTCACCGGTGCGGTCCCAGTGCCTGTCCTGAGCAGCGGCCCACTCAGCTGGCCAGCAGTCCTCTCCCATCTGCCTCCACACGCTTGCGAGTCTGCTTCTGGGTTCTGCTCTGTGCAGTTTTCGGTAACAGAACTTCCTCTGTGTGGGGCAAGTCCTCCGGCTGAGCTCTCTTCAAACGTGGCTATGCTAGCGTCTACTTAAAAAGGCAGAGAAGTGCCTTTTGGGAGTTCTCCCAGGATGATACTGGATTTACAGTCTAGCAGAGGAGAGGTGACAACGCCGACCCCAGAACACCGCTCTGAACACCGTGCGCCTCCTATTTATCTCTGTTCAGGTCTGCTAAAATACCAGCCATTCTTCTCCAAAGTTAGACGTATTCTGTCATATTTATCCCTTGGTACCTTATTTTGTTACTATCACAGACACCACATTTTTGGCGTTCCACTTCCTCTCTGTGTGTTGCTCTCATCTCTCCCGGTGCCGGGAACTCTTCCTGAGTCTCAAGGTCTCCTGTACACTCCCTTGAGTCTCCACGTGGACCGCCTCCTTTACAGTCAGGCCTCTCTACTTTTTTCTCCTCTTACTGTACTGCCAGTACTTTTCACTACAACATCTAATGTCAGTGGTGACAGAAGGGTATCCTGCCTTGTTCATGATTAGAGAGAGAATGCTCTACAGTTCCTTCAATACGTGTGATGCTTAAAGTTTCTGATAATCACCCTTCAGCAGATTAAAGGAAGTTCCCTTCTAATCCTGGCTTGCTGTGTGTGTATCAGAAAGCAATGACTTGGGACTTCCCTGGTGGCGCACTGGTTAAGAATCCACCTGCCAATGCAGGGGACAGGGGTTCGAGCCCTGGTCCAGGAAGATCCCCCGTGCCGCGGAGCAACTAAGCCTGTGCGCCACAACTACTGAGTCCGCACTCTAGAGCCTGTGCTCCGCAACAGGAGAAGCCACCACAATGAGAAGCACGTGCACCGCAACGAAGGGTAGCCCCCGCTCGCTGCAACTAGAGAAAGCCCACGTGCAGCAACGAAGACCCAATGCAGCCAAAAATAAATAAATTCAAACAAACAAACAAACAATGACTTCTGGAGAATTCCCTGGCGGTCCAGCGGTTAGGACTCTGCACTCTCACTGCCAACGGCCCAGGTTCAATCCCTGGCTGCGGAACTAAGATCCCACAAGCTGCGTGGCTTTTCTCAAATGCCTTTTCTCCACCTACCGAGATGATCATTTAATGTGCGACAGCAAATCACAATAACAGATTTTCTAACATTACACCTGCCTTACATTCCTGAGAAAAGTCCCACCAACCCACTCACTTCAAGTAACAGTGAAGAACCAAAGATGGCGGCCTAATCCCTTTAGTTCCTTACAATGGAATCAAGCCTGGACCATGTCCAAAGAGACGGTTTATTCTATAAAAATGATTAAGAACGCTAGTCAAATGTCTTCGTCACTGACACGGTACTGCCCTTCAAACGCCATGGCGCCAGTGGCTGCGTGCGGTTCTGTAACCGCCTCCTGGAGAAGACGCTAGCCCAGGACCAGACGTCCAGGATAAGGCCGAGCTTCCAGCAACGAGCAGCCTGCCTCCCGCTGTCCCTGTGGGAGTATTTTCATAACCCGGAGTGCAAAGGTAAATATCGTTGCTCCCAAGAGTTAAAATGGCCGTTCCCTAACAACACTTGCTTATTAGATCTAAAATCGACAGAAGGCTCGCTACAGACTGTGCTGATAAGGCTGAGAAACAGGTGACTCTGCACTGCAAGGGATGTCCCTCAAATGCAGAAACTCCCCAGAATGAAAACACAACCACTCAGAAGCCATCACAACACCGACCTCGTCCCTGTGCTTTTGACAGAAGACCAGAAACTGGGACGCCGCATCGCCCTTCCTGCTTCTCGGAGTGGAGGCCATGGCCTTCTTCCTCCCTGGAGGAGACCCCACTCCTCGCTTGGGCTCGGCCTCTGCCATCTTTTGAGGAGTGTTTTTTCCTGTCCCCGGGTCACTGTCTTGGTTCTCAGCAGAGCAGGACAGCTGGGCTCTCCGCCTCCTCTTGACAGGAACGCCCTCTTCCCTCGTGGACTTCGGGCTGTCAGCAGCTTCTTCCCTGACTCCTGAGGACCCTACCATTTCTCCCAGAGACTCCACAGCAACGCCTGCCTCCTTGGCCACGTGGGGGTTGAGATGGAGCTGGTCCCCCACGTAAAGGAAGGTGAACTTGGCTTTCCTCTCCTCTACGGACATGCTTGCAGCTGCTTCTGCCTGAACGATGCCCATTGCCCACTGGGCCCTCAATTTCCCTGAAATAGGTTTCAACAGCTGAAAAGAGAACATAAGACATTGTAAGTTTCATTATATAAACATAAAAGTTAACCCACTTTAAAGAAGAATACTTTTAGAATTTCAGATAAATATAGAAATCAAAAACTACAAAAACCCATTAACTCGAAGGTTTTTGACAGAGTTCAGACCAGTAAAACTCTACTGTTTCTTTAAACTAAAAATCAATTCCAATTACATTTAACTAACACTCATATATAATATTATATACATGTTTATATATAGATATATATAAAGGAAAACAAAAATTATAAAACAATTATCTCTGGGAGTCATCAAAGGAGTAAAAAGGACAACCTGTGTCTCTAAAGAAACCTGCCATACTGTATAACACAGCACACTTGGCAAAAGTAAACAGTGACAGACATAAGAAGCCGTTACAACATTTCAACCAACCACAGGTTCAACACAAGATAAATAATTAAGAATAGAAATAAAAGTTTTGGTCTAGAATTATACTTAAGGAACGTCTATCACCTTAATTTTCTCAGCTTTCGTGGGTGCCTGCTTGGCACTTTCCTGGCATAAGTTTGCAAACTGTCCTTCTCCTTCAAAAGCTACAAGGCTCTTCTCAAATATCCAAGCTCTTTCTGGGGCATCACCAAAGAACTGTACGTGATACTGGCGTGCACTCTTTTTCTGACCTAGTTTTTAAAATAAAATGTTAGAACTTGAAAGTTGGAATTTGGGATGAAATTAGGCAAATCTATTAATAATTACTGATGCAAAGTTAGGAGCTGCTTTGAAGTTGCTTTACTGGGTGCTGCTGGAACCCGCTAGCCTCAGAATAAGCCCTGCTCTCCTCCTCCCCACCGCGCTCCCCCCCAGAAGGGGGGGCACATTTACGAGACTTGGATGAGGTTCACGACCGACTGGGAAAGGACGCTGGCCAGATTCGCTCCTCATCCCCTCCCTTCCAAGAGCCACTGAAGAAGACCCCAAATAAGTAAGACGAGAGAGGACAACAGCAAAAGGGGACCGGGCAGCAGTGAGGCGACACAGGCTACTGTTCACAGCCTGGGTTCAAATCCCAGCCCTCCCACATACCAGCCGGGTGGCCCTGGGCCGGCCACTCACTCACGGCGCTCAGAGGGGGAATAAGGGCATTGATGACCTCCCAGGGCAGCCACGAGGCCACAGAGTAACCCCTCACACGTGCACCGCTGTTACTCTTAGCAGGAAGAAGCAGCCACATCCTCAGTGCAGACAGAAGGAACCTGGTCCCCAAACCCAGAAGGAGGAGTGCCAGATTCGGCTGGGGTGGAGTGAGGTTGAAAACAGCTGGTTCAAAGGTCAGACCTCTGTGCCAAGGTGGGGAAGAAAGGCAGATCTCCACTGGGGAAATGCCAGTCCCTGTTCCCTCACACAGAGCACTGGCCACAAAATATCACAGGACACTCCCAAGAGAAGCCGTGCACCAGAGGAAAAACCCCTCCACTGTGTCTTTTCTCCAAAAGTTGGAGCTTCCCCCAACTAAGCGACCACCAGCCAGCCAGACCCTGTAAGATAAGCTAACAGTCTCCCTACACACGGGCTGCAGGCAGCTGAGTGCAGCCCTCTCAGACACAAGCGCAGCGCCAAGGTCTGCCCCCGCAGGACCCAGAGAAGCCTCTAACATGAATGATTCCAAAACACACAGAAACAAACAGGCTCTGCAGGACCACAGACACTATGCCAGGAAGAGATGACACCTGACAGAGGGGAACTCTAGTTTGCTATGAGAAGAGAACAAAGACAAAGAAAGCGCTACGAGAAATTTTAAAATACAGTCATGAAAATAAAACTCAAGAAGAAAGCTTGGGGCTTCCCTGGTGGCAAAGTGGTTAAGAATCCGCCTGCCAATGCAGGGGACACGGGTTCAAGCCCTGGTCCGGGAAGATCCCACATGCCACAGAGCAACTAAGCCCATGTGCCACAGCTACTGAGCCTGCACTCTAGAGCCCACAAGCCACAACTACTGAGGCCATGTGCCGCAACTACTGAGCCTGCACTCTAGAGCCCGTGTGCCACAACTACTGAAGCCCGCGTGCCTAGAGGCCGTGCACTGCAATGAAGAGTAGCCCCCGCTTGCCCCAACTAGAGAAAGCCCACGCACAGCAACAAAGACCCAGCGTAGCCAAAAATTAATTAATTAATTAATTGGAAAAAAGAAGAAAGCTTGGATGGAAAGTTAAGAATAAAATAAAATCCAAAAAAATTTAAAAAGTTAAGAAATCTCCCAGAAAGAAGAAAAAGATTAAAATGAAAAAATCTACTCTCATAAGAAACCCACAGGATCAATCCAGGAGGTATGATACCCAAATAACTGGCCTTCTAGAGAGAGAAACAGAGAAACTCATCAGAGAATTAACAACACAAGAGCACGTCTCAGAACTAAAACCCCCCCCTAAGTGCCTCATCCAATGGGTGACCCACATCAGGGCACATCCTTGTGACATTCAAGCTATTGGGGGAGGGGAAGAGAACAGCTTCCATGTTCATGAAATGAGAAACAGAATGGCAAGGTACTTCAAGAGCAACTCTGGATGCTAGAAGGAAATGGAGTAATACCTTCAAAATTCCGAGAAGAATTATTTTCAACATAAAATTCTACATCTAGCCAGATCATTAATTGAGTGTGAGGAGAGCGAAGCAGCACCCTCCGAACCACAGGAACTCAAATGTATCAATACCCACCATTTACACTTCCTTAGGATGCCAAAAATGTACTCCAACAAAAAAGGAAAACTGACCACGGAAGAGCACAATGTGGCACCATGGAAAACAGTGCATGTAACTCAGTAAAGCATCTTAAAGAAAGTCTAAGATTACTACTCTGCAAAACACAGAGTGCCAGTAATAGAGCTAGGTAGGAGAAAGGGAGATTCTAGGAGAGAGCTCCAAGGGAAGAGAAGAGGAGAGGAAAGAATCCTTCCACACTGAAAGAAAATCTTGGCAGCAAGGAAAAAGGTTAAAAAATGAGATCTGGGCTTCCCTGGTGGCGCAGTGGTTGAAAGTCTGCCTGCTGATGCAGGGGACGCGGGTTCGTGCCCCGGTCCGGGAAGATCCCACATGCCGCGGAGCGGCTGGGCCCATGAGCCATGGCCGCTGAGCCTGCGCGTCCGCAGCCTGCGCTCCGCAACGGGAGAGGCTACAACAGTGAGAGGCCCGCGTACCGCAAAAAAAAAAAAAAGAGATCCAAGAAGCAGAAAAGGAAAATGGGAATCAAACAAGGTTTTCATTTTTTCCCCCAATCGGAAAAACTAACTACATAATAGGATGAGTTTTAAGGACAGAGAAATAAATACTTGAAAAAAATTAAAGCTGTATGGACAGCAAAGTATACAATTTCAAAAGAAAGGCAATAATTAACTCCAGGAAAAACAAAAGGTTGTACAAGAAAGAAAATGCAGTTAAAGAACACAGCTCAGTTTTTCACTGAATGATACTTACATAGTCAAAATTATGTGAACAACTAAGTTTGATGTAATAAAAACAGTGAGTTAATTATATGGGGAGGATGAAAGGGAAAGAAACAGGAAATGATTGAAGAGATTAATCTTCATCTTCCATAACAGAAAGTCAAAAGAAAACACCTAAATGATAAATCAAAAAATAGTTCAAACTGGAAGAAAATGTTTACAGTTAAAAGTAATTCCTTCTGGGGAGGGAAGGGGACTATTTTTCACTATTAACCTCTCAGTACAATCTGACTTGTTTATAAGTGTGTACACTTATTGGATTTTAAAACAGCTAAGGTTCAAAAATATGTCGAGAGATTTGTGTCTGCTTCAATTATTTTAATACTTCGAAAGAACTTCCCTTGGTCATAAAAATGAATATAAATATATGTCATAGCATTTGCATAATGAAGAAAATCTATTACAGTACATATGATGAAATAATATGAACGCACATCATTTTTTAAAATAAACAGTTAATGACAGAAAAAATGCTCTTTACGTGTCAGCTGGAAAAAAAAGCAGAGGAGAACATGATAGGCTGATCCTAAGTTTATAAAATTAATTAAACGTTTCTGAAGTTCTTTCCTGCCTGGAAATTTGGTAACAAATGTAACCCAACTTTCTTGTATTTTTAAGGTTTTTTTTCTAATTCATATGAATTCTCTTTTGGTCCAAAATTGACAAGTGAATCACTCATTTTTACCACCGTAATTAACCAACTGTCCCAGCACCATTTGTTAGTAACCCTTCCTTCCTGTGACTTCTGATGTTCATCAATCACTGTTGGTATGAAAACATTTATCACTGATGCCCCACCCACTCTCCCTTCTAAGAGAACGTGGCCTCCACCAATAGCCCAGGAACCTAATTTTGTACTATGTTCGTTTCCTCCCCATCACGGCACATTAGACGCAAGGTGGCCCCTGACCCCCTGGGCTAGACTGAGCCAGAGTCTCTGTCCAGATTCTGTGGGGCCTTTGAGTTGACAACAGCCATTCATGCATGCAGAATGGACCCCACAAAGAGATAAGGCTGCCTCAGCGCTGCAGATACAGAGAGGAAGAGAAGCCACAACAATGCAGACGAGGCCAGGTGTCTACTGGAGCAAGGGACAAAATCACAAGGACAAAAGGCCACAGAATTCCACAGGAAACAAAGAACAAGGATCACCGCCTGAGTTTCCTGGTCAGTCCCTGGGGGTCCAGAGCCCCCAAAGTAGGTAAAGCAGAAACTGACAAAATTTCAAGTAGAAAAAGGCACATCCATTATCCCAGTGGGAGATCTTAACACACCTCTCTTCGTAGCCACAGAACAAGCAAAGAGGAAAAAGTCCTATTACAGTGTCTAATAACCCAGAACATGAGAAAGTCAGGGTACCTACAATATTTTTAGAAAATGCTGGGATTTAGAAAAAGAGCAATGAGGGTTCCTTTCCATAACACAGAAAAGGTGAAAACAAAAATCTCCACAACAGAAGATAATTTGACTCGATACCCTGGTAAGAGAAGACTAGTAGGACCCAGGTGCACCAGGGAGATGGTGGCGTTCCCAGCTGCAAAAGAATCCAGTCTTCTTCACAGTATAATACCCAAAACACACATTTATCTTGTTTCCAGCTTAAGGGGTTAGGCCTCAAAGCTGCTGGTTAATCCATCTAGATGCCCTGGGAGACGGTCACCAAGACAAGTTCTGCTGCTACAAATCACGAAAATGCTATCAGATTTTCAAAGGAAACCTGAACTCTCCAAAGAGCTGTGCTCTCTTCTGCATGTAGATTATACTTCAATTTTTAAAGCTTAAGTGCATTACTACTGATCCAGATTCAAGTAATCCCAAGTATGATAAATAAAAAGAAGTACACACACACAAAAAGAAAAAAAAGAAAATCGGGGGTGGGAATCAGGGGTAGGGTGAGGGCGTTCCATCTTACAGGGAAAAAAAAGTTCCTGCTTCCCAAGACCCCCTGCTCAGCCAGCCCCATGCCAAAAGCCGACCCTCCGCCATAGCCCCGCCCTTCCCCTGCAAGGACGCCTAGCCCCTCAGGCACGCCCAGCACGGGGTGCTGCACAGGGAGCTGGGCTCAGCACTGCCAGGAGACCTGCCTCACACCCCAGTGCCCCTCTGTCTCCCATGGCCTTGGACACAACCAGAGCCCAGACCCGAGCTTCCATACACCACTCTCTACTAAAAGGACCCAGGGGGCTTCCCTGGTGGCGCAGTGGTTGAGAGTCCGCCTGCCGATGCAGGGGACACAGGTTCATGCCCCGGTCCAGGAAGGTCCCACATGCCGTTGAGCGGCTGGGCCCGTGAGCCATGGGCGCTGAGCCTGCGCTCCTCAACGGGGGAGAGGCCACAACAGTGAGAGGCCCACGTACTGCAAAAAAAAAAAAAAGGACCCAGGTTTCTTCTCAGAAACAGCTGGTTCCAGGACTGGGGCAAAGAAAGTTCAAAATGAGCCCGGAGTGTATTTAGTTGGGCGACACGTAAGGAAGTGCTCCAAGACGGATGGAGACGTGTCAGAAGGACACGGCTGAAAGGGACTTCATGGGCTCCCACCGGCCAAATCTGGGACGATTTGCGCATTAAAAAGAGTGAAGACTGTAATACATAAGTAATTTTTTAGGAGGGAGTTCACCTTCACAGAAAAACGCCAGCCCCTTAACCATGAAACGCATGGTAAAAATGAAGAGCTAGCATTCAATAAGCCGATGGATCCTCAGGGAGGATTAAAACCACAGAGCAAGTAAGGCTATCAGGGAGCCCGGTCCCAAGCACGGCCACTGATGATTCACCAATGACAAGCGGGGCCGTGCCTTCCCACTGGAGAGCTCTTGGCCACCACCTCCTGGGCAGGCGCCGGCTGCACGTGTCCTTCCACCACCGCCAGGTTCTCACGGGTTCCTCTGACCCTTTGTTTTTCAAAGGTCATCTGAATGCCCTCCAGCTGCCAGGCCTGCATCCTGGCTCTCTCCCTACTGAGCCGCTTTGCAAATGCACATCGCCAGCCTTCAGAGGCTGGTCTGTGATTACGGAGGCTGTGCCTCCTGGCAACCCAAAACCATGCCTAGAGAAGCGCACTGCTGGGCTGCACCCTCCTTCCAAGTTTGGGCACCTTCCCACAACAACTCCTGCCTGGCCGTGCGCCCTTGAGTCTGATCCCGAGACCAGAGCAGCCTGAGAGAGTGGGGCTGCTCGAGACCGCAGAGGCTGGGAAGGCACCCTGATTCAGCCTCAGGGTGAACACAAGAGCAGGGGTGCACCCTGGGGCCCCTGAAGCCCGGTGGCAGGGACTCCCTGATGCTGGCAAGCTGAGGATGCTGAATGCCCCCCACCGAGTCAGAGCCAAAGCCAGCCCACAGGCTCCTCTCCAGCCACCGCCTCCTGCAGAGTGCACGCGCACGCCTGGGCCTCGGGGCAGGGTCCAACCACCCAGGGGGCGGGAGGCCTGGCGCCTGGGGCTGAGGACAGGTCCTCTTCATCCCAAACCTGCACCCCCTCAAGCCTGTTTGCCAGGGAGCCACCAGTGTACCCCACTCCCAGCAGCGCTGCCCCGGCGAGAGCTCAGGCCTCCATCCAGAGGCCAAGAGAGGCCACGCACTCACGCTGAGGCCATGCAAGGCCAGCCCACAGCTCCAGCCACCCGCGCTTCTGGGGGGCACAGGTCACTTGGGCACCAACGTGGTCACCTCCAGCTCTGTGTCACCACCTCTCACCTCCCTCAGACCAAATTCAAACTGTAGAGCAACTCTTCAGGAGAATCTCAAAACCACCTCATTTGAGGGTTTTTTTCCCTCCAAAAACACATGAGTTTTTATGTGTTTCATGAACTGTCCAATTATTATTTAAATTAGCATCTGCTCTAATCAATAACATACATTCTTAATATGTTCTTAACTGTTCTGTGTACTGATTTACGTCCCCAAGTTTCATGACACCAAAAAGATGGTCATTTCTAGTTTTTTTCCTTCTTCCCACAGGCCTAATAAAATAAACTGGGACTTTTTTTTAAACTAAAACTTAGTATAAAATACTAATTCTGAAAATCATGCTGAAGCAGTGGCTGTATATCTAAGTAATAATAAATTACTTATCATAAAACCTGAAAAGCAATAAAAGGCAAAGACTGCTTTCTCTTTTAATACTAATTCAATCGGATAAAGTACGTATCTAATTTGGATATAAAAAGAAAAGGCAATGTGTCGCGTGTGAACCACTAACTTCAGGCAAAGTTGCAAAATGAACCACAAAAAACTTAACAACAACCCACCCCACCCCCGCCTCCAAGCCGATTCAAACCTTGTTGTATGAATGGCCACTAAGCACACGAAAAGATGCTCAACATCACTGATCACTAGGGAAATGCAAGTCGAAACCACAGGCAGCAGCAGATAGAAAGTAGAGCAGTGGCTGCCAGGGGCTGGGGAGGGGGCACTGAGCACCTGCTACTTAACAGGGACAGAGTTTCAGATTTACAGGATGGAAAGAACTTTGGGGATGTATGGTGGTGACGGCTGCACAACAATGTGAATGTATTTCATCCCACTCAACTGTGCACTTAAAAATGGTTAAGATGGTACGTTTTATGTTTGTGTATTTTAACACAATAAAAAAGAGAAAAAAAGAACCACAGTAGGGCTGTTTAAGGAAGAGTAATAAAGGAGTTTGGAGATGAAAACAATTAAGTGCAGAAGATAAAGATGGAAAAACAGCCCCCCAAACGCAATACCTTTCAGTTTGGTGTAGCTGTGCAGGAGCGGATCGTCGGAGACCATGCATGGCCACCAGGGGTAACCGGACACCTTGGACCACACCAAATCCCCGACGTTGTACTTCAACAGCTGGTCTTTGTCTCTGCTGCTATTTGGACAGGATTCTTTCTTAGCTGGAATCTGAAAATGAATAACAACAAAAGATACATCTAGTACCTACCCCTAAATCCAGCCTCCTATCCATAGAAGACCAAGGATTAGTCAGACAAGAGATTCAACACACACACACACACACACACACACACACACACACCCCTGAAAAGAAGCATGCTTTCCCTCACTGTTTTTCAGGTAACAGCCCTGATATCACTTCATCAAAGTCGTTCGTCTCTTGCCCTCAGCTAGAGGTCAGCAAGTGCCTAGCACACTGCAGGCGCACAACATCACGAGCATCTCCACGTAAATCTATTTCCTTGGCCTGGTGGGTGATCGTTAATGGAGCTCATTCGCAGGTTGGAGAAGAACCGTCACGGAATTCATACCCTGACCCTCCCGCCCCTTCTGAGCCCTCGTCTGACAGTTAACCTGCTGGAGAGAGGACCCAGGGTGGCGAGGACACGGGGGCCTGGCAGCAAGTCTCAGCCCCACCACCCACCATCCAAGGCCTGGGGCTCTTGGAGTCTCGGTCTCTCCGTCTTAGAGCCCAGGCCAATTAGGAGGCTGAAGGCTGGCAAGAACAACCTTCTCTCCAGGAGGACGAGCCCAGTCAGCACGGCCCCAGGCCTCCCTCTAAGACCGCCACCTACTTGAGCAAATCGCTGAACTTCTTTGGGCCTCAGTTTCCACATCTGTAAACCGAGGAGAACCCCGGTTGTTACACACATCAGGTGGTGAGGGCTGACACAGAGCTGTCACAGTACACGCTTTTGTATATGTGCTGCCAAAGCGAGCACTCTTTACACGCTTTTGAAAAAATGCTGGCTCTCACGTTATTCCACAACATCCCAGTTTTACACTGACGGTGTCATCAAAGCCACGTGACAACCCTATCAGGACAAGTATAATATTATCGTCCCCACCCTGAAGAGTCAAATGAGACTCTAAGAGTCAAAATCAGGTGATTTACCCAGGTTTTACCAAAACCAAGTGGCAGAGAGCTAGGGATAACTTGCACCGGCCTCTTCCCCCATAAAAGAGTGAGGTTCCCTACACCGTGGGTGCTTCAGAAAAACCATTGTATCAGCCCAGGTCACTCAACTAGGCTTTTAAATAATTCACCGTTATGCTTACATTAGAGCCCTTGAGCAGTCAAAAGACATTTTTTTAAACCCTCAAAGTTCTTCGTTATTTTAACTTTTCAGGGAAATTTTGGTCCTTTCCCTTCCCACCTTCCCAATCTTGTAACCAAGATTCCTCAACTATATTGTTACACTAATTATTCCAACCTTAGTGATGATACAACCCAAACTGGTCTCGAGTCCCCTCTCCCCACTCCTGCAAGTGGGCCAGGAGCTTTGGCTGACCAGTGAGCACAGGACGTGTTCCAGACCCTGTTAATCTAGACCATCAGCCCCTCGGTGAACAAGGGCGGCTACAGAGCCCTCCCCAGTTCCTTCTGCCAAGGTCAAGGTTCCCGAGTGTCATTTAAGACTTGGTGGCATAAACCACCACGTTTGTCATCCCACGTTAGGGGGTCTCCACCCCGGCCTTTGATGAGTGAACACTCATTCACGCGCACTCAAGAGATGCACTCTGTCCTGGAACCAAGAACGTGAAGGCCTGAGGCGCAGCCCCAGCCCTCAAGGCAGCGGCCCATCTGCAGGGCCACCGGGGGAGGAGACCTGGGAGTGACGGTGAACCGCGGGGCGGGAAGGTAGGAGCACACCTGCACAGCGCGGCCCGCTCCCCTCCTCGGACAGCACAGACTGAGGAGGCCCCCACTCGATCCCCATGCTCCTCTGCCAACCAGATTCAGGCTAAAGGGCATCGCTGGAGAGGAGATCCATGAAGACAGGACAGCCTGAAGGTCAAGGGCTTGGGAACGGGCCAGGCCTGGGGTCAGACACTCATTTCATCTTTTTTTTTTTTTTTTAATTAAAGTTTTTGTTTTTGGATGTGGACCATTTTCTGAAGTCTTTATTGAATTTGTTACACTATTGCTTCTGACTTCTTTTTATGGTTTGGTTTTTCGGCCCTGAGGCATGTGGGATCTTAGCTCCCCAACCAGGGATCGACCCCGAACCCCCAGCATTGGAAGGCAAAGTCTTGACCACTGGACCACCAGGGAAGTCCCCTTGTTTACTCTTTATGCTTAATCTCTAGGCCTCAGCACTGCTCGGCAGGCTGCTGTGAGTGTCTGCCGTTGCCACAGCCAGGGGCCCGAGCTGCAGAGCAGGCCTCGGGGGGCTGAGCCCACCTCCTCCCGCCCCCCGTGCACCACGCATCCTTCGGGGCCCCCCTGTGCCGGGAGCTGGGGCCGCCCTCTACCCCGGTCAGCAGAACTCCTCACTCGCAGATACCTTTTCGGCCGAGGGGCTCAAGGCCCGGGACGCCAGGGCCGCCTCGGCGAGGCCCCGCCCCAGCAGCAGCTTCGCGCTCCTCTTCCTGGTCCGCCGCGCTTTGCTCGCTGGTCTCTGTCCATCGTCTTCCGACTGGGACACGGTGGCAGCACCATCGCCACATATGGAGGACTCAAAGAGAGGTTTCCCGTTCATGTATGTTTTGGTGATTTTCAGCTTGATCTCTGGAGAGCCATTTTTGACAGGGGTAGTGTCAGGTGGTGTCCCAAGTCCCTTCATTTCCTGGGACTCCAAACGCAATTTGGCATCATGAGCACCGGGGTCTCCATTAAAGACGCGGGAGGTGAGGTCTTTCAGCCTCTCGGCTGGGATAAAAGGAAGAGCGTCGTGGCCATTGAACTTCTGCACAACTCCCTCCTGCAGACCGGCGGAGAGCTGGGCTTTGCTCAGAAACACGGAGCACTCACGACTCACTTCACAGCTCGGAGTCTTTCCGTTCGTGTTGCCAAGGATCTCCGGTGCCTGCTTCATCTTCACGCACTTTACAACCTTCGGAACAGAAAGAGGACTTTTTTTGATGCTGAATTCCATTCAGCCTAGATGCCTCCGTTCTTAGAACACTGCAGCATTAGAAAAAGAGAAAGAAAAGAAAGCTATTACATTTCAAACCTAAGATGAGTACGCCAGTGAAGCTCTCTACCAGTCTGTAGAGTTGGGGGGGGGGGCGCTGAGGCAATTTATGATGGTTCCTATAATGACTTAGGTCACAGGAGACAGTTCTAATATCCCAAAAATGACAGGAATCACAGTGACAAAGTGAAAGGAACAGGACTAGTTTCTAACGAGAGTCAAGCAGGGACCGCCACTAATGAGCTGTGTGGCCGTGCCCCCCTTGACCTCAGCCCTCGGAAGCAGAGGTCACCCCCTGCCCCCTGTCGCGAGGGCAGCGCCCGAGGTGGCCAGCACAAAGCCAGGCCCGGGCAAAGGACAAAAGGGAAGCACCTGAGACACAGCTGAAGAGGACTCCAGGCAGGGGCTCGGGACACACCCGCGATTACCGGTAGGCAAAGCTTCAGCCCAGACAGCCGGGGGAGGTGAGAGCTGGACCTCTACCGCCCCCCCGCCCCTCCCCACCCAGGCCCAAGTTAACTGCCGGTGACAAGCAGCAGGGCAGCAACATCAAGTGGAGTCAGCTCTCCGGGACTGCGCTAGTCGAGCAGCAGGGCCAGGCCATAGCGCACCACCCACAGCGCCCTCCACGGGATGGCCGCCCGAGGTCCACATGCAGAGGGGTCTCCTCCCCACACAGCCGCAGTCCCTCGTTGGGGACGTCCCACGAAGGCGGCTTGGAACAGGGTACTGGCAGGCGCCCACTCCGCTGGGAAGACGTCCCAAGAGTGCACCACGGCCCCAAGGGGGCCAACGGTGAGAGAGCAGGGAGAAGTGGGGCGCCTGGACCGGGAGCCCAAGGACATAGGTGCTCAGCCACTGTCACCGCCTGGGGGCCGCTGGCTACACCCCCTGGGGAGGGGCCAAGGATGCAGCCCGGGACAACCCTCCCAAGAGAGCCTCGGTGGAAAGGGCCCAGTCTCCGAGGACGCCAGGCCGGGGCAGGAGCCAGGCAGTGGTGGAGGGTTGGCCCCGGACACCTGGAGCACCGGGCACACACCAGAGCATTTGGTGTGCCCCACGCGGTGTTTTTTTCAGGTAAATCCGAGTGGGTTCCCAGTCCCGCTTGCATCAGACCAACGGGACAAAAAGAGAAGACAATGACCTAAAGGCACTGGAGAGAGCCCAGAGCAGGGGGTGTGGGGGCGGCTCGGGAACGCACCCAGCAGGCCCGGCACCGGGTGAACAGGGAAAGGAGAGCCTTCGAGGGGGGCCCCCGCGCACCGCAGACTCCCCACCGAACCCCGGAGTCCACGCAGCCCAGCTTACAAGACAGCTGAAGCGAGACAGAAACAAACCGCAACACCACTCTGAGGATAAGAAGCAGACTTCCAGGGCTGGCCAGCGGTTAGGACTCCGCGCTCTCACTGCCG
Source organism: Pseudorca crassidens (assembly GCF_039906515.1). NCBI lineage: Eukaryota > Metazoa > Chordata > Mammalia > Artiodactyla > Delphinidae > Pseudorca > Pseudorca crassidens. Next base: position 1,136,604 of record NC_090299.1, on the reverse strand, counting down.
GGCCTGGGTTCAACCCCCGGCCCAGGAACTAAGCTCCCGCAAGCCCCACAGCAAGGCCAAAAAAAAAAAAAAAAAAAAAGTATCAAAACCACAACGAAATGCCACCTCACACACACCCCTGAGGATGACTACCTACTACAAAAACAGAAAACAGGGCTGCCCTGGTGGCGCAGTGGCTGAGGGTCCGCCTGCCGATGCAGGGGACACGGGTCCGTGCCCCGGTCCGGGAAGATCCCACATGCCGTGGAGCAGCTAGACCCATGAGCCATGGCCGCTGAGCCCGCGCGTCCAGAGCCTGTGCTCCGCAACGCGAGAGGCCACAGCGGTGAGAGGCCCGCGTACCACACACACACAAAAAAAACAGAAAACGGGTTGGCGAGGATGTGGAGGAATTGGAAACTTCGTGCACGTGGGTGGGAATGTAAAATGGTGTGGCTGCTGGAAAATAGCGGGGGGGGGGGTTCCCCAAAGAATCAAAAGGACCCAGCAGTTCCATTCTGGATACACACCCCAAAGAACTGAAAGCAGGGACTCACAGAGGTATCTGTACCCAATGTTCACAGCAGCATGTTCACAACAGGCAAAAGGTGGAATCCACACAGTGGAATACGATTCAGCCTTAAAAACGAAGGAGATTCTGACACCTGCTATGACATGGATGAACCCTGAGGACGTTACAGCGAGTGCAATAAGCCACTCACAAAATACTGTAAGCCTGCACTGTTATGAGCAGTCAAATCCATAAAGACAGAAAGTAGGATGGGGGGCACCAGGATCTGGGGGAGGGGAGAACAGGGAGGTGTTGTTTTAATGGGGGCAACGTTCCAGATTCGCAAGACGAAGAGTTCTGGTGATGGCTGCAACAGCGTGCATGTACTTAATACCACTGAACTTCACACTTAAAAACGGTTAAGATGGTAAATGTTACGTGTATTTTAACACAACTGAAAATAAAAGACCACTCTTAAGAACATAACGGAATAAAGAGTGTCTACAGCACATCTTTCACATTATCCAGGAATTACTCAATATATGATGAAACAGAGAAGCAGCAGAAACCAGCCCCGAGACGGCCCAAATACTGAAGTTCAGCAGGATTTCAAAGCGTCTATTATAACCATGCTCAAGGACATGAAGGAAAGTGTACTCATAAAATAATAAACTGGAAATAGCAACAGAGAAACAAAAACTATGAAAAAGAGTCAAATGGAAATTCTGTATCTGAAATTAAAAAAAATAAATCATTGCATGGCCTTAAAAGCGTATTAGATATGAGTCAGGAAACTTGAAAATAGATCAGTAAAAATTATCTAAAAAACAGAGTAAAAATTATTAAAAATAAAAAGAAAGAAAAGAAACTGAGCCTCAATGATCTATAGACCAGCATCAAAAGGTCTGGGTTCCCACTCCCACCCAGAAGGAAAGGAGAGAAACAATGACACAGAAAAAATATCTGGGGCGCTTCCCAGGTGGTGCAGCGCTTAAGAATCCGCCTGCCAACACAGTGGGTGCAGGTTCAAGCCCTGGTCAGGGAACTAAGATCCCACATGCCACGGAGCAACTAAGTCTGCCCGCCGCAACTACAGAGCCCACGCACTCTGGAGCCCACACGCCGCAACCTGAGAGAAGCCTGCATGCTGCAACAAAAGATCCCGCACGCCACAACTAAGACCCAATGCAGCCAAAAATAATATAGAAAATAAATAAAATAAATATTCCTTTTTTTTTTTTTTTTGCGGTACGCAGGCCTCTCACTGCTGTGGCCTCTCCCGTTGCGGAGCACAGGCTCTGGACGTGCAGGCTCAGCGGCCATGGCTCACGGGCCCAGCCGCTCCGCGGCATGTGGGATCTTCCCGGACCGGGGCACGAACCCGTGTCCCCTGCATCAGCAGGCGGACTCTCAACCACTGCGCCACAAGAGAAGCCCCAAATAAATATTCTTTTTAAAGTCAGTCATTTAAAAGAAAAAAAGAAAAAATATTTGGGAAAAAATAACCAGAAAAACTTCCCAAATTCAGTGAGACATCAATTTACAGGTTCAAGAAGCTCAGCAAATCTCAAGCAGGATGTATATAAAAGAAGCTACACCAGGTGCACATCAGCTGAAATGCCTAGAAACCGAGATGAAGAGAAACCCTGGAAAGCAGTCAGAGGGAAAAAGACCCGGTACCTACAGAACAGTGGTGTGGGTGATTATTTACTTCTCAGGAGAAACAGAAGCCAGATACGATCTGAGTAATGGGGAAAAAACAACTGTCCAACCGGAATTTGATATCCAGAAAAAATATCCTTCAGAAGTGATGACAAAATACATTTTAAGAGAAATACAAACTAAGAAATTGTTGCCATCAGATCTTCACTAGGAGAAATGCTAAAGGAAGTTCTTCAGGTTGAAGAGAAATGACACCAGACTGAAACTGGGATCTTTAGGAAGAAATCAAGGGCACCAGAAATGGCGAACATATGAGCAAATATAAAAGACTATTTGTTCCTCTTAGTTTCTTTAAAATTCAAATAATTAAAGCAAAGTATATAACACTGGAGTTATAACTTAATAGATGTAATACATATGGCAACTGTAGCATGGGGAAGGGAGTGAATCAATCTACACAGTTGCAAGATTCTTGTATTTTATACCCAGTGGCATATTAACTCTAAGTAGCCTGTGATGAGTTAAGGATGCAAACCGCAGCCCTAGTTAGAGCAACAGCTAAGAAAATAATATTAAGAAGTAGAGCCAGTAGACAGATAAACAAGATGCTTTAGTTGCCAACAATTAAAGTTTGGGACATTTTACACAAAAATTCAGATTTCTGGCTTCTCTTAAAACATACCCAGGGTCATGGGGTTCGGATCTAACTCCAGGCCTAGGTCCCTGGTAATCGTGACGTGTATGTGAACCACATTTTCAAGATTGCTTGTTCCTGTTGGAATTTTCAGGTTTCTTTTACATCTTTGAATATATTAAACATAACTGTTTTAAATATCTGGTCTTTGCAGGCCTGTGTCTCCTGTTGTTGCTTTTATTTTCATTCATGGTACCTGTTTCTTCGGGCGTTTGGTCTTTTTTCCCTTCCTAATCTGATTGTGGGCTGCTTACTTTCCAGGATTCCACCCGGGACAACCCTTGAAGGCAGGGGCCCGCAGAGAGGGTCCGCCTTCACTTCCAACACGGCACTGCACGCCACTGACCAGTAATTTGATCTTTCTAGGAGTTTTTGGTTTTTTCAATCAAGGTTATACCAATAAATTAGAAAATCTTTCACTTTGTCTAGCATTTCAAGAAAAATATAAAACCTAACCAAGAGGTAGAAAACCTACAGAGCCCACAATAACCATAAAAGAAAGGCCCAGAGAGCTTCACTAGGTTCATGTGATGATGCCTCAATGGCCAATCGTTCTTATATTCGGTAGCGGGGGGGCAAGTTTCAAAAGCAGAAAAGTGCAAAGAACAACAGGACACACTTGTATACTCACCACTCCAAAATGACAGTTTTCAGCATGTTGCCACATTTGCTTCATGTCTTTTTGACATGAAAAAAAGAAGACCCCCGGACAACGGCAACTGCAGATGCATGAGCCGAGGACAGGCACAGTGGGCACACGGCACCCGAGGGCTCCCAGACGGGAGAAGCCAGGCTCACCCCCACAGGCCGCCCACCGCCCACCACACGCCCGCAGCAGCATCCCGGGATTCTGGTTCTCCACGCCCACGTCACCCACCGTGAGCCCCAAGTCCAACAGCGAGAAGCCAAAGCTCCCGCTGCAGCTCCCACCTCCCGCAAGCCTCGCTCAGGGTGAATGAGTAAAACAAAGATGACATCTGCCTTTCAGGAACCCTAAGTTCCACTTACTCTCCCCATCGCCAGTTGACTACGCATCCTTCCAGTCTACGGGAGGTACCCAGGAACAGAGAACTGCTGCCTGCCAAGCAGCAATGCTGCCACACTGGACTTGTGCTCTGCGATTTCATCAATCAGCACAGCTTGATCTCCCCCATGTTGATGTAAACAAGTGTAGCCCAGTCTTTCCGACTGCTGTGTATTATTCATCACATAAAAACAGCATTCCTATTGTTTAAATTATTCCAAAACATGGGAAATGATGGAGAGTTTCCCAAACATTATATAAGGCTGGCATAACTCTCATACCAAAACCAGAAAAATGAGTACAGAAAAGAACTACAGACCAAGATCAGTAGAGTATGATTGTAAAAAAAAATTACAAAATAGAAATAAATCAAACCCAGTCATTACCATATTAAAATAAGATATCACAGCTAAAGAGGGTGTATCCAAAAATGCTGATTCAACATTAGGGACTCTATTAACATTCCGTCACCATTTTAACACATTTCAGAAGATTTCTGGTGAAGGTAGCCAAATTATTATTTCTTTAACAAAAAAAGTTAGCTACATCACTTAACTGAAAACAGGAAAGGGCAAAATCTCCAGGTCCAGAGGTGAAGAGGGAAGAGCAATCAGCCTTACAGGGCCCGGCCTGCCTGGGCTCCCGCGCAGCTGCAGCGGTCGGAGGGCGTGGGGAGCTGCAGGGCCCCGGGCAGAGTGTGGAGGCCACTCTAGGGCTGGAATCTGGCCCTACCACCTTCCAGCTGTGGCAAGTGACCACACCCTCTCACCCAGCCTCCAGCTCACAGGCATCACCCAAAGCAGACCAGAGTGTCAGCTGCAACAGCGCTGTCACCTGAGCCACACCTCCAGCCAGCCCAGGGCTGGGCCCTCAGCAAACACCCACCAGGGACCACTGGGGAGACAGAATCACCCTCGAGAACTCTGCCTCAGAGGCTGTGGTGCCCCAAATCCTGAGCCAAGAAACATACGTAAAAATGGGTCTAGCATGAGTGACGCTGGTAGAGCCCTGCAAAGGCAACTGGGAAACTGCTCAGGGGGCGGTTCTACAACCCAGAGCCCTCCCGCAAGACCTACTGTGAAGGCACGGTAATTAAGGCAGCCATTCCACACCCGTCAGACGGCCAGGCTCCACAACACTGACAGCGCCACGTGCTGGCGAACCCTCATCACTGCCGGTGGGAACGCCGAATGGTGCAGCCACAATGGAAAGACAGGTTGGTGGTTTCTCACAAAACTAAACATACTCTTACCATACGATTCAGCAATCCCACTCCTTGGTATTTACCCAAGGAAGCTGAAAACTTATGTCCACACAAAAACCTGCACACAGAGGTTTAGAGCAGTTTCATTCATAATTGCCAAAACCCGGAAGCAACCAAGCTGTCCTTCAGCAGATGAATGAATTGATAAACTGTGGTACCTCCAGATAATGGAATATTGTTCAGCCTTAAAAAGGAATGAAGTATTGAGACATACTACAACATGGATGAACTTTGAATACATTATGCTAAGTAAAAGAATCTGGTCACAAAAGGACAAATGTGTACCATTCCACTTTTCTTCTTTTTGGCCTCACCACATGGCATGCGGGACCCTGGTTCCCTGACCAGGGGTTGAACCCACGCCCTCGGCAGTGAAAGTGCGGAGTCCTAACCACTGGACCACCAGAGAACTCCCTGGTTCCACTTATATGAGATCCCAAGAGTAATCAAATTCATAGAGACAGAAAGTAGAAAGGTAGCTGCAAGGGAATGGGGAGGAGAGGATGAAGAGTTAAGTGTTTAATCGGGAGTTTCAGTTTCACAAGATGAAAAAATTCTGGAGTGGATGGTGGTGACGGCTGCACAATAATGTGAACGTACTTAATGCCACTGAACTATACACTTAAAAATGGTCACAATGGTGATTTCTCGTTATGTATATGTTATCACACATACACACACACACGAAGAATACTCTGCCCTCAGGGAGTTTACATTCCAATGGAGTTCCAGGAGAAACGAGGGAGGATGGGGGTAAGGTAATTTTCAAAGGGATAATAATCGAAATTTTCCAGAGATGAAAGGAAACTCAAGTATCCAGATTTAAAAGGGTACCCAGGGTTCTGAGCAAGATAAATAAAAGCAAATCAATACCTCAACACATAATTTCTGAAACCACATAACATGAAGGATAAAAGGAAAACCTTAAAACCTAAGTACCCATAAAGAATAAGTTAATTCACAGACTTCAGCATGAGAAAAGAACCAGAAACACAGACCTTTGTGCAGCCTCAACAGATAGGAGTAGATGACGGAGCCTCTCTAATGTGTTAAGGGAAAAAATAATTTCTCATCTAAATTATCACTGAACATGAGGCAAAATGTATTTTCAGACATGCAAAAACTAAGGGAGTTTAATATACATATCGCTTTCACAAATGAAATGCTAAAAGAGGTACTAGAGCAAGGATATAAACCCAGAAGGAGCACAGGGGAGAGCGGTAATTCTAAAACCATTTTTATATTTAAAAAGAACGCGAGGCCTCCTTTCTCACATTTACCTACGCTCCATGCAGAAACCCCAATTGAAATGACAGTAAGGAATTTCAAAGGAAGGGTAAACCCGCAAGGGCAAAGACAACAGAGGAATGAGTTAGAGACGCCAAACGCCAACAATGGGGAAGCTGACGGGGAAGAGTCGCTCGGCGAGAGGCACGCTGCTGCAGGAGTAAGGCCCGTGGCTCGGGGCTCCTCTTGCCCACGAAGCCTTTCTCTTTTAAAATGTCTAAAATGACAAAAGGTGGGGGCTCCTTGGTGGCGCAGGGGTTAAGAATCCACCTGCCAATGCAGGGAACACGGGTTCGAGCACTGGTCCAGGAAGATCCCACATGCCGCAGAGCAACTAAGTCCATGTGCCACAAATACTGAGCCTGCGCTCTAGAGCCCGTGTGCCGCAACTACTGAGCCCGCGTGCCACATCTACTGAAGCCCATGCGCCTAGAGCCCGTGCTCTGCAACAAGAGACGCCACCGCAATAAGAAGCCCGCGCACAGCAACAAAGAGTAGCCCCCCGCTTGACGCAACCAGAGAAAACCCGCACGCAGCAACAAAGACCCAACACAGCCAAAAATAAATAAATTTTTAAAAAAAGACCCAATGCAGCCAAAAAGAAATAAATAAATATTTTTTAAAAACTAAAGGTGGGGCTTCCCTGGTGGCGCAGAGGTTAAGAGCCCGCCTGCCAGTGCACGGGACGCAGATTTGAGCCCTGGTCCGGGGAGATCCCACATGCCACGGAGCAACTAAGCCTGTGCGCCACAACTACTGAGCCTGCGTTCTAGAGCCTGCGAGCCACAACTACGGAGCCCATGTGCCACAACTACTGAAGCCCATGCGCCTAGAGCCCGTGCTCCACAACAAGAGACGCCACCGCAATGAGAAGCCCGCACACAGCAACAAAGAGTAGCCCCCGCTCGCCACGACTAGAGAAAGCCTGTGTGCAGCAACAAAGACCCAAAGCAGCCAAAAATGAATACATTAATGAATTGATTTTTAAAAAATAAATAAATATAACAAAATGTAACATACAATCATTGTGCAAAGGAAAGAAAACACTGACACACTTAAAGTGAAAAATGAAAATGTGGAAGTTAAAACAGAAAGTAACAGCTCAGAGTTATCAGTGGTTTTCCAAGGGGAGCAGGAACAGGGTGGGGAGAGCCGAGCATCATCTTGCTGCTTCCTGTAATAAGCTTTAAGAACTATATAATTAATCCCTTACATTTCACAGGCCTCCTACAACATGAGCTGACACAGTAAGTGGCTGGGGGGGCTAGGCAGCCCCTGCAGGGCCACATGGAACAGAGGAGGGGTCTCCAACATAAAGGGAAAGGCACCACTCTCAAAAGAAGGGAAAGGTGACCTGAATGACAACACTCAACACTGAAAACTAGTCAAGGAGCACAGGCCCTGTCCCAACATTTGGAGACACAGCAGTAAACAAAGCGTGTACCTTATTCTTGTGGAGCTAATATTCCAGAGGGGAGAGACAGAGATTTTAAAATACAGATATAACATTAGGGAAAGAGGAAGGAGAAAGATGGGGTGGAGGATGGAAAAGTGGCAGGAAGAGTCACTGGAGCAACCCCCAAACTCCCTTCCCCGGGGCTCCGACCTCGGGCACACGAGGCCCCACTCTCTCGGCTGCTCAGAAATCCAGCTGCAGCCCGCTGAGTCCATTCTGCGAATCTGAGCAGAGGCATCAGGGAGAAGTCTCAATGCTGGACAGCAGGAAGGGCTTCAGGACGTCCCCCAGAGCCCAGCCAGGACAGGGACCAAGCTCCAGTCCTTCTTCTGGAGGCAGAAGAGAGACTTAGATGGAAAAGTCAAGTTTGCAAGTGTGGCTAAAACACACACACACATTTCCTAACATTCCCTTTGTTCCCAACATTTCACACTAATCTACCTGGAATAGATCTTGGTCCCACCTTCACTGAATGATGACAGGACCTCCAGTCTTACAGCAAAGAGCTCTCTGTAAAGAACAATGAGATCAGTACAGAGTCTGCTACAGAACAGGGGCTGAGGGCAGTGACGGCTCCATTACTCCGTAAGAACTCTCTACTGAGAAGCTTTATTTTATGGAATTTAGAATTGACTCACAGCAGAAGTCTTGCTTCTTCTGCAGAAATGCACCTATGACAGTAAAGACTTTATAACTGACCTATTCCTTGTTTTGTTTTGTTTTCACTGCAAAGAAGCTTGGAACCACAGACAAGCTCAGGGTCAGCCTTGGGCCCACCACCTGTGTGCCTCTCTCCCCGCGGCCCCAACCTTAACCTTATGACGATGCATGAGTTGCTATCTTCCCTGACTCCATGCCTGTCTGTTCCCTCTATCTTCTCAGTGTAATATGACAAATCTTTGGACCCCTTACACACTGCCAGGGGTATGGAAAGTGGTGCAACTGCAGCGGGAAACAATCGAGAAGTTCCTTAGCTGCCATGTGACCCAGCAATTCCACTCCTAGGATCTACCCAAGACAGAATTGAAAACATGTTCACACAAAAACTTGTACAAGAATTTTCACAGAATTATTCAAAAAACAACCCAATGTCCAACAACTGATAAACAGATAAAAGAAGAAGTGACCTGGACTTCCCTGATAGTCCAGTGGTTAGGACTCTGCACTTCTACTGCCAGGGGCCCAGGTTCAATCCCTGGTGGGGGAACTAAGATGCCACATGCCGCGTGGCAGGGAAAAAAAAGAAGTGTGATCTATCCATACAGTGGGATATTCAGTCATAAAAATGAATGAAGTAGGCTTCCCTGGTGGCACAGTGGTTAAGAATCTGCCTGCCAATGCAGGGGACACAAGTTTGAGCCCTGGTCCGGGAAGATCCCACATGCCTCGGAGCAACTAAGCCCATGCACCACAGCTACTGAGCCTGCGCTCTAGAGCCTGTGAGCCACAACTACTGAGCCTGCGTGCCTAGAGCCCGTGCTCCACAGCAAGAGAAGACACCGCAATGAGAAGCCCGCGCACCGCAACAAAGAGTAGCCCCCGCTCGCCACAACTAGAGAAAGCCCGTGCATAGCAACGAAGACCCAATGTAGCAAAAAATTAAAAATTTTTTTTAAATGAATGAAGTACGGAGACATGATACAACACAGATGAACCTTGAGAACACTGTGCTGAGAGAAAAAAGCCGGTCACAAAAGGCCACATACTACGTGATTCTATTCATATAAAATGTCTAGAATAGGCAAATCCGGAGACAAAGTAGAATGGTGGTTGCCAGGGGCTGGGGGACAAGGGGAAATGGGGAGTGACTGCCCAATAGGCACCAGGCTTCTCACTGAAATGACGAAAATATTCGGGAATTGGATAGTGGTGATGGTTGCATTAACCACCACTGAGAATGTACTACAAAACCAACGAATTATATACTTTAAAATAGTTTAATTGATGAATTTTAGGTTAATCTTATCTCAGTTTGTAACCTATCAAATCTTCTGTTGAATAGGAAAGGTATTAAACATATTAAGTTGTATCATTCACATGTCTGTAATGTATTTTCCTATTCTAATTCTAACACGTGCCTAATGCATAACGATAAGTCACTGCACATAGCAGGGGCATGTGCTGCACACACTGGGAACCCTAAGTCAAAAGAACTGGATCGATGTCCACATAACGCGCAGTCCCTGACCCACCCCACCCACGGCCTGGCAACCAGCCCCACCCCAGCAGGAGAAGAACCGGAGTGTAGTCTAAGGACAGGGCACACCGGACGGGGCGCTCAAGGCAGTGAACTACAAGACACAGCCAGCACGAGGACACTTGCCAAGATCTAGGGAAAACACCTGCTGATACTGACGGTGGGTTCTGACCAATTGGCCCTCAGTGAAGCCTCCACCCAGGACCTGCCGTCAGCTCCCAGACCTCCGTCTCAACAGTGGGCCTGCAGTCGAAGGCCATCAGACGTGTGAGGAAAACTTACCATGAGGATAAGAATTTAAAAGCAGGGACTTCCCTGGTGGTCTAGTGGTTAACAATCCACCTTCCAATGCAGGGGACGCGGGTTCGATCCCTGGTTGGGGAACTAAGATCCCACATGTCACAGGGCAACTAAGCCCGTGCACCACAACTACTGAGCCCACGTGCCGCAAGAAGAAGATCTCACATACCACAACTAAGACCCGACGCAGCAAAATAAATAAATATTAAAAAAAGAAAAAGATGTTGCAAGAAGAAAGGCAACTGGAAATTCTAAAAACTAAAAAAATAAAATAAAGATGGCCAAAAATTTATTGTAATTCCCCCACCAAGAGATAAAATCTATTTCTCCACATTCTTGATTCTGGCCTGGGCCTGTGACTGCTCCCACCAACTGAATATGGCAAAAGTGATGCCAGACCAGAGCCAGCCTCGCCTTTAAAAGGACTGGCAGGGCTTCCCTGGTGGCGCAGTGGTTGAGAGTCCGCCTGCCGATGCAAGGGACACAGGTTCGTGCCCCGGTCCGGGAGGATCCCACATGCCGCGGAGTGGCTGGGCCTGTGAGCCATGGCCACTGGGCCTGCGTGTCCGGAGCCTGTGCTCCGCAATGGGAGAGGCCACAGCAGTGAGAGGCCCGCGTACCGCAAAAAGAAAAAAAAAAAAAAAAGACTGGCAGACAGGGAGTTCCCTGATGGCCTAGTGGTTAGGATTCCAGGCTTTCACTGCCATGGCCCAGGTTCAATCCCTGGTCGGGGAGCTGAGATCCCACAAGCTGCATGGTACGGCCTAAAAGTAAAAAAATAAAAATAAAAAAATAAAAGGACTGGCAACTTCACTTCCTCCTTCAGGAACCAGCCACCATGCTATGAGGAGGCCCAAGCAGCCTCACGGGAGGCCTATGTTGGGGAGAATGGTGGACCGTGGCCAACAGCCAATTCCAACACACAGACACAGGAAACAAACTGACACCACAAGAGCAGACACAAGCTAACCCTGGCGTACAACGTCCAAACTGCAAAACTGTAAACAAATAAATGTTGTTGTGCTTTCAGCCACTAAGTTCTGGAATAGCTTATCAGGGAGGAATAGATAACCCAGACACCACAATATTGGGAAGAGCTGGGGAAGGGGAAGTGGGAGGCCAGCGGGAAAGAAAGCTAAATCCTTATCTCCTGTAGACAGAACTTAACACATGACATGTAAACCGCAAAGTTCTCAGCTCAGCAAAGTTAGGAAGTTTTTTTTTTTTTAAGTACAGATAGATACCACAAGAAACAGCTGGAAGAGCAGAGCAGTTGTCTCCTTGGAATAGTTACCTAGACTGTTACCGTTTGACATGACCCTCACAGAGGAAACTGTCTTTAGGGCACCTGGTTCCGTCTGATCAATGAAAAGGTAAACTGGAAATACACCTAAACATTTGGTTGGTAAGACTGTAGTTATTACAGATTTTCCATAAAATGTACTTTCTGATTATAAAATTAATAATAATTAAGCTTTCTATTTTTCCTTGATGATGTGTCAAGAAACTGCACATCCTTGAAAATAAGATTTCTATAAACTCTAGGCTGGAATTCACAACTCAGTTTCTACTACATCATTCCCGTGCTGGGAACTCACTAAGGGAGGAGAGAGGTGAGAAGGTGCCAGGATCTGGGCACCAGCTGAAGGACCAGCTCTGAGACCTCCAGCCAATAGCAGAGAACAAGAGAAGCAGTTGGTACAGACCCAGGGAAGCAGCAATGGCTTCTAGGAGACAAGCCCACAACGAGGGCACAGCCAAGAACAGGGGCCAGGCTCCACCCAAACACCCAGGGTGCTGTGCCCGGCCCCAAGGAGTTACCTTAGAGTCCTCGAGAGGCAGAGCTGTAAAGCCAGGGCAAGGTCCTATGGAAACACGTTTCATTCCTAGTGGGCCATCAAGACACAGATTTCCTCTATCTCAGAGGTCTACCAACCTACAAAAATGAACAGGGCCCCTCTCCAAAGGAAGCGGAGAGGGTAATTACCTATGATGTGCTCTGACCCTTTGCTGATATAACTGTTAATTCACAGAAATCCCTAAAGCAGCCAAGAGCATACTGGCATCTGAGAAATGCACACAAGCTTAGCCTCCACGTTGGACAAACAAGAACTACCAATATTTTTTTGAAGAAGTTATAAGAAGTTGAATTTTAAGAAATAAATACTTTTTTATATAGATTTCGGAACTCAACAAAAAAGAATCCAATAAGCTGTTAACGTGACGCTCAATCCCAACTCATCTTCCACAAATAAGGTACACAACTTCAGATGCAGGACAAAAGGGAGAAAACCCTGACATGCACCGTCCTCCATGCCTCCCCTGCAGCTCTCCTTCTGCGCGGTGCCGCTCCCCCAAAACAAGCCTTCCTTCCGCAGCTGAGGAAGAGGAAGCAGCCTGAAGCCCGCCAGCTCCTCCCCGTGCTCAGGCCAGCGCCCGCCTCCCCCCGCCCCAGAAAGAATCCAGCAGCTGAGAAGCCAGGGGCCTGGGGCAGGGCCCAGCCCGCGGGTCGCAAGGACAGACCACACACCCCTCCGCGTCACACGCAGGCCTGGAGTGGGCTGCCTGCTCCCCGACACGGCACAGGGGCGGCCGCGGCGCCGACACACAGGCCAGTCCAGGCGGTGGAGCGCGGGCAGGAGCCGCGCAGTCCTGGGGGCACCGCCAGGAGCAAGAGCTTCCACTCGAGTCGGGGCAGATGGGGGACAGCAAGACTGGGGGTCAGGAGAGCAGAAAGGGCACGATGACAAGTGGGGCGATCAACGTGAGAAACTGATATGTGAGTCAAGGACTCAATGAAAATTTTTTAAATTCCTCAATAGGCTTTTCCTTGCTCCCGAACCTTGAAACCCAAGTAAATGTAACGCTTACAAAAATACTGTCTAGACAGTGAGTGGCGCTTCTACCTGTCTGCTTTCGTCAGACAAAACTCAGGGCCGTCACCGACACCCTCCCTATGCCGTCCCTCCCCCCAGCCCACAGGCCTCAGCCCTTTTCCTGCAGAGCTCTTGCCCCAGCTGACCTGACGAGGCTGGCTCCTCCTGTCACAGCCAGAAGCCCGTTGCTGGCGGGCCACCTCCACCTTGCACCAGCACCACAGGCCCCGAGCCGGCTGACCAGCCAGCAGACCCGAGGCAGCAGCGCTCCACTCCGCGGGCATCGGAGGGCACCGGCCCCACCCCAGAGCTTAGGACTCAGTAGGTCTAGGGTGGGCCCCAATACGCGTGTCTAAGAAGTTCCCAGGTGACAGATGCTGTCAGTCTGGGGACCACTGAGAACCCCTGGACTAGGTTGCGGGGCCGCAACCTGGCTCAACCCAGAGGTTTCCCTCATGCTCATAGTGCGTATCATGCGCTTCCACAGTGAGAAGGAGAAAGGGACATCATGGAAGCACGCGACTCTCAGAGCGCCCAGTCAGAGATGACGCGTCCCTTTTCATTGTCCAAAGCAAATCACGTGGCCGCGCCAAATTTCAACGGGGCAGAGCTGATCAGTCCTACAAGGCACCCAAAGCAGGGACAGCTGGAAAGATTCTAACCCGAACACACAGTGAGCGCAGGCCGGTCTCCTGCACCCTCTTCCCTCTCCGGAATCCTCCCACCACCAACTTAGAGAGGACTCCAAGAAACGCACTTCCCAAAGCAAACAGATTCATGTCCGTCTCCCTCTCCCACACACACACACACACACACACACACACACACACACACACACACACACACACACACACACACACACACGCTTAAAACCCTCAAGGGCCTCACATTGCTCTCTGGATGAAAAGCCTTACTACAGCCTCAGAGAGCCTGCCCTGCCCCACCCCTGCAGCCTGGGTCTACACATAGCTCCCTCACCCTCAGCTCCAGCCTCGTCAGCCTTCTGTCCACTCCCGTCACAGGCTCTCTGCACTGCCTGCTCCCTCATCTAGAACAGCCACACCACCCTTACCAAGCCCACCCTCTACCAAGGCCTCTTCTGCTCTCTGCTCCAGCCTCAGTCCCGTGAGGAAGTCCTTCCTGACACCCAACCCACAGTTAGGCATAACCTCCTTATAGATGTACTAAATGTACCCAACCTCTCCTTCGTGACTTTTCCTCCTTCGTCAGGGAGAATTCTGAACACACATAAAGGTAGAGAGAACAAGCAGGGCCCATGGACCGCACCACCATCACCCCACACCAGCCCTGATCCAGCCACACCCTCACGGCTCCCTTTCCACAGAACTGTGAAGCCAATCGCATATGGTGTATCATTTCTTTGATAAATTCTGTATGCATGCCTACAAGGTACAAATTCTTTTCTTAAACAAAACCAAACCACTATGGCAGCTAAAAAAAAAAAAAAGAATTCCTTAATGACAAATTGAGTCAGTGTTCCAATTTCTAATTGTCCCAAATATCATAAACAGTGTTGAGTCACATCTCTAACTAACTGGCCCGTCCTGGATGCACATAAGCCCTCCGTAGTGCAATCAGCCTCTTGTCCACATCCCCCTTCTTTTTCCTCGTGGAAGAGACCTGGTCACTGGTCCTGCAGGTTCCCACGTTCTGAGTTCCGCCAGTGGCAATCCCACAGTGTAATGTGCTCCTTTCCCCACCCCCATATTCCCTATTAATTGCTTGTGGGAGGTAAAGGCCTGATCAGTTTCAGGTTCAGTTATTTAGCAAGACTATTTCACAGGTTTTTCTTTTTTTCTTTTTGTTATTTTTTAAAATAAATTTATTTATTTATTTATTTATGGCTGTGTTGGGTCTTCGCTGCTGCGCGCGGGCTTTTTCCACTTGCGGCGAGCAGGGCTAGTCTTCGTTGCGGTGCACAGGCTTCTCATTTTGGTGGAGCACGGGCTCTAGGTGTGCGGGCTTCAGCAGTTGTGGCTCGCGGGTTCTAGAGCACAGGCTCAGTACTTGTGGCGCACGGGCTTAGCTGCTCTGCAGCATGTGGGATCTTCCCGGACCAGGGATCGAACCCATGTCCCCTGTTACAGATTTTTCAAAGATGCAATCTTTTGTCCACCGTTTCTCCTGTTTCATCCCTCTCACAGGTCTGTCAAGTCCATGAGACCAAGGACATGGGTGTTTTGGCTCATCACTGGAACACAGCTAATTTCTTAATTCTCAGTGAATGAAGAAATGTCCCCAGAAGTACACTGCCATACTAACTAACAAAATACACTGGCCCACCCTCCTATTTATATAGAGACAGCACAGACAGTCTTATGTGCAACATGCTGCCATGACAGGGCCTGGTGCTCAGAGGAACAACCAACCTGGGAACAGAAAACCAAACACACCTAGTGCCATGGGCGCAGCGTCGGCAACACTAGAGGAAACAAATGAAGGTGGAGCTGTAAGAGCAGCTCAGCAAGGCCAACTGGGACGCCTTAGGAAGGAGCCACAGCAATGCAAGGACCGTGAGATGGAGCACAGCTCATCCCCGAGGGGCAGCAGCATGGCGATGAGATCTCAGAGCAGCTACAAGGGGCCAGGGAGCAAAGATGCTAGAAAACACAAAGGGGCCACACGCCACGCTCAAGACCTAAGGCTTCCTCTTCTGGGTGAACAGGAAGGCACAAGAGACACATTTTCAGCTGGTAGGTGACATCAGTTTCTTTTTGGAAGGAACCAAGGTAGATCAGAAACGAGGCCCACCTTCAGTTTCACTAGTTCACAGGGAGATAAAAATGGTGCCCTCTCCACCCAATCTTTCAAATTGTGAATATTAGGATCACCTGTGCCTCTTTTTAAATTTTATTTCATTTATTTATTTTTTGGAGGTGTTCGGTCTTCCTTGCTGCGCACGGGCTTCTCACTGTGGTGGCTTCTCCTGTTGCGGAGCACAGGCTCTAGGCGCATGGGCTTCAGTAGTTGTGGCACGTGGGCTCAGCAGTTGTGGCTCTTGAGCTCTAGAGCACAGGCTCAGTAGTTGTGGCGCACAGGCTTAGTTGCTCCTTGGCATGTGGGATCTTCCCGGACCAGGGCTCAAACCCATGTGTCCTGCATTGGCAGGAGGACTCCTAACCACTGCGCCACCAGGAAGTCCCCAACCCTCCCCTCTTATTCTGAGCCCCCATGCTGCACCCCAGCCCATCAATGCCACTACAGCCCTCTCTCCTGCATCTGTTCACTCTTCCTACCCCACCTCCTGTGCCTGGGTAAGGCCACCGTTCTCTAGCAGTGGTCTATGAGCCTCCTCTCTGACCTCTCTCACCTGCCCATGGCCCTCCACCTTGCCAACCTCACACTAGGGCAAGCACGCCTACGCCAATCCCCTTTATCCACACCACTTCTTATACGTGAGCCAGCACACAAGGGGCTGAGAGTCTGTTCATGCAAGCAGTCACTCAATGTCTGACAGTCATCAGGGTACTGTCCTAGGCACTGGAGGTATCACAGTAAGTAGAGCCAAAAAGAGAAAAATCTCCACCCTTATAGACATCTTGATGCAGTCAGGCAGGCAGACAAATAAGGAAAGCACCCAGAATGTCAGAGGATAAGAGTCATGGAAAAGAAGCTAAGCAGATGGGCAGAGCCAGACAGCAAGAGGGTGTCTGAAATCAGTGGTCAGGGACGGTGCCTGAGAAGGGGAGGTTTGAGCAAAGACCTAAAGGCAGGTAGAGAGGAAGCCAGGCAGGTGTCCAAGTAGAAGGAATAGCAGGTACAGCAGCATGGCTGCAGTACCTGAGGCAGGCCAGAGGCCAGAATGGCTGGAGCAGAGTGAGAATGCAGTGTGCAAAGGTGAGCGAAGCACAAAGTGTTCAAGACATACCTACAAGGGCTCCCAAGACTGGCAGGGAGTCTGGGGTCGTTTTCTAGGAGTGAGGTGCAAGCTGAGAGCTGAATGAGAAGGAATTAATACGAAAAGCCAGCTGTGCCCACACATGCACTGAAGTGTAAGTGTGTGTATGGGGGTCACAGGGGAGAGCAGGGGCAAAAACTGACCATGCCAAGGCCCAAGGAAAAAGCATGGCAGCAACAGATGGGCTGAAGAGGTCAGGTGAGATCAAAATAAGAAGTGCAGGGGACTTCCCTCGTGGTGCAGTGGTTAAGAATCCGCCTGCCAATGCAGGGGACACGGGTTCGATCCCACATGCTGCAGAGCAACTAAGCCCAGGCACCACAACTACTGAGCCTGTGCTCTAGAGCTCACGAGCCACAACTACTGAAGCCTGTGCACCCCAGAGCCTGTGCTCCACAACAAGAGAAGCCACCACAATGAGAAGCCCACGCACCGCAATGAAGAGCAGACCCCGCTCACTGCAACTAGAGAAAGCCCGCGCGCAACAACGAAGACCCAACACAGCCAAAAATAAAAAATATAATAAAATTAAAAAAAAAAAAACAATCTAAAAAAAAAAAAGAAGTACAGTGAGAGGCAGAAAACCCAGTGAGAGATTGGTCTTGAACCCCAAAGGGCACTGGAGCTCCTGGAGAAGGGGCCTCACATGATCACACGTGCGTTTTAGACAGACTAGGCAGGGTGTGGAGAGCTGAGCGAGGGTCGCACAACTGGAGTCAGAGACATGCTTTCTGATCTGTCCACCTATGTAACCAGCAGCACAGCCCAAGGGAAAAACTCACCAAGATGTGAAAACTGCTGACATAAACATACCCTTAACAGCATGACACACTTCATCCAGATCATCAATTCTTTCTATGACAAGCCAGTCAACTTAAAAATTGAGCTCCCAGGACTTCCCTGTGGTCCAGTGGTAAAGAATCCACCTTACAATGCAGGGATGTGGGTTCGATCCCTGGTCAGGGAACTAAGACCCCACATGCCGCAGGGCAACTGAGCCCGCGTGCCACAACTACTGAGCTCGCGCGCCTCAACTACAGAGCCCACGCACTCTGGAGCCCGCACGCCCTGGATCCTGCACACCAAAACTAGAGAAAAGAAAACCCGCGCACCACAACGAAAGATCCCGCATGCCTCAGCAAGGATCCCATGTGCCACAACTAAGACCTGAGGCAGCCAAAAATAAATAAAATAAATAAATAATAAATCTTAAAAAAAAATTGAGCTCCCAACTCCTCCAGTAAGATAAAACATTGTTTCTCTACACACCCACTAGGGAAGTCTCACTACTGGGGCTTTTGAGCTGCAGGCCAGCACTCAGCTCAACCACTACTTAGCAGTTTCCATCCTTGTATGTCTTGTTGAAACTATTAGGTATTACAGACATTAAGATGCTTTGAAAACTCATCTTTGGCCGTTTGTTTTCTGGAAGACAAACTCAAGAACAAAACTACTTCAAGACAGCCTGAATTTTTAAAGTAGCAAACCAAATCTCATCAAATCAGTTCCTTCAAAAGCTATACTGCAACCGACAGACAAATGCAAAATGCTGACAAGTCCCCGGGGTAACTAATTTAAGTCTTTTTCTCTCCAAAAGAAATACGTTTTATGTAAATAACAGTTCCTAAAAAATGAAATTAACAAATCACATAAAGGCGGTTTGTAAAGTATAAGCATAATCCTGGGAATTTCCATGTCACCTCTTGCTTTTGTGTACTTTATATTCTTTTTACTTTGCCCAGGGATACAGATAAGTACAGTAGAAACATCACTGCTTGATTCATCCTGGTGGTGGACACAGGTCTACTCTATTATTTGTTTGCAATATTTCATAGTTAATTTTGATTTAACATTTGAGTTACCTATGATGAGAAAAGGAAAAGAAACAGCCCTGCCTAGCAAACAGTGTCTTAGCTCCCCAATTAAAGTAGGGTGACCTTAGGCCAGCCCCTTACTTTCCATACTCAGCTTCTTCCAGAGGGTCCCTTTCTGCTCCAACATGACTTACAAAAAAGAGAGACAAACAGGCCACATGCTGGCATTAAAATGGGTTGTTTATCCCAAGTCATATGCCCATTTATTTATTCAGCATTCACTGAGTGCCTGCCATGAGAAGGCACCAGCAGAGGCCAGGCTGCCCAAGGCTATAAGAGTCCTACCTCAAGAGCTCTCCAACAGGAGAGAAAAGTCACATATGGCCACTGAAAGGCTGGGTCCTCTGTGCTCAAAAGGGAGGACAAGCAGTGGTCCACACCCAACAACAGTCCATGCAGAGGCCTGGGTCAGGACAGGGCACCACATATTTGGGGAACAAGGACACATTTAGTGCAGTCCAGCAGAGATAAGAGTGAAGCTCAGAAGACTAAGATGCTTATCCAAACCTGCATCATTCTATAGCCAAGCAGTCCAACCCAAAACAACACCAACCAACCAACCAAACACTGCACACTAGAATATGCATGGGAAAAGCCTTGTATCTTCAGCTCCCACTGATTGATTAAAGTGTTTCCTTAGAAAGGTTAGTTGTGTAGCTTAGAAAGGGCAGGGCAAAATAAATGTGGAACTTCAGCATCATCTTAGCACACCCATCTCAAATGTGTGTGCTCAGTGGCAATCCTATATCTCATATAGCACACATTTTATTAGTGTTTTCTATCCTCTCACCAGCACTTCTTAGTAAGTATAACTCCACCTATTTTTACATGTTTTACACTAAAGCATCAAACCGTAAAAAAGTAACTAATTAGCTTCCATTCTGCCATATGAGTAAACCTTTTAAAACTGTACTACTTGTAGGAGGAGAAGTCATCCGAATAAATGGAAGGCTTGGCCCACTCTTCCATAACTAGGCCACAGGGTCTCTAATTCCTAACTTCTCACAATTCTGACTTATTCTCCCCATCTGATTCCTCACATTTGAGCAGGTACTATTTTAACGGCCCTGTGTAAATCGGCTGAATAAAAACCATAAGCCTAGTAGCCACACGTGGTAGCCTGTTTACCTTACTGTTTTGTTCTGTGTCTCCACAAATTTCAAATTATGGTAGTTTAGACGTTACATATGAATATATCATAAAAGTGCACACAGAATAATAAACTGCCCATCACTTTTTATTTTTTATTTATTTACTTTTTTGGACATGCCACACTGCGTGCAGGATCTTAGTTCCCCGACCAGGGATTGAACCCGTGCCCCCTGAACTGGAAGCACAGAGTCTTAACCACTAGACCGCCAGGGAAGTCCCATGCCCATCATTTTTTGAAACTCAGAAAGTTATTTTTCTAATACTCTTAAATTGGAATGTTTACCACTGGAATCCCAGGCCAGCCTGATCTGTAGTAATGCCGTCAGGAGGGGAGGATTTTTGTACTACATGGATCACAGTTCTTCACAAAAGCTTACGCAAACTCACAACCCTGCAGAAAGTCCTCACTTTACCAACCACTGGCCCAAAATTGAAGGCTGCTGGGCGTCTGAGAAAATGGAAGAAAAGGAAAGGAAATGACTCAAAGTAATCGTGCTTAAGGCATGAGTCCTCTTCACTTCCAGTCGGCAGTTTAGATTTGAACTACGGTCGGTGGTGAGGTACAGGAGCACACCAACCACGCCAGGAAAGGGCTGTGCTCCCAGGACTTGTTTCCCTCGTGGTGCTGATTAGAGCTGTGCTTCTTTAATGGTGCTCTCGTCACATTTAAATATGTAACGAGGATATTTAAAACAACTGGGAAAATAAAAGAGTTAAATTCCCAGCTTCATACATGAGATGGCTCCTAACTTATTTTCCATCTTAATAATCTCATTTTAAAATACATAAAGTAAGAGTCGGTATAATCGACGCGTGGTAGCAACGTGAGGTTTTTAAGTTGTTTAGTGATTAGGGAACACACATCTTGGCGTTTAAGTCATTTAAAAGTCAAGGCCTTGAAAGTCTGAGCGCGGGCTGTCAGTCCTGAAGAACTTCCCTAACCTCGCTCTGAAGTCACCCTAACCGAATGGGTCCCCTGTTCTGCTACACGCGCACACGCGCACACACCCCGGAGCCCTAATTACCTGCCTAAGAATGATTAACGTCCCAGTGAGACCAAGTTTCCCCCCGCATGTCAAACCTGTGACCACTCACGTCCCGGCATCGGCGAGAGGGAGAAAAAACTAAGGCTGCACCGGGTCCTGCGCCTTCTGCCCAGAGTCGAGAGCAGCAGCATCGCTTAAACGCCGAGATTTTAAACCGCCCTTCTGGCGAGTGGGGCAGAGTCGGCCGTGCGGCCGGGCCGCTCCGCTGCGCGGCCGGGGCCTCGGGGCCGCCGTCTGGCCAAGCGCGGGGGCCGAGGGCCGGCAGCCCCGGGCGGGGTCCCCGCGCCTCCACCTGCCAAGGCCCGGGGCTCCGGGCGCCCGCGCTGACCAACGGCCGGCGTCCGAGTGTCACCCGGACCCTCCGCAGACAAAAAGCGCCTCCCCGGCCCCGGCCGCCCCTCCCACCGCCGCCCGGCCCCGGCCCCGGCCAGCGCCTCACAAAGGCCGGCCCGGCCCGCTGGGCGCCGCAGCGAACAAAGGCCGCCGGCCCGCGGGCCGGCACAGGTGCAGCCGCCGGCCGCCGGGCCCAACATGGCCGCGCCCGCCCGCCCGCCCGCCCGGCCCCGTTAGCCCGCCCGCCCGCCCGGCCCCTCAGCCCCTCAGCCCTCCGCCCCTCAGGCCCGCGGCGGTTGGGCCGGCGGCGCCAGTGACCTGTTGTGCGGCGCATCCTCCGGCGGCGGCGGCTCTCCGGTGCGGCGGCTCCGGCGGCGGCGGCCGGGGAGGGGGCCGGGGCCGGGGCCGCGGGGGAGGGAGGGAGGGAGGGCCGAGGGAGGGGAGGGGGCGGCGGCGGCGGCGGCGGCGGCGGCGGCGGCGGCGGCGGGCGCAGCGCGGCCAGGCCGAGGCTCTCCGCGCGCGGCGCCGACCCCGCCCCCGCGCCTCCCGCCCGCCGCCGCCGCCGCCGGGCCGCCGCCGCCTCGCAGAAGCCGCGGGAAAGTGCGCGCCGCTGATTGGCTGCCGCGCTCGCGGGGCTGCGGCCGGGCTTTTCAAATCCGCGCGGGGCGGGGCGGGGCGGTGGTGGTGGGTCTGTGGCGCGGGCGTGGGCCGGAGGCTGGGAGTCGGGGGCGCAGGCCGGGGCCGGTGATCGAGGGCACGGGCCGGGGCCGGGGACGCGGGACCCCGCAAGCCGCCTCAGACCGGCGCCGGGCGCGCGCCCTGCTCCCGCTACTCGGCCGGGCGCGCGCCAGGCGGCGGCACAACCGAAAGCCCGGAGCCTGGAGCCAGAGTCCGGAGCGCGCGCGCGTGGTGACGTCACGGCCGCGCGCCCAATCGCCGCCGGCGAGGCCGCCCCGCGCGATCGCGGCCCCAGCCCGGGCCGCGCGGCCCTGGAGCTGGGAAGTGGGAGGCGGCTCCCTGCCGGCCGCCCCGCGGGCCCTGCGCCCGTAGCACCACGAGCAGGGTCAGCCCGCGCTGGCCGCAGGGCCCTCACCCAAGTGGTCACCCACGCCCCTGCCTCGGGGCGGAGAGAAGGCTCCCGGGTCAGGAGGCGCTCTGCGCGGGGCCTGGTCGAGCAGCTGGGATCCGGGAAGGCGGAGGTCAGGTTGAACTGGCCCTGCAGGCGAGGCCCAGCTGGAGCTCGCAGGGGAGCACTGTGGAGGGAGCTCCAGGGACTGCCGAGCAGGGTGCAGAGGTCCCCGCCGTGTCTGTGCTCCTGGAACGCACATTACAAACTTGGCATAGATGGTCACAAACAACGACAGGGAGCGGGGATTGCAGGCCGGAGAGAGACTGGCCGGGGCGGTGCGGGCAGAGGGGGTGGCGTCTTCTGCAGAATATCTGCAGGGCGAGGATTCAGCCGTTCCCCTCACCTCCCAGGCTCTGGTTTGGCCTGGATCTGGGAGCAGTGGGGTAACCGTGGACAGAGGCAGGACTCCCAGGCCCTGAAACTGCTGGGGCTTGTGCCATTCTAGTGAGGCTGGGGTGGGGAAGAGGGACAGGGCAGGCCCAAGAGTGCCAGCAGCTGCAAGCTTCAGCTGCTTCCCACCAGAGCAGGGGGTGGCCTAGCGGACGCTAGAGCCAGGGGGAGACCCTCCCCCGTGTCCAGCTGAATGGGATTACAGAATTTTTCACCCTTCCATCCAAGAGCTATATGGTGAGGTCCTACTGTGTGCTGCACCCTTGCAGCATTCTGGGGAGCCTGAGCAACCAGAAGAGACGCCCTTCCCCCATCGTTCACTGCCAGGACTCACCTCTGGCCACCAGGAGCCCCTGGAAGGTGTCTAGCTGGGTGCTGGCCCATTCACATTTGCATTTTGCCATATCTCTTGGCTGTGGGGAGGAGAACAGGTGCCCTCTCTGGGCCCGGGATCCCTCTGGGGCACAAGCCTGAAAACTGTCTACCTCCCCAGTACCTTTAAATCCCTGCAGTGCAAGACAAATACCACCATATCTCATTTGATTTCACAGATTTGGAATTAGGGCTCCTCTTCAAAACCAAAAAAATCTGCATTTAGAATAGTGCAATCAACATGTAAATTTATTCAAAACGTGAAAGTGTGTGTTTGGATTTTCTTGAAGAAAGTTATTTGGAGCAGGCTGATCTTTTCCCGCCTAGGGCAGGCCTCCCTGGGCCCAGCCCTGCTGTCTTGTTGGGTCCTAAGCCCTTTTCATCGAGTCGGCCAGCTGGGCAGCCCCAGTCCCGCACACACTGCGGGCCCCTCCCGTGGAGAGTGGATTTCCGATGATTGGGTCTCCCTCAGTGCATAGGAAAAAGAGGCCCTCACAGGACTGAAGGAGGCCCTGGGCATGTAGATTCCTGGGTGATGAGGAATGTAGATTCCTCATCTGCACGTTTGCGCCCCTTGCAGGTTGGGGAGGGCCATGGGAGTGGAAGCCCCAAGTTCGGTGGGCCCAGAGGGCTGCGGGGCACTCAAAGACATCAGCAGCTGGGGCTGAACCTTGTTTCCGTCTCTTTGAGGCTCTTATCACTTCTCTAAATGAAACTCTGCACTCAGAGAGGAGAGACTGCAGAAGACCAAGGGACTGGGAGTCTACTCCCGGTATAAAGTAGCGAGCACAGAGGAAAGGCGTTTCAGGGGGCAAGGGCAGTCTGCTGGGGTTCAGCTGCCCTCCATCGCAGCTCCCCCCTGCTGCCCCCCACCCAGCCTCTCAGGCCAAGGCTGGACTGGGCAAGGCATTTAGGACCAGGGTATCCCAGGCCTTCCTGCTAGCTCAAGGACCAGCCCGGCAGCCGCAGATCAAGGGGTCAAGCGGAGCTGGGAGTCCCCTGTCCAAAAGGTCTGTAGCCATGCCACCTCTGGCTGCCTGCCGTCTGTTACCATCCACGGGGCATACGGCTCTAGAAGGCACGGCCCACTCCATGATCTCTGTGTGGCCCAGGCTGGAGCCCACTCTGCCGCCCTGCTCCCCATCGACACAGGTCCTGCAGCTCCTGGCCCAGACCTCCCTGTAAGAGCTGCTGCCAAGGCAAAACCCAGGCCCCTTAGCCAAAGGAGCCCCCGAGCTCCGGCTTGGCCTCCGCATCCCCCACCAGGGCTGGGGTCCCCCAGGGGCCAGGCTCATCGCTGTTTCCATGGGAATGTATGCACTCTGACCCCAGCCTTTCTCCATCCCTGGCCAAATAAAGAGGGCTTCCAAGTGGAAACCAGCAGTCTCAAGCTGCCCCTCCTCCCGTGCCCCAGGTGGCCCCTCTCTCCAAGGGGGGGGGAGGAGAGAGGCTTCCTTCTCAGCCCAGCACAGGCCCAGAGCCAGGCCTAGCAGTGGCAAGGGCCTCCCACCCCCAGACCTTCTCGGCAGCCCCTTCCAAGCCCAGACCGCTCTGTTCCCCAGGCTGGAAACTTGCCTTTCTAAAGGCCCGGCATTGCCTCAGCTCCTGCCCAGCCCAAGGACCACTGCAGTTCACCGGGCCAGCCCACAGGAGCCAGCAGGCTGTAAGGCCCCTTGGGTCACATGGGCCGACCCTCCCCTGTGCAGGGCTCCCTGTCGGGCTGGGAGATAGACCAGGAGACTGAAGCCCTGCTGAGAAGCCCCCCATCTAAGTCCCGGCTGGGAGGCCTGAGCAGTAGGCCTCCCCGCCTTCTCTGCCCACCCCTCTCTCCATCTGCCTTGGGGCTGACCTACAGGAGCCCCTGAGAGGCCTGAGGTGTCTGTCATCAGTCTCGGTGGTCACCTGCAGGAACAAACCACAGCCCAGGACCATGGTCGGGTCCTGAGGGCAACCTCAGGACCATCTTCCCTACCTCCCCCACCCCCACCAAAGGCTGCTTCCTGGAGATTGCACCCAAGCCAGCCTAGGGCTCACCCCTCCTCAGGATTCGACTTCCTAAACCCTCCTCTAAGCCAGCCTCTCCTCCCCTGTCACTCTGCCCGCCGGCCCCCCTCCCGCCCCCGACCAGGGCCTTAGTTCAGCTTCTTACTTGGAAATAAGGGGCAGTTTTCGGGGGCTTCCCTGGTGGCGCAGTGGTTGAGAATCCGCCTGCCAACACAGGGGACTGTGGGTTCGAGCCCTGGTCCAGGAAGATCCCACATGCCGCAGAGCAACTAATCCCGTGCGCCACAACTACCGAGCCTGCGCTCTAGAGCCCATGTGCCGCAACTACTGAGCCCACGTGCCACAACTACTGGAGCCCGTGCTCCGCAACAAGGGAAGCCACCACAATGGGAAGCCCGCGCACCACAACAAAGAGTAGCCCCTGCTCGTCACGACTAGAGAAAGCCCGCATGCAGCAACGAAGACCCAATGCAGCCAACAATAAATAAATAAATAAATTTTTTTTAAAAAAAGAGGCAGTTTTCGACTCACTGATTCCCCACCTGCTTTCTCCCCCTTTAGTTCATTCTCCGCACCCAGCCAGGGGAATTTTTCTAAACCACAAAATTGGCCATGTCACCCACCTGCTTAAAATTCTGCTATGGCTGCCCAGTGCCCCTCACACCAATCCCACTCCTCAGTGAGACTTGCATCCCACTTTCAGGAATGCGGAGGCCATCCAGTTCTGCCTCTCCAGCCCAGCCCTCTCCCCAGAGCTCCTGGCCAATAAAGTTGACTCCTCACTGGATGTGTCCCCTTGGACAGCCACATGGACCCACCCCTGGACAGTTACCAAATTGAACTTCTCCCCTTCTCATCCCCATGCCAGGTCTTAGCGGGGATATTACTTGTTCCAGAAGCCTTCCCTGATCCCCCCTTAGGCTGGCTGAGTCCCCTGGGGGTACACACAGCCCATGCTCATCTCCAGGTGCCAGGGCTGCCTGGGATGGACTGCCTGGCCTCCGGTCCTGGTTCCCCCTGTGCTGGTACCTGAGGACTGCTGGTAAAGTACCACAGAACAACACAAAGTTGTTCTCTCACAGTTCTGGACGCCAGAAACCTGAAACCAAGGTGAATGCACAGTCACGCTCCCTCCAGAGGCTCTCTGGAAGAATCCCTCCTTGCCTGTCCCTAGCTGCTGGTGACGCCTCAGTCCTTGGTGTTCTTTGGTTTGAGTCAGAATCACTCCACTCCCAGGATCTGTCTTTACAGAGCCTTCTCCCTGTGTCCACTGGTCTCTGTTTTCTCTTCTTGTAAGGTCACCAGTGACTGGATTAGGGCCCACCTGATGACCCCGTCTAAACTTGATGACATCTGCAAAGACCCTATTTCCAAATAAGGTCACATTCACAGGGCGGAAGTTTATGAACACACCTTTTGGGAGGACACAGTTCAACCCACAGCCCTTCTCTTCCTAGTTGCACGACCTTGGGCAGGTTGTAAGGCCTGTGTGTGTGTGTGTGAAATGGTGACACTACTAGGACAGTGTCCCCTTTGGGAGAGGCTGCTAGGCAGGAACGGCTGCGCCGGGTTAGAGCCCGCCTCCCCGGAGGGCGCGAGCTCGCACCTGCCAGGCTGCCCTCCTCCGGAACCCGCAGGGTGGGGACAGTGGGAACTGGGCGCGGCAGCGCCTGGGGCTCCAGGGTTAGGGACCTGCGGGCCGGCGGGCCGGCTGCAGGGCTCCTTCCGCGCTGGCCCCGCCCCCCGAAGTCCCGCCCCCGCATTGGCCAAGCGCCGCGAAGCCACGCCCGCCGCCCCCGACCGCACTCTCCCCGGCGGCCAGCCGGGCTGCTCGGTTTTTGCAGTTCCGGGTCTCTCGGAGAGAAGGATAGGACACCCGAGAACGGAGAGCGATGGTGAGAAGACGGGTGACCTCTACCTTGCCCAACACCCCGCCTGCGGCCCCTGCACCCCGATTCTCCACGGGACTGCCCAGATCCAGGACCAGCCAGGGCAGGGCCCTCCTCCAGCGCTCACCACTCGCTCAGGCTTTGGCTAAAGAAACATTGTTTGGTGCTAAAGCAGCACTTCTTTTTCTAATTGTGAAAATTGCATGAAATTAAAACCCAGAACAGCAGAAAGGAGAAAATAAAAGTTCTTCCTAAGTCCTGGGCCTGCAGCGAGAGATATAAGCGCTGGTAACAGCTTGCGGAGCGCTTTGGACCGCTTCTGTTCTGGACAGATGAGGGGCTTCACCAGCCTGAGTTGGGGACTGACCAGGAACAGCAGGAATGGCCACTAGGAGCCACTCGCCTTCCCCTGCCGCCCAGCCAGACAGGTCCTTTTTATTTATTTTACTGGAACAATTTTACATTTACAGAAAAGAGGCAGATATAGTATAGAGTCCCCCCCGCCAACTAGGTGCTTCCCCTAGTGTCAACACCTTACATTTCCACAGCTTTGTCAAAACTAAGACACCAAAATTGGTCATTACCGTTAACTAAATCCCAGACTTGAGTCAGAGCTCACCAGTTTTCCCACAAATGTAGAAGACTCTGTTAAAAAGCAAATCTGATTGAGACTTCTGCTGTGGGCTATAACAGAAGCTGGGATCTGACTGCACCTCCCACTGTAAACAACCATAACGTGGACAAAAGAGATGAGGCAACCGTTTTCAGGTGGTGGGGGAAGGGAAGGGCAGGACTGCGCTCCCCAGGGAAGAGAACTTTGTGAGGCACGCCTTGACCGCCCCCTGCCCGCCCACCCAGCTCTCTACCCCTCCTGGCACAGAGGGACAGAGTCCAAGTGGGGCAGCCTGTACCACTGAGCCGAGGGCCAGTGACGCGGCTGGAATCTGTGGGGAGGACACTGGAGGAGAGGCCACTGTGTAGAGGGGAGTCTAAGATGTTCCACTGCCCTTGGCTGGGGTGAGAACCCCAGACGGACCAGAAAACGACTGCTGTGGGAGCTCTGGCCTGGCCCGAGTGGGGGCCTCATCAAGCCCTGTGTACGTCCCTGGCTGAGCCGCTGAGACACCAGGATCCATGCCCTGGGAACTGGGGTTGCACCCTGGAGCAAGACATCCTCCAGTCTCACCCTGCCTCACTACCTACTGCTGCATATAACATGACCCCAAAACCCAGTGGTTCAAAACACCAGTGAACACCGATTATCGGATGCAATTGCTTTGTCAGGAATTTGGGGGTGGGGGAGCTGGAAGGTTCTGGCTCAAGGCTCAAGGTCTCCCATGAGGTTGCAGACAAGATGTCACCCAGGGCTTCCATCATCTAAAGGCTTGACTAGGGGGACTTCCCTGGCAGTCCAGTGGTTAGGAGTCCACGCTTCCACTGCAGGGGCCATGGGTTCGATCCCTGGTTGGGGAACTAGGATCCCGCATGCCACGTGGTGAGGCCAAAAATTTTTTTTTAATAAAAAATAAATAAAGGTTTCACTGGGGCTGTGGATGGGCTGCTGAGATGCTTTACTCAGGTGGTGCTGGTCATTGGCAGGAGGCCTCAGTCCTTCCCCACTTGGGCTGCTCCGGGGACTGCTCGAGTGTCCTCCTAACATGGGGGCTGGCCTCCCCCAGAGCAGGAATCCAGAGGGGCGGAAGGCAGAAGCTTCCGTCTCTGGTGGTCTGGCCTCTTGGAAAGCACATGTTTTCATTTTCAGAGGAAGATAACAGTCTAGAGACTGTAACATATCATCCACAACAACCAAAATACAATAAAAAGTCTCTAGGCAAAGAAAAGAGAGAATGTGGCCAAAATCAAGGGGAAGAGCGGTCAATAGAAACCACCCCTGAGCCCAGTGTTATTAGATTTGACAGATGGAGACTTCAAAGTCATTGTTTTGAGATATTCAATAATTCAAAGAAAATTAGTGAGTGAGTGAAAAGGAATCTATCTCAATAGAAAAAATGGAAGCTGTTAAAAAAAAGCAAATGAAAGTTCTGGAAATGAAAAGTACGTAACTAAAATGACAAAATCACTGAATGGGCTTGACAGACGATTGAAGGTGACAGAAGAAAGAGTCAGTGAATTTAAACACACACCAATAGGACTTCCCTGGTGGCGTAGGGGTTAAGAATCCACCTGCCAAAGGCAGGGAACACGGCTTCGAGCCCTGGTCCAGGAAGATTCCACATGCCGCGGAGCAACTAAGCACGTGCGCTACAACTACTGAGCCTGCGCTCTAGAGCTCGTGAGCCACAACTACTGAGCCCATGTGCCGCGACTACTGAAGCCCGCGTGCCTAGAGCCTGTGCTCTGCAACGAGGAGCCACCGCAATGAGAAGCCTGCGCACCGCAACGAAGCGTAGCCCCCGCTCGCCGCAACTAGAGAAAAGCCTGCGTGCAGCAACGAAGACCCAACACAGCCAAAAATAAGTAAGTGAATAAATAAATTTTTTAAAAAAGACAGACCAATAGTAATTATCCAATCTTTTTTTGGCACGTGGCACGTGGGCTTCAGTAGTCGTGGTACACTGGCTCAGTAGTTGTGGTGCACGGGCTTAGTTGCTCCGCGGCATGTGGGATCTTCCCAGACCAGGGCTCGAACCCGTGTCCCCTGCATTGGCAGGCGGATCTTAACCACTGTGCCACCAGGGGAGTCCCAGTAATTATCCAATCTGAAGAAGAAATTATCCGATCAGAGAGGCAAACGTTGAAGAAAATAAACAGTCTCAGGCACTTGGCAAACAATATTAAAGGGTTTAACATATGTGTGTTGGAATCTGAGAAGGAGAAAAAGGTAGAAATGGGACAGAAAAAAAATATTTGCCAAAATGATGGCCAAAGGTTTTCCAGAGTTGACAAAAACATTGACTTACACATCCAAGAAGCTCAGTGAGCCCCAAGCAGGATTCAGCCTGTTGGGATGCAAACCACACGTAAGCATTTCATAGTCAAACCAGAGGGACAGGCAGGAAGAAAAGAGACAGTGGACTTAAACAATAGCAATCAATCCAAATATCACTCTTCTGCCCACTTATCCAAAAAGAAAAGAGCCGTGTGAATACACTGACTTGTCTGGGTCTCATGCAGGGGCCTCCTTAGCTTCCGGGTGGCTGTGCCTCTGATGGGGACCCACCATGAGCAGCGTAGTGGTACAGGGAACAGCTGACCAATGAAAGAAGGACAGCTTTCACTCAGGCCCGTGGCACCTACAGGATGGGCAAGTGTCACGGTCTTCGTACTGCCAGGAAGCCCCACAGCCACCGACAAGACCAGAAGTGGCATGATAAACAGTACAAAAAAGCCCATTTGGGCACAGCCCTGAAGGCCAATCCTTTTGGAGGTGATTCTCATGCCAAGGGAATTGTGCTTGAAAAAGTAGGGGTTGAAGCCAAACAGCCGAATTCTGCCATCAGGAAGTGTGTCAGGGTTCAGCTAATCAAGAATGGCAAAAAAACACAACAGCCTTTGTACCCAATGATGGTTGTTTGAATTTTATTGAGGAAAATGATGAAGTTCTGGTTGCTGGATTTGGTCGCAAAGGTCATGCTGTTGGTGACATTCCTGGAGTCCGTCCACTTTCAAGGTTGTCAGAGTAGCCAATGTCTCTCTTTTGGCCTTATACAAAGGCAAGAAGGAAAGACCAAGATCATAAGTTTTGATGATGAAAGCAGGATAGTAATAAATTTCCGTATGCCAAAAAAAGAAGATGGAGAAGGACAGACAGAACTTGGGTACGTGACAGAGGGCCACGGCCGATTGGGGGAAAGGAGAGACCGTTCAGTAAGGAGGCCTGGGAAAATGCCGCATTATCTGTAGGGTAAGAAAAACGAAGTTTGGCTTGTACCTCACACTACATGCAAAATTTCCTGGAAACTCTTGATGGGTCAAGGTATTAAATAGTAAAAGAAAATCTTTAAATCTTTTGGTAGGAGATATAAGTGAATACCCTTCTGACCTTAGGTCAGGGAAGATTTTGCTAAAAGGACAGGGGAAAAATCTGATTTTAAAAAAAAAGGGGCTTCCCTGGTAGTGCAGTGGTTGAGAGTCCGCCTGCCGATGCAGGGGAAACAGGTTTGTGCCCCAGTCCGGGAAGATCCCACATGCCGCGGAGCGGCTGGGCCCGTGAGCCATGGCTGCTGGGCCTGCGCGTCCGGAGCCTGTGCTCCGCAGCGGGAGAGGCCACAACAGTGAGAGGCCTGCGTACCGCAAAAAAAAAAAAAAAAAAGTCACAGAATAGAGTCCCATGCACACGTGGCCACCTGATTTATAACAAAAGTGAGAGTGTAATTCAGTGGGACAGATTAGTTATTTGCTTCTGTAACAAATTCCTGTAAACTTAGTGGCTTAAAACCACCCAAATTTATCATCATAAAGTTCTGTAGGTCAGAAATCTGCTAAAATCAAGGTGTCATCAGGGCTGCATTCCTGTCTGGAGGGTCTAGGAGAGAATTCATTTCCTTGCGTTCTGCAGCTTCTAGAGGCTGCTTGCGTTCCTTGGCTCAAGGCCCCTTCTCCATCTCCAAAGCTGGCAATGGCTGCTTGAGTCCCCTAATACCGTGTCACTCTGATCTCCTCCTTGTGGTCAGACCTCCCTCCGCCCCTCACTTCTTCCTCCCTCTTCCCTTCCTAAGGACGTTCATGGTTACATTGGGCCCAGCGGGATAAACCAGAGCAAACTGCATCTGAAGATGCTTCATATAATCCCTTTTTCTGCGAAATCCCTTTTTCTGTGTAAAGCTGCAGAATCACAAATTCCAGAATTAGGATGGAATGTGAACATCTCTGAGGACCATTATTCTGCCTACAGAAGGGGAAGGAAGATGGTCTTTTCAATAAACGGTGCTGCATCCGTTCTGTAACCACAGGGGAAAAATAATCCTTGATCCCTGCCTCACAACACACAAAACAAACACCATTCCAAATTATCATAAGCCTAAATGTGAAAGAGAGAACAATTAAGTTTCTAGAATAAAACATGAAAATATCTTCAGGACCTTGGGGTAACAAAGACTTCTTCAATCACAAAAAGCATTCACCATATAATAAATAAATAAATAAATAAATGAACCCCCAAACCAAAAATCTAAAAGCATTCACCAAAAAAGATATTAAAGCATTAAAATCAAGAGCTTCTCTTCATCAAAAGACACCATTAGGAATTTAAAAGGTAATCCTGAATGGGAGAAAACGCTTGAAATGCATATAATCTAAGGGTATACAAAGAACTCTTAGAAATCAAAAAGAAAAATGCAGATGACCCAATGGAGAAAGGGATAAGAAACTAGCCTTACACAGGCGCTCCAGGAAAGAGGAGGTCCAGATGTTCAAGTGCCTCCAAATTCTTAGTCATGAAAGGAATGCAAAACGAAGCCACCCTAGGCCCCCACCTTCGGGAGTGATTACCATCACAGTAACCACAGCACCAGGGTCTGCGGGGATGCGGGCGGAGCGCTGCTTCCGCTCTGCTGGTGGCCGGGTAAGCTGGGAGCAACACCCTGGAAACCACCTGTCAGTACTTACTAACGTTGAACTTCAGCACACCCTCTGACCCGCAGTTCTACTATCAAAGGCGTACGTGTGTGCAGCAAAGCCACGTGTGAGAATATTAATGGCAACGTTAGTCAGAAGGGCCAAAAATGGAGGGTCCATCAACCACAGCATTGATAAACTGTGGTATAGTCATACAATGGGACATTGCATAGCAATGACGAACAGCAAACTTATGTTACCCACAGCGCTGAAGAATTTCATAGACATAATGCTAAGTGAAAGCAGCCAGATTAAAAGAAAAGTACACACTATTTGATTCCATTTATATAGAGTGAAAGAACAGGCAGAAGTGATTTTTGAGGTGGAAGTCATAGTAGAGTTTATCTCTGAGAAGGGGGGACGTCGGGGGCGGGTATGGGGAGGCTGCTAGAGGGCTGGCAGCCTTCTGCTCTGACTGGAGTGAGGGCGGCGTGGGTGTGTGTACAGTGGAAAAACGCTTCAGACTGTACACCTGGGACATGGCCACTTCACTACACACACGTTGAAGTAACATTAATTTTAATATTAAAACTTTTAATTTTAAAGGTTTGCAAAAAGATTTTTCAGTAAACCCAGGGTTCCGCTATGAAGAGGCAAGGATAGGGGGGGTGTCGCTGCGAGGAACCAGTAGGCGCAACCTTGGTCCATGGACCCCATCCTTGGGTTCTCGACTCAAATGCATGTCCCTCCCATATCCAGCCCACAGCCACCATCTCGCTTGATCAGGGCGCTCCGTACACCAACGTGGCTGAGGCTGCTGGGGGAAGGCACCTGGCCCCTCTCCTCAAGGACCTTGCCCTCCAGCCTCACCTCAGCCTCTTCTGGGCTCACACCCTACCCCTCGCCTCAGCCCACAGGTTCAAGCCACGCCCACCACCCCTGTTGTGAGCATCCCTCTCGGGCCAGCTCACTTGCTCTGGTACCCCACTCCAAACTCCCTTCAGGCCCAGCAGAACCCCACAGGCCGATAACCCTGCCACCTGCCACTGTCCCAAGCCGCCTCCACCTTCTCCCCCTTCCCCTCCTCCCCAGTCTGAGCTTCCTGATCGAGCCTTATATGAGCCACCCTATTGCACACACACCTTGACCCCACTGTCCCTTTCTTCCTTCATCACACCTCTGGGCCAAACCCCAACATGGTCCAATCCAGCTCTGCTTGCCCTGCACCAAGGCGTGGCTGGAGCGCAGCACACAGCTCTGCCCAGGCCTCCTCTGGCACCCTGACCCCTAACCCGATTCCCTAAGCTGATCTATAATCTGACCCCCCTAATCGGGTCCCTAATTTCATCCCTAACCTTATGTGATCTCTAACCTGACTCCTTAACCTGATTCTCTAACCTCCCTAACTGGGGCATTTGTGTTGCCTGGACATCCCACCGTGTTTCTCTCGACTCTGTCACTTGTGTAAATTCAGAGCGACAAGAGAAGTTTATGTACAGTATGTGGGGAGCACAGAGAAGAGGAAAAGAGAGCCGCCCAAAAAGAGAGGGAAAAAAGGCAGGAAGAGTTCATAATTTTAAAACAAACTCGCTGCGCCATGATTCTGCGTTCTTCTTGCATGAAGGGACGCAGGGCAGGAAGGCAGCCTTTCATCGCTTTAAGGGTGTGCATGCAAGTCAGCAGGATGCCAGATTTCTACTCGTTTCTTTATATTTATTTTTATAGACCTGAATGGCTACAGCGAGCATATGTTCTTCTGATAATCAGGAAACCCAATAAAGTTATTGATTGTTGAAAAATGAATTTCTCTAAAACTCCACCCTGCCCAGGTTGCCCAGAAGCCCCAGACACAGCACCCTCACCGCTCTACGAAGACCCGATTTTTGGTTTCTCCTTCTCACCCCACCTGGCTGGGCAGGGGTGAGTCACCCAAGGGCAGTGAGCAGTGTTGCTATTCAAAGTCCTGCAAACAGACGGACACTCATGCCCATTGGTCGGTCACTGCCTCCTGCTCTGCCCTGTCTCGGGCCAGCTGGAACCCTGAAGCATTATCAGGGACCAGCTTTGATCCTCGGGCCCCCTGTACGGCTTCCCTCTCTGCCCCTCGACAGCTTTGGGACAGAGCCCTCAGGAGCTCAGGGCTAATGTCAGTTACTAGTACTAAGACCAGCATACTCCTACAATTTGGACATTAAAAGTCCCGTCCTGTCCAACCCTGAGCGCCTGTTGGCCCTGGCTCAGGCCTAGCCCAAGGACTGTCCTTCCTTGTGACCCCCCCCTTCCCCTCCCTCTTCCGAGGCTCATAAAGCCAGGTAGGAGCCAGGCTTTATGGTTTGTTGGCAGTGGGGGCGTGGGTTTCAGGCATCTGTGAGCTTAGACTAGCCCTGCATTCTAAGTCTAGAGCGCTCACTGCCCAGGGCCAATACAGGCACTTCATGTCATCTTTAAAAGGCCCTGCACTGACTGGCGCCACCTGAGGCGGGGACTCTAGGCCTATCCCGGTCCAGCACCTGGCAGTTCTGGCTCAGGGAGGTTCAGGAAAACCACCGCAGGCAGGCTACTTCCTCCAGACAGTGAGGGCTTAGAGCTGCGGGAGCCTCCCAGGGAGACTGCCATCCAAGCAGCCCCTGCAGACGGGCGCCTGCTGCGATCAGGAGTTCCACACTCCCGCACCGCACAACACAGATGCGCGCTGCGTGTGCACTGCAGGACCTCGCCAAGCAGTGCCCTGGGATCACATCCGCGAACAAGACAGGCAGAGGGCGAGAGAAGGACTGCAAAACACTTCCAGGAGGAGCAGGGCCTTAGAGCGGCAAAGGCCCTGGGGAAGCAGGGTGGGGAGTCCCGGGGAAGGATTGAGGTGCAGGCCGGTGGGCGTGACCTGCTGGGGAGGCGACTACGGGGCCCCAGGAGCCGCCGAGCCCCACATTCCCCCAGCGTGCTTTCCCTGCATCACCTCATCGACCCTCCACGACCAACTGACCGCCTTTAGGGAAGGGGAAGGTGGGGCCCAAAGATGACGGCTGCCGGGTCCTTCCCGCCCGGGGGCAGACGCTCGAGCGGTGAGCGGCACTGGGGGCGCCGCCCGGAAGCCGGGGCCCTCAGCGTTACTAGCGGCGGCCCGGGGCGGAGGCCGACCGGGGGCTCGGCCAGAGAGGCCCGGCCGCCGACGCCCCTCAGCCCCCGGCGGGGACGGTCCCCAAACGTCCCGGAGGTATCTGCCGCCAGTCGGTGCGGGTCTCCGTCCCCCCGCACGCCAAGCCTTACGCAGCCGCCGCCGCCCGGACGCGGAAGGGCCCAGCACGCATGCGCCGCCGGCTCCCCGAGTCCCTGCAGCCGGCACGCTGGGCCGAGCGTCGAGCCGCGACCCAGAATGCAGCGCGCTGCAGGGGCAGCCGCCCGGGGCACGCCGGGACGGGCAGTCCGCGGCGGCGCGGGCCCGCCCCTCACCTGGCCGGCGCCGGGCGCCTAAGGGTCCAATGGGAGCGGCGGCCAGGCCGCCCCGCCCCGCGCCACCGGACGTCGGCCCCGGGACATGGCCGCCGCCGGTGCCGGGTCCTTGAGCTGAGCGCCCGCCACCTGCAACCAACTACCGTTCTCATTCTTCCGCTGGCGGGCGGAGGCGCCGCGGCCGCCGCGGGGGAGGAGCAGCAGCATCAGAAGGCCGGCGGCCGCCGCGCAGGGCACATGGCGTCCATTTTACTGAGGAGTTGCCGCGGCCGGGGGCCCGCCCGCCTCCCGCCGCCCCGCGCCGCCGCTCCGAGGGGTAAGCGGCCGGCTCTCGGCCGATGACACGGGGCCGGGGCCGGGGCCGTCTTGGGCGGACCGGGGAGGGCCTCCGGGCCGGCCCCCCGCTACCCTCAGGTCCGGGCGACTCCCCGCTGGGTGGATCGCGGCACTCGGACCGAGCCCGGAGCCGGGTCACGCCGCGAGGGGCCTTGCACGGCCTTGCCCGTCCGCCCCGCCCTGGCCGGCCGGTCGCCGGGGGGTGGGGAGCGGCCGGGCCGTGACTTCCCGCGGGGACCGCGTGTGACTCATCCGCGCCGTGACCTTAGTTGCTCTGCCGCCGGCCGCTGCTTCGGGAGCGGGGTTGGGAAAGTTTTGAAGGGAGCGCGCTGACAGCCAGCCCTGGGACGGTGTCGGCGCTCCTCTCGTGGTTAAGCCCCGTGGACCTGGCGCCCACTCGCGAGGACACTCTTGCCCTCGGGCCACGTTCGGGGCTCTAGAGATGGCGGGGGCCACGGCGGGGTCTGGCACACACTGGCGAGCAGGCTCTGCCGGCTTGAAGGGCGGACGTTCCTGGGACCGATACCTTTATGGTGTTACGGGCGTCGTGCAGGGTCCCCAGGCCTTTTCGCATGGCCTCAGGCAGGTCCCGCTGTACCTGGAGCCTCAGTGACCCTAGCTGTGACACGGAGATCACACATAACGCGGGGCTCTTAGGGGCTCGCATGTAGGGTGCCTGCAGTGACCCTCACTCCATGTCTCTTTTTACGTTAACCTTTCTGAGTTTGTGGCTTGTTATTTGTCCTATGAGATTGAAGTTGTCAAATAGAATTATGTGTTTCAAGGTGTTCACAGTTTGTAAAGGCACCCTGGAAAACACGCTTCTTGTCATTTTTTAACAATAATGGTTGATCAGCTGCTTAGACCTTTGGAGCCGGCAGAAGGGCATGCAACAGCAAGCACTCCTTTGTGAACGGTAGTCTGGTTGCCCAGTCCAGCTTTTAGTCCTTCCCTCTGCTGTCAGGGCTCTCTATATCTCTTGCCTCTTAAGTATGGTGATAAAAATACTTTGGGGGCTTCCCTGGTGGCGCAGTGGTTGAGAGTCCGCCTGCCGATGCAGGGGACACGGGTTCGTGCCCTGGTCCGGGAAGATCCCACGTGCCGCTGAGCGGCTGGGCCCGTGAGCCATGGCCGCTGAGCCTGCGCGTCCGGAGCCTGTGCTCCGCAACGGGAGAGGCCACAGCAGTGAGAGGCCCGCGTACCGCAAAAAAAAAAAAAAAAATACTTTGGCCACACACGTTTCTTTTTTTTTTTTGATATATATTTTTTAAAATTTTATTTATTTTTGGCTGCATTGGGTCTTCGTTGCTGCGCGGGCTTTCTCTAGTTGCAGCTAGCGGGGGCTACTCTTCGTTGCTGTGTGCAGGCTTCTCACTACGGTGGCTTCTCTTGTTGCGGAGCGCGGGCTCTAGGTGCATGGGCTTCAGTAGTTGTGGCACGTGGGCTGGTAGTTGTGGCTCGCGGGCTCTAGAGTGCAGGCTCAGTAGTTGTGGCACACGGGCTTAGTTGCTCCGCGGCATGTGGGATCTTCCCGGACCAGGCTCGAACCCGTGTCCTCTGCATTGGCAGGCGGATTCTTAACCATTGGGCCACCAGGGAAGTCCCTCCACACAGGTTTCTGTAGCATGTTTACAGTTTAAAAATCAGCTGAATTTGTTTTGTGGTTGTATCATTCCAGGAACACAGGTGTGTCCCATGGTTAGCACTGTTCTTTATACAGACACTAAGGGGCTGAGTGTTGGTCAGACGACTGATTTTCTGTAGGACCTACAGGGCATCCAGAGCCTGCAAGACCCAGGGCTGGACCGTGGGGAGCCAGTCCTTGAACCCTTGGAAATGAGGCTCCCAGCTGGGTGTGGCAGCCCTTTTCTGGAGAACATTTCCCCCATTATTAACATCTTACATCAATTTGGGTCATTGTCATAATCAGTAAACCAACGTTAATACATTGTTATTAACCGAGGTCCACAGTGTATTCAGATTTCCCTTATTCTGTATACACTTTATTCTGATGTCCTTTTTTTGTCCCAGGACCCCATCCAGGACACCCATTACATTTAGTCACCATTTCTTTTTGGTCTCCTGGCTGTGACAGTTTCTCAGACTCTTTGATAGTTTTGAGGAAGACTGGCCAGATATACTGTAGGATGCCCATCTATTGGGATTTGTCTGATGTTTCTGTCATGGTTAGACTGGGGTTAAGGGTTTTGGGGAGGAAGACTCCAGAGGTGAAGTGTGTCCTTCTCATCACATCTGTCAAGGGTGCCTGCAGGTGTTAAGACCATGGCTGTGCTGACCTCAATCACTGGGCTAAGGTGGTGTCTTCTCCAGAGTTGCTTCCTGCCCTTTGCACACTGTACTCTTTGGGAGGAAGTTGCTATGTGTGGCACGGACTTGGGAGTGGGCTGGGACTTGTAGAGGTGGGCTGACCAGATTTGCCAAGGACTGGGTGTGAGAGCAGGCCATTATTGAATGGCCATTATTGGTCTGGCCATTATTGAAACACGGGAGCACGGGGGAGGAGCAGGCTGGGGGGGCCGGGAGTTCTTGGAGCTGTTGAGTGCGAGGTGCCCATCGGACTTCTGGGTCTCGTGTATCCTCAGGTGTTCAGGTACGGAGTGCCTGGGGAGGATCTGGAGATGGGGCAGGGAGGATCCTCCCTGGAGCAGCTTAGGGAGGAGAACCCAAAGAGCCTGGTGTACTGGAAGCCAGGTTAAGAATGGTGTGGGATAGGAAGAAATAAGTTTGGTCTCTTTTGCCCCATCGTGGGTTCCTGGCAGAGCTCCTAAAACCCTAGGAATTTCTTGAATGATAAGAATATCTTTTGTTATTCATAATGAGTCCCTTTCTCACACCCCAGAGTTTATGCTAATGAGGTACCTGTGATTAGAGGATTGGACCTTCCAGACCCACACCCAAACTCCAGGGAGGGGAGGGGGTCTGGAGATGGAGTTCAGCTACCAGTGGCCAAGGATGTAATCAGTCATGTCTAGGCAGTGAAGATAGGAGCTCTTGAACAGGGAGGCTTGGGGAGCTTTGGGGTTGGTGGCACGTGCCAGTCAGTGGGGACAGAAGCCCCTGTGCTCAAGGACTCTCCCAGACCTTGCACTATATACTTTTCTGTCTGGCGTTTCATCTGTATCCTTTATGATAAACTGCAGTAGTGAATAGAGTACTTCCCTGAGTTCTGTGGGCCATTTTAGCAAATTATCAAAACCGAGAGGGTCATGGATACTCCGAATTTGTAGTTGGCAGGAGTGTGGTTAGCCTGGGGACCCCACTTGCAACTGGTGTTTGAAGTGGCGGGCCG
This sequence comes from Pseudorca crassidens, assembly GCF_039906515.1. Lineage (NCBI taxonomy): Eukaryota > Metazoa > Chordata > Mammalia > Artiodactyla > Delphinidae > Pseudorca > Pseudorca crassidens. The sequence goes on along the minus strand of NC_090299.1, from coordinate 1,096,633 downwards.
TCTGTGGGCCCAGGACTAACTCTGGGGAGTTAGGGTAGCAGTGAGTTGTAGGAGACCCAGCTGGGGTCAGAGTTCAGGGTGGTTGTCGGGAAAGAGACACAGAAGGGCCTCGGGAGGAGGGGGTGGCACACCCACCACCTTCTGTGCCGGGGCGGGGGGCGGGCAGAGCCTGGAGCCCACCCCCGGGTTTGCTCTCCAGGCCTTCAGAGTGGGAGGGCATGGGAAGGGGCCGGCAGGGCGGCGTGCGGGGGGCAGGCAGGCCAGGGGGCTCTGGGCGCTGCGGCAGCTGGTCTGGTTGCCGCGGGGCCCGTTTCTGAGTTAAGGTCTCGAGGTGGGGGGCTTCTGTTGGGGGAACAAGGAAAGCGGATCCGCCTCAGCTGGAGGAAGGGCTTGAGAACTAGCGTTAGAGAAAGCATCAAAAGCGTGTGAAAATCCTGAAAACGTGCCGCGCACTCCTCAGTACTGTTTATGCAAGAACTGGTTCACTCTTGGCGTCGGTTGTCCTGGCAGTTCTCACGGCCCCCACCGCTCGTGCGGGCAGGGGCGTGTTGGGACATTGGGACGGGGCCCTGCCTTGCTCTGTGTGCTGGGGGTCACGTGCGCCCTGCGTCTGCCCGCCAGAGGCAGCCGGGGCTGGTGGGGGGCGGTCCCAGCTGGGGAGGCCTGAAGGGCCGCCAGGGCCTGGGCCCCAGGGTAGGGTGCCTGCGCCCCGGGACTGCCTCCAAGACACCGCGTTCCAGCTGGGGCAGAGCCTTCGCTCAGCTTCCGGAGACTTAGCCTACAAGAGATGGTGCCAGTGTGAAGCTCCTGGTTTGAGGCTGACTTCTTTTTTCTGGTTTCATCGCAGGTCGTGCGGGGGATCGTGCCTGCCTCAGGTGTGCCAGCACCGCGGGGTTGACGAGCTGCATGTAAGTAGATAAACGTCACCCTCTGCCCGTTTGTAGGTGGGGGCTTGAAAGTGCTCAAGTGACGCGCGACTCTCGGTTTGGGGAGGTGGTAGAGCCTACGTTCCTGCTCTTTGTTCTTTTAAACCTGTATCTTTTCATCTTGAAATACGTAACCACATACATTAGTGAATATTTGGAAAATAAACACTCATAATCCCAGTACCTGTTACAGAAATTATTAGCCTTTTGGTATATTTTATTCTGGTTTTTTTCCTTATGTATCTGTTTTTTGAAACATGCAGTGGTAACCACAGTCTGCGTACAGTATCGAGTCTTTTCCACACTCACACAGCTGCCATTTCCAGTGGCTTTTCGTGTGAACACACAGACAAACCCTCCCTGGCATCGCGCTCGGTCCTTCGGAGATGGCCATGTGGATGGACCGCTGGCCACGGGACCTGCCCTGATGGTCCTGGGGCCATATCTGGAGTGTGGTGGGAGCTCTGTGGCACTGCTGAGAGGCTGGAGGGCTTCCTGGAGGGAGTGGCACCCACACTCCCCTGTCCACTGTCACCCATGGACTTGAGCTTCCCGCAGGGCTGCTGTACTCTCCTCGCCAGTCATCATCCCTGCCCAGCCCCTGAGCTTAGTCTCCTGACGCCCTCACCTGTGTGGTGGGGCACCCAGACCGCTGTCAGCACCGGGTCCATGTCCACCTGCCCCGGGTACCTGGAGTGGAGCTCGTGCCTCTCGACACGCCCGATCCTTCCTCTGTGAGAGTGCTGGGCCCTTACGACCCCTTGTCCGTAGAGCTGTGGGCTCCTCGGGTTTTCTCATTCATTTGAGATCGTTGATGTGTTGCCTCATCTTGGCTATGAAACTTCTGGAGGATGCTCCCTGGGACAGATTTCATTCCCTAAAGCGAACAGTACACAAGCTGTACGTGAAGACTGGATTGCTGTTAAAGCAAAAGCGTATGTAAGCGGATTTCCAGTTTTCTGGCTCTTACACAGTCCTAAAATGAGTAGCCGGGCCCAGCCTTTCCACCCATGAGCAGGTGTCTTCGTGGAGCAGAATGGGCGCGTGGGCAGTGTTTGGCGGGGACACGACAAAGTATTTTCAGAAGCCCCTCCCAGCAGCAGCCTCTGCAGGCCCCCACCTGCTGCCGGAGCGCTCCCAGCCAGCTCTGGGCTTTGATTTTAATTAGGCTCCTCTTCTGATAGTCACCAGACTTTGTCGCCACGAAACCTCTTTTTGTGATGTGGAGGCATTAACGTATGAGTGTAGAACATCTTTACTCTTTCTGGATTTCAGAGTTCTAAGTGAACTCTTTAATCGGCGGCTGGCGTTTCAGGGGCTTGGGGCCCAGTGGGTGGCTGGAAACGGGTGACCGGTGACCTGGGGGTGCGGTCATGGTTGCCGTGAAGGATGTGGTCCCGCAGGGTCAACTGTCAGGGTTTTTCAGGAGAAGCTGGAAGTCTGGGTCTCGGTGTGAAGTCTCTGGTTTTAAAGTACTGAGCGCTGAGGCAGGTTAGTTCTGCTGTGTGGCCTAGCTCTTCAGGTGGTGGGGCGGCGCCACACATGGGTCAGTGACCCCGGCGCTTGCGGGGCTGGCGTGCCTGCCTCTCCTGCAGGGGACAGTCTGCACCTGTCACTTGCTGGGGGCCAGGCCTCCCCTGCCTCCTTTCTCCACAGTCCTTCTAGACCAACTTTTGAATTATTTCCATTCTAGGATGGTCTTTTGGGGATTGTAACTGGAATGTCGTTAAACCCATAACATCACTGGGGAATATTAACTTTTAAAATCACACGTGGTCTTTCTACCTGTAAGTTGTTTTCCCTCTTTCGGAAAAGGGTCTGTCGTGTTCCTTATGCAGGCCACGTGCATGGCCTTTAAGACAGTTCCCAGATGCGCTGTACTTGGTGGGGCTGAGGGGGCTCGCTCTTCATTATCTTTTCTAAGTGATTGTTGGCGGCGTGGAAGTTACTGATTTGGGTACGCTTTCTTGTGCCCGGCCACTTCACACAGCTCTGTTGATTGTTTTAGCTCTAATTGGCTGCCTAGTGCACAGCAGTGATTTTTTGTCTCTTCCTTCCCAGTGCGTTTGCTTCAGTTTTCTTTCATCTCAGTAGCCAGCTCTGTTATCAGAGAGCTGTAGTCATTCACGCATTATCACGACAGCAAAAAATAGAGACTCTAGTGTTTTCTAAGTTCACAGTGTTTAGAAAGTTAAACACTTTGATTAGAAAGTGAAACAGGGAGAACTGTAAGGCTGTCGTCCTGAGCTCACGCACTCCAGGTTAGGAATTATAGACGAGAGTTGAAGTCTTATGTCAGTCTCAGCATCCAGGAATTTTTATTGTTTATTTTGATCGCACGACGTAAGAAATCTTGAGTCACACAGATAAGTGGTTGTAAGTGGTACTCGTTTGTATTAGTTTTTATTAACAGTCATTTTGCAATCTCAGGGGTTTTTTTATATATAAATTTATTTATTTAAGTATTGGCTGCGTTGGGTCTTTGTTGCTGCACTGGGGCTTTCTCTAGTTGCGGCGAGCGGGGGCTACTTTTGCAGTGCACGGGCTTCTCATTGCAGTGGCTTCTCTTGTGGAGCACAGGCTCTAGGCGCGCGGGCTTCAGCAGTTGTGGTGCGCGGGCTTCAGTAGTTGCGGCGCATGGGCTCAGTGGTTGTGGCGCACGGGCTTAGTTGCCCCGCAGCACGTGGGATCCTCCCGGACCAGGGATCGAACCCGTGTCCCCTGCATCAGCAGGCGGACTCTCAACCACTGCGCCACCAGGGCAGCCCTGCAATCTCAGTCTCAATGGAAACAGTCCAGACCCCTGAAGGGTGAGTGGGGGGGTTTCTGATCCAAGATAACATCGTGGACATTGTCTAGCTGCTCTCACCTCCCTTATCATAGAAACAAAGGCAGAGAGGAAGCACCCACAACTCGAATGAGCCGTCAGACCGTGAAACAGCAGGCGGTTCTGAGACCCCCGCAGGCGCCGAACCCCATTCAGTGGGAAAAGCTGAGCTGATGAGCTGCTTCTGTTTTTAAGCCTCCCTTAGCGGGAGCGCGTGTAAGGTTCGTTGCGGACATACTGAGCTGCTGGTGACGGTGCTGCCCTCGCATGGATGTCCTATGGCCCCGAGGGCTCCAGGTCCCAGCTGAGGGGCATGTTGTCCTGCAGGCAGTCGTGGGGTCCCCTCTTGTCTCTGGGCACCTGCACTTCTGGAACACCCTCTGGGTCGCGGTGCCTGTTGCTGCATCCCGCCTTCCCTTTCCTGCCTGCCCTGAGGAGCTGAGGGGCACGTGGAGGGTCGGCGTCCTCCCTGGCCCAGCCTCAGGCTGCTGTCTTGGCATGCTGTCCCCCTGGGAAAGGGACGTTCCCATGTGTTGGCAGTCAGGGGAGCGGGCACTTCCAGGAGGCTGACGCCTGGGCTCTGGTGGGCCAGGGCAGAGCAGGAGCTGCCTGCTCGAAGATGCTGTCTGTCCCAGCTCCCCGAGGAAAGGCAGCAGTGCCCGCGTTAGTTTTGTTATTTTGTGCTTTTGGAATGCAGCTGAATCTTTCTGGCTAGACGGTTAATAGTCTCTCTAACATGCGAGATGACAGCCAGGTTTGGGGGCCCTGATGGCCCTCGCTGGGCGCGCCCCATGTCTCTCTGCTTGGTCTGTTTTCATGGGTCTCTGTCCTTGCCTCTTGGCTGCCCCTCGTGACTGACATCACACCTCGAGGAAGTCACTTGCTTCCTTGGCAACTGGGTTGGAAAACTGGTTAATTAAGCTTGATGAAGACAGGAGGTGTGGGCATGATCATCTCCTGCTTTGAGAGGTGAGACTGAGGCACAGAGAGTAATGGCTGAGCCAGCGGTGCTGCCGTGCCCTGGGCAAGGCTGTTCCCCAGCCTGTAGGACTCAGGACAGGGCGGGCTCGAGGGACCCGCCTTTCCTGGCTTAGGTGTTGACTGCGGGGCCGAGGGGCTCGGGACAGAAGAGAGGCCGGCGGGGGGTGCCATCTGCCAGCTGTCTCCACCTGTACAGGCCAGAGCCAAGGTGGGCCGTCCCTGCTTGTCCTTCAGTGTTCCCCGTGCATAAAAGGAGCAGCTAGGGCTTCCCTGGCGGCGCAGTGGCTGAGAGTCAGCCTGCCGATGCGGGGGATGCGGGTTCGTGCCCTGGTCCGGGAAGATCCCACATGCCGCGGAGCGGCTGGGCCCGTGAGCCATGGCCGCTGAGCCTGCGCGTCCGGAGCCTGTGCTCCGCAACAGGAGAAGCCACAACAGTGAGAGGCCCGCGTACCGCAAAAAAAAAAAAAAAAAAAAAAAAAAGGCAGCTAAACTAGACATGTCCCAGCTTTCTTCCAGCCCTGACTGGTGGCTTCTCAACCGCTTTAACGGGGCTTGCCGTGCCCCAGGCACAGTTCTGGGCACTTCCTGTGTATTAGCCCGCACACATCCACGAGGGGTGCTCTTGAAGCAGAGAGGTTGCTTGTCCAAGGTCACGGAGCCGTCAGTGGTGGAGCTGGAGTTTGACCTGGGATGGTCTGCTCAGAGCTCGGGTCCTCGCTGCTGGCAGCAGGCCAGGTGCACAGGGATGACTGGACAGGTGGGAAGAAGCTGGGGTGTGTCAGTGATAAACAGCCTCTCAAGTGAGTGGGCCTTTGGCCACCCAGTGGTGGATTCGTGCGTGAGCAGGGAGAGGTTTCTGAAGCGACACGTGAGATGAGAAGATTGTGAAACACGGAAGGAGAATTGTGTGGGTAAATTGTTCCAGTGTTGGGATGTAAATGGCCTTCCATCACGTGTTGCCATTGGAAGGGGACCTCTTCGTCATGCCCAGACCTTGGGCTGTGCCAGGTCTAGTGGGCACCGAGAGCTGGGGAGGGCCGGGTCCTGGCTGCAGAAACTCAGGCTGCAGCGAGTGGCCCTCCTCGAGCGGCTGTCCTGCAGGCAGACACCGAGGACACAGCTGCCTGGGGCCCGGCAGAGCAGACTGGCCTTCTCTGGCGGCCGGGGGTCTGGGCAGCCCTGTAGGCCTGCTAGGCTGCCGATGGAGAGGGCTCTGAGGTGCCCACTTCCAGAAGCCCCTGCAGCTTCCCGCTGTGGTGTGGAGGCGGCTCCCCACTGGGCCTCGTGGAGCCCATGGTCCAGTGGGAGGTGGCCCGCGTGTGAGCATTTGAGAGGGGTGGGCATCAGGGTAGCCCCGCAGGTTGGGGGGCCCAAGGAAGCCCAGGGCGGAGCCAGCACCTGTGGGGTGTCCAGGCAGGCATGGCTGCAGAGGCTCTGGGCCTGGGGTCTGCCGCCGCGCGTGGGCAAGGAGGCCAGTGCGGGAGCCGAGTGAGCCGCAGGGGGAGGAGAGGGAGGCCTGGGCTTTGTGTCCTTTTGCCCAGAGGCCTTCGGTCAGCTGATGCACAGATCCGGGTCACCCCGATTGGAACATCCTCCCTGGTTTTCATGACAGACTTGCTCAGGAACCGCAGGTCTTTGTAGAAAGTCACCTGCTGGGGAGAGGGCTGGCCTGGGAGACCCACCCAGAGGTTGGGTCTGTCTTGTCTGGAGGTGAAGCCTTTGCTGGTTGTTTGTGTTTGACCTGCTCCTTTGAGGCTGTGGGGACTGGCTCCCCACAGTGAGTGTATTTCTCTGGCGTCAGGAAGGGGCAGGGAGTCTGTCCTACACGCTGGGACGTTGGGTGTGAGGTTTTGATCCGGCTGTGGTCTGTGCTGCTGCCAGGAGGTCATAGCAAGGCTGGCCCCTCACCACTGGCTTCTTTTTTCCCTCTTCAAGGAAACTTCTTTTTGGCGGCTGCAGTCCCATCCACCCCGTGTACCTTTCCTTGCGAGGCGATCCCCTCGGCTGCTGGACTCTGAGGCCCAAGCACACGTGCGTGGTGGTCGCAGGGCCGAGGCTCCTTCCTGTGCGCTGCTGGCACTCGTCGCCCCCGCTGGGCGATGACTCTGTGGTGGAGAAGTCCCTCCGGTCCCTAAAGGACAAGAGCAAGAAGCTGGAAGAAGGAGGCCCCGTGTACAGCCCCCCCGCAGAGGCGGCCGTGAGAAAGCCCCTGGGGCAGCGGGTCCTGGATGAGCTGAAGCACTACTACCACGGCTTCCGCCTGCTCTGGATCGACACCAAGATCGCCGCGCGCATGCTCTGGCGCATCCTCCACGGCCACAGCCTGACCCGCCGAGAGCGCAGGCAGGTAATGGGCGTGTGCCCCTGCTGGGGTCACCTGTCAGTTGCTTTAAGTGTCTAAAGTCACAGCAAGAGATTGTCCTGCAGTAGCTTTAGTTCTCGCCTGAGTTAGCTGAATGTTTCTTTCAGACGCCTCAGGGTTCCTGATTTTCCGCTGGGGCTGACGCAGCTCTGTAGAGGAGGTGCAGCCATAACCACGTTGGTGGGCTCCCCGGGGCTCTGTTCTCTGCCTGAAGTGTGCTCACGGCTCCTCCTTTGGAGTTTGTGGGGGGGTTTTGTTTGTTTTTTTAATAAACTTATTTATTTATTTTTGGCAGCATTGGGTCTCCGTTGCTGCGAGTGGCTTTCTCTAGTTGCGGCAAGCGGGGGCTACTCTTCGTTGCGGTGTGCGGGCGGGCTTCTCATTGTGGTGGCTTCTCTTGTTGCGGAGCACCGGCTCTAGGCGTGTCGGCTTCAGTAGTTGTGGCTCGCAGGCTCAGTAGTTGTGGCTCACAGACTCTAGAGCGCAGGCTCAGTAGTTGTGGCGCACGGGCTTAGTTGCTCCGCAGCCTGTGGGATCTTCCCAGACCAGGGCTCGAACCCGTGTCCTCTGCATTGGCAGGCGGATTCTTAACCACTGCGCTTCCAGGGAAGTCCTCCTTTGGAGCTTTACTTGCTTGCTTAAGGTGTAGCATGTTGAAGGATTGGCACCCTCACCATATAAGTGATTCTTTTAGAATGATTAAACTGCTAATCCATCCTTTTATGCCAAGTGCATTGTTGAAAGTTACCCCCCAGTTTCTTTGAGTTGTCACAGATGAAGCTGTTGTTTTGTGACTTAGTTTCTGCCTTTGTTAAATTGCTCTCGTCAGATCCTTGATCCTTCATGCTGTCAAACCTTCTGCTCCATTTCAGTCTGGGGCCCCAACCTAGCAGCAGTGAGCACCCTTGACTCCCAGCCCTTGGATCTAACCACCCCCATGAATGGGAACCGGGGCTGTTTGGAAGCATAACTGATCAAGGGCTGGGACAGCAGTGGTACTAGAATAACCTGTGTCAGAAAATAAGAAAAGGCTGGAAAATAAACAACGGGGGCCCTTCTGGGGATGGCCAGTGGGGAATAAGACGGGACTTTTTCCATTTCCCTCAGCAATAGTGTGTGGCTTCATATTTTTTATGGTATTGTGAATGGAATTTTTTCACTGGTGAAATACACAACCTAAAATTTACCCTTTTTAAGCATTCTAAGTATACAGGCTGTGGCATTAAGTACATTCACACTGGGGTAAAGTCGGTACCACCATCTGTCTCCAGAACTCTTCATCTCTTGTCATCTTCCTAAGCTGACACTGCACCTGTTAAATAACAGCTCCCCACCCCTTGGCCCCCAGCCCCCAGCATCCATCATCTACTCTCTGTCTCTCTTAATCTGAACCCTTCAGGGACCTCATAGCAGTGGAATCACACAGGATCTGTCCTTTGTGACTGGCTGGTTTCACTGAGCAGAATGTCCTCAAGGTTCACCTTCGCCATAGCAGGTGTCAGAATTTCCTTCCTGTTTAAGGCTGAATGGTACTCTGTTGTGTGTATGGACCACAGTTCGTTTATCCATCATCCATCCATGGACACTTGGGTTGCTTCCACATTCTGTCTGTTGTAGGTAAATAGAATTTTAAAAATTCCATTTTCCTTTTGTTTATTGCTCGTATATAGAAATACAGTGGATTTTTATATATTGATCTTGTATCTTGCAGACTTACCAAACTCAGTTATTAGTTCTAGTATCTTTTTTGTAAATTCCATCAGACTTTTTATCAGGAACAGATTTTGGATTTTGTCAGATGCTTTTTCTGCATCTACTTTTTTTACTATTTATTTTTAATTTTTTTGAAGTATAGTTGATTTACGATATTGTGTTAGTTTTAAGTGTACAGCAAAGTGATTCAATTATGTATATATTTTTTTCAGATTATTTTTCATGATACAGGTTATTATAAGATATTGAATATAGTTTTCTGTGCTATACAGTACATTCTTGTTGTTTATCTTTTCTGTGTCTATTTAGATGGTCGTATGGTGTTTTCTTTTTCTAGTTTTATTAACTAAATGGTTGATATTGTCAGATTAAATAAAAAAGCAAGACTGAACTCTGTGCACTCTACAAGGAACACATCTAAATGTAAAGGCACAAATAGGTTAAAAGTAAAAGAATGGAGAAAGGTAAGTGGTGCTAACACTAGTCCAGGAAAGCCAACGTTAATATCAGACAGCGTCGACGTTAGAGCAGGATTACCAGGGCAGAAGAGGTCACTCATGGTGACGAGAGGGTCAGGTTGCCAAGAGGACATGATATTCCTAGACATTTATACACTGGTAACAGAAGCTGGACGCTGGCTCTGTGCATGGAAAATTTTCAGGAAAAGCAAAGTTGTAGAAAGAAATCAAATCCCTGTTTGCCTAGACCCCAGAGTGGAAATGGAGGTTAACTGCAGATGGACACAGTGGGACTTTTTGTCACGATGAAAGTGTTCTAAAATTGGGTTTTAGAGATGGTTTCAGTCTATAAATTTACCAAAATTTATTGAATTACATACTTACAATGAGTGAATGTTACGGTACGTAAATTAAACCTCGATAGAACTGCTAAAAATAATTTAATGGAAGAATGTTAAAAAACATAGGCACCAACTTGAAGGGTCATATCTGGGATCATTTGAGCATAAAAATATAGATGATAATGAATTATAAACAAATGAAAAACATGGGAATCCTTGAGTCCATTTTGGTAATAAATAGAAAAATGAAGGTGCAAAGCGAGGTCGATAAATGGGGAGATGGGCTTGAGTTAGGAAATTGCCGTTTTGTGACCATCAGAGTAGAGGCTGGTTTGGGAGGAACCGTGATGAGTGTGTCTAGGGAGAGAGATGGGTGTTTATTTGCGTGCTCTCAGGGCGTTCCCTCACAAGTGGGGAGAACAGCCTGTCCAGGTGATCACAGTGACCGCTGTCGCAGGGTGGGTGGCGCCTGACCCCCGGGGAGGGCAACCATCATGGAAAGTGGTGCCAGCCAGAAACGAGGCCCTTAGTAGAAATGACGTCACTCCTCCAAAGACGGTCTCGTCAGTCACGGTGGAAACACAGCTGGGGATGCGGGGAGTGTAGTCTCGGCTGCCGTGCAGGCAGGCGGTTCCGAGTGGAAGGAGCACGCGTGAGCAGGCACTGGCGCAGGGGCAGGTGAGCTGCTGGAGGCCTGGCAGTGTCCGCTGTTCCCAGGGGTTGTCGGTTATTTCACGTCGCACGTTTCTTTAATGTCTTCAGCAGTGGTTTGTTTGCATCAGTGAGGCACTTGGATTTTTTCCCTGATCATTGCTGTGTTACATAGTCTTAAATCTAACGGATTGTGTCGGGGAACACAAGAGAAGTGCCCCGCCAACACTCGGCCCTCCTTTCCGCAGAGCGCCTGGAGTGTGTGCTGTGGCCGCAGCCTTCCCCGGAGGCCCTCGCTGCTGCCAGCAGTGGCCAGTCCTCCGTCTGTCAGTCTCGTCCAGCTGTCTGCCAGGCCGGTGGGCACCTGGCAGACGCCCTGGGGGGCGGCTCACTGGCAGCATCCAGTGATGGGTGCCTCTCCACGCAGGGAGGTAGCTTCACCCAGCTTTTCTGAAGGCCGTCACCTTGTGGTTTGGCCTCAGGGGGCCTCCGGAGCCCTGTCTGCTCCCTGCGAGGCGCCTGCTGTTGCTCCTGCGGACGACTGTGCAAGAAATGCTCCCCAGTCACCCTCTGGTCCCTCCACCCCTTTCCAGTTCCTCCGGATCTGTGCCGACCTCTTCCGCCTGGTGCCCTTCCTGGTCTTCGTGGTGGTGCCCTTCATGGAGTTCCTGCTTCCTGTTGCCGTAAAGCTCTTCCCCAACATGTTACCGTCCACGTTCGAGACCCAGTCCATCAAGGTGACCGGCCCGTTTTGACCCAGTTTGAAAGCAGTTACAAGGCCGCATTGTTTTATGACTGACATTTCAGATGTTAGATGTTTTTAAATTTTATGTTTTCTTCATAATTCAGTCATGCTGTGCTGTGATTATTTAATAGATGCTGGTTTCAGGTTTGCTTCTCTTTAAAATGGGTCTTAAATTCTAGTTTCTCTATACCAGTGTTCCTTGAGCCACAGGTCGAGACCCATTCGTGGGGGACGAGACGGGTCTAGGGCAGGGTTGGCAGACTTCCAGCCCACGGGCCATTTTGGTCAGTAAGGCCTCTGGGGACATGCCTGCCTGTTGTGTGTGTATTGTCTGTGGCCTCCACGTTTCACACGGCTCAGCCCGCAGGGCCTGAAAGCGTTACATGCCAGCCCTTTATGGAATTCGCCGGCCCTTCTCTGGCGGGGGTGGGGGGAGGGTCACACAGAGCTCGTGGGTGGAGGAAGCGCTGTTCAGGAGGCGTGTGGCGGCGCTGGGTTGGGTGTACATGCACTTCGTGCTGGGGCTCGAAGCAGCTGCCGGACCGGCGCCGTCCAGGAAGCCGTGCGGGGCGGGAACCCAGGAGTGCAGTGCCCTCTCTGACTTCGCAGGAAGAGAGGCTGAAGAAGGAGCTGCGGGTCAAGTTGGAGCTGGCCAAGTTTCTGCAGGACACCATCGAGGAGATGGCCCTGAAGAACAAGGCAGCCAAGGGGGACGCCACCAAAGACTTCGCCATGTTTTTCCAGAAGGTGCTGTGATGCGTCGTCCCTTGAGGCCTTGCCCTGTCGGTCCCCAGTGCTGGTTAGCACCTCTGGGCTGCCCGCCTTATCTGGGGAGCGTGCCTTGTCTCCTTTCTTCCCTCCTTTTCACTGTGCACGATGGGGGCGGGGCTCCTGGAGGTCAAGCCTGCTGCCCCGAGAACGTGAACTTACGTTCACAAGCCCTGGCCTGGGTCTCCGGACTTTGCAGCAGCCCTGGGGGAGGTAGAGTTTAGCAGGAACCTAAGACCCCACAGTTGTGACCAGCAGGGGGCTGGGCTGGGAAGGAGGGGGCAGACTGCCCCATAGCCACGCCCACGGTGCGGGAGCCCAGCCCAGCATGGAGAGGCCCCAGCCTCCTCCCGGCCAGCCGCCTCGGCTCTGCTGGTGTAGCAGACAAGGGCCAGGGACCGGATGCCATCCCCTGCGCGGACGCCTCGCTCGCAGGAGCCCAGCCAGGCAGCGCTCAAGGCTTTGGGTCGCAGGGGCCACTCCCGGTAGGAGATGTGAGCGGAGCCGAGGGAGGGTGTGGGTGGCCCCTTCTGCTTTGTTTCCTGACTTGAGGCGTGTGACCCGAGGCCGTGGGGGTGCGGGGGACACGGCCCACCCGTGGTGACCCTTACCATGGCTCCCGCAGATCCGAGAGACGGGTGAGAGACCCAGCAACGAGGAAATCATGCGGTTTTCCAAACTGTTTGAGGACGAGCTGACCCTGGACAACCTCACGCGCCTACAGCTGGTGGCGCTGTGCAAGCTGCTGGAGCTGCAGTCCATGGGCACCAACAACTTCCTGCGCTTCCAGCTCACTATGAGGCTGCGCTCCATCAAGGCCGACGACAAGGTGAGCACCCACAGCCTGCTCGGGGCTCGTCTGTGTCTCCTGGGGTGAGTGCTGGGATCACACGGTTTCCAGCCGCCGTGACAGCACACCTTCCCGTGGTGGGACGTAGTCGCTGAAAAGGTGGATTTTAAAGGCAGCCTAATGTTTCATTATATGAACGTGTCCTAGTTTATTAACCGTCACTTTAGCTAATCTGCTACCCTAAAGAAGCCTCTAATAAATACCTATTAATGTGAATTATGCCCCAAATCTTTGATAGGTCCTATAAAAATAGTGACCTAGAATGGCGGCTCCTGAGTAAAAAGTGCAGGAGGCCAAAAGCAAGTCCTGGCCCGTGACCAGATTGCTCCGGAGCTGTGCCGCCTGCCTGTCCCCGTGCAGTGTGTGTGTCTCAGGAAGTCACGAAGTGCCCCTCGTTCTCCCTAATGACGCTGCCTGCATTGAAGTCTGTGGCGCCTGGTCTTCTGATAGCTCCACCAGCTTGCCTCGGGGCTGATCTTCCCTCTTGTTACCTACAGGCTTCCTGAATCCTCTCTGCCTTGTGTTTGTTACTGTTTTCATCTGCTCTGACGACCCTCTGTCTTACAGTTGTAGTATTTAGTCCATACTCTTTTCCTGTTTGTCCTGTGTGTTTCATGTTCCACTTTATCTCTTTTCTTGCCTTCTTTTGGATTAACCAAACGTTTACTCTTCCATCCGCTCTCCATTAGCTTGCTCCTTATTTATTGTTTTAGCAGTTTCTCTGGAGTTTACAACGAGCTTCCTCGACACACAGGAGTCTAATGGGACTGCGTGCTTTTCCTGCCACGCGCCAGGTCCCAGCTGCACTCGCCGGCCCCGCCTCTGCGTCGCACGCGCTTTTGCTGCTGAGTTGGTGTGTGCACCACGTATTTACCCTCCTGACCCCCTTCCTTCCTTCCTGCGTTTCCACCCGGACCGTTTCCTCCGCTTGAGGAGTCCCCTCAGTGGCGTTTGTATGGATTTGTCTGTATTAACCTTCCATTCTGCAGGGTATTGCTGGGTGTAGGACTCCAGGCTTGCAGTTCTTTTTTCTACATTTAAAGATGCCACTGAGGGCTTCCCTGGTGGCGCAGTGGTTGAGAGTCCGCCTGCCGATGCAGGGGACGCGGGTTCGTGCCCCGGTCTGGGAGGATCCCACGTGCCGCGGAGCGGCTGGGCCCGTGAGCCATGGCCGCTGAGCCTGCGCGTCCGGAGCCTGTGCTCCGCAGCGGGAGAGGCCACAGCAGTGAGAGGCCCGCGTACCGCAAAAAAAAAAAAAAAAGAAAAAAGATGCCATTGAGTGCATGTCAGCTGGCAGGCCTGTTATCGTTCCTTCGAAGGCGTCCATCTTTCTCCGGCAGCATCCGAGATGTTTGGGTTTTGTTACATCTTGTTTGGATTTTAGCAGCTATACAGTAGCGTCCCTAGGCGTGTCTGTGTCTGTGCTTATCCTATTTCCTGGTTGTGGTGCTTCCATCATTTCATTAAACACCCCCCTACCCCCCCGACATGGGTTATGTTCCCCTTAGACCGCTCACGGTCCCTGCATCACATGTGCTCTTCCTGTATTTTACATCCTTTTGTGCGTGTGGTTTACTTATCCTCTCTTCTTGGTCTGATCACTCTTAAACCCATCCTCCAAGATTTCCGTCTGCAGGTAAAACTGTCTCTCTTGTTCTCCAGAAGCAGATCATCACTGCATTTTGTAAGGATGAAGACAAGTTGTCTCTCTGCTCTGCTGGAGAATTTGCCGTGCGGCTGCCCCTCCTCGGGAGAGGCAGCGTGAAGGCAGGAGGCCTGGGTTGTGTCCTCGCCACTCACTAGCTTTGTGAAATTGAACAAGTCACCTCACCTCAGTGCTTCAGATTCCTATGAGGTGGGGCGGTGGCCAGACCTCTGCTGTTGAGAAGGTGGAGGGGGCATACTTTCCCGTGGACGTTAAATGGTAAAAAACATACATAAGAAGATTCTGAAAAGTGGGGAGAAGCCCCTGGGACCCCAGGAATGACACAGGAGGTCTTTGTGCCTCATAGATCCAGCCATGGGGCTGAAGAAGCCAGAATCGCCATCCTATGGTCAGAGGAAAGGAACGGGGCCACCTAGCAGGACAGAAGACTTCAGAGAGTGATGGCTCTGCTCCAGCCAGACGCCACAGGAAACAGTGTCTCCCCACCCCGACCCTCCCTGGACCCCCCCCCCCAACACACACACAGTGGCGGTGGGGCTGGGACCGCCACCCTCAGGCTGTAGCAGCTGGGATGGTATCGGGGAAGGCCGCGAGGAGCTGGCTCATTCATCCCCGGCCCCCTGCCCCCTGCCCCCTGCCCCCTGTGGTGTCAGTAGAGACCAGCAGGGGGCCTGGCCTCCACCGGCACCCGACAGTCTCAAGGCACTCTCCATACTTCCCTGCTGGAGTGGTGTCAGGAGGGGCCAGTAAGAGGTTCTCCCGCCCCTCCCAGCCAGGGAGGCATGCAGAGCCTAGTGGGGAGGCCAGACTCCACCCACCCCTCCCAGTAGACTCAGAAGTACCTCTCCCCCTGGCCTCAGTGGAGGCCAGATCTCATCCGTTCCAGGATGTAATTTACAATGACTGAGTGATGCCACAGAGAGCTCAGGGCTGTTGGAAGGAAGCTGTGCTCACAGTTCCCCAGAAGAGGGGACCAGGACGTGAGGGGAGGGAGGAGTCGAGACAGCCTTCATCACTGGTCAGCGGGAGTGGTCAGCTGGAGGCGTTTTTCATTGGGCAGGACGTGAAGCAGAGGTCAGAGTTTGTGGTTGGAGGATTTGAAATACGATTGTAGCACGCCCAGGAAAGCCAAGCAGCAGGGGAGACGTAAACAACTTTGTCCGTTGGTTTGGATCAGTAGATGCCAGATTGTCAGTTACCCCACCTGCGAATGCTGCGTAGAGCACCCCCCTGCCAGGCGCTGTCAAGAGGAAGCCAGTTAGGGCCGAAGATGGGAGTGAGCGCCAGGGTCGCCTAGCGCAATACCCAGAGTTATACCCAGAACGTCCAGCTTCAGCTGAAAACCACTCCTCGTGCTGAGAACCAGGAGGACCCCAAAGCGAATGAAAAGAAGACAAGCAGTGGGTGCCAGCGCCGTCCTGACCGTGGGCCACTCCCCAGATTCGGTAAAAGGCATGCATCCACAGATTGAAGACGCTGAGGGAACCTCAGACCGGATAAACACAAAGAAGACCACACAAAGACCCATAGTCAAATGAGCAAACGTGAAGGACAAAGAAGGAAGTTTGAGGGGCTTCCCTGGTGGCCCAGTGGTTAAGAATCTGCCTGCCAGTGCAGGGGACACAGGTTTGGTCCCTGGTCCGGGAGGATCCCACGTGGCGTGGAGCAGCTAAGCCCGTGCACCACGACTGCTGAAGCCCTCGCGCCTCGAGCCCATGTTCCGCAACAAGAGAAGCCACTGCAGTGAGAAGCCCACGCACCGCAACGAAGAGTAGCCCCCACTCACCGCAACTAGAGAAAGCCCACGCGCAGCAACGAAGACCCAATGCAGCCAAAAATAAAAATAAATTTATTTTAAAAAAAAAGAAGAAATAATTTTGAAAGCAATGAGAGAGAATGGCATCTTACCTGCAGGAAAAACAATTCAAATGACAGTGCATTTCTCATCAGAAACCATGGAGGCCAGAAGGAACTGGAAAGTATTTTTCGTGTGCTGAAAAAAAAGAACTCGGTCAATTCAATCCTAGATTCAGCAAAAATAAAAATTAAAGATAAAAACGAGGGAGGAATCAAGACGTTCCCAGGTGAAGGAAAACTACAACAATTTGCCACCAGCAGAGCCTAGAGGAACCTTAGGGCGTCAGGAAGAAAGAACACAAGCACCAGGCTTTGCTTCTGCTCGTGTGTCTTCTAAGTAAAGTGTGATGGTGGAGGCGAAGATGGGGCACTGTGTCAGTAGGTGACATTAGGATGAGCTTGACAAGCGCGGGAGGATAAAGGGGGGAGGCCACCACGTTCCCTCCATGATGAGGTGGGTGCCTCATGTGATACCAGAGCAGCCCCTGAAAATGGACGCAGACATGTGCTCAGAAGCGCAGGAGACAAGTGCAGATGGGATCCACGTGCCCCACGGGAAGACGGGGAAAGGAACCAAACCACCCAGATGTCCTTCACGGGCGAACGGTGAAACCAGGATGTTTGTACCAGGCAGTGTACTCACGAAGGAAAGGAGTGGGTTATTACTACACACACCACGTGGATCCTCAAGGAGTCCCCAGAGGCTGTGCGCTGTGCAGTCCCATCCCTGTAATGCTCTTCAAGTGACAGAATCACAGGGACGAAGAGCGGATTGGTGGTTGGTTCCCAGGGGTCAAGACGGGGTGGGAGTGTCTGTGAGGTCCTCGTGGGGACAGAGGTGTCTTCTGCCTGGACTGGCTCGGCATCGCGTCCCGGCGGTGGTTTGATATTGCACGTTGCAAGGTGTTAGCCACGGGGAGGAGCCGTGTGGCTGCACGTCCACCTACGGTTGTCTCACAGTTGACGCAGGTAGCGGTCGTGTCCTCCTCACAGGGTCACTGGGGGGTTTAAATGGGGGGAGCAGGTGGCACTGTTGCCCTTTGTTCCTCCTCTCCTCTAGCCTCGTCCCTGCACAGTGCCGGACGGGAGAAGCGTGGGGTTCGGGCAGCAGGGCTGCTCCCTGGGCAGAGAGCAGGCCCTGAGTGGGTGTCTTCGCATCTCGAGGTGGGTCCTGGCTGTTGACCCTAAGGTCCCACCCTCTGTCAGAAGGTCTGATCACTGCAAACCTGGAATCGGGGCCTTGGTAGTGGGGGTTTATCTTGTGTTTGGCAAAGCATAGTAGGAAGGTGGTTTCTTTCTTTTTTTTATAAATGTATTTATTTTATTTATTTTTTTTGGCTGCATTGGGTCTTCATTGCTGCGCACGGGCCCTCTCTAGTTGCAGCGAGCGGGGGGTTGCAGAGCACGGGCTCTAGGCGCACAGGCCTCAGCAGCTGTAGCACGCGGGCTCAGCCGTTGTCGCTCACAGGCTCCAGAGCGCAGGCCCAGCAGCTGTGGTGCACGGGCCCAGCCGCTCCACGGCATGTGGGATCTTCCCGGACCGGGGCTCAAAGCCATGTTCCCTTCATTGGCAGGTGGGCTGTCAACCACCGCGCCGCCAGGGAAGCCCAGGAAGGTGGTTTCTAATCAGACACTTAGTTCCCAAGCGTGCGAATGCAGACAGCACAGACCTGTAGTGACCCTTCAGGAGGTAACTGCTGGCTTCCTTTGACAGCTGATCGCTGAGGAGGGTGTGGACAGCCTCAACGTCAAGGAGCTACAGGCGGCGTGTCGGGCGCGAGGCATGCGGGCCCTGGGCGTCACGGAAGACCGTCTGCGGGGCCAGCTGAAGCAGGTGCGTACCTGCGGCGTGGTGGGGGGCCCTTCCGTCCCAGCAGGGGGTGGGAGGTGCTCCGGCTCAGCTGCCGCCTGGGCCGGGGCCTGTGTGCGCTCCGCTCGCCGCTCCTGGGCGCCGCTCCCATCTCCCTCCCCAGCTCTTGGTTGCCTTTGCTGTGCTTGCTCTTGCCTCCGCCCCGTCTTCTGTGGACTCACGAGGACGAGGTCAGCTTCCTTTGAAGTTCCAGTACGACTCTCAACTGAGGCCAGGGGTGTTTGGGGAAGTAGGACCCAGGCCAGGCCGACCTCCGAAGCCCCTGCTCTTGGCAGCCTGGGTCTGAGTGACCCTGCTTCTCCGGCCGCTCAGAGGGGGCCCTCGGGCAGAAGCCAGGGGCCGGCTCTGCAGGGCCACAGGCCTGCCCCGCCGGCATGGGTCTGAGTGGATGCGACGATGGGTAGGCAACGTTCACAGCAACGCAGCCTTCGTATCAAAAGGGGCAGGGCGCCAGCTGGGCACCCCCTCGGGTTGTCTTCCCAGTGTAGACAGAGATCTGTTGACACCCGCTGCCCCCCCTGCTGACACAGACGGTGCTTAGTGGGCGGTGCCTTCTCGTCCTTGTCTTCACTGCCCTTGTCTCCGACAGGGTCCTCTCGCAGACCCTCCTCTGTGGGGGGTGCCCTGGGTCCGCCTGGGCTGGAGCACACCTGGGGCACTCGAGTGTGGGGCACTGTGCCCGAGGGATGTCAGGATTCGGGGGGTTTCGGTTTCCAAGGGCTCAGGTGTCTTCCTTCTCTCGTCGTTTAACCTGTGCTCGGCATTTTCTCCCCGTTCTGAGAGTTCTTCTCGCCCCATCTTTTGTTCTGTGTCTACCTTGTGTCCAAGCATTGTCGGGGTCTCTTTTGTCAGTTTGAACATTGTCTGTCACTAAAATAGCCTCAAACAGTGCCCAGCTCACGGTAGCTGTGCAAACCTCAAACGCCGAATGAATTCACCAGCGCCACCTTTGGAGTTTCTGTGCCATTGTTAAGTGAAGAACTTTGGGAACGGGACCTGGCCGTCTCGCTCAGTGTTTTATAAGCCCTGCAGCCTCGCTGCGGGGTGTCTCCTGCTCCCGTGACTGCGGCGGGCAGTGGGCGTTAGCACATCGGCCTCGCTGCGGGGTGTCACGTGACTGAGGCGGGCAGTGGACGTAGCACAGCGGCCTCGCTGCGGGGTGTCTCCTGCTCCCATGATTGAGGTGGGCAGTGGGCGTTAGCACAGCGGCCTCGCTGCGGGGTGTCACGTGACTGAGGCGGGCAGTGGACGTAGCACAGCGGCCTCACTGCGGAGTGTCTCCTGCTCCCATGATTGAGGTGGGCAGTGGGCGTTAGCACAGCGGCCTCGCTGCGGGGTGTCACGTGACTGAGGCGGGCAGTGGGCGTTAGCACAGCGGTAAATAGGCCCTTCGGAGCTTGCGGGGTCTCTCCCGGGAGAACTCGCTCGGGGGGGCGTACGGGTCCGCCCACTCAGGTGCCGCTGTGGTTGTTGCCACCAGTGTCATCCTCCTCCCCTCCCCTACGCAAACCAGAACAGAGAGGGAAGTTCCAGGGCCAGAAGCCCTTGCCCGGGTCACAGGAAACGTGGGTGGGATGAGGCCGGCAGGTGAGTCTGGGTCTCCACCTCCCACTTCCAGTGGCTGGAGCTGCACCTGCACCAGGAGATCCCGACGTCGCTGCTCATCCTGTCCCGGGCCATGTACCTTCCTGACACCCTCTCTCCCGCCGACCAGCTCAAGTCCACCCTGCAGACCCTTCCGGAGATTGTGGTGCGTGTTACAAGGCCCCCTTCTGCTGCTCACTCTGCCGGGGGCCCTCTCCCTTCTGGGGGAGCCCCCGGACCCACCACTCGCCCCCTCCTTTCTTGTCTGCCCTCTGCACGCTGAGGGCCCTGCGGTGCGTGCAGAAGGTGACCCTTGGGGTCCCAGGGCGTTTCCCAGCAGCCGGGGTTCCTGCTCCTCGGAGAGCAAGCCCTGATGGCCAAGACACCCCGAGACCCGGGCCGGGCGCCGTGTGGGCTGCTCTGGTGGGGGTGTGCCTGCCCCGCTTCCAAGTGCGCTCACGGGTGTCCCCTCCCTGAAGGCAAAGGAGGCCCAGGTGAAGGTGGCCGAGGTGGAGGGCGAGCAGGTGGACAACAAGGCGAAGCTGGAGGCCACGCTGCAGGAGGAGGCGGCCATCCAGCAGGAGCATCGCGAGAAAGAGCTGCAGAGGCGGTCCCAGGCGGCGGTGAGCGGGCAGCGGGGCGGTGGAAGGGCTGGGCCCATGGGTGGGGTGGGGGCACGGGGAGGCAGACGCACTCTTGTGGCTCGGGCGCCAGTCAGCGCAAGCGGCCGGCCCTGAGGCCCCGAAGCTGGGGTTCGAGGCTGTGGCGACCTGACCGAGGCCTCCGGCAGCCCGTAGGTGCTGGGGCGTGGATGCAGAAGCTGCGTGACTGCGCTCATCACGCGCTGCGCCCACGTGGAGGGTCCTGCGGCGGAACCGGGAGGAGGCAGACCCCACTGCCAGCCGGCCGGGCTCTGTAGACCTTGCCCCGCGCCTGGCGGCCCTCTGGCCAGCGGCACGTCTGCCGGTGTGGATGCCTGGGAAGGCCACGGTCTGACGGGTGGTGCTGAGCCGGCAGCGGCTTTGCGTTTCAGAAGGAAGTGGAGCCTGAAGTGGTGGCAGAAGGTGCCCCTGGGAGGCTGGTGGTCGAGCCGCAGCCGGAAGTGCCTGATGTGACCCTGCCGTCCGAGGCCCTGACGGACAGCGCGCCCGTCCTAAAGGGCTTGAAGGTAACGGCGCCCGCCTGGAGGGAGCGGTGTTGGAGCCGCACCGCAGGGCCAGCGAGCCCGCCTGCAGGGTGGGGGCTCCCGAGGAAGCGGGGCCGGAAGGCCGCAGCCTGGCTTCTCAGGGTGACGGTGGATGGTCGAGGGGCGAGGAGAGCGAGGCCGGGGAGGGTGAGGCGGCCCTGCCCTGGCTGCGGCCCCTGTGCTCTGCGTGGCAGGGCCCCCAGCGGGGAAGTCCCCCTTGCTGTCCCCTTCCCAGCTGCCCAGCGCAGGGGGCCCGATGTGCGGTGCGCGCTGGGGGTGCTCGCTTCCGGCAGCCTCGCCGTCGTGGTTGTAGCCCATGTTCCTCATGAGACGCCTTCTGCCAGGGGAACCGCCAGGTGGCCCCTGGCACACGGAGCATGATGGGCAGAGCAGCTTCTGAAGGCGTGTTGGGGGCAGGAGGTGTTTACTAGATGGGCGGCAGCAGCGTCGGGCAGCTGGAGTAGGAGACAGAAACCAGGACGGCAGCTTTATGTCTGGGGATTCCCAGCGAGGTCCCGGGGTGGGGCGGGTGGGGGACCACCGCATTCAGAGGGGTCAGAGGGGGGACGAGGCTGTGGTGGGGGGTGTGCGTGAAGTCGAGTGTGTTGATACCTGGGTGGAGGGGTGGGCCTCGTCACGTGTCCTGAGGGCCGGGTGGATGGGGACTGAGCCCTGATGGGCCCCGCGGGGTCATTGGAGGTGGAGGGAAGGGCCCCACTGCAGGGCCTCAGGGAGGAGTCTCCTCCAGTCCTGTGCGTATGAGAAGAGAAAGCATAAAGCATCAACACCGGGGGTCTTGGTGAAGGGAGCTGTGGGCTGCAGGGCTGGTGTGGTGTGGTGGGAAGGGGCTGGCGTAGCCTGGGATAAGTCGGGTGAGCCTCTGTTCGCCTGGTGATGGCCCAGGAGACAGATGAAGACCCACACGCTCTTGTCACTGAGGAGAGGCTGAGAGGAGGAGGGTCCCGGAGCCTGGGCTGACCTAGGCTTGAAGGGTGACCCTGGGAAGGGTCAGGAACCGAGGTACCAGGGTCATTTTGAAGGCAGTTTGGGGCTGAGGCCAGGAAGCTGAACAGAGGCGGGGCCTGGTCGGGCCCATGGAGCGTGGTCTGGGATTAGGGGTCACTCGTCAGCAGTAGGGCCAGGATGGTTGGCTGTCTCCATGGATACAGATGCATTCCATTTCCAGTGGATTTAAGACTTAGATGTGAAAGGACATTTAAACTTTCCGGAGAGCTTATGAACTAAGGATCGCCAAGGATTTCTTAGCAAGGAGCACAAACCTTTAAAAACTTACACTGAAGAACCTTGGTTTGTTGGAAAGATGCCACAGAGAGTCGGGGCACCGCCGTTTCCTATTTGCAGCACAAGGCTGGGTCTTACCGGTATTGACCATTTACTCGGACAGAGACCTGAATAGCTCTAGGAAGTTGAGTTGGTGGCTGAAGAACCTCTCCACAGGGAAAGCCCCAGACCCACATGGCTTCAGGGGTGAAGTTGCTGGTGAGTCCAAACGTGTAAAGAATAAACCCTTCCCGTGCTACACAAGCTCTTGGCGGAAAGTTGAGAAGAGCATATTCTGAGATGAGCGGCCCCTGATGCCAAAACCAGGTGGATACGAGACAGCTACAGACCAGCATCTGTCCTGAACACAGGTGTGAAATTCTCAACAGGTTTCCAGTAAGTGAAACGCAGCTGTTCTGTAGAAAGGATAATACACTGTGACCTGGTGGGGTTTGTCCAAGGAATACAAAAAAATCAGTCAATGTAACGAGCACATTAACAGCCTCAAGAGAAAACCCATGTACGATCATTTCAGCAGATGCACAAAAAGCGCTTGGCAGAATTCAGCATCGCTTCTCAATTGAAAAGGTCTCTCAGCAAACGAGCGGGAGCGAACCTTCTCAACCCCACTTAAAGCAGCCAGAGTGGCCCCTGCGGCCACAGGATCCCTAACGGTAGCACGGGCGTCTGCTGTCACCACCGGTTCAGCATCGGACTGCGGGACTGGCCAGGATGGTTAGAGAAGAACAAGGAAAATCGCACAGAAGCGAAGCTATTCACGGATGACGTGAGCACCTAAAAGGTCATTGTACTTGTTTGTACTAGTAACGAACAATCAAGCTGAAATTCTAAGAAGCATATCACACAGTAGTATCCAGAAAATGAACTACTTAGGGGTAAGTTTGAAAGTAGGTATGAAGACCTGTACAGGATGCTGTAAAGTGTTGCTGAGGTGGAGTAAAGCAGTAACTAAACGGAGAGCTTCACTGCACTCGTGGATGTGAAGACTCGGTGTTGGTAGGATGCTAATTCTCCCCAGCCAATCTGTGGATTCAACACCATCAAAATCCCAGCAGGCTTTGTTGTTGACATTGACAGACTTACTCTAAAACATATACGGAAATTCAGAGGACCTAGAATAGCCACAACGATGGAGAGAAGCAGGTTTGGCGAATCTGCGGATGGAATTGTACACGGCGGTCAGAAGGAACACACCGTCACGTGGGTGAATCTCAGGGTGACGGAGCTCGAGCCATGTGACACCGTTTGTCAGAATTCCAGCAAACGAGGCTGTCGTGGCAGAAGGCAGGCCAGTGGGGTGGGGGTGGGGACGTGGGCACAAGGAAACCTTCAGGGTGACGATACTTCTCTGTCGGGTGGTGGTCGCTCCGTGGCTATGCACGTCTGCCGGACACATTTGCACAGGTGCGCTCGGGTGCAGGAGGCCCCTCGGAGAGCGAAGACGGTGACTGCAGGTGCCTGTCGCCTCGCCCAGAGCCCAAGACTGGCACGCGCAGTGTGGACACGGGACACGGATAGAAAAGTGGCCAAGCCTTCGGGGGAAAGCCAGTTACTCCCCTTCATGTAGGGTTTCGGTTTGCTTGTTTATTTTCTTTCCAGGAAGAGGAAATAACTCAGGAGGAAATTGACATACTCAGTGACGCCTGCTCGAAACTGAAGGGTCAGAAGAAATCTCTGACGAAAGAGAAGGAGGAGCTGGAGCTGCTGAAGGAGGACGTCCAGGACTACAGCGAGGTGCGGCGTTGGGGGGGGCGGGGCGGGGCTGAGGCTACACACAGAGTAAACCCAGGCTGCATCGCCCCGAGTGTTCAGTGATGCCTCGTCAGATAAGGGAAAAGCAGGCCAAATGGTCTTTGGAGAGAAAACTGAATTTAAGTAAATCTTATTCAGTAGCTTTTCTAGTCATCCCACTCTGTCACTTTCCCCTGGAATGCTGGCCATTCGCCCTTGTCGATGACACGCATATATCTTTTTAGTTTCTAAACACATGAAGGTATCAGATGAACAGTCTGGTCACTTGGTATATGAAATCTTATTTTTGTTCATGATTCCCCAAAAGAGACTTTTTTCTTACACACTATTTATTTATTTATGTATTTTAAGATTGGTAAAAATAATCTGTTATTTTCTGAACTTTGTCGTGGCAGCCCTCTTGTGTGGGTTCTCCAGTCCCCACCTCACCTCCCGTTCTTCCCTGTAACGCTTGCTCCTAGGGAAAACCACAAGTTGGAATTTAAGAAGGCACTCACCATTCCTGGATTCTTTCACCGTCAGGAAGAAAGTCGGGGGTTCAGGACAGAGTTCATTTCCTTTGCTACAAAAACAGTGCTTGAGTTTGCAGTGAGAACCCATTTGCATGATAGACAGCAGTAAGCCTGCTGCTTCGTGGCCCCAGTTAATGGGGCTGCTCCGCGCACAGCCTAGACCTTCCACCTTGATGATGGAGTCTGGGTTAACCCAGTACTTCTGCAAGGTGAACTTAAGGTTTCTTTTTTAGTTTTAAGGCAGTCTTTTTACAAGCAAACAATTTTATTAGGACTTGCAGGAGATCAAGAAGGAACTTTCAAAGACTGGCAAAGAAATCTACGTGGAAGAGTCTAAAGCCAGCAAGAGGCTGACGAAGCGGGTACAGCAGATGATTGGGCAGATCGACAACCTGCTCACGCAGCTGGAGGCCGATCAGAAGGCTGGCAAGCTGGGCGTGGCCGCCGAGGGCTCGCCTGCAGGGTGAGTGTGCGACGCGGTTGCCGGGGGCCTGGAGCCCGGGGGGGGGGGCCAGGGCCTTTCTGACCGGAGCGCGTTTCTCAGCTTTGGTGACCAGCTGCCCCCCCCTTCTGACCTAGCGGCTGCAGCCAGAACCCAGGTGTCCCCACTTCTCCACGACACTGTCACTGAAGCGGCCCCAAGTTGGGTCTTCCCTGCACGCGCGTGTGCTCACACACACAAGCGCACGCACACACGGTGCAGCGCTGTCAGCCCACGTCTGGAGGACCTGGGCTGCGGCTGCCTGCTCTCCCTGTGTCCACCGCCCCTCCCCCAGCTCTCTCCAGGCTGTTGTCACCGGTCCTTCCACAGTGTCCTTCGGATCACAGCTCCCTTGGGAACCACCAGCCTCTCCCTGTCCCTTCTCCCCTTCCTCCAGCCTCCTCCCTCTTCCTGAACCCCTACACACAGGCAACTCAATAATGACCCCCTGCGTGGGGGCCGGCTCTGCACTGGTGTGTCCCACATGCCTGGGACAGCGGCCAGCGGGGGCCAGTGTCGTGTGAGTGGCTGCCGGGCAAATGAAACCCCCCCAGGTGGTAGCGACTGACACTCGGCGCTCCCGTGGGCCAGACACCGCACCACGAGCGCCCACGTCTCCAGGGGGCAGGCAGGCGGGCTGGCTGCAGGGCCCCCGCTGTCCTCAGGTCAGCGGCCCTTCCCCCCGGGCGAGGCCAGTGTCCCCGCTTGGATTGACCTGCTGTGCTGTGTGGGCCCACTGCCCTCCACCTGGTCGGAGGGCAGTGTGGCCATACTCAGCCCCTCCCACCCTGACCAGGGCGCAGGCAGGCCTGAGGGACCCACTGGCCTCGTCCCCACTGGAGAGGCCGGGCTCGCTGGGCGGCTGCGCACACACAGGAGACCCTGGACGGGGCGGTGGTTTCTGTTTCTGTGTCCAAGTTGGCTGGGTGTTCCCAGAGGACGGGGCGAGGGAGCTCTGGAGGGAGGGGCTGTCCAGGGCAGGTCTGACCCACGGGGCCCCAGTGAGGCTGTAGGGGGCGCCAGCTGTGCCGCATGCGGGCTGTGTTCCCCAGGGAGACCGTCATCAGCGTTGCTGAGCTCATCAGTGCCATGAAGCAAATCAAGCACATTCCCGAAAACAAGCTCATCAGCTTGGCCTCGGCCCTGGACGAAAATAAGGACGGCAAGGTCAACATCGACGACCTCGTCAAGGTGGGTCGTGGGGGTCTTGCTGGCAGCCTTTTCCACCTGTGCGTCCACCCGAGAGGCCCCTGGGGCTGGTCTTGCCCTCGCCGCAAACAGAGTGGAGTCAGGGCAGTGAGGCCGTCCGTCCAGAGCAGGCCACCGGCTCTTGCTTGGCCTCCCCTGGCCCAGCCCTGGCCGGGTCTGCGGAGCATGGTGTTGGGGGGGCTGGGCCATGGCAGCCCGGAGGGGATGCCTGTGGCCCTCGGGGCTGGGCCTCGGGACCCCTGGGGGTGGCCGGAGGCCTGAGAGGGTGCCGGGAGCTTGGGCAGCCCAGGCGACCTGCACGGGGCTCCGCCTCCACAGGACGGCCGTGGGCTCTGGCGTTCCTGTGGAGAGCACGCCTTCGCCGGCAGCTCTCATGGCTCCAGGGTCTCTCCGGCCCGTCGGGGACTTTCCACTCAAACGTCTACCTAGAATGTCAGCGGACGTCACTCTGGTCGGGAGCGCGGCCTTCCCCGCTCGGGGGCCGAGCGCCATCACCCTGGCGGCAGCAGTGGCTGGGCGGGGCCCGTCGTCTGGGGCCCCTCCTTGGTGCCCACGGCGCTCTGCCCGAGCAGGGCCCGGCCCGGCAGCCTCGCTGTGTCGTCCATCCCACCTTCCTGCAGCCCTGCGACCCGAGGGAGGCACAGTTGGCGCCCTCACCTGGGCCCGCTCCCTGGCGGCTCATAGCCTGGGCTGGGGCTGTGGAGCCTGTTGGCTCCGTGCGGGTGGGGGTCTGGCCCTCAGAAGACCCGGGCAGATGGAGGACCCAGGGCCCCCGGCGGGACAGCGTGGCCTATGGGTGCCGAAGGCCATCCCAGCCTGGTGGCCGTGTGCCGTGTGCCCTCCGTGTCCTGAGGGGAGATTTCATGCTGTGAAGGGGCAGAGCCACCTCTGAGGCCCTCGTCCCTTCCCGTGTGTGCAGGTGATCGAGCTGGTGGACAAAGAAGACATCCACATCTCCACCAGCCAGGTGGCTGAGATTGTGGCCACGCTGGGGAAGGAGGAGAAGGTGGAGGAGAGGGAGAAGGCCAAGGAGAAGGCCGAGAAGGAGGCCGCAGAGGTGAAGAGTTAGGGCCTGCCGGCTCGCAGGTGCCTTGGTGGCCCTTTGTGTGTCTGCCGCGGCGGTCCTAACGTGACAGTTATTGCTTTGAAGTGATTCTTAGAGACAGATCTAATATTTTGTCTGGAATAAATCAGAGACTTCATAATCGGTAATTTTTAATTTCCATCATTCCACGAAGATTCAGCCAGTCTGGATCCCTGAACCCCTCCAGGGAGTCTGCTCTGGATTCACGCGGTGGCCCAGTGCTGGTGTGGTCCCAGCTGTGGCAGGCAAGCGTGCGGCCTGCCGGCAGCGGGGGTCGTGGCCCTGCACAGCCCCCTGGGCTCCTGAGGCGGCTCGGACCTCCCCGCTTGTCCCCTGGCGGTGTCTGCTGCGGGAGGAGAGAGGACCGGCCGCGTGGACTCCCCGTGCCCATGGAGCCCCAGGCGTGGGATTGGAGTCGCGCAGACACAGCCGCCTCGGCCTGGAGAGGACGCTGCGTGAGTCGTGGGCCTGGATTCGCACAGAGCAGTGTGAATAGGAGCCACTCGTGCGCGCTCCCAAGCTCACACCTGCAGCGAGTGAGCAACACGCCCGTCATCTCCGTGGCCTCTGGAGGGCCGCGTTCTCTGACGCGGATGTCAGGTCTCCTGGAAGTTCGCTCTGACGTGTGTATCCGAGCTCTTTCTTGAGTTCTCTTTGATTCTCACCTAACCCTAACCACTTAACTGGTACAGAATTTCCTCACATGACAGTCTGCCCACCTGAGTAAATCCAACGTAATTATGCCAGGAGAAGTGCTAATGAAGCCCTGGACAGTGAAGCATCTCGGGTGCAGTCATTTGTTGTGCTTTTAGGAAGTGTCCTCATTTGGGGTGTTCGGAGCGGGTGTCACCGCGTGTCCGGTGATGGGTCCACAACCGGCAGCTTGGGGAGGCCGGTGCTCCGTGGCGGGGTGGGGTGGGGGTGCTGGGCGGCCTGTGGCCCCAGCTCTGTCCGGCTGCCCACGCGAAGGCTGGGTCAGGTACGGCAAGAACGTTCTTTGGGGGAAAACAGACATAGGAATCGGAAGACGTGGGCCTAGAGTGGCCAGATGAGCTGAGGGAGGACGACGACGAGATGATCGCTTCCAAGTTACTTGAAACTTTCTACCCAGCCACTAAAGAAGAAACTCGACAACATAAGCTTCTGCATTCTCGGATGTAAACCTTCGTAAAGGGACAGTGGTTCTAAAGGGTTCCTCGTTCGGTTATTCGAGGCACGTTCCCCACGCTTAGTTGATACTTCCGAGTCCTCTCACACGTGTTTCAGCGGCCTGGTTTTCCGCTGCGGAAGCGTGCTTGCTCGTGAACTTCGTGGTAGCCGGCGTGCCGCGGAAGGGGTCGTCCTTGCCGCCTCCGTCCTCACCTCGCTGCCTTCGCCAGGCGCCCGGGGCGTCCCCGTCGCTGCCATCGCACACCCACCCCGCACCCCCCCGCCCTCCCGGATCGTGCGTGTCTGCGCCCCCAGTGCAGCGGGACCCTTCGCTGGTGTTTGTACCGTGGGCCACGGTCTGCTGCAGGCTTCCCCCTTCGCGTTGCTTGTTTTTACTGTCCTGAACTTTATTTATTGCCGCTGACAGGGGTGCCCGGGTGCAGGTGTATGGAACGCGGCTCTGGGAACGAGAGTCTTATGTGACGAGCGAGGCGTCAGGGCCGCCGTCTGTTGACTGAGTGCCCGGTGCCTGTGCCCGGCCTTCCCGAGCTTTCTCAAGAGGGCGCCTGTGTCCTCGGGATCTGTGACGTCCTCGGGATCTGTGACGCGGAATGGGAATTCTTCCTTCGCTCCACCTAAACACCGGTTTCTTCATTAGGGATTCAGGAAGTTGGCACGTGGCTTCCAGAGTCGCTTTGGAATATCCAAATCCAGACTTTGAGAAGGAAGGGCACCTGGTAACTTGCAGAGAAGAACCTCTAGGCGGTGCTCCTCACGGCGGGCCCTGGGCCGCTGGCGGCTCTGTCTGCGTGTCCGCCAGGGGCCCAGGGCCGGCTTGGCCTGAGGGCCGCCTCCTCGGGCTGTGTGTAAACACCTGTTTTAGAAATAGTGTTTTTATTAAAATATCAAATTCGTGTTCCTGTAACAGCTCAAAACCAGGTTTGTGAACCGTGTGGCCCACCGGCAGTCAGGGTGGGAAATGGCAGAGATGTCTGAGCGTCTGGTCCCAGCCTCGCGGCAGGAGAGCGTGACGAGAGGGCCTTCCAGCGCTCTGGTCCTGGCCTCTGGTGTCCTCTTGTGCTGTGACCGCGTGCCCTGCCTGTCCCCTCAGACTGTGCTGGTGACTAGGCACTCGAGTTGATGTAAGGAGAAGGTTGAATAAAGCGCTGTCGTGATGGCCTGTCTTCCCTGTGACGGTCTGTCTGTCAGGTCGGCGCGGCAGCCACTGCCTGACCAGGCTTTCCTCTCCCCGACCCTCAGAGGCCCCGGGGTGGGGGGTGGTCCCTGGTGGGCAGGGCTGGGACCCTGGCCAGCCCTAGGGGGTGGAATTCTGTTCTGAGAGACTGAGGGCCCCTGGGATCAGGGACAGCACTGCCTAAGGGCTGTGCCCTCCACTGTCTGAGGGGGCCCTCAGGAACTGCGGTCTCCCCGACACCAGGGCAGGGCCCAGAGAGCCGACGGGGTGTGCGGACCAGGGGCCAGCCCGCAGCGCCCCCCCGCCCCGCACCCACTGCCTCTCCGGCCCTCATCTCTGGGCTCCAGGGGCAGGGGGGCCCTACCCTGGGCAGAGAGCTGAGGCCCAGCTGGGAGGGCCGCCAGGCAGAGGGTCCTACCTCCCCATCCTCCCAGCGTGGACAGACCGCCCCCCGTGAGCTGGGACGTCCAGCCTGTCTCAGGCGGCCTCACCCCTGCACCGGCCCCAGGTCCTGTGGGGGCTCCTTCTACCCTTGCTGAGCCCCGACCCCTTGCCCAGGGTCGTCCTCACCTGCACCCCATCTCTCCCTGAGCCTGGCCTTGGCCACAGTCTGCCCCAGGGATTCTGCGGGCTCGCACGTGGGTCGTGACCCGTGTGGAAGGGAGATGTCCCTGGGGGTGCAGGCGCGGGCAGGGGGCTGCTGGGGCTGCTGGGCCTCAGTGGCTTCTGTCCAGGTTCATCTCACCCCCGGCAGGCACCTAGTCCCCTCATGCTGAGGACTGAGTGTGTCCACTGCACTTGGACCCTCCTCAGGCCGGGCCCCGGGAGAAGGTGGCCGGGGTCGGGGCCGTGCGAGTCTTCAGGTACCAGCCGGTGCCCCAGGATTCGAGGCTTCTCACTTCTGTGGTTCAGAAGGTCACATCGAGGGTCACCAAGGGCTCTGGCAAGGCTGACCCAGGGCGGGGGCAGGCAAGGGGGCTATATATAGTCCAGGGACACCACAGCCAACCTAAAGGGACACTTCGGGCCAAAGCGAGGACAGAGTGAGTAGCAAAAAAAGACAAAATCGATCATAAACAAAAATCCACACACCCAGCTGATCCTCAGGAAAGTCTTTCCCTGCTGATGGAGATTCTTAAACAGCGAGAACAGGTGACAGGAAAGAATTGGGGACTACCCTGTTTTCTCAGGAGGAAATAGAGCCCATCCCAGGAAGCTCTTCAGGGAGAATTCCAGGTGGTGGACAGACGGGAGAAACACTGGAACCCACCCGGATGGCTACCCTGGGGTCACGGGGGTGGGGAGCTGGGTGTGCGGGGCCGCTGGCTGTGTGCCCCAGGCACTGCCCCAGACACCCAGCCGGGGAAGTCTCATGACCCCCCACAGGAGCCGCCAGCACGTCCATGGCCATCCCCCTCCAAAAGCCACACGTAGCGGGAGGAGGGACAGCCAGATGGGGTCCTGATTTAAAACCTTTAAAACCTGCATCAACTGCAGTGGGGGGGCGACTGGGGACGTTCTGTTCCCGGTGGCGTCACGTGTTTTTACACGTGGTGATGCGGCCCCCTGAAGACCATGGGGCCGAGAGTGTATTCAGGCACCCGCCTGGGGAAGAGGACACCGAGAGGTCGCTGTCCAGCCTGGCGACACTGCAGGGTGGGAACAAGATTCCGGAGGCCAGGGGACCAGGACAGAGGTGCAGACGCACATACCAGGCGAGTCACCCCAGGCCGCGAGGGGAAGGCAGAGGGCAAGGCCGGACCTAGAGGTCCGAGAATGGGGGCTCCGGACCCTCTGAGGGCGGGCGGAGTGCTGGCGCCTTGCTCCCTAAGCCCCGCAGCAGCCCGCCCCCGGGCCTGGGCCGGACCCCACCGGCCCTGGGGCTCTGAGAAGACGCCGGGCCGCGGGTGGAGGCGGGGCCGAGGTGGGGGGCGGGGCCAGGCGGGCGAGGGGGCGGGGCTGGGCGGGGAGGTTCCGGGGAGGATTGAGCAGCTCCCCTGTCGGGCCCCCCAACCTGCCCACCTGGGCCCGTCCCTCTCCGGCCAGCGCCCCCCCCTCCGGGTCTCCGTCCGGTGTCCCGGAAAGCCGCGCCTCACCCACAGCCAATCCACTCGGTGTCCAGAGCGCGCACCCGGAGCCCAGCCGGGTTCAGGCAGGACAGAGGCCGGGGGCAGAGCTGGGGCTCGGCCCGGCCAGCGCTAGAGGGCCCCGCACCACGCCCGCACTGCGCCCGCCTCGCCGCCTCCCCGCCTCCTGGCCTTGGCCTCCCTCCAGACTCTGGCCTTCGCTGGCCTCCTTGCCATCCCCGTCACTATCGCCGCGTGTCTCCCGAGCGTTGGACACAAACACGGGGTCTCTGGCAGGCTGGAGGGGCTTGGGGGCCGGGAGCGCTTTCCCGAGTTGGGTCAGGTATTGGGCGGCATCGTTATCCAGAACCAAGCTCCTAGCAACCTCCCCGGCTCTCCAGAAAGAGGCCCCAGAAACCCCCTCAGTTGGAAGGTGAGTTGGACACAGCAATAAGGGGAGCGAGTTTCTTAGAAGCCACAGTAAAAGTTCACACCGTCCAAGACCGTGAGGCACGAGGGACAGAGGGAGGGGCACCAGGTGGCAAAGCAGGGGCTGGGGGGGAGGGACAGCCAGCCCTGGGCAGCGCTGGGTCCCAGGGAGGGCGTGAGTCTGCATAGCCACCTGTCCCTGAATCCACCCGAGTCCCCCAGTTGGCCTGGGCACTGCTGCCTCCTCCACGAAGCCTTCCCAGACTTACTCCCACCACTGCTGGCTGGGTGCCCTGCTCGGTCTTCCCTCTCCCTCAGGCTGTGAACTGTGCAGTAGACGGGCCCAGATGCTGTCACTGGGTCCTCAGCACCCCAACGAGCTGAGCATCAGCGTGCAGCACCTGCCCAAAGTTGAAGGAGTGGCGGTGGCGGAGCGCAGGGGACAATGGTGGGGCCCAAGGCGGATGCCAGGCCCGGGAGGGGGTGGGAAGCCAGCCAGGAGCAGGAGTGTGGCCAGGAGTGCAGACGGCTGACTCAGGGCGCCAGGTGAGGGCTTGGTTTACGTGGGGCTCCATGGGGGGGACCCACCTAAAAACGTCCCCCTCCCCCAGCTGACAGGGTAGGCAGACACCAGGGGCAGGGTGAGGAGAGGGAGGCCTTGGAACCAGCAACAGTTACCTGGATGTGACCCTCAGGGCCCCTGAACTCCACGAGCTGGGGGCAGATAGGGGATGGGCAGGCCCAGAGGATTTCCCCATTGCCTTCTCCCACAAACACATCACTTGCATTCCCTGCCCTTGGAGACCCCCGACCAAGGCAGTGAAGACCACTGGTGACCCTGAGGTTCCGCCCTGCCAGCGTCAGGCCCCTGTGCAGCTGGGCACACCGGATCACCCTCACCCTAGCTCTGCCCAGGACACATCGTCTCTGAGCCAAAGACCTGGGCTGGAAAGCCTTGGAGAGCGCAAGACCCAGGCAGCCAGTCTAGTCTGGGGCCCCCACCCCCGCAGCTGTTGCTCCAGCAGCAACTAGTGACCCCTCCCTCCTCGGGGGACAGATGACAGGACTTGCCCCAGGTGGGCAGTGAGTACCCGGGAGCTGCCCGGGACTCCAGGACAGGAGACAAGAAAGCATGGATCTGAACCAGTTGTCTGTTTATTTTTTGGAAAGCACGTCTGCTGGTTTGGGCCAACACCTTTGGCCCCCACAAGGCTGGGGGCCCTGAGAACCGAGACCACCCTGAGCCCGCTGACAAGCAGAGAACAGCCGCCCAAACTCAGGGCCATTAACAGTACAAAAAGTAACAAAACTGAATTTGTGGCTTTCTCTCCCAAGCTTTGAAAGGTAGCAGTCCGGGCTACAAAAGTCTAGAAGCGTTGCGTAAGAAGTGTTAAATCTACATCTTGTAAAAACTCAATAAATTATATATATAGATATATATAAACTGGTAACATCTAACATCTGAACCTGCGTGCAGGGCTGCCCCCCCGCCCCGAAACTGCCTCCCTGCCTGGAACACGTGGCAATTAGAAGAACCTGTGTGAAAATACCAGCTTGCTTTGAAGTCTAAAAACATAAATCTCCTGAAGAAAACTCCTATAGAAGTCTACTTCTGCAAAAGAGGGCCAAAGGGAAGAAAACGTCCCCTCGGAATCATCTCGAACTGTTAACGACCCTTTAGGGTGCCGGGGGCTGGCTCTGGCCTTGGGGTGTGGGCTGGACACACCCTCAGCAATGCCCCTAAACAAAGCATAACCCATCTCACTGTTAATAAGTTAAAACTTAAGCCTCTGCCGTGCAGCTGGCTGAACGCCAGGAGCCTGGGGAGTGACGGGGACACAGGCTCTGGGGGTCGATAAATAGCTTTACAAACATACAGGTCCAGGAACAATTTTTAAAACAAAACTGCGGTGCCAGAAAAGCCCCTCCAACCTCTGCTGGTTTTTGCGTCTCAACAGCGAGCCCCCAGGGCGCCCCGCTCGACTAGGGCACCCCGGCCCCTGCACCCTCAGGGCCCCGTGCCTCAGTTGTACCAGCCTGCCTCTTCCATATAGATATTTATATATATATGTATGTGTATATCATATACACAGCATCTATTTATATAAATGTACACTCATTTCTGGAATACACCTTTCGGATAGAAGTTAAAGGCTCCCGCCTTCAAGTACCCGTAATTTCAGTCTCTGAGGGTCAAGGTGGGAAGTGGGGAGGCCTGGAGGTGGGGAGCCGCTAACACTCACCCCAGGCGCAAGGTGCCACTTGGGTGGGAGGTGTGCCACACGGGGGCTTCCCTGTAGGCTCAGCTTGGGCACTTGGAGGGGGGGCCTCAGCCCACTCTGGACACTGGAGCCCGGCCCACCCCGATGCTCCCTGTGGGGTGGCAGCGGGGGTCAGGGGAGCCTGGGGAGGGGCCCGGCTCCCTGCCCTGAGGGACCCCACGGGAGAAGCCCCTTACATTCTACGTCCGGTCCACCGGTGCTGCCGGCCCAGGTGGCCAGGAGGTCACCATACAGCAGGGCGGGCACGCCGGGGACCCCGAGCACACACGAGTGCACACATGCACACATGTGGAAGTTGTCTGTCCATCTGTCCACCTGTTCCAGGTCTTGAGCCCAGGCCGGTGAGACCCGTTGGTCACGGCACACCAGTGGCAGCACGGCAGGCTGGGGTCCGCTCTCACGTTGATGGGGGCTTGGCCCGCAGGCCGCGGCCCTTCACGTCCGCGAGCCCCCGCTGCCTGGCGGGGCCGGGGGCAGCAGGTCATGGGCGAACACGGAGTCGTCCCCTGAGGAGCCGGAGCTGGGGGTGTCCTGGCCGCCCGGCGAGTACTGCTCGAAGGGCACCGACAGGTCGAGGTACTCCTGCAGGCGGGCCGGGGTGGGGTTGCGGTCAGTGCTACGCCACCTCCAACGCCCGAGCTGTCCAGGCCCGGGGCGGGGGGTGGGCGGGGGGCGGCACTGGGGCCCGAACTCACGTCGGTGGATGTAACAGTGAGCACGCGGTCCAGGTCTTCCACCAGCTGCTTGAAGGTGGGCCTCTGGGAGGGCACGGCGTGCCAGCACTCACGCATGATCATGTACCTGCAGGCGGCACTCAGGTGGGCCCTTCCCTGCGCCCGCACACCGCGCCAGTCCCCCTCCCTTGGGAACAGCCTCGAGGCCGGCCCTCCCCCTGCCCGGGGGCGGGGCTCAGTGGGGGCCCAGCGGGGTCCCGAGGTGACAGGCAGGTGCGTGCGCTCACAGATCATGTGTGCAGTTGGCCGGCTTGTCCATGCGGTGGCCTTCCTTCAGCAGCTTGAAGAGCTCCTCCACGGGGATGCCGGGGTACGGCGAGCCCCCCAGCGTGAAGATCTCCCAGAGCAGGACACCGAAGGACCAGCTGTGGGCGGCGGGGGCGCGGCACCGTCAGCCCACCCTGCCGCCCGCGGTCCCCCGTGCATGCGGAAGCCCCAGGACAGACCGCAGTGGGGTGCAGGGGGCTACCGATGGTGGCCGGCTCTGCCCCACAGCTCCCCGGCCCCTGCCCTGGTGTGGCCTGTGCCCCGCCCGGCTCCCCACCCCACCCCCGCCCGGGTCTGGGGGCCACATACACGTCACTCTGGTGGGTGTAGACGCGGTCAAACAAGGCCTCGGGCGCCATCCACTTCACGGGCAGGCGGCCCTGGGAGGAGGAACGGGGCTTGTTGACCGCCAGGCGCCCTCCCGGCTTGAGTCCCCCACCCTCCCCAGGCCGGGCTCACATTGGTGGTCTTCTTGTAGTAGTCGAGGTTGTGCACGTCGCGGGCCAGGCCAAAGTCCGCGATCTTCATCACATTGTCCTCGGTCACCAGCACGTTGCGGGCGGCCAGGTCCCTGTGGATGCACTGGGGACAGGACCGGGGTTGAGGCGGTCGCCACCGGCTGCTCCCTCCGCCCCCCGGCCGGCCCGGCCCCGCCGGTGCTCACCTTCTGCGAGGCGAGGTACTCCATGCCCCGCGCCACCTGGTAGGCGCAGGAAACCAGGTCCTTGAAGGTGAGCTGCTCCTCGGGCAGCCGGCAAGTGTCGAAGGAGTAGTCCGTGCCCGGGGGCCGCCGCGCCCGCAGGTACTCCCGCAGGTTGCCCTTGGCCGCGTACTCCACCAGCACGTACAGGGGCCCTGCGAGCACCGGGGTCTCAGAGGGGGCTGCACCTGGGGGCCGCCCGCCGCCCGCCACGGGCCCAGCACCCACCGCCCTGCGTGCAGGCGCCCAGCAGGTTGATGATGTTCTTGTGTTTCCCGATCATCTTCATCATCTCCATCTCGGACACCAGGTCCGACAGGTCCTTATCTGTGGCGTCATCTGTGCGGGGAGGGGGTTTTGTCAGGCTGGGCCGCCCCAGCCTTGTCCAGGCTCCCCTCGCCACGTCCCTCCCTCACCTTTCAGCATCTTCACCGCCACCGTGACGGGCTTGGCAGCCCGGTCCTTGTCGATGCCGATAGCCTCTGCCATGACCACCTGGCCGAAGCAGCCCTCCCCGAGAGGCTTGCCCAGAGTCAGCCTGGCGGCAAAAGCAGAGAAGCGATGAGCACGCCCGCCCGCTCGAGGCACTGTCCCAGGCAGCCTGAGGTGCAGTGCCACCGCCTCCAGGAAGCCCACCACCCTCGCCCCGGCGACCGTGCTCGTGCTGGTGGAGGACCTTGCCCCCACCCCCCCACCCCGGCCTCTGGGCCGGTGAGAGCACTTCCTGGGGCGGGTCCTCCCCGCCACGCCCCAGCCCCATCTCCGGCAGTGGCCTACCTGATTCCCATCTGAATGCAGCCGGGTCTGAGTGGGGCCCCTCCCCACCACCGGCCCCCACCGTGTGTGCGCCCCCCGCCCCCCCGGGCCAGGGCCCCAGGCCTTCGCACACCACTGACCGGGCCCGGGACAGCTCCCACTTGGGGTCGGCGGGCAGCTCGAGCTCAGAGACGTTGGCCAGCGCGGGGCCCTCCCCCGAGGACAGCCGGGCGATCCGCACCAGCGGCGTGTTGGAGCTCATGGACGAGCTGGACTCCAAGGACACCTGCTTGGGTCAGCAGGGGCAGGTTGGTGCTGCGGGGCCGCACGGCCGGGGCACGGGGGCGAGGGTGCGGCCCCCTCGGACCGTAGGCCGAGGCCAGGCCTGGGATGGCTGCCTGACTCCTGCACAGCACTGAGCGAAGACTTCTAAAATGTTCTGTGCCCAGAGTGACCCGGCTCTGTGCGGTGACCACAGAGACCACTGAGGGCTTGGCACCCCCCACAGCAGAAGGGCTGTCCCCGGGCAGGCCCCAGGCCCCAGGCCTTGACACTAGGAAGGGGACTGAGCGTGGGAGCCCGGGAGGCAGGGGCAGGGGCACGGGCAGCTCGGAACCTGGTATCTACTTTCTGTTACCTGTCGCTTGAGCGGGAAGCGGGAGACCTTGTGCACGGCGGGCGAGCCCAGGCCCTTCTTGGGGGGGCTGCGCAGGCGGCAGAGGGTCACAGCGGCCACCACCAGGATGAAGAGGAGGAAGCCCACCCCGTAGCTGAGGACACCTGCGTACACACTGCCAGCCTCACCAGCCTCCACCAGCTCCTCCTCAGCTGCAAAGACACGGGCGTTGGGGGCCTGGCCCAGCCTCTCAGGAGCCCCCGCGGGCCGCCCTGGGCCGGGCCGGGGGCTCAGCTCCCCTGGTGCGAGTGCTGAGGCCTGAAGGGCCTACTCGTTGAAGGTCCAGCAGCCAGAAATGCCTGGGCCAGGAGGGGCAGACCCAGGACAGAAAGAGCCCAGCGGAGCCAGCGGCACCCTCACCCGCCACCCGGGAGACACCAAAGCCACCGTATCGGCTGCGGGGGACCCCGTTGGGATGGGGCGCTCGAGGGAGGCCCTCTGGGCCAAGACAGGGCCGTGTGGGCTCTGTCCCCATACCGGGCACAGGGCCTGGCTCGAGGGCTCTGCGGTCCCCTGCCTGTCCCCGATGGCGTTGGCGTGTCCCGAGCTGCAGCCCCGAGAGGACAGGCGCAGAGCGAGCGCAGCAGGAGCTGGTACCTGGCAGCACCACCAGCCACGCAGAGTGATGGGAAAACCCGATAGAATTGCCCGCCAGACACGTGTACTCCCCCGCGTCCTCAAAGGTGACATTGCGCAAGGACAGAACCTCTAGCTCCTTGTCGGTGGTGTTAGCGCCCGCCGTCTACAAAGAAAGAACAGAGCGCGATAGGAGAGCGCCAGCACCTCCCGCGGGCACCACAGCCAGAGTCCACGCGGCGACGATCCAGCCAGGCTGCAAGGAAAACGCCGCCACCACCACCACGGCCACGGCCACGGCGGCCGAGGGCCCCCTGCCTCGTGCGTCCACACCGAGCCTGAAGCCAGTCCCTCCACCGGCAAGTCCTCTGTCCCAGGTGAGCCAGGCGTGCGACCGGCTGCACAGCAGGAGGGGTTAGCGCGCACCAGGAGGGGAGGCCGGCGGGCAGGCGACAGAGACGGGCAGGAAGTGAGCAGCAGCGGGAGCAGGGGCCAGAGAGAGGGATGGAGGGAGAGCGCGAGAGCCAGAGCAGCGGAAGATGGGCTCCGGCCCGGCCTCGGGGCTGAGGTCCTCCGGGCAGGGGGGTGGGGGGAGGAGTGCGCACGGGGGTGCAGGCGGGTCGGCACAGGCCACGGGGGCTCAAAGCAGGCGGTCACGGCGGAGGCCAGAGAGGCGGCGGCGCAGATGTGGCCACGCCAGGAGCAGAGTGTGAGCCGGGGACGGGGCACGAGCGGCGGGGCGTGCGGGTGGGCGCAGGGCCAGGGCGTCGGAGCTGGAGCTCGGCGTGCCAGGCAGGCGTGGGACAGAGTTGTTACCTGCTTGGGGCCCGTGAACACGCAGCCAAAAGGCCTTCTCAGCCACGCCTATGAAATTGGAGGCTCGACAGAGGTACTCGCCCCCGTCGCGCTCGGACACATTGGCCAGGCGGAGGCGCGCGTCGGCCTCCACACTCTCACTGATCCACGACTGCAGGGACAAGAGACCCGGCTCAGGCGCGGAAGCCCCGCCGGGCATGGAAGTGGCCGCGCAGGAGCGGGCCTGTCTAGACCCCAGGCTCTGAGGCTCTGAGACCCCCAAGGAACGGATGGGCGGACTAGGCTGTGCCAGCTAGGAAGGCTGCCTGGAGGCGGCTGTCGTCTCCGCGGATGCACCTTCCCCTCATCCACCCCAACAGCCCGGAGCGCAGCCCTGGCTGGTGGCGCTCAGAGAGGCCCTCCCAGGGCACTGGAGCTGCCCACCGCGGGGGCCCCGGCTGCCACACGGCTGGGCCGAGAGCACCCGGCACCGCCCCGCGGCTAGTCTGGACCCCTGCTCCCGCCCCGCAGGCCCATCTCGTCTCTAAACAGATGTTTCTCTTTGGGCTGCAAGTGTCACAATCACCCCAACTCGGGGGGCCCCCACCCCCGGGGCCGTGGGAACAAAGCTCAGGCGGTCCTGCCCTGAGGGCCCAGTGAGGTGGGCGGGTGGCCGTCTGAAGGCACACAAGGGCGCAAGGACACAGGGCTCACTGTAGGTCCTGGCGTGCTGGGCCGGGCCCCACCTCCCGAGCCGACCCCCCCGCTGCTTCTCCCCGCAGGTCCAAAGCCTGTGCCCCGACCCCCGTCCCTTAAACACGACAGGCCTCCTGCCTGGGATGCCCTCCCTGTCCCCGGCGAAAGGGGCCCCCGCGGGGCCGGGCCTGATGGCTCACCTGCAAGGAGTCCCCCGCCCCCAGCCCGCCTGCCCCACCCAGCCAGCGGCGCGGCGGGGCCCACCTTGAGCACCGTGACATAGGGTGTGCCGTCGGGCCCCACTTTGCTGCCGTTCACCTCCACGTGCTTGAGCCACTGGATGTGGGGCTGCGCGTCGCTGTACACCTTGCAGTGGAATTCCACGTCGCTGCCCAGCACCGCCGTCTGGTTGGCGGGCAGCCCCGCCTGCAGGATGGGCCGGTGCGGGGAGCGCTCTGCGGGACAGGGGGCGCTCAGAGGCTGCCTGACCCGCGCCCGCTTGCCGCCCGCACCCGCCAGCCCGGGCCTCACCCAGCACGTCCAGAGTGTACGTCTGCCGGATGCTGCCGAACTTGTTCTCCACGACGCACGTGTAGTTGCCGCGGTCCGAAGGCACCACGCTCTCCATGACCAGGCTCCACTGCTGGTGCCGCAGCTGCAGGTGGACACGGGTGAGCGGACGGCGGGCTGTGCCCTGCTGGCCGGCACCGAGGCCCCAGCGCCCCCCGCCGGGCCCACCTTGATGCCCCCGATGCGGTGCTCGCCTCGGAACTCCTTGCCATTCTTCAGCCAGGAGATGGACGGGGTGGGGTTGCCGGCGGCTGGGCAGCGGAAGCGAACCGTGTTGGCCGCCGGCACCGCCAGCAGCTTCTTGTCCATCCGCTCGGGCCGTGTCCAGTAAGGGGCCCCTGCTGGCAGAAGGGCGCGGGAAGGCTGTGACCAGGGTGGGAGTAGAGGCCTGCCTGCCCCGCGCCAGCCTCAGTCTCCCCTCCTGTGTAGGAAAGGTCGGCCTTTTGAAGACCCCTGCTTGGGCTGGACGAGCCTTCAGTGGCCTCAGGTGGCCACCTCCTGGCATTCAAAAGCCAGGTCCCCTCCCTTCCCGTCCACTTCCCTCAAGCACCTCCTCCAGCCGAGAGGACCCCGGGCGCCACACCACGGCCCAGGAGCCTTCACGACGCAAAGGTGTCCTCCCAGGGGAGCACCCACCCACCCAGGCAGGCCCACCAGAGGGGAGACGCAGCCCGCAGAGGGACCAGGTCACAGCGGGCTAGGAAGCCCGGCTGCATGCACGGGCAGGGCCAGGCCTCGGGAGCTCACCAGGAGGCAAGACCCAGCCACCCGCAGAACCCGGAGCCTTGAGACCGGCCAGGAGCCACTCTCCACACCATGGGCGCCACGTGGGGACGCGGTGAAAGGGTGTCTGGGAGGCCCTGCTCCCCCATCCTGTTTTCCAGGACCGTCCCACCCCCACCCTCACAGCCCAACTGGCTTTTCTCCCTTGGGGCTGGGGTGAGGCTGCATTCCCACCACGGGGAGGCTGGGTGGGTGTCCCCAGGAGGGAGGGAGCCTTTCCCTGCGACCCTGCTGCCATCCGTGCAGCCACCTCCGAGAGGGTGCCGAAGCCCGGGTGGGGAGCAGTGTGGGCAGGCGCCGGGGGTGGCGCCTCCAGAGCTCTGGGGGCCGGTGTCAGACACCCCAGGGTGGCCCGGGGAGCCCGGCAGGGAGGGGCCGTTCCCTGAGACTGGAGACCGCGATGCCTTCAGGAAGGCAGCTCTGCCAGCAGCCCTGCTGCGTGGCCCTGAGCCCACTCAGGAAGAAGAACGCCAACCCCCTGCCTGGGACGGCCAGGGCGAGCGGGACACACAGGGGACAGGCGGGAGGCGGCGGGGCGCCCGCCGGGCCCTCACCCCCGTCCCGCATCTCGGGCCATCTCAAACTCAGCTCCTCCAAAACCAGACGCCACCTCCCTGAGCCGGCCCCCGCCCGCTGGGCAAAGCCCTTGCTGCTCACTGTTCCAGGCGCTGTCACCTCAGCCTGTCACCGGAAAGCACCGCGCAGCCCCTTCACAGTGATATGCCGGGACCTGCTGTCCCTGCTGCTCAGCGCCACCCCCCCCCCACCCGCACTGTCTCAGTCGCCCCCCACCGGCCCTAACCCCTCTGTCCGCTGCCGCCTGCCCTGTCTCAGTCACACGTGGGACGGGCCACCTCGCCCACAGGCCTCACTGCCCCGGCCCCGGCCACACCGGCCCCCTGGCTGCTCCTGGAGCCCCGGGCCCCAGTCCCCTCCCAGCAGCACGGTGCCCCATCACACCCGTCACCTGCCACCCGGAGCCCAGAGCTGGGCACGCATCGCCGCCACCCCACACTAAGGGGCCCCCACGGAGGTGGCCCCCAGACCTCGGTCTCTCCCCTGCCTGGTGAGCAGGGCCCCAGTGGGAGGTCGGTCCCCAGCCCTGGGCAGCCCCGCGCGCCTGGAACCCGGCCTCACCTGTGTCTTCAGCTTCGTCTTCCCCATCTTCATCGTCTCCTGAGGACGGAGCATCTGTAGCGCAGGCGAGAGGGAAATGTGGGAGGTGGCCCTGCAACCAGGCAGGGGCCCCTCACTCCGACGGCGCCTCCGGGGGCCTCCCCTCCCCCAAGGCCACCAGGACCCTCGGGAGCGTCGTGGGCCCCAGCAGGCCCTACCTGTCACGCGCACGGTGAAGTGGCACAGGACACTCTGCGTGAGGCGCTGGCGGCAGCTGTAGGCCCCGGCGTCCTCATGGGAGACGTTGAGCACCTGCAGCCGCTGCGGCCCCACCAGGATGCGGTCTGAGGGCGCCAGCCCCACGCCGTCCTTCACCCAGACCGTGGGCCCTGAGGGAGCCCCCGCGGGCCAGTGGCAGCTCAGCTCCACGGTGTCCCCGCTGCCAAAGACCAGCTCCTGCTGGCCAGGCTCAGGGCCCGGGACCTCTGCGGGCAAGATGGGGGCCCATGAGGCAGGCGCCCCCCAAACCAGGGGCGCCGGGGGGCTCCGCACCCCACACTGTGGCACCGCACGCGCCGGGGGGAGGCTGGGGCCTGTGGGGGCTGAGGTGGGCCCAGGAGACGGAAGAGCCTGTGGTCCTGCCGACTGTCCCACAGGGCCGGGCGCGGGCACTGTTCGTAGTGCCACCAGGTCTCCGTCCCGAGGACGACCCTGCTGTGGTAGCGCTTATGTAGAGGACACGCGAGGAAGCGGGAGGGGCCGCTCCAGTCCAGCACTGTCTGTAGACACGGAACACTCCAGTTTCAGAGCGTCCAATTTTCCTTTGATTCTTTTCAGTGATTTAGAAATGCAGCATCCGCTCCGACCTCACGGGCAGCAGCGAAGCAGGAGGTGGGCGTGCTGTGTTTGGCCGACCTCAGCTAAAACAGAGGCTCGGAGGTGGGGACGAGCGGGGTAGTGACAAGACAATTCATCCCAGGAGGGGGTGCCCACCTGGTGCCCCCCACCCCTCATCTTGGCTTCAAAACCAGTTCGGGACCTGCCCAGCCCCAGAAGGGAGCGCCGCAGTCAGACAACACCCCCAAGCCTTCCAGAAGAGCCCCAAGCTGATGCCGGCAAGGCCAGCCCAGAGTGGAGGCTCTCAGGAGCATGGACAGCCTGAACCCCGACTCAGACTACACCTCCGCAGTAAATCAGAGAGAACACATACCCAGAAGGAGGCTAGAGATACACAGACGTGGTACCAGTTGTGGCCAGTGGGGTGAGGGGACCTAGGACCCCTCATCTTACAGATGGACACAGGCGAGGGGAGGAAGACTGCAGACTCGGCTGGCGGCGAGGCCAGAGCAGGCACCGCCAGGCCAGGCTGAGGAGGCCCGGCCCACCTCTCCCCGCAGGTGCCGAGAAGTCGGGGTGGAGGGTCCTTGCCGAGGGCGCATGTCCACTGTGGCCCCTGCGCCCCTCCCCGACCAGTGGCTGTCCAGATCCCAAGGGGCCAACAAGGCCTGGGACCCAGGGGCTGACCAGCCCCCCCAGGCCTCCCTGCCAGAGCTGGGCAATGCATAGCGCAGGCAGGCAGCCTGGGCTCTGGGCCCGGGACAGGGCTGGGTGGTCCCACCACGCAGACCCAGCTGGGTCGGTCACACCGTTACTTGTCATTCTGCCGACGCACGGCCTAGATTCGAGGGCCCAGCTGCCCGTTCTGGCCACGCCAGTCCCTGGCTCCTCCGACGGGCCCCGTTCTGCCC
The DNA here is from genome assembly GCF_039906515.1 of Pseudorca crassidens. NCBI lineage: Eukaryota > Metazoa > Chordata > Mammalia > Artiodactyla > Delphinidae > Pseudorca > Pseudorca crassidens. The sequence goes on along the minus strand of NC_090299.1, from coordinate 1,052,970 downwards.
CCCACCTCAGGAGGTTCCACAAGCTCGGCGCCCACCAGAAGGGTCCCTGAAGTGCCCATGGGGTCTGCATTCCCAGGGTCCCCACAGTCAGGGGGCTCCTGGCTTGACTTTCAGACCCCCAGTCCCGGCCACAGTGTTATGTGGGGACCACCCAGTGCCGGGAGCCGGCTGAGGCCCCCCAGAAGGCCGAGAACAGGCTGGCTGCGGCTGCCTCAGCCCCAGGCCCTGGCCCAAGGGCAACAGTGGTTGGTTCCGGTTTGGTCTGGGTGGCAAAGGCAGGTCAAGCCATCCGCACAAGTATTCGCTTCAACCTGGTCCAGCAGGGGGCTGGGAGGACCCAGCACTCCGCCGAGGGCCAGCCCCGGACCTGCCCAGGACCCTGCTCCACTAGGTGGCCGTAGAGGCCGGGGACCTCCGGACCAGGGCAGGGACGGCAGTAGCACCTCCACTTCCTGCAGATCCAATCCACTCCGCGCCACAGAGGACCCGGGGGAGACCAGGCAACGCCAAGGCGGGGGCGGCGGTGGTGTCAGGCGGGGGGACACAGAGTGACAGGCAGGGCCCGAGGGGGCACTCTGCCTAGGGGCTGTGGGCTCCTCAGCTCCCACCACAATGGCCTCAGGAAGGAGGCTTTCTTGATCAACAAAAGGGGGCCCGTCCACACCCACACAGGCACTGGCGCCACACACGTGGGAAGACAAATGTCCTCTGTGCCATGGTGGGTGCCCACGTGCCATGCGGGGGTGGGCAGAGGTGGAACGTCCGCCCCCGTGGGTCCCACAGCACCTGTTCCAGCCTGCACCCCCGCCAAAGGCCTGAGCTCGGTGAGGGGGCCGCCAAGGGGTACTGTGTCCTGGAGGGGCCAAGCCGGGCCTTCGGGCACGTCTCCCAGGCCCAGAATCCTCCTGAATCTGCCACTCACGGGCCCTGTGACTCAGTTTCCCCCACTGGCAGGCCAGGGAGGCCACCACAAGCAGTTAAAGCACTGGAGCCGGTGAAAATAGGGAGCGCGAGACCCCCCTGCCCCAGGGCTACACCCCAGGATTGATGTCCACCAGGCCGCAGCCGGAGTGGTGCCAGCCTGCTCCAGAGGGCCGCGAGCCCTGCTGGCGGAACTCGCTCCCGGTTTGGGGTCACTACAGTTGAGACCCACTCAATGCATGTGGGGTGTGCAGGGGTCGGGCCACCCTCCGTGAGAGGGGCCTGGAGGAGACCCCAGGGAACAAGCATCAAATCCAGACCCGATTCAGAGGAGGCGCCTGGAGCTGACGACGGAGGAAGAGCAAAGCCCTCTGGCTCTGGATGTGGGTGAAGGTCTCTGATGCCAGGTACATGCTTTAAATAGCCAGGAGGCGCGCCCCAAAGGGACCGTGAAGTCATGGCCTTCCTGCCTCCCCAGTCCCCTCCCCACCCGGAAACAATATGAAAAGTTTCGTAACAAAGTGAGGAAAAGAAAGGGGTGGGATCCAGAGGCCTGGCGGGCTAATGAGGGCTTACAGGATTATCCAGCCTAATCCTCCAGCAACCCTTCCGTTATCCCGCACAGGCGAGGAAACTGAGGCTGCAGGAAAGCAACCAGAACCAGGGTGGGCAGCCAGCAGCCTCGGGCCCAGCAGGGCCTGGGGTCAGGGAGCCCCCCCCCGGTCCCCCAGCCTGAAGAGGCTCCTCACCTTTCATTCACTTGTAAATCACTCAGGCCGGCCTGGCCACCCGCTCCCCCAAACCGGTACCTGGGCAGACGCCCCGCCTACCTTCTCAAGGAGACCTCTAGCTCCCCTCTAGGTTCAACTGTAAAATGGGGCGCACCAGGCCCCAGATAGGGCCCCAGGTGGGACTTGAGGGCCTGGGGGGGCGGGGGCACCTTTGGCTCAGTGCAGGGGCTCAGAGGCCAGAGGTCCAGCCTCAGGCTCAGCGCAGGTTAATGAACCACCCGGAGGCCCGCGGGGCTCAAAGTCCAGCCCTGAGGAGGAGCAGGTGGGGGAGGGTGCCGCCAGCGCCTTCCTGGGAAGTACCCTCACCCCCCGAGGCCCCTCCTGGCCGGGGGGGGGGGCACCCATCAACCTTCCTGCCTGGCGGGGGCCCCCGCCAGTGGCTTCGTGCGGAGATGGAGGCCGCCCTGGCGGGGCCTGGGGTGGCCAGGGCAGTCCAGCGGCGGACACCTTCCCCAGTGTCCGTGACCCCTGCCAGCTCCGGCTCCGTAATTTATGTTCCCCGGGAAGTGCCAGGCTGGGACCTTTGTAAATTTCACGAGGCCTTTGTATTTTTACTGCCTGGCTCGTGGCCCAGCTCCTTCAGGAACCGGATTAGGTTTATTGACCTATCAACTCACTACCTGTTTCACCAACTTTACTGCGGGGACAGGGGCCCCGGTGCGCGGGCACCCCAGCCCCTGGGGGGGTCCTCAGGACGCTCTACCCCAGGCCCGCATCTGGTGGGGGCGCTGCCAGTTTCCCGAGGCGGGGAAGGAGGGGGCCACTGCCCCACCTCCGCGCCGCAGGGGGTCCGGGAGGTCTGGAGCTCCGCCCACCGCCCCCTCCCCCGGGGCTATTTGACATTCCCCGGCCGTAGGGAGTAATATCTTTATCTGAATGCGAATGCTAATTCGGGGCTCCCCCCGCGGCCGCCTATTCTGCGCCCCTGGAAGCGGGGGCCGCCCTAGCAAGCGCTAAAAGCGCGCCCTGACCTCCCGACGGCCTCTGTCACGCCGCTGAATGACACGCACATTCAAGCGCCGAGCCCACTTTCATTCATAAAAAAATGACATTGTTCCGGGAGGCCGCAGCCGCCGCCGGAGGAAGGGGCGCGGGGGACGCAGGGAGGGGCGGGCCGCCATCTGCCTCCGTCCAGCCCGCGGCCGCCGCCTCCCTGGCACTGCGCGCCCGCAGCCGCTCGACTCACACCTCCCCGCGAGGCCCGGCCGCCATCAATGCGCGGTCTGTGGCCGCGCCGAGGTACAAAGGAGCGGCTGTTCGGGTCTCGCCCGGGTGGGGCGTGAGCTCACCGGGCGAAGGTCTCCCTCCGCGCCGCCGCCGGGCTGGGGACAGCGGTGCGCGCAGCCCCCTCGCCCGCGCCGGTCCTCGCCAGCGCCCCGGAGTTGTTGGTCTCCAGGGGGCGGGCTCCCTACGGCCTCCCCTCTCTGCCGGGGCCTGGCAGCGCGTGTGCGGGGCGTGGGCACCCGGAGCGCTCGGCCGGGCGCAGCGTGGGTCAGCGCGCGCTGCACCTCGAGGGCCTTGTGCGTGTGCGGGTCAGGGCCCGGTGCCAAGACGCGCTCCCGCCCCGCCCCTGCCCAGGCTCTACGCTCTACGGGCCCTCCTCGCAGACCCTCGACGTCCCCCTGGACCTTGACCGCCAGCGGGGTTCCGCGACTCCACATCGCTCGGACATCCGCCCTCTCACCTCCCGGCCCCCGCCTGGCGTTCGCTGCACACCCCTGGGGGCAGTCATCTTAACTCACAGGTCATGAGAGCTGGGTGGGGGGAAACGGAGGCACTAGGTGTCACCTGGTCATGCAGGCCACTGAGGGGCTGGGCCGGGCTGACGCACTCTCATACCCTCCCTCCAAAGTCCAACCTCTCGCTTTGGCTGACGCTGGCCACGAACTGGGGCCCGAAGGGGGCTGGGGGGAGAGGCACCAACAGCAGAAACTGTCCGTCAGTGCAGAACCCGCGGAACAATGGGAATCGTGGAAACGCAGTCCCCAAGCCCTCCCGACAGCGCCCGGGAGCAGGCTGCGCCCCACTGGGGAACCGCTGGGGGCGGGGGTTGCGGACGCCACCGCGGTGCCCGGCTCGCCGCCGCAGCCTCGCACTTGGGTGGCAGCCCTGCGGCTCCAGGCGCCCCACAAACTGCCGCGCCAGCTCTGGCCCCGATCCCCGGGGAGGGAGGGCGGCAGAAACCCGGACGCTGGCCCCGCTATGCCAGCCCAGAGCAAGCCCTGGGGCCCACTCTGATCTCCGGCGCCCCACACCCACCCAGGCGCCCGTTCCCCGGCCCCGACGCTTCTGCCTGCCGGGGCCCAGTGCCCCTCCCCAGTACCCGTCGGGTCCTTCCGTACCTGCTGCTCTCCGCACGACGCGCTGCTCCATGCCCGGGGACCCGGAGACGGCGCCGGTCATCACGACTGCCACGGCCACAAAGAACGCGAGGGCGCAAGCCGGGGCGCCCATAGCTGGGGAGGGTGTTACGACGTCCTCAGGCGGCGCGCGCCAGCATGCTGCCCCCCATGGCCCGGTTCTGGCACCGGCGGGAGGGCGCCACTCGGGAGTCTGTTGGAGGAGGCAGGCAACTCGTTACTCGGGCGCGCAGGGGCGAAGGCGGCGGTGGCAGGGCTCCTGCGCCCCGGCCCCTCCGATCCCCGTCCGCCCCGCCCGCCGCCGCCGCCCAGGGCTCCCGGGCCGCCTGGCGCCGGCCGCCGCCTCCCCGCCGCGGTCCCTCCCTCCCCCTTCCCTCCCTGGCTGCTGCAGAGCCCTCCCAGGGCGGCGGCGGCGGCGGCTGCAAACTTTCCAGAGCTGGAAGCCCGCGCCCCAGCCGGGCCCCGCCGCAGAGACCGCTCGGGATCCGAGCCCGCCGCGCGCTCTGGACCTGCCGCGCGCCCGCCTGGTCCCCTCGCGCCCGCCGGGTCCCCACGCACCAACCTGGCAGCAGCGGGCGCCCGACTCACTGAGCGCGGCTCTGGCTCGCGCTCGCTGCCCGCCGGCCCAGCGCCTGCGCCCCGTCCCACCGGCCGTCGGCTCGGCGGTGCGTCCGTGCGCCCGGCCGAGCTGGACCGCGCGGCGCCAGCTGCCCGCGCCGCCGCCGCCGCCGCCGCCACCGCGCACTGAGCCCGGGCTGCCCGGCGCGCGGCAGCCAGTGGAGGCCGGCCTGCGCCCGCCCCGCCCCGCCCCGGCCACGCCCGCTCTGGCCCGCTCGGGCGCGGGGACACGCCCCTCCCCTGGGGCGGTCCGGAGGCGGGGCCGCGGCTTGCCTCGCCTCTGCCCGCGGAGGGGATTAGAGGGGGCGGGGCGGGGCGGGGGCGCCCGGCGGTCTCGGAGGGCGTGGGAGCCCGGCTCCGCGGCGAGGCCCCCAGTCGCACCGCTGGGCCCTGCGCTGAGGGCGGCCCCGCGCGGGGCGGGCGCACAGAGAGCCCGAGCGCAGGCTTCTATTTGCACAGCGCGCAGTCCCGGTTAGCACCCGGCCGCCCACCAGGGGCTCAGGCCCCGGAAGGCTGGGAGGGAGGGGGCGGTGTAGAGAGGGTGGTCTCTGGGGGTGAAACGTGTCCGGGAGGCTTCACTGAGAAGGAGCTGCACAGGCTGAGCCCGGAGGCGTGAGCAGCACAGAAAGCCTGGGGGCGAAGGACACTTCTGCCTGCCCGCCTGGGGTTGAAACGCTAGGGGACTCCGGAAGCTGCGGGCTCGCCCCTGCGTTTATTAAGCGACTGTTGCACACGCTTTATTAAGCGACTGGAGCTCAGCTGCGTGAGTGCCTCGCCAAAGAGGCTCACTTACCCTCACTACCCCAGGAGGAAGAAGTTTGGAGATGGGGTACTCGCCAGACATCAGAATGGAGAGCATCCCCTGGGTGGGGGATGCCAACCCTAGGGCTCGGAGGAAGGCCGAGGGGGGAGCTGGTGGCAGAGCCTGAGCTGCCAGGGATGTGCGGGGTCCTGGGGCGCTGCAGGGCAGGAGGACCCAGTGTGGCTGTGGCTTCTGTGTCCCCCTTCGCAAGGAAGAGAGCTCTTCTCTCACTTTCAGGCAAGCCCAGGGGGGCGGGGACCTGCAGCAGCCAGACAGGGGAGAGGGTGACCTGGCTTGGGTCTGCGCTGCCCCAGCCAACTGCCTCTGGCCCACCTGGCTCGTGGCTTCTTGGACTCAGTTTGCTCATCAGGGAAATGGACAATGAAAGCCCCTGTGTGAACTGCTGCTCCTGCCATCCCACAGCTCCGGGTGCAGCCTCTGAGGCTAGACCTCAGGACCCTGGAAGGTCCCACTCCTCTGTGCCCACCCGACAGATGAGCGCCTCTGCTGTATGCTGCCCTCGTTGCCTGCTCTGGTCAAACCCATGTCCCCCAGACTGGCCAGGGGCATCATCAGCTTCTGTGTGGGTCTGGCCAATGGGCAGCACGAGAGGGAGATGGGCACTTCCGCTGTTCCTGAAGGGTGGGTGTGAGCCCCCCTGTTCCTCCAGTGACAGGCCTCGGTTGACCCCTGGGTACTAGACACCCTGGATTCCTTTCCTAGGGCTGCTGTCGCAAATTTCCACAAACCAGTTGCCTGAAATTTAGTCTTTCCCCGTTCTGAGGCCAGCAGTCTGAAATCAGGGTGGGGCCATTCCTCCCACCTGCTCCCCACCCCCCGGCCCCGCCCCAGGCTCTAGGGGAGGATCCTTCCCGCCTCTTCCCGCCTCTTGTGGTTCCTGGATCCCTTGGCTTGTGGCTGCGTCGCCCCGATCTCTGCCCCCATAGTCACATGGCTTCTCTTCTGTTTTATAATGACACTTGTCGTCGGATGTAGGGCCACCCAGGTAATCCAAGCTGATCTCCTGATCTCAAGAGCTTAACATAATGACCGCAAAGGATTCTTTTTCCAAATGAGGTCACATTCCCAGGTTCCGGGGGTCAGGACATGGATCTCCCTTTCGGAGGCCCCCATCCTGCCCTTCTTACACCCCACAGTGGCTGGTTTCTTTGGTGCCGCCCACAGTTTGAAGTGGTCCCTTCGCTGCGGCCTGTTTCCAGTGGCACTGTCTGGTGGCATTTAGGTCAAAGTTCAGGAGCATTTGCACGGCTCTAGGCTGCTGACTCTGCCCGATTGCTTCCAGAGGGTCTGAGCACTGCCTCTTGCGAACCCCGGAGGAGTCGCTGCCCATTTTGTCCCACCCTCGCCACCGGGGGAGGGAATTGCTTGAAGGCAGTTTTGTTATTCTTGACAAAATAATTTTATTGTTCACAATTATTGTTTCCAAGCCAGCCCGTTCAGCTGGAGCCAGTTGTTCCGCGGGGCCTTCCCCAGACACGGGGCGAGCCGTCGTTCAGTGCGCCTGCGCCCTGTTCCCCAGAGCTGGGCGAAGCCGCCTCTAGAGGAGCCGTTAGTAGCCACTATTTCATCATGGCCCTCTTGACAGAGCACTTCCCCCAAGACCCTTCTGGAACGGCCTGGCTCAGTCCTCCTGGCACCCCGGTGCGGTAGGCACTCCTCGGGCCCACTGGAGCCCGAGGTGTGGTGTTGACACGCCCCCCACTCCCCAGCGAAGTCCCCACCCCATCTCCCAAGGACCGCAGGGCGGGGAGCGGAGGTGAGGCTGAGGGCGACGCAAGAGTGGGGGTCTGACGGGCAGCCCAGCCCAGCCCAGCCTGGTCAGTGAGTCAGAGCTGGGCGGCCCGGCTTGTTGGGGCTTGTGGTGGTGAGCGGGCTGCTGTGTGCCCTGGGCGCTGGGATCACAGCAGGCTGTCAGCAGCCAGCCCTGCATCTGCCCCTCCTTACCTCCCCTTCCAGGCCTGGGCTGACGCTGGGATCACGGCGGTGGTGCGCTCAGCAATGGGGATGTTCCTGGTGTGGACTGGAGTCTCCACCCCGCCTGCCATTCTCAGCACTCCTGGCAGGCCGCGGCTGCCACGGTGCCCGATAGGTGCCCATCGAGGCCAGAGCCAGGCCTGGGAACCGGGGCAGGGGGAGCCTTGGCCAGAACTTCCTGCTGAGCCCCCCTCAGGGACTCAGGATGGAGTGCCTGGCCCAGGGAGGGGCTGCTGGTGGGAGCTTCTCTCGGCCCTGCCACAAGGCTCCGTGCAGGGATGGGGGAGACGCAGGCCCCAAGGGGGCTTCAGGTCTCCTGTGCCCAGTCCACTTCTCCAGGAGGCTCTTGGGACCCCCAGTGGGGGGCTGCTTGGTCTTCCTGGAGCCCCCCACTACTGTCAGGGTCCAGGGGTTGGGCCCCAGGGACCAGGACAGGTCACCAAGGGATGGAGGAAGAGGACCCCCGGCTGAACTGGGCTGAGCTGGCGGCCCCCTCCCCCCAAAGAAGAATGAGCAGATTTGAGAGACACCATGGCTGTTGTGGATTGTGGGTAGTTTCTGCTTTTTAGATTCATTCTCAGAAAATCTGAGGAGGATTAAAAGAAAAAGCACAATTGATCTGCTCATTATAACAGAAATTTTAAAGAACATGGAGAAGAGAAAATATGCCAAGGTCCGTTGGCCAACACTAACTGCTGTACAAGATCCTTAATTTTAGCTCTGAGCTTCCCGGCAGGCTGAGCAAAAAGGGCAAGACCATGAATCATGTGCTGTCGGGAGCCTGTCTTCTCAGATGTGCTCTGACAGCCCCAGTCCAAACATTCTGGCCTTTTTGCCCCTTGGTTCACTCAGATTGCTAGACCTCAAATCCTGACTTTAGGTTTGGAAAATGTGGTTGCTCCCAGATGAGCAAAAAAAGGAGACCAGTGCTGTCTGTAGACACAGGAGAGTGGTGGTGTGGGGGAGATGGCGATGAAAGGTCAGGCTTCTCCTGCGCACCACCCCAGGCTGGGAGCAGGGGGCCCACCTCCCGGCCTGGAGCCTGGCACAGAGGGCTGCTCCCCAGTGCAGAAGGGCAGGAGGTGCTGGTAGGGGGAGAGTCTGGGTGGGGAGGGCCAGCCAGGGTGTGGGGGAGGCCCCCAAGGGGGTGGGCCTGGGAATGAGGGCAGTGGAGAGGCGGCCACCGCTGGCCAGGGAGGGGTTAAGGCCTCTACACTCCCGGGGCTGGCGGGGGCCAGGCCGGTAGCCGCTGAGCAGCTCAGAAATCTATTTTCCTAAGCACTTGGCATTTGCCTGAAACCTCAAGTGTATTTTCCCTAAGTTTTATTTTTTCTTTGACCCCAAACTCTGGTAAATTTAAGGGAAATTTAATTATGGTGTTTTGGGTCCATTTACACTTCAACCTTCTCAGCACTTTTTCCAGGACCCTTTTGGAGTTCAGCACATCTTGGGGGCCTGCTAAATGAGCGTTTTTATGATTATTATTTTTTGAAAAGGCTTTACCCGCACCCCCATCCCCGCCCCTCCGCACCAACCTTCCTGCCAAGAATAAACAAGGCTGACTCCACAGGCTCCGGCTGAATCAGGAATCCAGGCCTAGGCCACCAGGCCAACCCCGCGTCACGCCCTCCTCCCTGCCCCTGAGCAGCCTTTTACCCTTCTTGGGATGCCGCTTCCTCTGGGTCCTGCTGACCCTTCCAGGCGGGCGTCACCTGCTCCAGGAACCCCAGCGAGCTCTGCCCTGAGCCTCAGATGCCCGCCCCGGGGCCTCGAGCCCCTGCGCTTTGCCCCTGCTAGCCCCTGCACCGGTCACCCCTGGACAAACCTCCGCCGTGCTTCCAGCCAGCGCCTGCGAGGTCAGAGTGGCCAGCTGGGCCCAGTGGATGGTGGGGGCCTCAGCGCCGACTGGCTGGAGGCTGGAGACACCATCCAGCCCAGGCGGGGGCCAGGGCACCCCCCCAAGGCTCAGGTTGGGGCGACCCACACCCTGTGGATCTGGGAACAGAAAGACTGAATTTTCAGGTGATGGCGGCTCCCGACAAAGAACCCGCAGGGGCCGGATCCTCACACCAGCCCCGTCGTCAGCCCTGTTCGACAGGTGGGGACGCAGGCACACGGCCCGCCCAGGGACACTGTGCCCAGGTGGGTGCAGCTGCCCTGTCCCGGGGAGCTTTCTGCTGAGCTTGGGAAAGGTGGGTGTTCTCTGCAGTGTGTAGGGCACCCGGAGAGTGGGCTAGACCCTCCAGCCTCAGGCGGGTGCCCCGCAGTCGTAGGGAGGCCGGCCCACAGGCTGCGCAGAGCTGTGTGGAGGAGGGGCTGTTTGCAGAGCGAACTCGCTGACACTGGGCAGGGACCACTGGCTTGCCGGGCAGCCACCGTCAGGGGTCCCACTCTCCGTGTGCACCCCTCAGCCAGGCCCACCGCGAGCCACGATCCCTCCACCGCCACTGTTCGGGCCCTCTGCTCAGGAGAACGCGGCCGGTGGACACTCTAGGCTGCCCCGAGGCCCAGCGGACACCACTGACGCTGGGCAGTCGGGCTGGAGGCTGTAGCAGCTCTTGGCCTGGGGGTGGGCTGGGGGTGAAAGGTCAAAGCCTGGTGTCTGGGGCAGAGTCCTGGATCAGGCCCAGCAGCCCTGCAGCCCAGCTCTACGGTGTTGGGCAAGTGGCCGCTCACCCAGGGCCTGGGTCTCCCATCTGTCCAGGGGCACTAATAATGCCCGCTCCGAGGGTGGCAGGGAGGAGGGAGGGGTGCTGGGAAGGTGCTCCGAGGGGGCAGGGCGTGGGGGGATACGGGCCCGTGGGGTCCCTGGGCATCCCAGAGTGGGGGCTTGGCTCTGGGGGAGGGGAGGGCTCTGCCAGTCCTGATCCCAGACCCCCATGGTACCCCATCTCCCACCTGCAGCCCCTGCAAGGAGAGATGGGGGTGGCTGCTCCCTGGGGACCTCTCCCCGAGCCCAGGGCTCTCCCCCGCGGGGGCTTTAAGGAGAGACACTGTAGTTCGCGTGGGGTCTCGGGTAGCATGGGCATCGTGATGGCCCGAGACCGCACTCCTGCGGGAAGGCTGCTCCCGTCCTGACCTCCCGGGAAATCGGCGCTTCTCTGGGACCCCAGGCCCTGAGCTTCCCCAAACCCTGACGCCTGGAAGCCCTGTGCACGTGGGCACTGGGGCGGCATGTGGATTTAAGCCGTCAGCATTGCCCTGTCATGCAGATGGGGACTGAGGTACAGCGTCCTGGAGCACCTCACGAGGGGTCTGTCCCAGCACCGGCTGCCGGGGGTGTGCTCGGGGCCTGGGGCAGAGTGGTGCCGAGGGAGGTCCCCTCAGAGGGAGGCCTTCCAGGGCAGGGAGAGCAGGTGCCTGGACCCCCCGTCACCACCCAGGCCCCCGCCTCCGTGTGCTCCTCTGCCTGGTGGGCCCGCCCTCCTAGGGGCCGACAGGGGGCCCTGGTGCCCAGTGAGCCCCGTGTCCGCCCTGGGCCTGGGGGCCACCTCTGCCCACGCTGGTCCACTCCCCCAGGCTCTCGGAGGCCCCGGGCGGGGCAGGGTCTGCGGCCCCCCAGTAGAGACGTCTTTGAGGGGCCTCCCAAAACCCCCCTCCCCTGCGTGCCGGCCCCAGCGCCCAAGGCCGCTGACAGCTTTGGTGTCCATCTGGCCTGCCCTGCAGGGACTGAGGCCGCGGTCGCCGGGTCCATACCTGTGCCCACCCTGGTCTGTAACCCAGGTCACACAGGGCCACCCAGCAGGCTCAGGGTGAAAGTGGGAGGGAGCTGAGCGAGAAGCGGGGCCAGAGAGGGCTGGATCCGGGAGGTCAGGGTGGGGGTGGCCTCGTGGGCAGGTGAGCAGCCCAGGCGCCCCTCCCGCTGCCAGGCCCACCCCACGGGGGGTCCCTGCGGCCTCTTGGCTCAGGCCAACCCCGCCCCAGCCTCCAGGGTCCCTGCCCTGAGGACCAGTCACCTTCTGGGCCAGGGTCAGCCCAGGGCTAGAGTGGGTGGGGGTGGGGAGCCCTCCAGAAGCTGGAGCCCCAGGGTCCCCAGGCCGAGGTTATCTCAGGACGAGGGTCTGTGCTGCCTCAGCGCGGATCAAGGGGGCTTATCGGGTCAGGGCTCCCTTCCCAGCCACCGTTCCCCACCCTCCCCTCCCCGCCCCCCAGGCCTGTTTGCTCCCGCAGTGGTCCTGCCGCCTCCCTGCCCGCCCCGCCCCTCCCTCCCCCCGCCCTCCTCCGGGACATCTTTGGAGGCCTTCCAAGGCCCTGGGGCTCTCTGGCTTAGCCCCAAATCCACGACCCCGTAGGGTCCCGGTCTCCAGGAGCGTGTGGCAAGGAAGTACCCTGCAACCTCAGTAGTGGAGGGCCACAGGGCTTGATCTTTGGACCACGGTTCGGTTCATCCCCAGGTAGAAGACCGGGTGGGCAGCACAGTGGGTGACCACAGCCGGAGGTCGAGACGCAAGGGTAGGACACAGGTGGGCCTGGAGGCGGCCTGAGTGAGGCAGAAGCATCCCCTACCACACAGGTCCTCCCCCTGTGGCCTGGAGCCTTCAGGGCTCTTCACACATGCACACGACGCTCGCACACATCTGCATGCGAGCGTGTGTGTGTGTGTGCGCGCGCGCGCGCGCACACGGTTTCCCAGGGAGCAGCCTGGGTCTGAGCCCTCAAACCGTTGAGCCAGTGGGTACCCCCATCAAGCTGCCGTGGGCCCCGGGCCTCTATGTTGCCGACCAGCCCAGCTAGCTCCTCTGCCGGTGCCGCCCGCCTGCCTGCCCAGGCACCGGGGGCCAGGCCAAGCCTGGGAAACTGGATCAGAGCAAGGCTGGGCAGGCTCCCCACACCTGCCCGAGCACGCACCCAGCGAGGGCAGGGGCTTCAGATCCCAGCACAGCCTGGACCCAGGCCGAGCCTGGCGCACGTGTGTCTACACGTATGTGTGCACTCACGCGTGTGTGTGCCCTGGGGGCATGGACTGGGTCTTCCGCTTTAGCTGACAGCCGCTGCTCAGGGCTCTGGGCGTCCCCATGCCCACAGGCCCCTGACCTGGCCAAGGGCAGCCTTTGGCCACTGCAGACTCCAGGCTAGCTCAGTTCAGCCATAGGTGCGATCCATAGGTGACTGGACACGCAGGGGAGGGGCTGGCCTCAGACCCTTCCTGCACCCCCTGCAGTTCAGCCCTGGAGAGATCGCTCCCATGGGCTAGACTCCAGACTAGCCCACAAAGGGTGGCCAACCCGGCCAGTTCAGGCAAGACCTCCCCCCGACCCCCCGGCCCCTTGGATCTCTGGGGCTAAGGAGATGAACGATCTCAGGTAGCGGGAATCTCCTAGGTTCAGAGAGGGCAGCGACCCACCCTGGGGCACACAGCAGATCCAGAAGGGCCGCTCCTCTGCGTGCCTGTGGCCATGACTTCCTGCTCCTCCCAGACTCCCTGCCCTGCCCTGCGCTGGCCAAGTCCCCTCTGATAATGCTTGCCCTCGGCGAAGTCCCCAGGGGTTTGGCCTTGGGGCTCGCCTTGCTGCTCAAGGGTTCTCCCCCGGGGCCAGGGCTGCAGGTGTAGCATCACAGGCTCGCCAGGGCCGAGGTCCAGGCGCCCGCCCCTGAGGCCAGCCCCACCTGGGTGAGGAGTCCTGGGCCCCAGATCGCAGGAGAAGCGCTGCAGCCGCTGCCCTGCCGGGTGCCGCCCCTGCTCCCTGACTTGGGGCCCCACACTTTCTGTCCTCACAGCCACATGGGGCTGGGGGACAGACTTCACCACGGCCAGCCAGGGGAGGGGGCTGTCTGCAAACCCCGCTGGGGTGGCTGCAGCCCCGCGTGCTTGGCCCGGCCTCCCGTTCCATGCACCCTCGCCTCACCCGTCCCGCTGAGGGTAGGGAAAGCAGCAGATCTTCAAAACCAGGAGTTGGTGTGGCCTCAACTATCCCTGCCCCGCTGCCCCCATCCCTGCCCTCGCCCGGTCCAGCCCGCAAGCTAAGGCAGCCCCTCCAGGGACCCCAGGCGGGTGGCAGGGCCACCGTCCAGCTCGGCTCGCAGGCTGACCTGCCCAGGCTCCCTGCGACTGCAGCGCCCTCACCACTCCCGGGAGGCCCCTGGCCGCCCGGCGCTGCAGGACCTGGGGGCTCAGAGCGGCGCTCCTTCCCCTAAGATGTGTTCCCCCCCCACACACACACACAGACACGTGCGCTCACACACACGCACAGGGCCCAGGCACCGTTCTCCTCGTAAATTGCTTAAAGGATTCCAGGCTACTTTGAGCTCACAGAACTGGTAGTGCCAGAAATCTGGCTGGTTGGGCAGGTGGAGACTCGACGGGGTCAGCCCCCTCCCTGGGGCCTCTCCGCTCAGTCCTCCGCAGCCCCGAGGTGGCCCTCAGGAGCAGGGAGCCAGGCCTGTGACCACCTGCCGCTCTCCCGCGTCGCGCCTCTGGTCACCCACAGCCCCACCCTTCCCGTCCCGGAGGTGCTCTGCTGGAACTTGGTGAGTGGCCTCAAGCGTGTTTATGAAACGGGGACAGTAAAGGGGCGATGCATAGGTCGAGGTGACCGGACACGCAGGGGAGGGGCTGGCCTCAGACCCTTCCTGCACCCCCTGCAGTTCAGCCCTGGAGAGATCGCTCCCATGGGGTCAGACCCTGCATGCCGTCCTCTGCCGGAGTCCCCTGGAGGCCCCTCAGCCCAGAGCTGGCTCCCCCAGAATGAGGTGGACTGACTCAGAGACCCCGGCCAGGGAGAATCTGGGCAGGGGCCCTTGGGACAGAGCCTTTGAGGTCTCAGGGGTGCGTATTTGTGACCCTAGAGGGTTAGATCTGGGGGGGCAGTTATGTGGCATGCGTGCCACCCCTATGTGCCAGCCTGTTCCCTGGCAGACATTACCAGTCACGCTGCCATAGCTGCGGTCTTGGCCCCTGGCCTTCTCCACATGGCTGACCCCACCCATGGACTGGAAACCTGTGGCCAAGTGTGGGTTCAGCTACCAAGACCAGCCCTGGAAGAGGGTCTGTTCTGCTCCGGGGATCTCAGCCAGTCCCTCCTTCACCCACCCCACCCTGCCCCCACCCCCAGGTCTTTAGTGCTGCCCCCCAGGGCTCTATCCTCAGTCCCAGACCACTGGGACCCCCTTATCCAAGGTGGGGAGCCCGAGGTGCTGGGGGACCGGGGGTTGGCCAAGCCTCCCGAGCCCCTGCCCAACCCAGCATTTGTGGAGGTGCTCTGGGGCCGCTGGAGGGGATTTCAAGCTGGGACAGGAGAGCTCTGGCCCTAGAGAGTCAGGACCTGCAGACCCAGGAAAGGGCAAGGGCTGCTCAGGCCAGGAGCAGCTGTGAGGCTATAGTCAGCCACCGCCTGCCCTCCTGCCATGGCTGGGAGCGTGGCCTTGAGGACAGCTGGCCGGGTGCAGGGGTGGCAGAGTGCAGGGCTCACTCTCTGCTTGGGCAGGGCTCCCAGAGCCCCCAGGATGCGCACCAGGCCCTGGCCATGTGCGGCTGCCAGCTGGAGCTGGAGTGGGCCGGCAAGGGCACATCTGTCCTGCCAGGTGGGCAGGATTAGTGGAGCACAACGGCCCATTGACGGTGACCTGAGCATGGCCATCTTCCCTGGGACGCCTGTCAGGCCCCGGGCCCACCAAACCCCCTCAAACCCAGGGCCCTGCCCTCCAGGAGCGCCCAGGCAGGGCAGACCTCAGCTAGTCCTGTGGGATGCCAGGCGTCAGGGCCACCGCCCTCAGGGCCACACTTCACCGAGCCCAGCACTCGTCATTGCGGCTCTGCTGATGTCTCAGATGCTGGTGGCCTCGACTCGAAGCCTTCAGGAACAGGGAGCTCACCGCTGCACGGAACGCCACTTCCTAGGGGGCAGCTCAGGGCTCAGGTAAGTCCCTAGATCCTTACCTGTGCAGGCAGGTGGCCTGTGTACTTGTGTGGGGACGGGACAGGATCTGGGGCTTGGGGGCTGGCTGGGCTTGAAGAACACGGGCTGGCTCAGAGCCGCCCTGCCCCCAGCCCAGCTCGGATGAGGGCCAGACCGTGCGGTGGCCCTGCTGGGCTGGGGGAGCTTGGGTCCTTATCTGGACCTTGGGGCTGAGCCAGAAGGAAAGTGCATCTGGGGGAGTAGGCACCAGGCACGTCTGCTGTGCAGGTTTGAGCTTTAAGCTGCTGAGAGGGACCTCCCTGGTGGTCCAGTGGGTTAAGACTCCGCGCTTCCAATGCAGGGGGTGCAGGTTCGATCCCTGGTCGGGGAATTAAGATCCTACATGCCATGCAGTGCGGCCAGGAAAAAAAAAAAAAAGCTGCTGAGAAAACACACCTTTTTCACACTGGATTTTTTTTTTTTTTTTTTTGGCTGCTCTGGGTCTTTGCTGTTGCACGCGGGCTTTCTCTAGGTGCGGCGAGCGGGGGCTACTCTTTGTTGCGGTGCTCGGATTCTCATTGCAGTGGCTTCTCTTGTTTCGGAGCACAGCCTCGAGGTGTGTGGGCTTCAGTAGTTGTGGCACGTGGGCTCAGTAGTTGCGGCACTCAGGCCCCAGAGTGCACGGGCTTCAGTAGTTGTGGTGCACGGGCTTAGTTGCCCTGCGGCATGTGGGATCTTCCTGGACCAGGGATCAAACCTGTGTCCCCTGCATTGGCAGGCGGATTCTTAACCATTGGACCACCAGGGAAGTCCCCACACTGGATTTATTTAGGCCAAAAAAAGAGAAATACTCCTGAACCTATGGAGGGAGAGTTTTTGCACTTGAGTCATTGCCTTTATCCTGAGCTCCCCAGCAGCCAGGACAAAGAGAGAAAGAAGATGCTGCTGTGGATTTCCATGCCCAAGAAAGCAGTATGGGAGAGTCCGGCTGGCAAGATGAAGGGTCCCTAGGCATCCGTGGCCACGTTTCCCCTCCCAGGACTGAGACCAGGGCCCCACCCTGCAGGTGTGCCCTGGAGGGGACCGGGGAGACACCTCAGTGACCCGAGAACAGAGGGGCAGAGCCACTGTGAGGTTGCGACCAGCTGGGGCCTGGACCCCACCCCAGGCAAGGGGGAGCTGAGGGTCGCTGAGCAGGGCTGTCTGGGGCTCAGGGAGCTGGCCCAGGCCTGGGCGTGAGGGGGTGGGTGGGGCGGGGCCCCCTGGATGCGTCCAGCCCTGCTGGCTACCGTGTCTTCTCATCACCACCTGTCACGGACATCTGTGCCTCTTCGCCCCACCTTGGGCCCTGCCCACTCTGTCCCTCCACCTCCCCAGCGCCCACCTCACCCGCTCAGGGCTCTTCCAGGGCCACCTGTTCAACGAAAGAGGCCACTGCTGTCCCATCTCAGCCCGGGGCAAGCGCCCCTGAGGACAGCTCATCTCCAGGGAGCCCCCTAACCCCGCCCCCCGAGCCCGGACACAGGGCTTGAGGTGGGGGAGGTGTGGAGTGGGCCCAAGGGCTGGAAGGGACGAGGGGTGAGAGGCCGGCAGTAAGGAGCCTGGCTCAACCCTGAGGCGCCGAGCAGCGATGGGCCTCGGGCCGCGTGGGCTCCCAGGACAAGGCCCAGCAGGCTGGGGCCCCTCAGGGCGGGCAGCGCCAGAGGAGCGCCTGCAGCCCATCCTCGAGGCCCGGCTGCCACCCCTGCGGCCGCCCGCCCGATGAGGTGTGCGAGACGGAGGCCTGCAGGGGCCCCTGGGCAGCGGCTCCTGGGGGCTCACACCCCACTCTGCTGGCCCAGCTGGTCCAGGGCTTCCCGGCAAAAACAAAGCTGGTGGGGCTTCCCTGGCGGCGCGGTGGTTAAGAGTCCACCTGCTCAAACCTAACAACTAAAATGAACCGTTGGAGAACCTACTGTTCAGCTCAGGGAGCTCTACTCAGTGCTCTGTGGTGACCTAAATGGGAAGGAAATCCAGAAAAGGGGGGATGTATGGATACGTAGAGCTGATTCACTTTGCTGTACAGCAGAAACTAACACAACACCGTAAAGCAACTACACTCCAATAAAAATTAAAAACAAAATAATAAAATGAAAAAAAAAAAAAGAATCTGCCTGCCAGTGCAGCGGACACGGGTTCGAGCCCTGGTCCGGGAGGATCCCACGTGCCGCGGAGCAACTAAGCCCGTGCGCCACAACTACTGAGCCCAAGTGCCACAGCTGCTGAAGCCCGCGCACCTGGAGCCCGTGCTCCACAGCAAGAGAAGCCACTGCAGTGAGAAGCCACTGCAGTGAGAAGCCCGCGCACCGCAATGAAGAGTAGCCCCCGCTCGCCGCACCTAGAGAAAAGCTCGCGTGCAGCAACGAAGACCCAACGCAGACAACGATAAATAAATATTTTAAAAATTAATAAATAAATTTATTTAAAAACAACAGCAACCACAGAGCTGGTGAGGGGTCCCTGCGCCTGTGAGGCCCGTGAGGACAGCCGGGCTGCCTGTGCATGGTGAGGGCAGAGGTGATTGCTGCAGGCCTCGGTGTCCCCCGGACAAGGGGGCAGCGATGGGTCAGGCCTGGACTCACAGGCGGCACTGAGAGCTGCCTGCTCTGTTCCACTCCCTGACACTTCCTGCCTCAGCCTCAGCTCCAAACTTGGGAATTAGGAGTCGTTCATTCACTCTGTAACTACCCCCTGAGCACCTGCTGTGTGCCCAGCACTGCTTACGGCCCCGGGGGCTCACACAAGCGACGTAGACCGAGGCCCGCCCTGCAGGGCTGGACAGTCACGTGGGTGGCAGGTTGCAGGACGAGCCCTGAGGTGCTCAGGGCAGTGTGGGGCTCTGGCCGCAGCCCGGAAGGAAGGGCGACACACGGTGCTGACTGCTGATGCCCACAGATGAGGGAGCAGAGCTCCAGGCTGGGGGACCGACGCAGGGCCGGGGGCCTGGGGCCAAGGGGTGTGGCGGGGCAGGGGAGGGGCAGGGCGGTGGCGGGCCCAGGAAGCCGGGGAGTTGGCTTCTTTCCAGCGGGATGGCAGCCGTGGGGGCGTCCAGAGCTGAGGAGGGGCTGACGGGTGGTCTCAGGGCAAGGGCAGAGGCTGGAGGCTGGAAGGGCTTTTTTGGGGTGTGGGCTGCATTGTGCAGGCGGCCAGTGGTGGCCCAGGCAGCGGTCCTCAGCAGCAGGGTTCCTTATCCTGTCTTCGGCCCTTCGGCCCTGGGTCAGGCCTGGAGGGTGAGGATGACGTGGTCAGGCCACTCTGGGGAGCCCCAGGGGTGGTGGTCCATGTGGTCAGTGTGGCCGGGGCCTGAGGGGATGCCTGCCTGGAAACCTCCCCTCTGTATCTCCCCGGAGGCACCCACGAAGCCCAGACCCTGCCCCCTGAACCATCACACCTTACTTGCCTGGGGTTCCCTGACACCTGTCTGGGGGAGGGGTTCCCTGTGCCCACGTGGGATACACGCCAGACCTGGCAGGGCGCCCATCCTGGCCAAGGGTACCTCCACTCTCTCTGGACCCCCGGCAGCTCCCCCACACCAAGGAGACAGGCGGGTGAGCTCATCTTCCCAAGCAGGGCGGAAGGAGGCGTCCGCACCGTGCTGCCCGTGGGCACCGCGCCAGCCTCTCTCCGGCTCCCAAGTCCTCTCCGGGCGGGGGCCTGGCAGCCAGCGCTTTGTGTCTCCTGGTCACCCACGCCCCCTGGGACCACCCCTCCCGGGCTCAGGTTCCCTGGCAGCCTGCCTGACATCCTCCCGCCGTGGCCCGAGACAAGGCCCCTGGCACGGCCAGGAGGAAGGCAAGGCCGTGGCCAGCCGCCGAGCACCGTGAGGACCAGGGCCCCGTCTGGTGACCCTGTCTGGCTGGAGGCGGACGCTGATGGGCACCGCTCGGCCAGCACCTGGCCTCTGAGCCTCCGCGGGCGGACGGCACATCCAAGGAGGGGATGGCAGCCTTGGGCTGCCTGACGGGATGGGCCTCAGCCCTCAGCGCCCAAGGGGGGCCAGGACGGGGCCGCCGGCGTGCTCTCTTCGCCCTCCCCTCCGCAGGGCTGCACGAGGGCACTGTGCCCCGTCTGGGGACCTGGGGACGTGGCCGGCAGCCCGTTTGCACTGAAAACTGGATTCCTCAGATACGTGTGGACACCCCGCGTGCCGGGCTGGGGACAGGTGCTGGGCGCAGAGCACCTGTGGGGCTGGCAGTGTGGGGTGGCAGACATGAAACGAGTCGGTACACACAGGGGAGATGGCAGGGCAGGACGAGAGCAGGTGACAGGCCGGGCGGGCAGGGGAGGCCTACTGGGTGCTTCCAGGCAGCGAAGGGGCGGAGGCTGGGGGCGGGCGGGCAGCTGGCCTGTGGATGCAGGAGGAGTGGGCCTTTGCTCCCTGGGGCACAGGGCAGCCCTGAGGCTCTAGGAAGGGGCGTGACATGATCCGATTAAGATGCAGGCTCTCTGACTGTGGCGGGGAGGGGGTGAGAGGACCAAGGCCTGTGGTCAGTGGGTCCCAGCCCACTCCCGCTCTGGGCCCAGGAGGGCGTGAGCAGGGTCCATCCCAGCAGCTGACGTTGGTAGCGCTGGGAGGGGGCTGGGACAGAGGAGGGGGGTCCCGAGTGGAGGGGTGCTGACGGCTCAATCCCGCCCGTCACCGCTCAATGGCCCCTTGTCCCTGGCCATTGAGTGCTGCGGTCCGGCCCCCTGGCGACGCCCGGCCACGGCCATCTCCGGGGAGGCAGGAATGCGGCGGGCGGGGCTCAGACGGGGGGTAGGGGCTCCCGTTCTCACGCCCGCGGCCACTCAGGCCGACTCGATTGGAATTTAAATGCCGGCCATTGTTGTCCCCAGAATGGCCAGGAGTCAGCGCTGCCCTGGGGCCTGGACCCGGCCTGGACTGGAGCAGCAGCCCACTGAGCCAGCCAGCCCCTTCTCTCCTGTAGCCCTTTTCCTTGCCCTCTCCTCCAGGCAGCCCTCTTGGACCCCTCTAGCCCTCTCTGCCTGCCTCCCAGCTCCAATTCTGTCTGTCCTGGGGTGCGGGGCAGCAGGACCCCCTACAGCGTCCCTGCCAGTGCTGGGACCTGACTGTGGCATCTATTGGCCTCGGGGGGCCTCACGCACAGGCTGCTTTCTCCCAGACTGGCTGAGCCAGGCCCCTCTGTGAAACACAGCGCTCGCCCTTCCTGGGCCCCGCTGCAAGGGCTTCAGGGGTCCGGGCAGGAGGGCAGAGGGCTCAGGGCCACGCTCTCAGTTGCAGCTTTCTGTGCACAAGTCGCCTTCTGGCCAGCATCCTGGTGCACAGTCACATGTCCCCTGAGCTCCAGATTTACGGTGGGGGTGGGGGGAGGAGGGCAGTCCCAGGATTAGGGATGCCTCTCTGGTCTCCCACCCTGGAAAGGCAGCATGTGAGGGCCCCCGAATCACGAAGCTCAGATCTGCCAGCCGAGTCTCTCCTCTGCACTAAGGGTTGTCTCCGGGTCCAAGCTGGGACCCCAGGAAGGTACACAGTCAAGGGTAGCACCCGGCTTGCGGGGATGCACAGGGGACCACATGCGAGCCTGTCACTCTCATCACCCGGGCCGGGGGCCTCCAATCCTGTCCTCCCCACAGGACACCCCAATCTCCAGACCAAGCCAGCCCCTAGCCTTTGTGGAGCCCTCTGTGCGAGACACCCCCGATTCCTCGCTCTTGTACCCCAAACGCAGCCCAAGGCCCCCGGCTGGGCGGGCATGTCCCCCGGCACTGCTGACCATCTTCTCTGTCCCCAGCCTGGGCTCCCTCCAAGGGCGGGGCCGGCTGACGGAGGATGCTGGCTTGCCCCCCAGCCCCTTCTCACCACCTCTTCCTCCGCTGAGACTTCATTCATTTATTTATTTGCTGAACCTCTGACGTCCCTGAAAGGGGCCTTTGTCCGCGCAGACAATCAATGGCACAAATGGAAATGAAGTTGTGTTTGAGGAAAGTCTAGTGTGTGTTTGTGGGGGAGTGGTCCAGGCCGGGGGCCAGGGGGCGGGGCATGCGGCCAGAGCAGAGCCTGCGGGGGGGACCCGGAGCGTTAGAGCCCCAGGCCTGGCCGCCAGCCCTCTGAGAGGGGCGGACACCCGCTAGCGGGGGACACAGACCCAGGGGAGAATAATGAAGACCAAATCCTAGTGCCCATGGCTGCTGCGCCCACTGGGCCGGCCAGCCGCGCAGACTTCACCTTCCCAGCTGAGGGCGGGAGAGCAGACACTGAGCAAAGGGCCCTCGGCCGGGTCCCTGACCGCTAGTCGCCTGACCCCGGTGTGCAGGGAAACGGCAAGGGCCCCGAAGCTGGGGCCCGGCCGGCACAGGGAGGGAGGCGGCGGCCCGGGGGTTACTGTAATGACTTTTACTGGGGTAAGACAGGAGCCCTGGGGCTCTGTGGGGAGGAGAGGGCTCTGGGGCCAGTGAGGAGGTGAGTGCATGGTCCCAGAGGGAGGGGAAGGCATCTTGGGTCAGGAGGCGCTCGAGAGTGAGAGGTGTTTGTTAGATCCTGGAACATCTTGAAGGCAGAGCCCAGAGTGCTGCTGGCTTAGCTGTGGGTGTCGGCGAGAGACGGGAGCACGTTTGGGAGCAGGGGAGGGAGGGGCTCCGGCTGGCTGAGCCCTCGTTGCCGGCCTCTCCAGCTGCCCAGTGGAATGGAGTCTCTGGGTCAGGACCCCGCCACATACCGTGCCTGCTCAGATTCAGGGCTGACGTCGGACGAGGGCCTTGGAGGCCGCCGGACAAAGCTGGGACACTGAGGCCATCTTCGTCCTGGAGAGCTTCCTGGTGGAAGCGTCTGTGGCTGGATGGGGAAACACGGCTGACAGGCTGGGGTGGGTGGCGTGTTGCCTCCCAGGCTGGGCCTGGGCCCGTGGCCCAGTGGGGGTGGGGAAGGGGTGGGAGGGGCCCCCTGCCTGCCCCGGGGCAGCCAGTGATGCTGACCCAGCACTGGCCACCTCGTCCCAGGCACTGCTCCCACCGGTGCCTGTCCCAGACACAAACACGACCCATTCACAGGCAGAGGAGGCCAGGAGTCAGGCGGCATCAGCGTCACCCGGCTGGCCTGGCGGAGGGTGAGGGCAGCGGTGTGGGCCTGGGACCTCTGTCCAGGGTCCACTTGTCTATCTTGTCCATGGGGGTTGTCTGGGCCCGGCTGGCGCAGGGTGGCTGGACTCCAGCCTCGACCTCAGCCTCTGTGACCGTGTCCTCCGGGTGGGCAGGCTGCATGGAGGCGGCAGGAGGAGGACAGGGAAAGAGGCCCTAGGTCCCTGGCTGGACCTGCTCCTGTAGAGGCGGTCATCTCGCTGGGAGTGCTGACCGCCCTCAGCATGGGCACAGCCTGGGACTCAGGCCCCGCTGGGCTGCCCTGCTGGAGGCCAGAGCCCCCAATCAAGTCCCAGAGGCCAGCTCCCTCTGGAGCACCCCTGCACCCCCGCGGACGCTGAGGCTGATGGGCCCGTCCGAGGACCTCAGGGGGTGAGCCCCTCGCGCACCAGCGTCCCCTAGACCTGCATGCTCACGGTCGCTCTCTCTCCGAGGGTATCCGCTCTCGTGTGGTGTGCTGACGTGCACAGCTGTTCCCTCCAGCAATGGTCAGCCCTGCGTCCACCCCAGGGCCTGGCTGCTGGCTACGGCGTAGCCAAGAAACCCGTCTCAGACCCCAGGGGCCATGGGGGAAGTGTGGGCACCGTCCCTTGGGTGACCTCCTTAGGGTCCCAGGTGGCCCTGTCCTGCCATGACCTCTACCCTCCGGAGCCCCTGGAGCCCCAGCCTGCCCCCTTCAGCCACAGCCTCGGCCCATCCCCTGACTTGGCCCGGGAGACGCCTTCATAGAACCAAAGCCGGGTGGTTTTGATGTGCTCAGACTGGCATCCGGGCCCAGAGCCCAAGGGGGCCGGGGCTCTCGGGGGTGTGGGAGCTGAACTGTGGGCCATAGGCGGGTGTCCCCTGGGCCTAGAAATGACTGACAGCCAGTGGGACCCACCGCATGGGGCTGCCCTGGGTCCTGGAGGCAGGTCTGGGAGAGCCAGCTGAGCCCAGGGGAGACCTTTGGTCAACCTGGGGGGCAGTGTCCCTAAAGCCCCCACTGGGCGTGTGGCCGAAGTTGGGGGAGACGTTTGGGGACGAAGGGGAGGCATGGGAGCGGCTCCCCGAGCAGAAGATGCAGCTGGGGCTGCAAGACCCCACGGAGGGCTGTCCCCTCGTCGGCTGCGGGTGTGGAGAAGCAGGGAAGACTCTGACGTGCCATCCAGGTGGCCAGGGAGGTGGCTGGACCCAGGGGCCGGCAGCAGGGCTGTGGACGCCGGGTGAGTTGCGAGCATTCTAGCCTGGCCCAGGGAGGCTGCCCCTGGGGATGGAGACGCCCAGGCAGGTTGGGAGGCTCCAGGAAGACAAGCCCCATGGGCCGGGGCCCCTCGCCAGGGACACCTCACTCTATCCCCGGGCCCACCACCCCACGGCCCTCACTCAGCCACGGGGGATCAGAACCCACTCCCCATGCACGGGACCCCGAGGTGGAGCTGCCTTCCCCGGGAGCCCCCATGACGGGCAGTGAGGGCCGGGAGGTTGGGCCGGAGAGGCAGAGCCTGGCGTCAGGGGTTCAGAGCAGGCCACAGCTGGGCCGGGGTCTCAGAAGTGAAGATGCGTAGGGTCAGCGAAGGGGCAGTGCCTGGGTGGGCAGCAGGGGTGATACAAGACAGAGGAGGGCCCCAGGCGGAGGCCACAGCTGGCCACAGGCCTGGCAGGCAGAGTGCGAGCTGGCCCGTCGTGGTCACCCCTGGGGACAGTCTGGGCCTGGGGTGCCCGGGGGAGACAGGTGTGAGAGCAGTAAGCCCACACCTCTGTGCCCCACTGTTCCCGGCCCCCATCCTGACCCAGATCTTGCTGCCATCTGAGCAGGAAGGGAGCTGGGATCTGAGACTGCACCCCCCCAACTCGGGTACTGAGAGTGGGGGCCTCTCCATGCAAATGGGGGACTGAGACCTGAGAGCCCCGTCCCCTCCCACTGCCTCTCCCCAGCCCACACCCAACCCTGGAATTGACTCTAGGCCCCCTGGGCCCAGCCCCCGCCTGGATCTGGGACAGATCGACCCGGGAGGGGCCGGGACAAGGGTCCTGCTAGTCTAGTCTCCAGGGACCGCCGGCCAGGTTTGCAGCAGGTGGGGGGGCGGGCGGGGTTGGATTTCCAGTTGGCCCCCTCCCAGGCGCCGACACCTGCCCTGGGTGCGACGGGCCCATTCTGCCGCTGTCACAGATAGCACCTCCAGCGCTCACCGGCTGTCCAGGGAACAAGGGCTGGCACCGGGATCCAGCTGGGCAGGGAGGTGGACACAGTGGGCCAGGGCCCCAGGGAGGGACAGTGGGAAATGGGAAGCCTGCCGCCTTCCCATCACCTCCACTCAGGGGTTCAACCCGCTTCTGGTTCACGAGTGGCGAGCCCCGAATCCTAGTGCCCCAAGGGGACTGCAGGGAGGGGCCCTCCTGGAGGCGCATGGGGCAGGGGGTCCAAGGGCTTCCCCTCGTCTACAGAACACGCACCACCCCTGCACCTGACTGGCCCCAAACCCAGATTAAGTGAAGTGGCCGGAGAGGGAAGGCAGGGGAGGCTCGGGGTGCCCAGCCCAGGTACAGCATGGCCCCCGTGGGCACCGCCCGGGCTCTCGTGACGCCAGTTCGGCCCTGCGAGCAGGGGCTCTTTGAGTGGCTGCAGCACCCCCACAGCCTCAGTTTCCCGCCCTGTGAGACGGGCTGGCCTCTCCCTGCGGGTCCCCCATCGTTGCCTTTGGCACACGCACCTGGGTGCGCATGCTCGGCATGGCCTAGAACTGGCTCTGATAACGCCCCGGTGCCCGGGCCCATCCTGGGCTCTCTGCCTGGCTCTGGCTCCCCCAGCAAACGGGGGCATCGCATGGCCTCCAGAGCCTTCTGCACAGGCTCTCGGCCTCCTCCACGGCTGCCCGCAACTCTCCACTGAGCCCCGACTCTGCCCTGGGCCTCTGCTTGCCCAGGGGCCACACGCTCACACGTGCACACCCCCGTGTGCCTGCACGCCTGTGAGCACAGAGGGAGCAGCGGCAGCCGGTGGTAGGACTTGCTGATCAGGCTCTGGGGCCCCGGGGCCACCCTAAGTGGCTGGGTCAGCAGGGTCGTGCTGCTGGCCAGCCGGGAAGCCGAGGCCTGTGCTCCTAACCAACCCGCGCGCTGCCTGTCACTCCTCTCTGGGCCTCTGTGGGCTGAGATGAGGCCTCTGCCTGCCAAGGCTCCGTTCACCCCCCTGCAAAGTCTGGGCCCTGTGGCCGTGGTCCGCAGCTGGCTGGGGCGGGAGTGGGAGTGCGGGCCGCACGGCGAGCCAGACCGCGAGGCCCCAGCACTGAAAGCCCCCTATCTGGCAGGCTGGGGGCAGGGAGGAGAGCTCCCGGCCTGCAGCCCCAGACCTCAGGGTTCCTACACACCCAGCCTGGCCTCCAGAGAGAGGCCGCCCCTCTGAGGTCACACAGCACGCCGGGGTGGGGGGCAAACGGGGTGGCGACTCCCCAGCCGTCTCTCACAGCCCACCGGCACTCAGTCTGGCCAGGGACCATCCCATCCCCCCAGCCGCGTGCCGTACCAGGACCCCCATCACCAAGGGGAGGGCCTCAGCTCTGAGCCAGGGCCGTGCTTGGGCCACCGCTCCCTAGTGACCTGAAGCCCTGGGTGGGAGGAGGTTTGCAAAACCCACAGAGCCCCCAGGGACCTCCCAGGGCCACCCTACCCAGTCTGAACCGTGCACCCCAGATGGGCCTTGGAAGTTTCTGGCAAATTCCTTTGGTCCTGCCGCTGCCCCTCTAGTTCCCCTGGGCTGCAGAGCGTGGAGTGCCAGGGCCTTGGACCCTTTGGCCCCTTGCCCCCAGGCCCCAGTCTAAGCCGCACAAGGTGTCAGACACCAGCCAGTTGCCTGGGTGGGCACCTCTGTCACCTCTGCCCCAGGTTGCTGTCCAGGTGAAGGATAGAGCACTCAGGGCAGTATGACCTGGTCAGGCCACCAACCCCACCACTAATCCCTGTGGACCCCAGCCCCTGCCTGGCTCCTGCCCCGCACTTGGGCATCCTGACTTCTGAGAGCATTTCCCACGGGCTGTGGGCTGTGGGCGGCGCGAGGGTGGGGGGCGGGGGGGCCGGGGGCAGCGAGTCGGGGGCTTGGGGACTTGCACCAGGAGGGCGCCTTCCCGCAGTCAGGTGTTTCTCCTTCGTGGGGGTGGTCATGGAGCTCCACTTGGCAGGTGGGCACAGATAGGGAGTCCCCGGCCTCTCCTCAGGAATGGTCCCAAGTCACCCCACCCAAGCCAGCTCCGCCCCACCCCCCCGCCCCTGCGCCCCCCCTGGCGCGAAGCCCAGCGGCCGCGGAGCTCATTAGCACAGCGGCAGCCCCGCCAAGCTCGCTTTAATTGGGGCCGGCAGGACGTGAGAACCCGGGGACCCCGTGCCCGGGCCGCGGGGGGAGGGGGCGCCCGCCCGAGCCGCCCGCAGCGGCGGCCCGGATTAGCGCGGCTCAATGGGCGCAGCCAGCGGTAATTAAAGCTGCCCGCCCGCCCGCCCGCCCGCCGGCAGAGTGTAGTGTGCGCCCCGTGCCCAGGGCCCAGGGCTGGGGAATGGCCGCACGCCGGGGCCTGCCTCGGTGTCCCCTTCTGGAAGGTGGGTTGACATGGTCTCTCACAGGGTGGCGGGGAGAGCAGGTTCACGAGTAGATCTGGATTCTGAGCCGGGAGTGAGCTGCCAGCCGCTCCAGCACCCTCTGGGGACCCGCCCCGGCCTCCCAGCAGCTGCCCGAAGGCCTGGCTAGGCGGCTGCAGGACACCATGACCTTGGTTTCCCTGGACCTCGCCTGGGTTTCCTTCTGTCCCAGGCCCTTACCTCGGAGCCTTGGGGCCTGGAGGCAGCTCAGGCTGGGACAGAGGGGCCCCGCCGGCCCAAGGAGGGGTGCAGGTGACAATGCAGTGGCACGGCTTCCCCTCTGCCGGACAACCCCCCCGGGGTGGACTCCGGAAGAGCTGTTCCAGAAGTTCCGGAAGGTTCCTGGGGGACCCTGCTATGGGCTGGCCCAGGCGGGCAGGTGGTCAGGCCGAGAGGCTGGAGGGCACAAGGAGGGCAAAGGCGGGGGGCGGGGGGCCTGGCTTCTGGCGTCCGCTGTCCGTGGGAAGAGGAGGGCCCGGGGGTCCTCTGCTGCTGACAGGCCCACGGTGCGGTGGCTCCCTCAGCCGGTCACCCCCGCGCCAACCCTGTCATTACTTGATCGGGTTTCTCGCTGCAAACCCCAGGCTCCGTGTGGTTTCTCCAGAGTCATAGGATCTGGCCAGGCCCGTCCTTGTCCTGGCCTGGCGGGTGGGGGCCTGCCTCTCTCCTGCCTTTCCAGAGGCCAAGGGCTCAGGGTCGATCAGAAACCCCCGCAGCCAGCAAAAGCCGGCCTCCGGGACTCAGCGTCATCCCAGTAGGGCCTGGGACCCGGGGAGCTTCTGTCTCGGGCCTCCGCAGCTCAGGGGGCCCCATGAAGCCTCACAGGCCCCACGCCTGCCCGAAGCTGGTTCTGCGCCATCTGGGGCCAGGGGCCCCGTGGGGGGGGTGCCCAGGGAGACACGGCAGCGGAGCCCCAAGTCCACGATGCTGGTGGCCGGGGCTTCTCTCAGGCAGGATCCCAGGAGCAGACGGGGTGGCCCTGGGGGCCCTATAGGCCCCCAGAGTCAGCCCTCGAGGAGTGGGGTCAGGGAGGGACTCACAGCGGCCCACGTGCAGGGCACGCTCGGACCCCAGCACCTGCCGTGCCCGCCTCCCCAGCGCCACAGCCTGCCCCACAGCCGCCATGTGGGTGCTTGGCCCGTCGCAGGGCGGGGGCGGAGGGCGTCAGCGTTTACCGCCAGACTTGAGGGGCCATCCCGACTCGGGGTTGGTGGCAAGAGCGGGGCCTAGAGGCCGCCTGGGTCTGGTTTGGCCACATTTTTTCTCTTGGGAGACATGCCTGTTGCTTCCTCTGCGAAAATGTTTACTCTTCCCAGGGCGGGGGTGCTTGCTGCGCCGCATGTGCCTGCGTGTACCTGTGTGTGCATGTGTGTGCGTGCGTACCTCTGCGGGTCCCAGTGCTCAGGTCCCAGGAAGCGGGTAGGGTTTGAGCTGGCCCCCAGCAATGGGCAGGAACGGAGGCTCAGAGAGGGGAGGCCCAGTCCAGGCCACACACCGGGGCGGCAGGACCCCCACCCCAGGCCCCCGTCATGCTGGGCAGATGTTTAGGCCCCTGGGCCAAGAGCTGCCCCAGACAGGCAGGTGGCTGGGTAGAACGAGGAGGAGACCCTGGGTGACGGGGCTGAGGGGCAAGTGCCCACTCCTCAGTGTGGCCTGGGGCTGCTTCCCCACCCTGCACCTCAGTGTCCTCATCTGTAAAATGGGGATAACAGTAACACCTCCTTGTAATTTAACCTGAGTCAGGTGTCCAGCATAAGGTTTAGCAGGTAGACGGCACTAAGCCACCATGTCCTCCCCGAGTTCCATCTGGGGACAGTGTCCTCTCTACTCTGAAGCCTCCTCTCTGGCCCCCTCAGGAGTCACTGACCCCAGGGCCCAAGAATTCTTTTCAGAGAAAAGGCTGAGAGCCCAGCTGGGTGCCCGGGGAGGGATGCTAACCCAGCCATGTGATCGCGGAGGCAGGAACTCCAGTAGGGGAAGGTTTCAGGGACCCAGGGGCGGGGAGCTCAGTCCTGGAAAATCCAGGCAGGCGGCTGGGAGAGGCAATTCTTGGGGTGGTGGGAGTACGCTGGAAGCAAGAGCCTGGAGGTGGGCGTGGGAACGGCCCTGCGGTAGTTCTACCGAGCTCCGTGGGGACTGAGGGACCCTCCGCCAGCCAGAGGCTTTGCTTGGGACTGGAAGATGGCTGGGGCTCTCCCCCCGTCGACTCCTGGTAGCCACGGAGGATAAGGGGGGACCCTCCCCGTCGGCGACACCTGCCCCAGCGCTGAGCAGGAACGGCGGCTCCGCGGGGTGGGCACCCAGGTCCACCTCCTGCCCCGGCAGCCCCTCGGCTCCAAACCAGGCCGGAGCCCTGACCGAGGCCGGACGCCGGGAGGGGGAGCGCGGGCGAGCTGGCGGCCCTTAGGCTCCGGCGGGGGCGTCTCCGCTCCCGCCCCGCCCGTCTCCCTCCCCGCCCCTCCCCCATCTCTCCCCCGCTTCCGCCCCTCCCCCATCTCGCCGCGTCCCTCCCCCAATTCTTCCCCGCCCCCCGCCCCTTCTCCGGCCCGCGGTCCGGCTTGCGCGGGGGCGGGGCCGGCGGAAGGGGCGCCCCGGGCGCCGCTCAAAGGGCCGCTAATGTTCGCTAATCCCGGCCTTTCAGGCGGCCGCGGCTCCGGCTGTTGGCCCAACAACAGGAGTCTGAAAGGGGGGCGCGGGGGCCGCTGCCCCGGCCGCCCCGCCCCCGACCCCGGCGGCCCCGGGACCCCGAGCCCGCAAGACGGGGCGCAGGTGCGTCCGCGCCCCCGGAGCCCTCGCGCCCCGGGGGAGAAGGGCCGTCCCGGGCCGCCCCGTACCAGCTGGGGAGACCGAGGCGGGGGCGGGCGGGGGAGAGGGGGCTGGCCGGGCGCGGGGAGGGCTGGCCGGTCCGCCCCCTCCGGCGGCGCGGCGGTTCCCAGGCCCGGGAGGGGCGCGGGGGCCTCACGTCGCAGACGGGCCGGGCCCCTCCGGAGCGTGACCCCGGCTTTCAGCGCCGCCCCTGGCCCGGCCCCAGCGCCTCGTTAGGGATTTAATTAAGGAGCCGGCGGGGATTTGCATAATCTCCGAGCCGGGCTGGGAAGCCCCGGGCGGGGGGAGGAGACGGCTGAGCAACTCTCTGGGCTGGGGTCTCCCAGTCCACGGGACGGAAGGGGCCTGGAGGTGGCGAGGAGACAGGCCGAAGGCAGGAGGACCCTTTTGTATCAGAGCCGGCCTGGAATTCCCCATCCGAGCCACAGGGTCCCTCCTCCTCCCCAGCTGACCCGAGCTGTAGATTCAGCTGGGCCTGGGCCCCCGGGCGAGGCGAGGGGAGGGGTGCCCCAGGAGGGGCCGCAGGCACCCCCGTCAGGCAAACAGTGAATGCAAACATTCCAGCCCCGGCCCAGCCCGGGGGAGCAACAGGCCCCGCCCCTTCCCACAGGTCCGTGGCGTCTTCCCCCATCCCTGGTGGCAGCCCGGGTCAGGCCATCAGGGGGTCAGAGCAGAGTGACGGTGGAGGCTGCCCACGCTCCCGGGGCAGGGCATCCCCTCCCGGGTCACAGTGCTGTCTCAGAGAGGGCAGGGAACAGGCTTAGCACACCAGTTCTGGCTGGAGTCTCTGATGACCACTTAGTGTTGTGGTGGTGGGGGCTCTACGACACGTCCTTGGACCCTGGACCTGAGAGTGAGGTTAGGGAGTGGCCTCCCGGGCCCCGGTGGTCAGTGAGGCCGACCCTGCAGGGCTGTGTGGCGAGCAGCCTTGCCCCGCCTCCCTGCCCCTCGTGCTGCCGGAACCTCTGTCTCTCCTGGCATTCCAGATGGGGAGACTGAGGCACTGATCGTAGGGCTTGCTCTTGGCGGCTGGGTCAAGGAGGGTGGTACATCCTGAGCCCCATTGCCTGCTGGCGTCTCAGGCAGGACAAGGGCATGATAGTGTGGCCTCGGGAGGGTGGCGGGGCTCAGCCAGGAGACCTTTTGGGTCACAGCCACAGCACCAGCAGCCCCCTCCCGGTGCCTGGCACCTGACTGCCCTGGGGGCATTCCCACAGCCTTCAAAGGACGCTGTGGGGCCTGCACGGGCAAAGGCCTTTTGTCTCCTGGATGGCAGGCTGGGGGCTGGATGGTCCCTGGGGGTGCGGCCACCTCCCAGGCCCTTCCCCTGGCACCCTGATAGGACTTGGCACCCCTGCCCAGCCTCGGTTCTGTCCTCTGCATCGGCAGTGGCTCCTGGGGCCTCTGAGTCAAAGCCAAGTCCCTGTAGTGCCCACGAGGCCAGGGTCCCTGGAGCCCTGTGCCCCAAAGCTCCCACGGCACCTCTGGCCCCTCAGGCCTGGTTCCTCCTTATCATTCAGGGCTCAACCCGAAAGTGCCCTCGCCAGGGTGCCCTTCCTGACCCCTCATTGCCCTCACATCACTACCTGAAGCTGTACTCACACGCCGTGGTCTGTCTCCACTGGGGAGCCGGCCCCACGTCTCATTCCTGGGACCCCCCACCCAGAGGAGGAGGGCAGATGTCAGTTGTTGGTGCCCCATAGGGCTGGCACCTGCAAAGGGCTGTGTGACCCCTGGGGAGCCCATCTCTTCAGCTGGGGAGCCCACCCCCCCATTTCCAAATCCCCACAGAGAATAAGTGAGGCCCGAGTGAGGCAGGCGCCTGAGTGAGGCAGGCACACGAGTGCTCATCCGGGTACCGGGCTGCCCCATGCCGGCCTAGGTCGGCACAGAGTGGGGCTGCAGCGTGGGGACCACACCCAGGCCTACCATGGGGTTTGCCGGCAAGGTACCTCCCCTCCGCCATCCCCCCGAAGGCAGGGTACGGGGACAAGGCCCGGGGGGGGCTGTGGTCAGTATGAGCCTCGGCGCCCCATTCTGGCCTGGTCAATTCAGGGGGGCTTCCTCTGGGCTGGGTGTGAGGGTGAGAGGAGGGGGCAGTGTGAACCAAGCCTGGCAGGTGGGCTCGGGGACGCTGGGTTGTCCCTGGAGCTTTGCCCGGCCCTCTCTGGGGCTCCTGGAGACGAGAAGCTGCCCGGCACGTGTTTTGGTCCTGGCAGCCCCTCCTTCTGCAGGGCCCCGTCTTCATCCAGCTGTCTGTGCCCCTGAGAACGTGCGCTCACCTGAGAGCCAGGGCTGTGGGTCAGGAGGCCGCAGGCTGCAAGGACGAGAGGGGTCAGGGAAGCCAGAGGTGGTCCTAGGCCAGGCCTGCAGTGCAGGGCGCAGGCGTCTGGCTGAAGCAGGAGGACGTCCCTGCAGCCTGATGGGGACTCTGGAGAGAGGTGGGCTTCAGCTCACGTGGAAGCCCACCAGGCCCTGTTTTCAGCCGAGGTATCTGGAAAGCCCAGAGGGCACGGACCAAAACCAGCGGCACCTTCACCAGAGACGCTGCCACCCCTCACCCCGGACAAGCCAGGCGCTGTCCTGCGTGGGGACTCAGGGACAGGAGAGGCAGATCAGCCCTGTCATCCAGCAGCGGTGCAGAGAGGCGGGGCGCGGGGGGAGGCTGGGCCTCAAGCTGCAGTCCCCACTGTGGCTCGTGGGGCTACAGGTGCTCTGGGGGGCTCCGGAGGAGCCTGGGAGCACAGTAGGTGGTGGGCAGAGGACGCCACTCGGGGGAGCCCCTGCAGGGGCAAGCACCTGGGGTGGCAGGGCCATAGGCCACCAAGGGCCCCCTTCGAGGGGTGACCTGTGATAGCAGAAGCCCCCGCTCACAACCCCCGGGTCTCCGATTGCCCACCATGCCAGGGTCTGCGGGACCCCGTGCCTCCTGGCCGTGCAGGGAATGGAGATAAGCCCCAAGTTCCCATTCATTTCCACTTAAATTGCCTAAATATTATTCCAGGCAGCTCCCACAGCCTCCTGGCTGCCCCCGCCCCAGAGCTGGAGCAGCCAGGAGAGGACGGAGGCCTCGCGGGGGTTGGGGACACCCGAGGGCCTGTGGTCGTGGTCCCCGCGGGTGCTGCCGCGCCTCTGAGTGGGGCCTGACCCCGCCAGGGGCCGAGCACAGGGCCAGTGTCTCCCCTCCCGCCCTCGCCCGGTCCGGACCCCGAGAGGCGGCTTGCCCAGGACTCCTGCTTTGGGCGCAGACCCCTCTGGCTGGGCGCAGGCCGGCTCAGGGAACCACAGGGGCCCCGGGCCGTGTCTCAGGGCTTGGGGGGCGAGGGCGGGCAAGGCTGCCCGGGGAGCTGCCGCGTGGACCCCCGGCTGGAGCCGGTTCCTCCTGAAGGGGCCTTTCTCTGAGGCTTGGGGTGCGGCAGAGCCCCCCGCCCGCCCAGTGCCCAGCCTGGCTGTCGGCGTCTCCTGGCCGGGCGGCCACAACGCTGATGTTGCTTTAATAAAACAAAGTTTTTCTTTCGTGCGCGGCCTCCAGTGGTGAAAGGGCCGATTTACGGAGCGCCGCACCCCCCTGCCCGCCCGCTGCGGTGGCGCTGGCCCGGCTGGGTAATTTATAGCTTCGACTTTGCGCACTAGCGCTGGGCTGCTGCTGCATGACTGGGGCCATTTATCCCGGCCCCCCCGCCGGCCGGCCGCCCAGCCGCCTTCCCCATTGAGATGTGTGGAAACCCCGCGGAACCCTGGGGTGAAAACAAGCCAGGCTGTTTGTGTCTCTGGGCGCCCGCGGCCACCGCCCGGACGGCGAGACCCCTTGGCCTGCCCCGTCCACGGGTGAGCAGACCCAGGCGGCCACTGTGAGGGCAGCATCACTCCTCTGTTCTGCCGGACTTCAGTTTCCTCCCAGGAATATGGACTGCCCAGAGGAGAGGGACTTGATCATGTCCCGGTAACGTCGTCCTGTTTGGAAGCTTCCAGGTCCAGGGCCTGCTTGCCCGCAGCCGGGACACGGCTTCACTCATGGTGTGTTCACTGAATGGCTGGTTTGTGCAGGGCCCCCCGCCCATCCCAGGACCCCCAGCCCAAGGAGGAAGGGGTGAGGGTGCCCATACGGGACCAGGCCCCCCCTGAGAGGGTTGGGGGGCCCTAGAGACAGTCTGAAGCCCAGGACCCTGGCGACAGGGCGTGCTATAGTGGGCAGAACTCAGGGGCTCCAATGGAGGACCTGAGCTGTGACCGGTCCTTTTAAAGGGGGCTGCTGCCCCTGACCCACGGGCACATACTTCTGCCACACAGACCTACCGTGGTGGTGTCTGGGGGCCCAGGCCCAGCTCTGGGTCGGCACACACAGGCCCACGGGCGTGCACACACGGTACGTGCACAGAAGGACACACAGACAGGCACGTGGACATAGACGATGTGCCCCTACTCATGTCTGCACTTGGGCCTGCAGTGGACAGCTTGACTGGGCAACCTGACAGTGTCACAGCCAGCTCCTGACCCCAAGCCCTGCCCAGCTCAGGTCCTGGCTCCCGTCCCAGCTCTCAGGCCTGACCCCGAGTCCTCTTTGAGTCTGGTCACCCTCTAACCACCAGGGCACCCGGCTGGCCCCCTCCACACTCTCCCGGGCCATCGCAGGCCCTCCTCGCCGGTTGCCCTGTGTCCACCTGGCCCTCATGGTCGGTTCAGTGGCGGAGCACCGGGGAGACATGGGCAGGCCACACTCTGCTGAGTGCCTCTCTCTGCTGGGTAGGACAACAACAGGGTTGTCAGGATGTCCCCAGGACCCCTGTCGCCTAGGACCCCAGCCCGTCACTCACCAAGGAGTGTCGGAGACAGCCACCCACACCCAGCCTCCTCCCTGCTCATGTGCCCATCTTAGAGGTGGGGAAACCGAGGCGGCGGTGGCGAAGAGGCCCCTGAATGGTGTGGAATGAGCTGGTAGCTGGCATCTCGACTGTGTCACGCCGCGGCTCTGGTCCACGAAGGGCTCCACTTCCCTCCACCTGTGTGCGCTGGGGGGGTGTCACGTGGGAGGAGGGCAGTTCCCACGCTGCAGGTGATGCCCAGCTGGGGTTCGGCCCCTCATCCGAGGTCAGGCAGCAGGAAAGCTGAAAGTGCAGGACGGAGGGGTGTTGCTGGCTACTGTCTGGTGCGGTCCGGGGCCTCCGTCTCACCCAGAGCCTCTGGCAGGGGGCTGGGCACGGGTTGCCCGGGCATGCGGCATCTGTGACCCGGGTATCTTTGGAGAAGAGATTTTTTTACTTCACTCCCAGTCTCATGGGGTCAGTGATGGGGGCCTGGCCAGTGTGGGCGGCCCCGGGCCAGGGCCCGGCAGGGTTAAGGAGCTGTCTCCACTCCCACCGTTATAGTTGGGTCATTAAACCCCCATCTCCTGCCTGGGTTCCAGCCCTCCCAGGGCCTCCCGGGCCTTTGTCTCACTTTCTAAGGCTCTGACAGGATCGGTCGGGTGGGGGCCCAGGAAGGGGTGGGGGGTACAGCATACAAAGCCCCCTGCCCTGGAGCCTCCTCTGCCAGGGTGCCAGCCGGAGCCACTCCCAGGATGCCCTCCTAGGGGGCTGGCATGGGCCAGGCTGGGCAGGCGTCCCCCAAGCCCGGCCTGGGACAGATCCACCCGGGCCGCACCCCTGGCCACCCCTGGGCTGTTCCCAGGCCCGTGGCGGAGAGCCCCTGGCCCCCTCACATTTGCCCACGCTCCACTGAAGGTTGCTAGGAGCTGGGCGGGGGTGGGGGCGTGCGGCTGGCGGAGGACCCGGGCAGGGGGGCGGACGCCCATGGACAAAGCCAGCCTGTGATTAAGTCATCTGCCCGTTGGCGCCACGCACGTCCCCTGGCCAGCTGAGGGCTGCTCCGGCCACACCCTGCGGCCACCGCAGCCCAACCAGCCCCCTGACCCCGGCCAGGCTCGGGGTCCCCCACCATGGTCAGGGGTGCCTGCCCCAGCCCATCCCACCCTGCCGTGGGGCCTCTACTGCCCAGGTGTCGTGGCACCGTCCCAGCTCTGCTGCTGACCCGTGGGGACCACAGCCGAGGCCCCTTTGCTTCAGTGTCCCCGTCTGTTCCACAGCCCAGTGCCGGGGCTGCACTGTCCCCATATAACCCCCGACCCTCTTCCAGCCCCACACCCTGAGCCTTGGTCTGAGCTGGGGGTGCTGCCCTAGGAGCTGGCCGGGATGGGTGGGTGGGCCGCCTCACTCGAAGGAAGTGGGGAGGTCCACGTGCCCCCCAGCTGCCATTCTTGCTGTCCCCAATGCTGGTCCTGATGTCCCCCCACCGCCATCCCCTGGGGGCCTCCCGCTCCTCCTGGGGGCCTCCCTGGTGGGCTGGTCTCTGCCCGTCGCGCCTACCCGAGAGGAGGGGGCTCCCCAGTCTCTATCTACAGGGCCACGCGGGACCTCCCTGCACAGCCCCCCACCACCTCAAGGTATGAGTCCAGCCTGGTGGGGACCTTGGGGTGCGGGGCCGCAGGCTGAGACGGGGCGTGTCTCAAGAAACCAGGAGTCAGCTTCCTCACCAAGCCCTCACCACGGGAGCCCGGTAGCTCCCTGGGCATTCGCGGGGCCCTGGCCCAGCCACAGCAGGATCTGGGACCCCTCTTTGGTCTCCAAAGAACAGGTGGCCCCAGGGCCATTTTCGCTTGTTTCAGAGCGAACTTGGGGTGGGGAAGGCCCATGGAGGAAGGGTCGGCCCCCGGACCCTGCGGTCTCCTCGTCCCTAAAGTGGGCATGACACCCTCTGGGTGGGGAAGGCTGGGGCCTCGGGGGAGGGCGGCTGGGCGTACCAGTGGAGGTGGCCTCTGGGGCCAGGCCTGCCCCGGATGGGTGGGATCACCGCCCCGCGAGCCAGGCTGCAGATGGGGTTTCAGGATGGGGCGGGGACTTCCTGGGATTTGCCGTTAATCAGGGCCCTGGGCAGGGAAGTTCATCTGTGCCTCAGTCACACGGTGTGTCTCCGCCTGGGGAGAGGGGCACAGCGGTGTCCTGGCTGGGGTGGGGCCCTGGGGCCAGGCACAGGGGGCCTGGACGGGCCCTTCTTTCTCAGGCCTCAACCCTCCCCAGGGGTGAGAAGCCTGGTGGCCTCCAAAGGCCCTAGCAGCCCCCTGCAGAGCCCCTGCAGGGCCAGCCGGCCAGGAGGGTCCCAGGGCCCCCTTCTCCCCAGGGAGCTGCTCTGTGGCCTGGGGGGGACCACATGTGAGGGGGGGCTTCCCTCTCCTCTCCCCCGTGCTCACGAGGGGCAGAGAATGGGCCTGGTTTGGGCTGGGTCCTGGGGTCTCGCCAGGACCCCACTTCCCATCTCAGGGCCTTGCGGGTTCCTCTGCTCCCCTGGGGACTTTGGTCCAGTCCCGGCTCAGGCAGTGGGTGTTCCTGAGTTGTCCTTGGTTTAACCCTCTTTTCCCCGCTCCATCTCATGCGGGCCTGGGAGCAGAGGAAGGCCGAGAAGGGCCTCCTCACCCCACCTCTGCCTTGAACTCCACCGCGTGTCCACGTAGCAGCCACGCGTGTGCCCTGTGGTCACGCGAGCTGGCAGCTCCAGCCCGGGCGCCGCACGGGGAGGGCCCCCGGCGTCCACTGCCTCCCCCCGGGCCGCTCAGCTCTCCCGGGCACCCCACGGGAAGGCCCCCGGTGTCCACTGCCTCCCCCCGGGCCGCTCAGCTCTCCTAAGGGGAGGAAGCTTTCCTCAGCCAGCACCCTCGAAATCCAGTTTTCGGGGGACCCCTTCAAACTGAATCTCTCCTTCTGTGCCCGGTCTGAAAGGTGGCTCTGGGAATGGGCTCCAGCTCGGGGCCGGGGGACCAGGTTCCAGGCAGGGAGCGATGGCAGAGCTGGAGGAGGGCCTGAGGCCTGCGGCTCAGGGCAGGGGGAGGGTGGGGGGTGGATGACGATGTCAGTCCTCATGTTCGCGGGGCGGGGGGCGGGGGGGGGCGGGCGGAGCGGGATGGGAGGGGGTGAGCCTGCCGCCTGCGCCTGCCTTCCTGGCGCCTGCTCAGGCCTGTCCCGCCCGGGCCTTCCCAGAACCCGAGGCTGCGGTGCTGGGTCGGGGGTCTGTGCCGCTTGCCCTCATTCCAGCTGGGGCCTTCCGTGTGGTCCCCCACCCCACGCTGGGGCCGGAGGCAGACACAGGCAGGAGGGGTCCTCTCAGGCCTGCCCAGGGCCCCTCAGCAGACAGGGACACTGTCCCCTTCCCTCACCCCAGGCCCAGCCGTTCCAAGGTGAGCCCTCACTCAGCACCTTCCTCAGGGTCCCAGACTCTCCCAGCACACGGCAGGCACTCACCACGTCCGTCCCAGGACTGGCTCTCGCCACTCCCTCCTCAGGTCTCCCACCCTGCTCTCGGCCCACAAGTCTCACCTGACTCCTGCCGTCTGCGCTGCCTGCCCACGGAAGCCCCTGCCGGATTCCCCACCAGGGTGGAAACTCTGGTCCCCAACTGTGCCTGGGGCTGCGGGCACGGTCAGCCAGCGTGTGTCAAGTAGACAGATGGAACCGGGAAATCCTCGATGGGTGACGGGTCCAGTGGCGGGGTGGGAGGATGCAGAGTGACGGAGTGGAGGCCAGAGGAGTGGGACGCGGGCGCTGGTGAGTCTGTAGGTCTGTGCAGCCGCGTGGGGCGCAGGTGGTTGAGCGCACACTGCAGGCGAGGAGACGGGAGCGGCCGGTGGGCACCTGGGGGGGCCAGTTGTGGACGGAAGGTGGAAGGTTGAGTCTCTGCAGGATGAGCACGTATGGCGTTCTGAGCTGTCAGGAAGGTGCGAGAGTCCCCGGGGAAGACAAGCTTGGCCTGATCCATCCTGCGTGTGGAGAGCATGGCCGCGGCCCCTGCCTGGGCCGGGCGGGCCTTGCGCTGGGAGGCGGCCGCCGGCGTGAGTGCGGGGGTCCCGGGGAAGGAAGGGCCAGGAGGCCAGAGTCCCCGCCAGAGTCCACGGCCGGGAGCAGAGTTGGGGCAGGGAGGTGGTGAGTCGTCAGCCCGGGGTAGCCCAGCGCGGAGGAGCGCCCACGCCTGCCCAGTGGGCCCCGAGGATGTCCCCGCCGCTGCCGCTCCCAGCGGGTGCGAGGCCAAAGGATAACGTCACGTCTGCTGAGGGGGCGCCCCGGGGTCTGGCAGCAGGCGCAGTCCAGGGTCCCCGCCTCGACCCTGCCAGCCTCTGCTCCCTCAGGTTGCCCCAAGGTCACTGAGCAGGCAGGGCACCGTTTTCTTGGGCAGTCTCACCTGGTTTTCCCGAGTCCCTGGCCCCAGACCAAGCCTGTCTCCCACTCTGGGCCTCTGGGGGGGCTTGTGAGGAGTCGGGCCAGGCTGGGTCACCTCTAGGGGCATGGGCTGTGGCAGAAGGTGGGGGGTCAGAGCAGGACCAGAGGAGGCAGAGGCAGGTGCC
The DNA here is from genome assembly GCF_039906515.1 of Pseudorca crassidens. Classification (NCBI taxonomy): domain Eukaryota; kingdom Metazoa; phylum Chordata; class Mammalia; order Artiodactyla; family Delphinidae; genus Pseudorca; species Pseudorca crassidens. Next base: position 1,013,698 of record NC_090299.1, on the reverse strand, counting down.
CAGAATGCCAGGGTCCCACAGCAAGCCCTCTGCACCTTCCTGGACACTCTGGGAGGGACCCTCTGCCCGGTGCCCATTTTACAGGCCGGGCACTGGTAGAGCCAGGGACTGACTACCCATGGCTCCGGCTCCAGAGCCCCTGGTTTGATGGGCTGGTTGCCTCCCAGCGTGGGCCAGCCTGGTCATCACCAACACCCTGGAGGGTGAGGGCTGTCTGCCTCCCGCCCTCCTCACTGCCATCACTAGCCCAGAGCCACTGGTCTCCACCAGCCGAGTGCAGGTGAGGCTGGGGGTGCACAGGCGGACACAGAAGCAGAAATGAACTCTCAGCCCCTCGAGGCCCCTCGCCACCCTGCCCATCGCCTGATCACAGCACAAGGAGCCAGGGTCGTGGCTGCCCTGCCCACTGAGGCAGGGCTGAGCTGGGGTGGGAGATGCAGCCAGACGGGAGAAAGTGGGGCGTTCCAGGCAGACACTGGCCGCCGTCTCCACAGGAAGAGCCAGGCAGGCCGAGCGGGCAAATCTTATTAGCTGGTAGACTTCCGAAGCCCCATCGCCGAGTGCCCAGCGACCTGCTCGTTCACGGCCCACCGTGTGCGCGCGCTGCCCTTGGGGGCTGGGCCTCCCGCTGCCCCTCAGTGCCCTCGGCCAGGTCCTGGCCAGCCTGCGCCTCGCCCGTGCCCCGGTTCTCGCTCCCCGCCGAGAAGGCTGCTGGAGATGTGTGGGAGGCCCGTGCCGCTCTGGAGCCAGGAGATGGCCTCTCCTGGGCAGCGTGGTCCAGGCCCCTCCTGACCCCAGGCCTTGGTGAACGGCCCACGGCCCTGACACGCTGGGCTCCTGCTGGCACCCCCGCTCCAGGCTCTGGGTCAGCCCACCCCTGCAGCTCCCAGCTTGGAAGGCCCCCCAGGTCAGGGTACCGACCCCTCAGTGTCAGGCTTTGCACCCAGCAGGTCCAAGCCCCCGTTTCCCCATCTATAGAATGGAAATCATGACCGATGATGGCTACTCCCATCCATCCGGGCAGTGAATGGACAGTGAGCCCTGTGCCACCGGGACCACCGTCACCCCAGAGGGGCCTGGCCCGCCCTCCCTCCTCCCCCCACCCCAGGCCCAGAGCAGAGCGGCTGCCAACGGGGTCCCCATCTGGAAACGATTGTGCTCGTGGCCCCCAAAGATATAATTAAAATACATTGGGTTTTTATGCTGCTTCCTTGTCTGGGGAGGAATCCAGGCTGGGTATGAAACGGGATCGCTCTGACGTTGGGCCTGGAGCATCAGATTGTGTAGTGCCTGAATCAGAGCCCACAGGGGGGTTCTCGGAGGCCCGCCAGGCCAGGGCTTCACTGTGACCCTGCCCCTTGTCCCGCGGGGTCCTGTCCGCGTGAGGGCATCCTCTGTACCGGCTGCTCCCAGGCCCCAGGCAAGGAGCCTGCCCTCGCCGACAGGATGTCCTGCTGAGCGGTGGGTAGTGAGACCCCAGCTCCATCCTGTCCCCCCCAGGAGCACCCTTCCCTCCCGCTTCTTCATCCTCCAGGCTTCACCCCCCACCCCGGAAGCGACCCATCTGGGAGATTCGAGGGTCATCTTGTTCCCAAGGCTGGTGTGGCCCAGGGCGGATTTGGGGTGAGAGGAGGCCTCAGAGCTGTGCCCGCCTGGCCGAGGCCCGCTGCTCCCCCAGCCCAGGGGTCCAGGGGCTGAGAAACGCCCAACGAACCCTCGGGTAGTGGTGGCCCCTGCTGGTGGAGCCCGAGGGGCAGGTGTGGGCTGGGCCCTGGGGGGCTCCTCCCCCTCCCTCAGGCTGGCTCCCCTCAGGGGCGCAAGGTAGCCACAGGCCCAGTCTCCGCCTGCCTCCCCCCTGGCCTGGGGATGGGGTGGAGGTGGCCCGGAGGATGCTGGAGAGCCTCGCCCAAAGCCTCTGCCATCACAGCCCCTCGGGGCGGGGGAGGAGCAAGGGCCGGAGAAGCTGCCCAGCTCCGGGCCCCCCAGAAACCTGGCCCCGGGACCGCCAGTGCGGGCGCCCAGGCTGTGTAACTGCCTGCTCAGCCACGGAATGGGCGACCGGCTGTGGCCTGGCTGTGGCCCCTGCCCTCCTGCCCCGAGGCTCTTCCTGTCGGGAAGAAGCCCCGGGGGCAGGTAGCACACTGGACCTCGTCCAAGCAGCGCAGGCTGGACGTGGCCGGGACGGGCCGTCGCTCCAGGTTTGGGGTGGGGCAGCGCACGGCCTGTGCGGCCGTGCCACCCGGCCCCTGACCCGGGGTTGTGCGGGCTCAGAGACCCTCAGTCACCGGCACCCATCTTGCTCCCAGCCCGCATCCCCCAGTCCTGCGCCAGAGCCCGCGGCCTTGCGCCGGGGTCCCCACTGCCCTCCCAGCATCTCCATGGGCTGGGCCTGGAGGGCACTGTCTTGGCCGCCCAGCCCACACCGGGCCTCCCTGGCAAGTGGGGACGGAGTTTCTCGGGCTGCCGGGGGCTCCTGAGCAGGAAGTGCTTGAGCATTTCTGGGGGGGGCTCCTTTGAGAGCCCCCGGCAGGTGAGGGCTCGGCGAGGGGGTGCGGGCACAGGGTCTGCGTGCAGGGACTGGAGGCAGGAGCAGGAGGCACAGCTGGCCTGCCCAGTTTTTGTCCCTGTCACCACCGCTGGCCTGGAGGGACCACACGAGCCCTCCCGCAGGTGGAGGTCAGGAGCCTGGGGACTTCAGTGTGAGGGTCCAGAGCCTGGCATGGAGGAGGGGACAGCTGGAGGGAGAAGCCCCGGCCTGGGCCCCAGAGCCACGTCGCCCGGTTCCCGGCGCCCTCCGCCTCCCACTTCGCCCAAGCTCAGCCCCCACTGAGTCCTCGCCCCCAGCCTCCCCCTGGCATCTGGCAAGTCCCAGGGCGCCTCCTCCAGGAAGTTGCCCTCACTCAGCTGTCCCTGGCCAGGAGAGGCGTGTCAGCGGGGCCTGGTGGGGCGCCTGGGGCCAGACAAGCCTGGGCTCAGGGCGAGGGCACATTCCTGCTTTCCTAGCCTGTGGAGAGGGGGTTCCCAGAAGTGCCAAGGAGGCCTGGCCGGCAGCCCGCGGGGAGAGCCCCTGGCGCTTCCTGCTCGGCAGGACGCAGGGCAACGGCAACCATAAGGCCCGCCCTCCTGGCCCTCCCTCCGCCCAGCGCTCGGGTGGCCCCCCCTCCGGGGTCCAGACCAGGCAAGGCAGCCGCCCCCGGCACCGCGGGGCGCTGCGTCCTTGGGTGCCACGGAGCCTGTGCCCCCGCCCACCGTGCCCTCCAGCCGCCCCACCGCCCTCGGCTCCTTGGTCAGGGCCCTGCTTGGGTTGTCACTGCCCCCGCGTGAGGACGCGTGGGCTCGGGACCCCTCAGGAAGTGGAGGAAGGCGGGTGATGAGGCAGGGTGGGGACATGGCCACGCGACCTCGGGCAAGTCTCGTCCCCTGTGGGGGCGATGAGATCACTCTCCCGGCGGGCGAGCCAGCACCTGGCGCGGTGGGCACGTTGGGGCGGGCGCACACCTGGCCGCACCCGCCTGGCCCGGCGGCTCTCGGGCTGGGCGCGGCCTCCCCAGGGGACACGGCCACCCTCTTGGCGGTGGGCAGGCGGGGCGTCAGATACCGCCTTTAGGAGACAGGTCCCTGCCTGGCACGCCCGCCCCTCGGGGAAGCCCCCGGACACTGGGCCGGCCCACAGCGGGGCGCCCACCGGGAGGAGGGCTGAGTGGCCGGCCTGGGCCTCTTGGGCAGCGCGGGGTGGCCGGGCCTGGACGCCGAGCCTGCCGCCCTGGAGGGAGCCTTCGCACTCCTTGCCTTCTGCTCATGGGAAGTGAAGGGAACCCCTAAGCCCGCCTCCCGGGCCTTTGTGCTGCGGGGTCGTCAGTGGCTGCAGTGGGTGGGCTGGACCCTGGTGTGAGGCCGCCTTCCAGGCCCAAGGAGCCTGCAGGTCGTTGGCCCGTGACCTCCGTGCAGCGTGGAGAGGGTGAGGGGCAGTGCCGTGCCAGTCCAACCGCTCTCCAGGGCACAGGAGCTGCTGGGCCAGCTGGGGTGGGGGTGGCCTGTGCCCTGTGGTTGAGCCTGGCCAGCCGCCCTGCCCCGGGTGGAGGTAAGCCCACCCTGGCCCCTCTCCTGTGCTGCCTGCTGCTCTGGCCTTGGACACACCAGTGACCCTCTGCCCGCTGGCCTGCGTGGAGAGCAAGCACCCCAGGCCGGGAAGCCTGACAGAGGTGTGCAGGGACGGGGCGGGGGCCGCTGTGAAGAAGCGGCTGGACCTCACTGGCTGCAGGGGTGCCTGGAACCCCCTGCCGCCATGATGCAGCTACTCCCCTTCCCCCTACTCTGTCCCCCTGCCGTGGCACCGTCACCCCCTCCCCTGACACATTCCCTACCTGCTTGTCTGTTCCTTCACTCTGCTCCCCCCACCCCGGCCCAGCCAGAAGGTCGGCTCCACCAGGACAGGGACTGGACCAGTCTGTCCCCCGCTGACCCCCAGGGCCTGGAAGAGTGCTTGGAACAGAGAAGGTGCTCAGCACATGTTTGTCATGTGAATAAAGGAACGAGTGGCCAAGAGTGGGAAGCAGCCTTGGAGTCTCAGGGTCCCACCCCTCACGAACTGTTGGCGACGACGGGCTTGGTGGCTGGTAGGGGTCTGGATGGGGGTCTACCCGGAGCTGACGGCCCCTGCCCCACCTCTCCCCCTGGGCCCTGGGAGGGGGCGGGCACGGCCTCGGCCTCGCTCTGGGCAGGTCACGAGGCGCCCTGGTGGGAGCCCCGGGGCCCCTTTGCTGCTGTATCACAGCCGGGAGGCCAAGACACTGCAGCCCAGCCAGGGGCACTGTCCTCGCTGGCCTTCACCCCGCCAGGCCCGGCACGCCAGGAGAGGGCGCCCTCTTGTGGGATGCCTCGGGCTCCCTGTGACCCCGGAGCTCTGCAGGACCCTCACCCTCCCTGCCTCAGACCCCTCCCTGGACTCTGCCCACGCAGTGGCTCCTGCCGGAACGCGCCCTCAGGCAGGCCCGGTCCAGACGGAGAGCGGGGTGTGTGGGGGGCAGAGAGCAGGCCACGTGCTGTCCAGCCGCCCACCCGCAGACACCCAAGGCAGCCCCCTGCCCCACACAGGGGCGCTTCCTGCCAGGTCCAGCCCGGGCTCTGGGTCTCATGCTCGCGCCCCCGTCAGAATACCTGACGGTGCCCCTCCACACAGTCCCCCGGCCCCCATCTCCACCCTGAGCCAGGTGGGCCTGGTCAGCGCCCCTAACCCCCACTCAGGAGTGGACACCAGGGGTGGACAGAGGGGAGCCAGGGCACGAAAGGGGGACAGGGGAGGGACAGTCCTCCAGCACGACGGGGCACTCAGAGGACAGCACCTGTGGGGACCTGGCTGCCCCCACACCAGGCACAGCCTCCCTGCCGGCTTGCTCATTCATTCGCCCCTTCACCCCTCCACTCCTCAGGCACACGTCACGTCATCCCGTCCGCTGCGGGCAGGAGCCCTGGAGCCGGGGAAGCTGAGGGAGGCTCTGGGTGCCCGTCCGGCCGCCCGTCCTCTCTACGAGCACCCGAGTGCCAGGTCTGGGGCGGGGGCAGTTTCTCCGTGGAGTCTGGCCCACTCCTGGAGTGCTAGGCAAGTGAGGGCCGCGAGTCTAGCACTCCATGTGCCTGGATGGTGGGTGCGGCATCCACCCCACCGTGGGGTAGCCCAGAAAACCACCGGACAGGGACTGGGCTGGGGAGGAGGCAGCGGGGGCAGGTCCTGCCGTAGACGTTTTCACAGCCCCACCCGGGCTTGCCCAGACCCCCAGAGGTGATGCTGCCTGGGGTGGCCAGCCCCCCACCTGCCCTGGGCCGGGGCCCTGCCCGCTGGCCCCTCTGTAGTGGCTGGGCCTGCCCTCCACAAACTTGGGTACTGGGCCAGGCACACCGGTCTGAAGGACAGAGGAGGGGGGGAGGGGAGGACAGGCACCCCCAAAAGCTGGGCAGGGCAATAAGGAGGCGGCCCCTCGGTGAGGGTCCGGGAGACCCGGGCTCAGGAGGCCAGGCTGGACGGAGCTGACGACGTGGTCAATGCTAGTCCGGAGTCTCAGGCCGGCCCCACAGCGCCCCCTGCAGGCCGCCTGCTCTCAACGGCTCCCAGGCGGCCACGACAGCCTGGGTCGGGGCTTGGGGGCGTCGTGGAACCTGGGGGTCAGGAAAGCCGGGCCAGGGGAGCACAGGGGGCCTGGGATCTGGGGCCGGGAGCCAGGGCTGGGAAGTGAATACCTGTCCCCACACGCCCAGCCCCGCAGGTGTGCCAGCGGACACGGCCCAGCACAGCCCCCGAGAGCCTCAGCCGGGTCAGGGTGCCCCTGCCCTGACCTCGTGCAGCCCCTGCGGCCCGGCTGCTCCCCAGCATTCTCTGCCTCCCGGGCGGCCCCGGCTCTGCTGGGCCATCCCCGCTGGGACCTCCCGTAGGATGAGCCCGGCACACCCAGGGCGGCCCAAGGGGCCAGTGGGCGGGGCTCCGGGTTTGCATGCCCGGGTCACACGGGCACACACGGGCGCAGATGCCACCCGTGGGTCCTTCCCAGAGGGCGGGGTGGCTGGCCTGAGAAAGACCTTCTGCACCCTTGCCTGGCCGTGCCGCAGCCCTATTTGCTAGGACTAGGAAGGGCTGAGGGGAGTTTGGGGTTCAGCCCTGGCTGGGGGTCACTGAGTGGAAGCGTCACCTGACTTTGGGGGAGGCTGTGGCTGGAGAGAGTCCGGGGGACCGGCAGGCGGGGGCACGGAGGGTGGGGCTCGGGGGGCAGCCCGGTGGTCCGTCTGCTCTGGCCAGTCCCCCGCGCTCCCATCCCCCCCGGGGACTCAGCCATGTGGCTGGCAGCCCCTGGCCACAGAAGGCCCAGGCGAAGCCCACTGAAAGGACCGAGACCAACCAGGGTGGCCCCAGGTGGACCCTCTCGGGGGTAGGGGTGGGCAGTGGTGCCCCGCAGACCTGGGCTTCTTCATGAGGTGGGGCGCCAGCTCGCGGTGAGGACAGGCGGGCAGTGGGGGGCCTCGGGCTAGGCGGCCCCAGTGGTGGCGGGGGTCTTAGTCTGCTGTGCCGCCACAACAAAATACCACACGCTGGGGGCCTGAAACAGCAGACGTTTATTTTCTCATAGTCCTGGAGGCTGGAGGTTCAAGATCAGGGTGGCAGCCGGTTTGCTTCAGGGCGAGGCCCTGCTTCCTGGCCTGCAGACGGCCGCCTTCTCGCTGTGCCCTCACAGTGAGGGTGGAGAGGTCTGGTCTCTTCCTCTTCACGTAAGGACACTGGCCCCATCACGGGGACCAGCCCTAATCTTCCCCCACCTCCTGATTCCATCGCCTTGGGGTTAGGGCCTCCACACGTGAATTTTGGGGGGACACAAACATCTGTTCCTTAACAGTGGGGTTCCAGGTCCCCACCACACCGCGGGGAGGGGCTCGCTGACCCTGTGTCTGATAATTCTTCCCTCCCGCTCAGCAAGGAGGCCTGGGCCGCGGCCCCAGGACAGCTCCGTTTCCGCCGTCCCCGCCCTGGCAGGAGGCCCCTTGGCCCGCGGCGGCGATGTGCAGGGGCGCAGGGGTGCGGAAGCCCAGGCCGCGGCTGCGTGCCCGGCTCGGGTCATGTTTACCCTCGGGAGCCCAGTGCCAGGGCCCCCACCCGGCCTCGCAGCCCTAAGTTGACTCGGCCTCCAGGATAAACACCCATTCAGCCACACAAGGCCCCTTTGTCCAGGACGAGGCTCCTGGCCCAGGACGCTGCCCGGCGGCCCGTGTCCTCAGCGTGGCCAGCCGCCCCTTGTGGCCTTCTCTGGGCAGATGCCTGGCCTGGCTCAGAGGCCCCAGCTGGGGACGGGGCCCTGGGCGGCCCTTGGAGTGGCCAGAGAGGCCAGGCAGGCTGAGCTGGGTGTGGAGATTGCCCCTCCAGGCCCTGTCAGAGCAGCCCTGACCCCCCAAACAGCAGTGCGTCCCTGCAGCCGTGTGGCCACCATGCCCTCTCGGCCAGGCACACCTGAGGGACGTAAGGACGCCGGGGAGCTGCAGCGGGGTGGCGGGTGGGCCCGGGAGCTGCAGGCCCCATCCTGCCCCTTGCCCACCCAGGCCCCTGTGGCTCCTCCCAGGCAGAAGAGGGGCTGCCCACACCCGCATCCCGCTGCTGGCCACTGGTCCCTGTGAGCTCAGCGTCTTTATCTGTGAAACGTCCTCCGCAGGCTTTGGTAGCTTCTCAGCTTCTAAACTCCCCCCGGGTGGGAGTGTGTCCCACTTCTGTCTGGGGTGGAAGTGAGATGGGGGGTGCCTATCCGGGAGCAGGATGGGGGCTGTGCTGAGGCAGGGGGTGAAATGGAGGTTCCTATGCAGAGAGGCGTGGCATGGGGTGGGAGTGGGGAAGGGGCTCCAGGGTTTGGGGGCGGCACACGGAGAGCAGGAGCCTGAGTCACTCTGGGGAGGGGGCCCAGCGTGGTGAGGAATCATAGACCCCTGAGCAGAGAAGCCGGTCATCACGGGCAGCGGGCCTGCCTGCAGGAGGCTGAGGGGAGGCCTCTGCGTAAGAAGAGCACGCATACTTAGGCCTCGAGGGCCTCCAGCCTCCTTTCCGGAGGGCCCAGTCCTGGGGCTGGCCTGGGCGGGGCTGGTGGGGGGCCCCCGGAGCCAGTGCCCCAGCCACGCCTGGCTGGGTCGGGGGTGTCAAAGGATGCTCCTCCAAGTAGTGGCTTTTACGCAGAGAGGTGACGGCCCTGCGGCAAGGTCCTGCTGGCCCACCCGGGGGCTTGGCCCTGACGCCGGGAGCCACACGAGGACCGCGTGGGACTCTGGTTAGAAAATGACCCTCTGGCAGTTGTACTGAGAATGGGGGCAGTTGGGGGACCCAGAGGGGTCCCAGGAGGCCGGACAGGAGGTGCCACAGGGACAGGGGAGATGGTGGGGCTGGAGCACAGGGGGCCGTGGGGGGCCTGGAGCCTGGGCTCCTGCCTGGCCTTTTGTCACTCTGACGTGCTGAGGACAAATGCGCTGGGTGCCCCTGGGGCCCACGGAGGGGGCGCTCCTCAGTGGGACTGTTCTCAGGTTCCCGTCCCCGTGCTGCAGCCCGTGGCCGGCAGCGACCCCTGGTGGTGGCCAGCCTGTCGCTGCAGCCCACCGCGGGTCCGTCCCTCACTGGCGCTGGGATGCTGGGGGCGGGATGTGCGGGGGCCGGGATGCTGGGGGGCCGACGCGGGGGGCCGATGCGAGGGGGGGCGGATGCGGGGGCCCGGATGCTGGGATGCGGGGTCGGTATGCGAGGGGCCCGGATGCGGGGTTAGGGATGCTGGGGGGCGGATGCGGGGGGTGGGGCGGATGAGGGGGGCGGGCCTCTGGTATGGGGCTGGGGTGGAGGCAGTGGTTGGTGTGGGGGCTCGCTGAGGGGAAAGCGCCCTTGTGTCGGAGGTTCCCCTCGGGACTGGTGCCCTCTGCCTGCTCCAGCAGCCCCCAGGAATAGGGTGGACATGCAGACTGAGGAATGGCTCCAGGGCTCAGAGTTTCAGAGACCAGTCTGGCCAGCTCTCTGCCCGCCTGTGTCCAGGGTCCCCTGATGCCCTGCAGGCGGGGACCTGCCCAGTTCAGAGGGTCTCCCGGGGGCTGTCTGGCCCCCACTGCGCCCGTGCCAGGGCCTCACCTCCACCCTCCAAGCGTTCCCCCCTGCCCTCAGTGAGCAAGGGACCATGATAAGGACAGTGCTGCAGCCAGTGTCCAAGGGTCCAGTGAGCATGTACTGCGGGCCCCTCCTCTGGAGCAGGCCCTGAGGGGCTGAGATGCAGCCCACTGGGGCTGGGGGTGCACAGACCCCCCACTTTGAGACGTTCTTACCTCTGAGCCTTTGGAGGCAGAGCTTCTGTTAGGAGCTTCGAATGTCTGTCCATGGAGGGTTCTCCAGAGAGACAGCCAGAGGAGACCCATCTGCCCTCGAACATTTCACCCCCTCCGTCTTCTCGGGTCTGTCTCAGGAGACTGTGGGGTCCTACTGGGGGGCAGGCTGGAAACCCAGGCGGGAGCTGCTGGTCCCGAGACGGACCCCTCCTCCCTTGTGGGCTGGAGGAGGCCTCCACACCGCCGAGGACAGGTCGGTGCTACCACGGCAGGCGTGAACCTGGCATGGCTACAAACACCCTGAACATCTCGGTGAGTGTTCGACTACCGGGGGCTGCGGCCTCGCCAGGTGACACAAAGCCAACTGCCGTGCGGCTGCCTTGGTTGGCTTTCTTCCTCGAAGACTTGAGTGTGTCTGGATTCTGATCTGTGGCCGAGGCAGAGACACAGCCCCCACCCCTGACCACAGAGCCGACCAGGCAGATGGGGTGGGGCCGGAGCCCACTCGGCTGACCCCTGGGAGGGGCTGCCTGCCCGCCCAGCCACCCGCCTACCCCTCGGGCAGCTGTGAGGTGAGGGGCAGGGAAGGGCCAAAGGCACAGAGGGGACAGCAGCTGTGGTCGGTTCAGCCAGAGACTGTCCCTTTAACGAAGACCAGGAGAGCTCTATTGCTTAGACTTAAGGGAAACTTTATTTATTCTTCCTAAAGCAACCTAGTTTAAAAACGAGTTGAGGTTAACAGAGAAGAAAAACCCAGACAGGCAGACACACAGACAGACACACAGACAGACGGGGGGACGGCACAGGTCGGGGCTGCTACATCAGATTCTCTCCATCTTGGAAATGAGGTCGTCACAGATTCTGGTCAGTTCATCGTTTTCTTTAGTCTGAAGGAGGAGAATCAAATCCCTAGATCTCTCCCAGCGCTCGGAGCTGGGAGCAGGCCCAGAGCTTCTAGAACCAGGAGGGCTGCTCTTCCCCCACTCCGCCTGGACCCGTGGGTCCCCTGTGCCCACCTTCTGCTCAACGACCTTCTCCAGCGAGTGGACGCGCATCTGCTCCTTCCTCAGGACTGCCTGCAGCGCCAGGGCCTCCGCTTGGGCCTTGCTCCGGACCTGGGTGATCTCTTCGTTCGCCCTGGAGCAGCAGAGGGGCTGGGCTGAGCCCACGGGGGACCAGACCCCTCCCGAGGGAGCCTCCTGCACCCTCCCGCCTGACACTCACAGCTGGAGCTTCTCCTCCGCGTGGGCCTTCAGCGCCTGGTACCTCTGGCCCTCCTTCTCGATCCTGCCTATGTAATCCTCAACACACTTCTTCAGCGACTCTTCATTCTGGGAGGAAGAGCAGACGCTGAGCCCTGAGCTCAGGGCCCAGGCTCTCTGGGTCATTCGTGGAGCAGCAGTGGGCCAGGCTACAGGGGAAGAGCTCTTCCCGTTTCCTTCCGGAGACGCCAGCACTCACACAGCCCCAGGCCTCCTCTCATCCCGCGGCTCAGGAGGCCTCCGGATGCGGGGCCTGACCCCCCGCCCCCGAGGGGACCCTGTCCGGCACACAAGAGCCCTATGTCCAGGCACCTCAGGGGAAAGCAGGCCGGGCCCCAGGTCCACGGAACAGCCCCTGCCCTCCTGCCCCCCAGCCCTGTGCTTTGGGGGCCGGGTCTCCTGCTGCCCCAGGAGGGACACAGCAGTCTCTGCACAGGCCACACAGGGACAGCCTCGTGGGCACGCATGTCCGGCAGTAGGCAACAAAGCCGAGAGCTGAGAGTGCAGGTAGGAGGAGGGCTGAAGCCTGGGCCCACACCCCCGGGGGGGCCTCTCCTTTCTTCCCAGACTCAACACCAAGGCTCAGCTCACCCCCTCTTCCTGCAAGGCCCCCAGCCTCTCCCCGTCCCTGCTTGTCACGCTGCCCCACTGGCAACAATGCCGACCCCGCCGTCCCCGGGGCCTCTTGCCGGCCGGGCACCCACCGTGCGGTAGCCTTCGATCACTTCCTTCTGTTTCTCAAACCGCTTGAAGAGGTCGGAGAACGACTTCTCCGTGGAGTGCAGGTCTGCAGTCAGCTGGTCTCTGTCCCTCAGAACCTTCTGGATCTCGGCTTTGGCAAGCTCCTTCTGTTTCTGAGCCTCCTCTTAAAGGAAGGCCAGCGCCCGGGATCAGCGGGCGGCCAGCAGGTGGCGCCACAGACGACCAGCGCTAGGAGGGCCCCCTGGGGCGCTGACCAGCCCCGCTCTCGGGACCTTCCAGGGCAGGACCTGGGGGCCCCAAGTGCCCTGAAAACAGCTGTTTCCTCAACACCAGCTCCACCCGGAAGCCGAGGGAGCGGACAACGAACCCAGGGCCTGACTGAAGAGCCCAGGCCACACCTACCCCACACTCAGGGCCTCCAGCCCCAGCCCGGACACACCCGGTGCCCAGCACCCACGGAGACTGCAGCTGGACGCACGGCCCCGAGGGCAGGGGTCAGACCGCGGGTGCAGCGCCCAATGGAGGGACCCAATCTGTTCGCCGCCACAGCCCCGGATGCCAACTCGGGGCCCGGCCAACCTGAGGGCTGATGAGCACCCGGGGCCCAGCACCCCCCGGCCTCCCTGACTGCCAGCTGCCCCAGCCCAGGGACTCACCCATCGCCTGGTACACGGTCCCCTCAAACGCGTCCATGATTTTCCTGTGGAGGAGAGCAGATGCCATGAGCCCCGAGAGTGCGTCGTGGGGTCCTGGGCAGCCAGCACGCAGACTCACCCCATCTCCAGGATCTTTTCCTGCAGCGCCGTGCACCTGACCCTAAGCGCCTCGTTCTCCTTCTGTGTCGCCCCAACCTGTGCAGACCACACACCTGAGTTGGCGCCAGTGTCCTCCCGTGCTGGGGTCTCCCGCCCCACTCAGCAGACATTGCAGTGCTGGGGGGTCGGCGTGTGGTGGGTGCACGGGTGGGACACCTCCCGACACAGGCAGAGCGGTAGAGCAGCTTGCGGGGGAGAGCCCCGCGGCAGAGAGGACACCACCTGAAGACGGCTGGCAGGGGCCAGGAGCTCCTGGGCCCAGCGTGGCCCGGCGCACAGGCCTCCCTGAGAGGGGACCAGCGGACGCCACCCAGGGCATCACCAAGGCAGCAAGGGGACTTGGGGGCCGCTACCCCCTGGGCAGCTCAGAGCGGACACCCAGACCCTCGCTTGTGAACAGGTTCTGCAAGAGACACTGGGTGGAAACGCAGGACACTCAGCTGCCTGGGCGCCTGGCTCGGGGGTCGGTGAGTGGCCGCCTGCGACCCTGCCTGCACGGTGTGAGCAAAAGGCCAGCGCGCAGAGCTGCCACCCCGCTCCCCGAGGCTCTTCAGAGCAGCCTGCAGGTGCCACGCCCAGGGCTGCAGCCAGCAGGTGGGGGCCGCTCGCTGGGCACCTCCCCTCACCCCCCCTTGCCCTCACCGCAGTGTCCAGGTCCTTCTGGCTGTACTGCAACACGTCCACAATGGGCCCCACGGGCAGCAGCGGAGCCCTGGGTCCGAGGTCACAAGGAGCTGGGCCGAGCGTCTGCAGGCGACAGAGACCAGCTGGGCCGCAAGCTCCCCTGGCACTCCTCTCTGCCCCGTCGGCTCCCCAGATGGCACAGTGCAGCCCCCCTCAGCCCAACAGACCCCTTAAGCCTTCAGATCCACAGCACATGAAAGTCGGGCCATTAGAACAAGTGTCTCTTTACACCACAGAGGGGATGAACCACTTACGGGAACGTCCGGGGCTCCTGCAAAGTCCAGGTCTAGCAGCTGCGCCTCCGGGGGGCTTCCCGAGGAATGCGCGTCTGTGCCCCGTGCACTGAGACCAGAAGAGAACACGCATGCTGTCTGCGTGCGTAGGGGTCGGCCCAGACTCTCCCCCAGGGCCACGGGGTCAATATTCGGGACACATGGGCCATGCGGCCTATCAGGCTGCCCACCTCTGCTGTCGGAGGGGCTGCACGGGCACAGAAGAGCACAGACCCGCTTACAAACTTGTTTACGAGCTCGGCCAGGGCAGCTGGGGCCCGGCCACTGTCTCTGCCCCCCTCCCTGCGGCAGGGCACTCCCATCGTCACACGGCCTGCGTGGATCGGATTCCCGCCCGCCCCAGCGCACCTGCTGGGCTCCGGGGCCACAGGCGCCGGCCCCCGGGGGCTGTCCTGCAGCAGTGGGTCAAACTTAAGGTACAAGGACTGCTTCCTCAGGGCCGACTCCTTAAACTGCAGGGAAGGAAGCAGGGTCACCGGGGCCCCCGACACGACAGCCTCCACGCCCCGCCCCACGTCGCGCCCGGGAGCCGCCCTGACCCGAGTGGCCTGCGGGGCAGAGCGGCGGAAGCAGCCGGGCCGTCCGCCACGTCCGGTCAGAGGTGGATACCGCTCGCAGTTGAGGAATCGCGGCCCGGGGCTGTTCTAGAAAGAGCCCCTTTTGAGACTGGCACTTGAGGAAAGGCCGCCGCGAAGGCGCCGGGAACTTACCGAGGACGCCCCGAACTGCTCCAGGTAATCCACCTCGGCCCCTGTGCCTAGAACTGAAAAGGAGGCGCCAGCTGCCAGCCGCATCCCACCGCCAGCACTCGGCTGTGCGCTCGGAGCGGCACCCTCCCCGCCCACCCTGACCAACAGCCCTTTGCTACAGAGCGGGGCTGCTGTCCGCAGGCTCAGGACGCTTGGGGCTGTACGGCTCCGTGGGGCCGTGCCGTGTCCCGCAGGGTGTTGACAGCACTCCTGGGGGCGTGACAACCAGAAGCGTCCACTGGGGTCCAAATCGCCCCGGTTGAGAACCACTGTGTAAAACCACTCTAAAAGAGTCCTTTAATTTCTGATAATATGACCTTTGCTTAAAAAACCTAAGGGTCACTCACACCATAGACAAAAACTAACTCAAAACGGATCAAAGACCTAAATATATGAGCTAAAACCATAAAATTCTTGGAAGGAAACACGAGGGCAAATCTCCATGACACTGGATTCGGCAGTGATTTTTTAGAATTGACCCCAAAAGCACAAGCAGCAGCAGAACAGATTGGGCTGCAAAGTGAACGTTTGTGCTTCCAAGGACACCATCGAGAAAGTGGAGAGAGGGACTTCCCTGGTGGTCCAGTGGTTAAGAATCTGCCTGCAGGGGACGTGGGTTTGATCCCTGGTTGGGGAACTAGGATCCCACATGCCGCGGAGCAACTAAGCCCGCGTGCCACAACTACAGAGCCCGGGTGCCCTCATGAAGATCCCGAGTGCCGCAACTAAGACCCGATGAGCCAAATGAAGAAAGAAAGAGAATTTTTGTGAGTCATGTATCCAAAGAAGAATTCTTACCTAGGTTATACGGGAAATCTTTACAACTCAATTAAGAAACAGGCAAAGGAGCAGAGCAGATGCTCCTCCAGAGGAGACACGAAAGGTCAATGTCAGTCAGCAGGGAAACGCCGACACTGCACTGCACACCCACCGGGACAGTGGGGTGCAGACCCGGACCCTCAAACCATGCGGGGGCAGAGTAGAGGGTGCGGACCCCGCACGGAACAAACAGTTACACAGTGTTACCACGTCCCCTTCAGGGTACGTCTGCCCCAAAGAGATGGGAAACGTACGCTCACACAAAACGTGTACGTAAGTGTTCCCAGCAGCCTCGTTCCTACGAGCCAAAGAGTGGAAATCAACTGGTAAAGAAAGAAACAAGATGCGGTCTATCCACACGGGGGATATTACTCAGCCATAAAAGGAAGTCCTCACACAATGTGACACGAGGGACTTGGAAACATCACAGGACACAAACCCCGAGTCACGTGTCTAGGGTCCCTGGCCGGGGAGCAGGCTGCCCCAGTGGAGCTGATCCACGGTTCCTGGTCCCGCCCGCACAGGGACCACAATGGCCCTGCCACACAGAAACCCTACACTCGTCTCCTGCCTTCTCTAGGCCTGGGGGTTTTAAGTAACCAAAACTGAGATCCCGGCGTGCTGCCTCCTGTCCTGTAAAGCACCTCAGTTGGAAGTCCTCACTGAAGGCAGCTCAGACCTGCGACTCTTCCACCCCCTCATCCAGGGTGCGTGGATGGGCAGGGCTTCTCCTTTTATCTCTACGGGGTCTCGTCTTAAACAGCACTTTGATTCAGCGAGTTCCCGCTGCCTCCTGTGTCTGTATCTGTACCGCCTGGGTCAGTCAGGCCTGCTGCCTGTTTTTCTAAGTTGGCCTAAAATATATATATTTTTAATATCACAGATCTTATTCCTGTTCTCCTGAAAACGCCCATGGTTGATAAACCAGAAGTTTCCATGGGAATCACTCAAGTCAGGGGACGGGGCTGCCCGCACGATGACCGCCTGCGGGCGCCATGGAACACGGTTCTAGCACCCCGGCCTCGAGGACGGGTGAATGACGTACCCTCGGCGGGGTCCCAGAAGTGCTCCCCACTCAGGTCCAGGCCGGGCTCCGGCCCCCGGGGGGTTGCAGGTATGGGGTCAGTGGGCACGGTTGGTGGCTCGCTGCCCGGGCTGCTGGTTGGAGCCGATGCCCCCGAAGCGTCTGTGGTCCCTTCCTGGAAGGGAGGTTGGGGTCACCGCAGGGGCTCATCAAGATGAGTGGGCGTGGGGGGAGCAAGGGAAGCAGCGTGTCCCACCCCACAGCCCCGGGCACCACCGGCCTGCCTCTGCCCCATGACGACCCGCAGACGTGGCAACAGCATGAGGACGCCCGCCCACACCCGTACCTCGCCCGCCGCTTCTGCGGTCCCTGCCGAGGTCTGCAACGCCGGTGTGTCATCCGCCGAGGCCAAGGGCACCTGCCTAAAGAGACGGGGTCAGCAGGGCCCGCGCCCCACACCTCCCCCCGTCCTGCACCGAGCTGCCACCAGCACCCCCCCGCCCAGGAGCCAGGCTTGAGACCCAGCCGGGTGGCCACGCAAAGCCATCCCCCAACCTCACCTGCAAGAGCATCGCTCCTCAGAAGCAGACAAGGCACTCTGAGGTCATCTCAACTCAAGAGAAAGCAAACCACAAGGATCCGCTTATCCTTTTTACCAGGAAACTGCAACAGCAGCCGATGCTGGACGGCTGGGCGCACCCTCGGCCCCTGAGCGGCGTCCCCGGGGAGGCGGGGCTCACGCCGGGAGACGGCTCCCCCGAGCTGCGCTGCGGGAATCCTGGGGCTCTCGGCTAGGTATCTTGCTAGACCTTCCGGATGCATCACAGGGAACGCATCTCAGACAGCGTGGGCACCCCCTCCCCGCTATTCCCCAAGAGCTGTGGCAGCTGCCCTGGGGCCCCTGCTCAGGGCTGCAGGTGGCATCTCTGGTCTCGTGCCCACCACTGCCACCCCGTGCTCACCGGCTTGGAGACGAGGTCTCTGTGGCCGGCCCGCTCTTGGGGTGCTCTGGGGGCCGGGCCTCTCCGTCACCTCCGGTGGGGTTACAGTCTGGGTCGTCCAGCTTGTCCCGGTCCAGGCTGTTGGACCCGCAGGGAGGGGGATCGGGACCCTCGCCCGCCTCCACGAGGGCCTTTTCCTCCTTTTCCTGCCTCGCCTCTGGTCTCCTCGAGGGAGGTCTGAGAGCCGGGGTCTTCCCTCGTTTCCTCAGTGGGGGCGGCCCTTTGATGGTGCCGTCAGAAAAGTCAAATTCCAGCCTTACGGGCTCACTCCTCAAAGAGTCGGCCGTTTGCCCTTCGGCCTCCTCCTTCTGAGGACTGGGGAACGTGGCACCTCCAGCCTCCACGGGGCCAGCTGGGGCCTCGCTAGGCAGGTCCATGAGGGGCTCTGCTCCGCGGGCTCCGCCGGGGTGGGTACCAGGAGCTGAAGCGGCCCCGGCAGAGGGCGCAGGGAGCCCGCTCGAGTTTTCTCCTGTGGCTCTCAGCGGGTCCTCTGTTCTGTCCTGGGATGCCATCCCGGGAGGGTCTTCTAGAATTGTGGAGGTAGAGGTAGCACTTTTCTCTAAGGAATGAGGATGGACGTGTTCTTCCTGGGTGGGCTCAGGGCTGCCTGACGTTTGTCCCGGAGATGCCTCTGGGGTTTCAACACTTTCGGGCATCTGGGAAGAGCTTGCAGGATCCAGGCAGGCCTGGGGAGCCGAGGAGGGCTCGCTGCGATGCCTGTCGTCAGAGGCCGGTCTCATGTCCTCTGAAGCGGGGTTGGCATCGGCCACTGCTGGTTTCTGGAGAATTCCATTGGTCGTTCTAGTGTCTGTTTCCTTGGTGAACTGTTGGCTTTTTAGAAAGACGGAGTTAGCACTAAAGAACCAGTTAGGTTTTTAGTTAGAGTTTAGTCCACGTGAAAACATTAGCTAAACACAGGAAAAAAAAAAAAGAGCATTTGGCCAACCCTCTCCTCAAGATTAACCTTCACAAGTACGTTCCCACAACTCAGTGCTGGCGGGCCACCTAGAGACACAGGTGACTGAGAGAGAGGAGGAACCTGACTGACAACACCCAAGGCTGAGGTCCTCCACGCCGGCCTATTTTCCCCTTTTGGTTGGGGACCACCAGCTACGCGGCCAGGGACAGTCAGGGCACACCAGGGTCAGGCTTCCCGCTGGAGAAAGAAAGGCCAGGTCAAGGACGCTGACTTCACAAGGAGCAGGGCCCAGCTCCCGGGTCCTCCTGGCCCCTCCATGGCCCTGCTCTGTGGCTGGAGCAGCTCAGACCCAGGGGCCAGGAGGCAGCATCTGAACGGCTGGGTTTCCCTTCCCTCCTGGGGATTGTTACAAAAGAACAGTATTTGAGTCACTCTAATCTCACTCAGCTGAATCTCAAAATGAAAACTAAAAAACTGAAGTTGAAAAGTAGCAAGGAAACCTGGGGAGAGGGGGAGACTCCGGTTTGAGGAGTTTCTAGCCATGGGGAGATACTCGGCACAAGGACATTTCACTGGAGCGAGGTGAAGGGTATGTTAGTGACCTTTTGCTTTTATACCTTTCTCTGCACATTTGAAATCCATTTAAAAGAAAAAGCAAGATTTGAACAGTTTAAGTCAGCAAAAGTCAGAACGAAATGTGCCAGTGAGGCCCCTTCCCACTCTGGATGTAGAGGGTCCCTGGGGGCGCCAGCTGGGTTAATTCAGCCTCATCTGGGGGTGAAGGGCCACCGCCAGGGTCCTCGTCTCCAGACGGAGGCAGGAAAAGCCTTGGCATTCACACTGTCGACCACCTCACGCAAGCCAACCACCTAATGCCAGGCGAGGCTGCAAAGAAGCTTCTGCTGGTTAAAGTCAAGTGTTTCAAATCTGACTCGTCAGGCCACACGTGTTCTGGTCAGATTACACAACACACGGGTTCCTCTGCCTTTAGCGGTAAGAGCTATCTGTAAGCTTTCTCCAGGGCTTGCCGCTGAGGACAGGAGACGGACCTGCAAGCAGGAGACCCCAGTGGAATGCTAAAAAAGAAGCAAAACCACAGAGCGTCCCTCCTTGGAGATTCGGCCAGGACATTTCATGAAGTTAGAGAAACAAAACCAAGGCCAATTTGTTGGCAAGAGCACAACAGAGGAGCAGAATGTGAAGTTTAAACTTCCTGTTTTATTATTCACTTTTCCAACAACAAATGACTTTGGCGGTGCTCTGGGCCGCACACTACACAGACCCAGAGCGGAGACCAGGAGGAGCCCAACCGGATGTGGCGGGTGAAACAGCCTTCTCCTGCCAAGTCCATCGGAGAGGTTACAAATTGCAGTACATCAAACAGTGCCAATACTTACTTCTCTTTCTGGGTCCAGACTTGATGACAGTTTTCTAATCCAACGGTGTCGCCCAGAGCAAAGCAAGCTTCAAGCTTGCTGCCCGTGCTGGGACTTAAAATCCTGTGTGTCTGCGGATCCCGCAGAGGTGTCTGAAAAGTAACCTGTTGGGGAGGGAGGAGGGCACCTGTTCAATAATTCAAGTCTTCAAGCACCACGCTGGCAGCACCATGCCCTGCCCTGCCAGCTCAGTAAGTCACCAGGAAAGCAGGTGACCTCATGTGTGACGCACGGTAGATAGTACGCAGAGGCAAGACGTGCTTACCTTCATAGCTTTGGCTGTGCTCTTAGGTGGTACGTTTTCTTTCTGTGACAGACGGAGAACAGATGATCTTCCGGTAAGTTCCAGTGGTGAAAACAGGAAGTCGCAGTTTTCTGTACTTTTGTCACCAGTGACATTTTCGTCACTGAAGACGTGCAGACTCATTCTGAAAAGCAGATAGTTTTGTGTCAGGAGTAGGGCAGTGACACCGCGTTGTCTGGACGCACATATGTGAAAGTGACAGCTGAACCCACAGTGCTGCAAGGAGGACGTCCACCTTCCTGCACAGGTGGGTCACACCTCAGGCAGTGTGTCCTCTGCCAGGCCGTCCCCATCCTGCTCTGGGGGAGCTGCCACCTCCCAGGAGCAAGAGCTAGAGGGGCTTTCAGCCCACAGGGCAAGAAGGAAGACCCAAGTGCTCGAAATAACTCGAACTTTGTGGGTAAAAGTTGGGAGACAGATAGGAGCTGATCTGTGGCAAAACTGCAAGGGGCAGAGGAAGCCTGGGCCTCCCCACAGGCCTCAGCGTCAGAGGTGGAGCAGCTGCCAAGTTAGTGGACAACAAAGCAGGAGGGGGGACCTCCCTGGTGGTCCAGTGGGTAAGGCTCTGCGCTCCCAATGCAGGGGGCCTGGGTTCGATACCTGGTCAGGGAACTAGAGCCCGCATGCAAGCTGCAACTAAGAGTTTGCGTGCTGCAGCTAAGACCCGACACAGCCAAGGTAAATAAATGAAAAAGTAATGCAATAAAATGCTATTTCAAAAATATAAAAAAAGAGAGAGAAGGAGAAAGAAAAAAGAGAATTAAAAAAAAAGTGAAGCAGAAGGGCACAGCAGCTTGCTGTCCACCCACGGGGCTGGGAAACAAGGACTGGACTAGGGCGTCAGGAGGGCCGAGGCTCAGAGGAGGAGCTAGAGGAAGGAACAAGCAGCAGGTGCAGAGCCACTTGGGGGGAGTCGAGGAGCTTCTGCACCAGCGGCCTCCAGTGGGGCCCAGGAGGTTCTAGAACAATCCCATTCCTCCTTCCGAAGCCCTCATAATGGCCAACACCGTGGCGTTCCCAGCTTCGGAGACACCAGAGCACTGGGCATTGACCTGCCCGGGGCACTACAGGTCTTTGCTGGCAGTGGGGGCCCTGGGGACTGCCTGGAAGAGACAAGGTGGCTGGGGCAGGGAGAGAAAGGGTGTCCTGAAAAGAGGTGAGCTCAGCGTGGGAGGTCAGGGTGACGAGCCACCTGGAAGGGCGCTGCGTGTGAACAGGGAGGGCTCACAGGGAAGGGGGCGGCCAGAGCTCTGGCACCGCGCCAGGGTGGAGTGGTCTGCCCTGGCTCGAGAGCAGCCCGCACCTGCAGCGTGGAAGCGGGCAAGATACGCCCAAGCCAAGCGTCACTGTTAGGTTTGGCCTGAGCAACGGGGTAAAACGGGAAAGGGGGCTGGATGGCTGGAGGACACAGAAGGGAGACATCAAGTCGGAAGACCCCCGTCGCCTGGGGAAGGTGGGAGAGCAATGACAGCAGCCTTTAGGGCTTTGGTTTCTATAATGATGGGGCCACGGAGGGGGCTCCTGAGCAGAGGGACCCGGGCCAGGCGGGGAGGAGGGCTGGTGGCCGGGGGCGAGCGGGTTCTCCGGAATCAGCGGGGCGGGGAGCGTGGAGCCCAGGTTTCCAAAGCAGGTGCGTCAGGAGTCAGGTGCTGCAGGAGTCGGTGAAGGCTCTCAGGTGGGGCTGCGCCCAGAGGAGGGGCCGGAACTAGGAGGCCTGCCTTTGGCGCAGAGCTGCAAGCCCGCGGGTATTCAGAGGCGGAGACGTGTCTCTGCAGGTCACAGCCACGGGCGGTTTGCGGCTGGACGAGGTCACCGGGATAGGGAGAGGAGAGGCCGGCGCAGCGGGCCGGAGGGGCCTCCTGGAGGGCGACATAGGAGCCACCAGGCGTCTCTAGAGGCAGGGGCGGGAGCCTATCGGCTCCGCTTCCGTTTGCGCCCGGGCGGGCGGGACGAAGGCAGTCGAGAGAGGACCCTGAGGAGGGGCCCAGACGGCGGGCAGGGCGGAGCCGCGGGACGAGCCGGAGGGGGCGTAGGCCCACGTCCAGGGTGGCCGCCAGCACGGCAGGCAGAGACCCGAGGCCAGGCCAGAGGCGGGACCGGAGCCCCGAGCCCGGACCCCACCACCGCCTTACCTGTCGGCCGCCGCACGGAACCAAGGAAGCGGGAGACGAGGAGTCCGGGAGCCCCTCTGCCCGCCACCGATTCAAATACCGACGGTTGGCGCGCGCGGCCAATCAGCGCGTGGATGGGGCGGGACGAACGGGCGCCGCCAGCCAATGGGAGGTCGAGTCACAGGTCACGCCCACGAGGAGGTTCCGCTTCCGGGGTGACGGCACGCTGGGCGCGGCGGTCGCCGGATTTCTCGGTAACCGCAGCTCGCTAGGCGGGCGTAGAGGAAAGGCCGTACGCGGGCGGGCAGTGACTGCGGGGCCCGCCGTCGCCCGGGAATCTCGGGCTCTGCTGCGGACGCGCCTGGGCTGCGCGGGAAGGTCAGGGCCTGAGAGCCGCTCGCCCGAGTCTCAGTTTCCCCAGCTGTGCAGTGGGGCCAAGTGCAGCACCGCCACCAAGGCGGGTCCTGAGGAGCATCCAAACCCTCGCGAGGACTGTCGCGGCAGTTCACAACTTCTGGCCGAGCGAGGGGACCGGGAACTTCATTTCCCAGAGTGCCCCGCAGGACGCCGTCTCCCAGAGCGCCCCGCGAGTGGCCTGAGGGTGGGGACTCCATTTCCCAGAGCGCCCCGCGTCTTCCGGACCCGGACGCCGCGGCCTGTTGTCGCTGGGGCAGTGGGTCTCGCCGGGAGGGCGTTCCGGAGGCGACGGCGGCGCAATGGACAGCCCTGAGGTCACTTTCACGCTGGCCTACGTGGTGTTCGCCGTGTGCTTCGTGTTCACCCCCACCGAGTTCCACTCGGCCGGGCTCACGGTGCAGAACCTGCTGTCGGGCTGGCTGGGCAGCGAGGACGCCGCCTTCGTGCCCTACCACCTGCGCCGCACGGCCGCCACGCTGCTGTGCCACTCGCTGTTGCCGCTAGGTGAGCTCGGCGGGCGTGGGCGGCGCTCGAGACCGAGCTCCGGGACCCCGGAGTGGGGAGGGACGGCGGAGGGCGCCCGTGCGGGAGAGCCCGGGCTGCGGGCCAAGCGCCCGTGTGCTCCCAGGAGTGGGGAGAACGGTGCTGGCGGCAGCTGTCTCTTGCAGGTACCTGGCGGAAAGGCGGGCTCAACCCTGGGGGAAGGGATGCTTTGCTCACTGGGGCGGGTGGTGAGCTGTCACATGGGGGGGTAGCTCCCGGGAGAGGGGCATGAGTTAACTGATGCAAATAGGGGTGACCCTTCCCAGTCGTTGGACGGTGGGTGCGGGAAAGGCAGGTAGAGGGTGACGCCAGTTGGGAGTGTCACAGGTGCAGAGGCCAGGGAAGGCGTGTGTGTGGGGATGCTCAGACGTTGTCAGGGGCTGTGCTGGGTGGTGATCCAGGTGATAGCTGGCTTCTGGGAGGCTGGCTGGTTGGATGGGGTACTGGGTGGGGTTCTCTTGAGGACTTGGGGTCAGAAGTAGGGCGGTGGCGGTGGCCAGCAGCATGTGCAGCTCGGTGGACACAGGGAAGGGTTTCCACCTGGCAGCAGGGCATGGAAAGTGGCCAGGAGCGGGCTGGGCTGAGGCTGGCCTGTGCGTGGGGGCTGCCTGCTTTGTGTGGAAGGCGGCAGAGGAGAGGCCACGCCAGCATAGAGGCAGGGCCGATGTGGTGAGCTGCGAGCTCTGCTGAGCCCCCAGGGAGGCAGGGATGCCTGTCAGCCGGCTTCCCATACGAGGAGTTTGGGTTCTCCTGAGGGTCGTGTGTTGGGTTTCCGCCCTGGGAACTAAGGATCTCTGCAGCTTTATAGAGCTTCTAACTGCATCTTCCCACCAGGCTGTGGGGGGCTGGGCCACCACCATCCCGTGATGGACAGGGAAACTGGAAGGTGAGCCGAGTGACTTAGGGGGGCCGGGCCGCTCGAGGAGGAAATGGGGTGGAGCCTGGCCTTGTGGCCAAACAAGGAGTCTGTTTTTTTTAATTTGTTTTGAAATACCTTTGAATCTTTAGAGATGTGTTATTTATTTCCACACGATGAGTTACCTAAAGCATATCAACTCGATCAACAACATTTATTATTATTTTCGCAATCTCAAATCTGTGCTGCAGGTCATTGTCTACTTCATTAATTTCGACATGCAAATTGGCCCCCATCTGGCCAGCAGGAGCCCTGGAGCTGGCTCCTGTGTCCTTGTGACATGCTCCTGTCATTCTTTGCTTACCGTCTGGTGCAGGACATCCCAGTTCTGGGATGGGCCATGCTCTGATCTGCCTCCTCAGAGCAGGTGGGGTCCAGAGGCCAAGATCCGGCCCCAGGAGGGCCAGTGGGCAGCTCTGCATTGGGTGACGCCAGATCCTTGTATTTACTTTTGCTTTTCTAGGTTTTTCTCGTTTTATTTCTGGTAGTTATATGTCATTTGTACATAAAGTAGTAAGATAAAAATGTTTCCTGCTGACAGGGCAAGGACTGAGGTGAGTCAGCTGTAGAGGCGGGCGAGGCCCACCTGCCTTGGGGCACTGTGGTCTTGCTCTGGGGGCCGACTAGGGCAGAGGGCCGTGCCCAGGCCTGGGGGCTAAAGGAAGTGTGCCCCCCCATGCCCCCGGAGGGTCAGGAACAGCACTGTGGACCTTGGTGGGTACCATCTGAGGAGGATGAGTGTGGCAGTCCCAGCCTCTGCTGAGGTTTGCCCTGTCCCTTTTAGGCTACTACGTGGGCATGTGCTTCGCAGCCTCAGAAAAGCGGCTCTACTCCCCCAGCCAGGCCCCGGAGACCTGGCGGGGCTTCCTCCTGCTGGCATTGACACTGCCCACCATCGCCTGCACCCTGATCTACTACTGGTCCCGGGACCGGTGGGCCCACCACCCACTGGCCCGCACCCTGGCCCACTATGCCCTCCCGCAGTCAGGCTGGCGGGCCGTCGCTTCCTCTGTGGACACCGAGTTCCGGCGGATCGACAAGTTTGCCACGGGGGCGCCGGGTGCCCGTGTGATTGTGACAGACACGTGGGTGATGAAGGTGACCACGTATCGTGTGCGCGTGGCCCAGCAGCAGGACGTGCACCTGACCGTGACGGAGTCCCAGCAGCACGACCTCTCCCCAGACTCGAACCTGCCCGTGCAGCTGCTTACCATCCGCGTGGCCAGTGCCAACCCTGCCGTGCCGGCCTTCGACATCCGGTAGGCGGGCCTGCGGCTGGGTGGGGGTGAGGCTGGGGTTGCTGGGGTGGGTGTGGCCAGCCAGCGCCCAAGTTCTGGTCTTTGAGTTGCTCCAGGAGGTGATGATGGTGGGAGCTGGTCCTATCAGCCGCCCCTCCAGTGTGCCCCTCCCTCAGCGCCCCCATCCCCCCGGCCCCCCTCAGGTACTCTCCGCTTCCCCTTTCTGCACACCCTGCTCTGAGCCGTCTTCCACAGCATGTTGGGGGGAGCACGCGGGGGATGTTTGGGGGCCGCCGTGTAGCACAAAGGCTTGGTAGCTCCCTCGGCTCTGGGGCCTGGGCCTGAGCCCAGGTGTTCCCGACTAGTTCAGGCTGCGGCGGGCCTGCGCTGCCCCTCCTGGGACATGCCCTGGGCCTGACCCTGCCGAGGGCTAGGCGCTCTGTTTCTCAGCTACAGTCCTCCCGCCCTCCTGCCCTCCCACGTCGTGGGGGGCCAGTGGGCAGCTTTGGGTCTGTGGGCTCCGGCCCCAGGGCCCTCTCTGCTGGCTGCTGGGCTGCGCCTGAGCTGCCACGTCTGTGTGGTCGTGGGCGCCCTGGGCACTGGGGCGCAGCCTTGGCCTCTCTGCCCGCCCCGGGGTCCTTGCCAGCCTGCTGGGAACCACGGCCCTGCCCCGTAGGCGCACCCGGTGGTCCCCACCCAGCAGCAAACACCTCGTGCAGGCTGAATTCCACGGAGTATGGTGAGCTGTGTGAGAAGCTCCGGGCGCCCATCCGCAGCGCGGCCAACGTGGTCATCCACCAGAGCTTGGGCGACCTGTTCCTGGAGACCTTCGCCTCCCTGGTGGAGGTCAACCCGGCCTACTCGGTCCCCAGCAGCCAGGTGGGGGGCTGGGCAGGGGTGGCGGGTTCCCCAGCTGGGCCCCCATGGACCACGTCTCCTGCGGTGGGGGCCCCCCAGGGCGGCCTGGTGGGGCTCCCTCTGACCGCCTGGGCCGCCTGCAGGACCTGGAGGCGTGCATCGGCTGCATGCAGACCCGGGCCAGCGTGAGGCTGGTGAAGACCTGCCAGGAGGCGGACGAGGGCGAGTGTCAGCAGTGCTGTTGCCGCCCCATGTGGTGTCTCACCTGCATGGGCAAGTGGTTCGCCAGCCGCCAGGACCCGCAGCGCCCCGACACCTGGCTGGCCAGCCGTGTGCCCTGCCCCACCTGCCGCGCGCGCTTCTGCATCCTGGATGTATGTGCTGTGCGCTGAGCCCGCCAGAGGGACCCCGCCACTGCCTTGGGGAGTAGTTGGGCCTCTGGGCCCTGGTTTGGGCTGTCATGGGTGGCTCATCCCTGTGTGGCGACTCACCGGTGCAGAAGGGCTGAGGCTGCAGTAGGGCTGGGGTTTTGGTTTTAAAAAGAAGTTTTCTGTTGAAGTTCTGTCTGCGGCAGCGGGATGGGTTCTCAGCGCCTCTGTCTCCCCGACTCTTCGTGCTTCCAAATTAGGGGGTAGATGCTGGGCACGCAGAACGTGGTGTTGGGTCCATCTCCAGAGCATTCTGGGGCCCCCTGAGCTGTGTTCTGGGAGACCCTGTCGTCTGCCCCAGATGGCCCTAACTTAAGCCACTTGCCTTAAACGTATGGGGCACATGAACCTTAACTGCTCGTCAGTTATACGACAGACTCGGATTTGCCCGAGACTGCAGTCTATCCTGCTCCTGTCCCCAAGCCGGCTGCTGGCCCTGTGGCATTGGCACCCTCCACTCCCCCGACGGAGGCTGCTCTGAGGACCTGGCGCAGAGCTAATTGGTGGAGGGTGAGAGCGCTGCCCAGGGTCTGCTGGTGATTGTGGGCAGCCAAGAGCCCACTCCTGGGGAGGTGGGTGGCCCCTGCCTGCTCCCTGCCCAGGGATACCCTGGGCTTCCCATCAGGGGCTGGCTGCTTTCAGCTGCCGTTCTCTTAGCCGCGTGCTTGTGGGGGCCGCCCACCCCTTGGAGGGGCCTGTAACCACGTGCCTTCTGCTGCTCCTGCGAGTCCAGGGAAAGGGCCAAGTTTCAGACTCCTGCTAGCGAGGGCACTGAGTTGAAGACCATGCTCCACAGCAGCGTCCTACATCCGGATGACAGGCTTGTTGGGACTCAGCACGGGGCTGGCCATACCTCGCAGGGTCCACCCACTTAGGAAGGGAAGTGCCCAGCAGTCAGGACAATGGCAGCTGTCTTCCCAATTCCTGTTGGTGCAGGAGGGGAGCAGGGAGGCAAGTGCCAGGTCCCTGGGTACAGCTCTGACAAACGGGACTGTTGGAGGGGCCCTAAGCCCCCTAAACCTGGTCATTCTAAGCAGGGGAGATGGACTCAGCTGGCCCATCTCACCCAAGGCTGCACCAAAGCCAGGGATTTGGAAGCGAGAAGCCCAGCTTTGTGGTCCTCGGGGGTGCCCACAGACGAAGGCCATCAGAGGGGCAGGCGGGAGCCATGCCCAGCCTCAGCCTGGAGTTGCAAACCTTGGCAAGGGAGAGCCAGGCCTGGGGCTATCTTTTCTACAAAAGAAACTTACTTAGTTTTATAAAGATAAGTCTATTGTAGTGAGGTGATACACTATTTAATAAAATGTTACTATGAGTTTATATATTTTCTTGATTGGAATATTTTGTTTTTCCTGATACTCAAACCTTGGTAACAATTGGGGAGATGCCATCTTAGAAGTGGCAGCTTTTAATATGCACGTTTTGCTCAGAATAAGAGAAGGGAGGCAGACTATGCGGGAATCTTCCTCTGGTTTCCCAGCTGGGGTCAGAAAGCCCATTTCCAGGGCACCCTCGTTGAAGGGTCCTGGGGGTTGTAGGGGGGTCAGCATGCAGGTGCTCCAGGTACAGGGGACACTGGTGGTACAAGGTGGTGGACCCTGCTCGTCGAGGCCTCCAACCTTGAGCTCTCCGCTATGTCCCATGGGATGCCTGGGTGTCCCATGGGATGCCTGGGTGGCCCAGGAGAGCAGCTCAGGTCGGGGAGCTACGGCACGTGCTTCCTGCTCTCTTATATTGGTGCTGGCCCCCAAACGTTTTTAAAAAGTGGTACATGCAACCCATTTAAAAAACACAGGTAGGGCTTCCCTGGTGGCGCAGTGGTAGAGAGTCCGCCTGCCGATGCAGGGGACACGGGTTCGTGCCCCGGTCCGGGAAGATCCCACGTGCCGCGGAGCGGCTGGGCCCGTGAGCCATGGCCGCTGAGCCTGCGCTCCGCAACGGGAGAGGCCACAACAATGAGAGGCCCGCGTACCAAACAAAACACAGTCTCGAATTTTCTACATCCCGGAGATCTTTGACGTTCTTTCGACTTCAGTCCTTCTCTTTACTTCTTTTGCACACAGCATCACCACTTAACGCGTGGAGACTGGCCCAGGGCCCCAACGGGTGGGGTACCCGGTGGGGGTCACGGAGGGCCCGTGGGCCGTGTGCGGGGTGGGGGAGCGGTTAGCGCAGGAGGCGGCTCTGAAAGAGGCAGAAGTGAGCTCAGCGGCGGGAACTTCACATAGGCTCGCGGCGCCGGGCATCAGTCGCGGGCAGCGAGTCACCGCAGGCTTTTACGTGCCTGAAGACTGCAGCCCGAAGTTGCTCTGCTGCCTCCCTTTCCGGGTTCCGGGTTCCCGCCAGCGCGGACACAGTTCCCGCCGAACCGACCAATCGGAGAGCGCCCGAAACCGGGGCCGGGCCAATCGGAGACGCGTCCCTTGTTCCCTTGGCGCGCCCGCGTCGCCAGCGTCCGAATCTCCCGCCAATACCCCTATCCCCGCCCGCGAAGACGCGGCCAATCAGCGTCCGAGGGTCGCGGCGGCCAGGCCGCCTCCAAGGCGGAGGGGGCAACCTTTTTTGAGGGTCTCGCCTCAGTCAACCCGGCGGCGCCCCTTCGCTTCCTGGATGGCAGCACGCGGGGCAGCTGTTTCGCGGCTCCCGGCCCGGCCTGGACGGCCTGCGGGGCGCGCGCCTCCGAGAGGCTCCCCCCGGAGCGGGCCCGATGGTCTCGACCGGCCCGGCGCGCGCGGGAGCCCGGGGGGCGGGGCGCGGCCCATAAAGGCTGTTGGGGGCGGGGCGCGCTCAGTCGGCGTCGCGAGAAGGGGAAGTCGCCGTAGTCGCCGCTGCCACCGCCACCGCCGGACCCCAGTCCCCCACAATCCCGCCCGCCGCGTCGCCATGGCCTGCCGGCCGCGAAGTCCCCACGGGTGCGGGAGCCGCCGCGACGGCGACGCCAGGTGAGGCCGGGCCGCGCGCGGGGGGCTCCCGGGCTGGGGAGCGGCGGGCGGGGTTCGGGCGGGGGTCCCGGGCCTCCCCGCCCTGACGTGATGTCTCGTCGCCAGCCCGCCGCCCGCCTCAAGATGGAGCCTCGGACGCAAACGCACGGCTGACGGGAGGCGCCGGAAGCCGGAGGACGCCGAGGGCGCCTCGAGGCCGCCGGGCGACCGCAGACCCGACAGGTGGGCCCGGCGCGGCCGTCGGGGTCCGGAGCGGGGGGTCCCCGCACCTGACTGACTAGGGGGTGCCGTGGGTCACCAACAACTCTCGACTAGTCGGGGCGCCCTTGGGTCACCATCCCGGTTAGTCAGGGTGCCTTTGTCTCGCTACCCGTGACTAGTGGGGATGCCTGTGGGTCACCAGCCCTGACTAGTCGGGGTGCCCTTGCCCCACTACCCCGATTAGTCGGGCTGCCTCTGCCTCACCAGCCCTGACTCGTCGGGACGCCCTTGGTCACCAGCCCTGACTAGTCCCGGCGCCTGTGCCTCACAGTACGGCCGAGAGGCGTCTCAGTGATGGGCGTCAACAGGAAGTGGGCTCAGCCTCAGTCAGCGAGCCCTCCTGTGTTCCAGGGACGGCATGGGGGCCACCACGAACTTGGAACTTTCTAGAGTCAGCTCAGAAAAGTTGGGTGTCAACAGCAGAGCCACAGAAGGTGGGCGCCAGGATGCAAACCAGGACTTCGGCTCCCCGCCCCTTTCCGCCCTGACGCTCCCTAGGCGCTTCCCTTCCGGCGAGCCTTGGTCGCAGCCCTTACGTGTTTGCACGCTCACTTGGGTGTCTTCTAGGCTGAGCAGTGTGTTGGGGAGGCCAGGATGCCGCGTCAACCTAGATCTCCTTTCCGTTCTGCCTGCACCCTGACACGGGAGGGACGGCAGAGACGGGAGCGGCTGAAGGGCACGCGCAGGGGCGCCGGTGGAGGGCAGCTGGTCAGGGAGGGCCTCTGTCGGGGTGAGATGGGAGGGGGTCCCTGGGAGAGCCCCCCGCCAGGGCCTGTGCGAGCACGAGGAGAGGAGGGCGAGGGGTGCCGGGACAGCTGCCAAGTTCAGGTGCTTACTGATGGCTTAGGGGTGGGTGCTGGGAGGAGCTCGGGGGTGACTAGCTTTTTGGCCTGGAGACCTTCCTCATTTGTGGAATCTTTTGCCACCGTGAAGAGGATGGGGGTGGAGCAGACCTGCTCTGGGGAAGGAGTTGGTGATTAGGCTTAAGAAGCTTTTCAGATGAGTAAGGAGAAGATGTTGAGGAAATCGCGGGCGGGATCTCACAGTCTGGTCGGGGAGGCCCCGATTTGGGGTTTGAGATTACCTGGGAAAAGGTGGGAATGGAGCAGAGGCCCTCAGCCCTAGGGCTAGATGTGAAGAACAGGTGATCCAGTGGTATCTCTGAGCCCTGCGGTGGTCTCTGTCTTAGCTGCAGACAAGGTGTTAAGTCCTTACATTGCTTTGCATTCCTTTGTGTCCTCTGGCTCACAGCAACCCCATAGGCCTCCTTCTGACAGGAATGCCCCTGTCCTAGGCACGTTGCCCCTGCTCTTTGTTCTGTGCATGTGCTTTTATTCCCACAACCCCCTGTGGTGGCAGCGGGGAGTACACGGGGCGCATGGTGAGTGGAGCCACTTATATCGTCACGGGTGCAAGAACTGGTTCCTTTGGAGGGACGTTAGCTCATTGTGTAAAATAGGCTTTGTTTTCTACTTGAGCACTTTTCAGAAGTACTCTTGTCCTAAGATAGGGTGAGTTGGTGAATATAATTTGCCTAATCTAAGAGATGAATTTTAGTTCCACGCAAGGTGGTTTTTATCAAGCTACCAAAACATGAGATGGAGTGAAAGGTCGTTTGTAAGCACCTTTTAGAAATTCAGGAATCTGTCACGGCCGGGAAACCCAGACCTGGACCTCTTGATACACTAGTGAGGATGTTGACGTCTAACTCTAGACAGGCCTCCATTTGGTTCTCTTCTGTATCTACCATACAGTCATTGAGTCATTTTAATTTGTCCATTAACTTGATTTCAGACCCTGCCAACCATATTTAGACTGCAAATTTATTTTTGCGGATCTAATTTGAGTTTCTATGGGTGGAGTAATTATAAGGAGAGAAATGATAATTACATAAAGGGATTACTTTTTTGTTATTGCTGTTGCATTTTCAAAGCATGTCATTGGGTTTCCAGCTAGAATGTATAAAATCGCTTACTGATGCAGTTGAAGTTAGTTTCCACTTTTGATATACCAGTGATGGCCAGTAGAAAGTTGAGGAAAAGTAAAAATGTACTAATGTAGTAAAAATGTACTAATCTAATCTAATCTCTAACTAACAGATGTAGCAACAATTCTAACTGCCAGAGTTCTTGGCATCAAGTTCAAATTGCCTGAACTTGACTAAAGATTTCCTTGAGCTCTAGATAGAACTGAGCTTCTAGATTAAATTTAACCCAACTCTAGGGGGCACCTTTACCTGTAGACTAAGTCCCAATGCAGTAAGAACTCTGAAGTACATGTTTGTCCCCCCCATTTTAATTATGATGTGATAGATCCTGAGCCTTTAATTGTGCGCATCTAGAAGTAAGTAGTAGCCACAGTTATTAGGTGCTGGTCACTCTGCTTAGCTCTAAAAATGTATTAGCTGAAATCTTTTTTAAAATTCTAAAATAAAACCCCTCTTTTTGTAAATAAAAGAAGTTGTACTAGGTAGGTACACTTCTTGGTGCCGATGATAACTGTTGACTCTGTCTGCCTTTCCCCTGCACTGGCACACAGTAGTTGTTTAACAAACAGAGCCCAGGAGGCTTCAGACGAATTGCCGGAACTCGGTGAGCTAGTAAGTCATGGAGCAGAGATTTCTCTGGAGCCCGTTTTCTTGGCACTCTCCAAACAACCTCAGAACATTTCCTGATGCACGGTTTGAAAGGAAACTGAAAGTTGTGTCATGGTTCAAATGTGCGTTTTCATTTTATTGCAGCTTTACCACTCCCGAAGGCCCTAAGCCCCGTTCTAGATGTTCAGACTGGGCAAGTGCAGTCGAAGAAGATGAAATGAGGACTAGAGTTAACAAAGAAATTGCAAGGTATGCATTTCAGGCCAGTTTGAAATGTTATCTCTGGTGTTTTAAATTATATATTAAATTTGAGGCATATCTTAGAGTGGTGGTTTTTAAAAGTCTGCTGGGCCCCAGACCAGCCACGTCAGCAGCTCCTGGGAACTTGTTGGAAATGCAGGTTTTCAGGCCCCACCCCAGGCCTGCTGGATGGGAAACTGGGTGGGTGGGGCCCAGCCCTGGCTTAAGCCCTTCAGATGAGTCTGCTCACTGAAATTTGAGAACCGGTGTCTTGGGGCTGTCCTTCCAGGGTGGCAGTAAGTGGGAGGTGGCGCTGCTAACAGCTCAGAAATGCCAGAGTGCATGCGGGGACGGGTCCCTGACTTGGGGTCTGTGAACCCCTTGCAGTCGTACCCAGAGCTGTGTATTCAAGTTCAACTCCAAGCCACTTCCTCTTCCTCAGCTCATTACAGTTCAGATGATGCATCCTTCACCACTGCTCACCCCCCTGGATTACGTTCTCCCTGGTGTTTTGGGGCCTTTCTTCCCTTTGATAGATGCCATCCAACCCAGGGAATGAACGTTGAGTTAAAATGTTGTGGCTCGAAATTAATTGAAGTATATTGAACCAAGAGTCTGTTCTTAATTCTGATGAGAAAATATGTCCTCATTGTTAGCAGGGAAGCAGGGCCAGACTGCTTCCTCCCCCTCTGCAGTGGTCGATGGTATTTAGAGCTGCCTTCTTTGTTTTTTTTTTTTTTTTTTTTTTTTGCGGTACATGGGCCTCTCACTGTTGTGGCCTCTCCCGTTGCGGAGCACAGGCTCCGGACGCGCAGGCTCAGCGGCCATGGCTCACTGGCCCAGCTGCTCCGCGGCATGTGGGATCTTCCCGGACCGGGGTACGAACCCGTGTGCCCCGCATCGGCAGGCGGACTCTCAACCACTGCGCCACCAGGGAAGCCCAGAGCTGCCTTCTTTGGAAAGGCTCGGACACACGTGGGGGTTGGTTGTGACCACTTAATTCCTTTCAGACATTAGAATGCATGTGTGTGGGTGAGTAGGATGCCTGGGTAGAAGGGTGAACTGCAGCTGACAGCCGTGGGCTTCAGTGTTTTGAATGAATTCTCGTGTTTATATAGATCTTGATTTTTCCCAGCTGTAACAGTAGGCTGTTTGACTGGGTCTATGCAGTTTTTGTGTTCTGCTCAAGGGTTATAACAGTTCTCATCATGTCCTTGTGTATCTGGACCCCCAGTGTCACCTTTTGCTGGGGACTGTCTGCAGCTCTTATGTGCTGCAGGGAGACCCCTGTTTGTCTTCACCTTCCTGTTGGTGGACCCCTCTTTGTTCCTTTCTGAAAATTGTCCTACCTTGCAAAGCAGGCCTCATCTTGTCCAGAGTACTGTTTGGGGCCGCTCTGTGGATCACACCCTTTCTGATGGAAAGCTGCTGCTTTTGATAAGACCCCAGTGATGTGAGCTTTTGATGATGGTGGTCTGTCTTACTTCCCACCAGGAAGGGGGGAGGTAAGAATTCAGCTCCCTATATGCCAAGGAGGCTAGCACACACT
Organism: Pseudorca crassidens; assembly: GCF_039906515.1. Taxonomy (NCBI): domain Eukaryota; kingdom Metazoa; phylum Chordata; class Mammalia; order Artiodactyla; family Delphinidae; genus Pseudorca; species Pseudorca crassidens. The sequence goes on along the minus strand of NC_090299.1, from coordinate 979,772 downwards.
ACACACCAGCGGTCTGAAAATTTGAAAATGGGTTTTAGTCATATCTGAAGCCAGTCTTTTCAACTGGGGTTCCAGAAAGAATGAAATCCTACAGAAAATGATTTCAGGGACTAGTTTCGCAGTTCTCAGGGGGTGGTTCATTATCTCCTGGTATCCAGGCTTCACTGGGGTGCCCCAGCAAACTTGGGGAAGGTTGAGAATTTTAGATTTGGAAGGAGGCACCATGATACGTGACATCCTTTAGACACTTGCGTGAGCTTCTGGCTAGAGGTGGTTTCCACGTTAGATTGCACTATGCTTTTTTGGTGACGTACTTTTGCAGAGCTGGGTGTTGGTCATTGCTGTGATAGAAGGCAAATCCCCGGTGAAATCCGCAAGGGATGGGGGAGGGGGAGGTGTGCAGTCTTTCTAAGGAGGTGAGTGGTCCCAACAGGCACACGTCTCATTAATAAGTAATCGTGGTATTAGAAATAAAAGCTTTGTATCTCAACTCATGTTTATTTTTTTCTAAAGCCTTCCGGGTTAGAGGGATGTAAATTTCTGTGTCATTTGGGTCTCACTACTTAACTGGCGGCAGTAGTTTTTTTTTTTAGAACCTGGTGGTTTTAAGCACCTTGTATGATCTTGGCACGTAACCTTTATCTTTGCCTCAAAGGTGATTGAGGGAGGTTGAAAATAAAAGAAGCCACCTACTGTTACTTAATCCACTTACCAGACCGCAGTCTCAGGGAGGCTTTGTTCCCTGTGGCTCTCTTAGCTCTAAAAGCTTTGTGTTCATTTCTATACCTTTTTAAAAACAGCAACATTTACTTTGCTCTCAGATATAAAAGGAAACTCCTCATAAATGACTTTGGAAGAGAGAGAAAATCATCATCAGGAAGGTAAATGCTGTGTAATTATTTCTTTTCTAATTTAATAGATCTGTAGTTTATTAATGAAAAAAAACCTGAACGTGAGATGCTAAGTGTCTCAGTAGCATTTACTGTTTTTCTGTTCTTCACTGATTAGAAACGTGTGTCTATCGTGTACTAAATTCCCATATATTCAAAGATCCTGGACTGTCGTGGGGTTAGTATGGTTTGGAATCCAGAGCGCAGATACTCCTGTATCGTGTTCAGACGTTTTCCTACGTCGTGATCTTGTAAGTGAGGCTTGTGCCGTGCGTTTCATTTTCTTCAGTTCGGATTCGAAGGAGTCTATGTCAGCATTGCCAGCCGACTTAGAGACCGATGAAAGTGTCCTGATGAGGAGACAGAAGCAGATCAACTATGGGAAGAACACCATTGCCTACGATCGCTATATTAAAGAAGTCCCAAGGTAGTCTTGTTTCGCCAGCATGTCCTGGTCAAGTCATGTGGCATTGCCGTCTAAAGAGTTGCTTTGGTGGTAAATCTGATTCTGGGCCTAGTTCTGCTAAGAAGTGTATTATTAATTATTAATGACTTTCAGGCACTTACATAAATAAAGAAGATGGGTTGGTGACTGAGAAACCAAGGACGTGAAGATAAATAACATTTTCATAATTTAGAATGTTAGATGACATTTCATTTCTCAGGACTCATAGCTGTCTTGTAAATGTAAGATTATTAAAACACATGATGGGAAAATGTAAAGTTCAAGTTACAGATTGTAAAGATTTCATTAGAGAAAGATATGAGTCTTGCCCCGTTTTGTGTAAGCAGCATCCCCCCTCCCCCCACGCACGCAAGGATACAAAGGGAGCTTTGGAGAGTATACCAGCTGCTTGGCAGGATTGAAGTGCAGATGTCCTATTCTGGGGCATGGATTGTGAAGGAAAGCAGAGGCAGAGAGGTAGTGCTTTTAAGCTCACCTGCAAATGTGGATGGTGTGTGCCAGGATAATCCCTCTGTCCCGGTAGGCACCTTCGACAGCCTGGCATTCATCCCAAAACCCCCAACAAATTCAAGAAGTATAGTCGACGATCGTGGGACCAGCAGATCAAACTCTGGAAGGTGGCTCTGCATTTTTGGGATCCTCCAGCGGAAGAAGGATGTGATTTGCAAGAAATGTATGTCTTTATTGCATTCTCGTCCTCCGTGTCTGCAGTTCGGGCGGTGATCGCAGTGGCTCTGTCACTGTGTGGCAGGTTATCGTGCATAACGTCCGCCTGTGGTCACAGCTTCGTGTGTGTTTTTTCTCTGCACGAGTGTATAAAGCCGGCTAGGCGGGCTCCAGGAGAGGCTGGAGGGAGGGGTGTGCTTCCTGGGCTGGCTTTACTGTCTGTAGCTCGGACAGACTCATCTTCGGAAACCTAGAGATATGTGGGGTTTGTTTGTTTTTAAGATAACATTTTAAAAAGCATGTGAGTAATTTATGTTGAGCTATAAACGTGAAAGGTCTTTTTTTTAATCTAAGGAAGGCTTTTATCTTTTTAAACTGTGTCTAGTTGGAAAGGTCTCAGGCCTGAGTTTCTGCCACGTGGTCGGGATGCCGGTTGAGTGCGGAGGTGGAGAGACTTGTCTGTGCGGCCTCTCTTCTCAGCTTCTTCGACCTGAGACTCTCCTGCCCTCAGAGACACATTTATTCATTCAAGTGTTGGAGTTTCTGCTTTGTGCTGGGGAAATTTATTAGAAAGAAGTTTGGCCTCACAGACACACACTGATTTTTTTCCCGGTGTCACTGTTGTCCCATTCTGTCTGTGGGTAGGAAATTGGACAGATGAGTGATGATGTGTAGTATGGCTTGTCACAGTGTCTGTCTCCCCCCACAACTGGGCTCTGTCATTGACGCTCCTACTTAGAAGGATGCCTGTGGGTGTGTACAGATAGTGGGCCATGGGCAAGAGCGGGCAGGTGGTTGTGCGCTCCGAGCCGGGTGGACCTGTTTGCCTGCAGGGCCTGCTTTACCTCTGCCAGGTGATCGGGCAGAGGGTCCGTCTGGCACACGGGGAGTCGCTGAAAGCTGGTGGGTCCCTCAGGGAGCAGAGGAGATGCGTGTCAGCGCTCACGGGCAGCGAGGCCGTGGTGGCGTTTGCCTTCTCCTGGCTCTGTTCCGCGGTGACTGACGTGCTTGTTCTGACCGCACAGACGTCCTGTAGACCTCGGGGAGATGGAGACGGAATCTGCGGAGAGCAGCTCTGAGTCCCGGACGAGCTCTCAGGATAACTTTGTAAGTACCTTTCCTTTGTTTTATCTCTGCGCGTGAGTGTTACAGGTTAATTGTTGACAGCATATGCCCCTCTGAAAACTGAAGTTTAAGCTGAAATTTGATTCTGGGCTCCTTACCCCTTTCTCTGACTTTATTGAGGTGTCAGATTTGATGGAGTTCGTAGGTAGTGGCCTTATTTTAGATTTTGGGTTCAATCCAACTAATCAGTACCACCATTTTCATTTAAAAGTAAAAGGCCTTTCCTTCTCTGGTTCGCAGGCTTTGTCACTATTTTTAGGCTGTCTAGTTTGTTCTGGTGAATTGCTAGTATAGGAATCATCTGCTAGTTGTTATAAGTGGAGGAATGCTTTGGGCCTAGGGGTTTCCCCACATTTGCCAATTTTAAAAAATTACGTGTTTTCGGAAGAAAAAACCTCCAAAGATGAAAAGTGATGTACAGAATTGCCTCGTCTCTAATTCTCTAGTTACTGGTTGGGTGCACGTTCTTCCAGACTTCTATGCATGTATACAAGCCAAATACACAGCAGCAGTTTACAGTGAAAGGATCCCTTTGTTATTTTAAAAGAGACGGCCCCAATACTTACATGTGGAAATATTCTGCACATTAAGTAAAAACATAGGTTAAAAACTAGAACTCATAAATATTTGTTTGAAAAACTCATGCTTTATAGAAGATCAACCTGTACTGTATCTGAACAGGTCAGGAACATATAAAATGAAAGTGCGTAGTTGCCTTTTCCTGCCTGCCTTCCATCTGTGTCACCCTGATAAGCCTGGGACGTGCCCTTCCAGTCTTCGGGACCATCTGCATCCCACATACTCTGTGACTATTCGAGGTGTTAGAAGTAACACAGGGACTCCCCTGGAGGTCCAGTGGTCAGGACTCAGCACTTCCACTGCAGCGGGCTCGGGTTCAATCCCTCATCGGGGAACTAAGATCCTGCAAGCCACGTGGCCAAAAGAAAAAAAAAAGTAACACTAATGTCCAAGAGAGAGGAATGACAAAATTACATTCATAAGAAATACAGCTACTACAGGTTGTTTTTGAAGACTGATAACGTGGAAAATCGCCAAGATAAATAAAAACAGGATACTTAACCATAGGACGGTCCCAGTTTTGTGGATATTTATACACGGGCAGGACTAAGACCCATGACGATCTCAGCAGGTGGTATCCTTGGTGTGGATTAAGAGTGACCGTTGTCCCAGCTCAAGAAGCCGATTCTGAATGTGCCGCTCGTGGTCACAGAAGTTAGGGGGTGGCGACTGCACGGGCGGGTCGAGGGCCAGGCCCTGAAGATCAGAGGCAGCGGTCCTGGCGGGGGGTCCTGGGGCGCCGAGGAGAGGTGGGAGCCGGCGGGACGTTCGGGGGACAGGAGAGAAGGCTGGGTGGCGAAGCGGAGCGCCCCGGCTCGGGCCTGCACTGCTCGAGCCCGAGGCACCGGGGAGCAGCGCGTTCGCCGCTGAGCACCGGCCACTACCACAGCATCACTGCTGTGCTCACGAAACGCAGCCGTGGTAAAACACGGCTACCTCGTAACCAGGCCGTGCTCAGGTTTCCCGGTTGTCCCAATAGTGTCCTTGTCGCAGGTCTTTTTTTCTCTTTTTTGGCCCAGAATTTAATCAAGGATTACACGTTTAATTGCCATGTCTCTTAAATTTCCTTTAGTTTAGAATAGTCTTCCTGCCTTTCCCCCGGGATGTTGACCTCTTTGGAAGGGTTCAGGCCCGTTTTTATGAAGCAGGATGTTCCTCAGTTGGGAGTTGTCGTACTGTCTCCTTGAGGATTAGATTCAGGTTGAACCCTTTGGCCCCCGTTTTGGGGGTGAGGTGGGGCGGTCCTCAGCCCAGCGCCAGCGCCAAGTGCTCGGCGGTATGACGTGATTGCTTCACGAGCCACGGTGGCACGTCCTGTCCACACAGTGGCTCCTGTTAGGTGTGAGCGGCTGTGGCTCAGGGGCCTTAAAGGTCACTTGGTCACTCATGGGGCGGGGGCGGGGGGTGGGAGTTTGACAGATGCTTGAAGGGAAGCTTGGCAGTCAGTATCTGCTGGATGCTCTCCTGGGCATGTCCTGCGTTCCTGGGAGGCGCTCAGCCCCCTACTCAGCACCTCCAGCAGCAAGTCCAGTGTGCCCGAGGGACCGGCTGTGACCGTGCTTCTGTTTTCTAGGACATGTACTGTGGCACCCCTACGAAAGTTAGGCACGTGGACTGCCATGCGGGGGATGAGTTTGACTTGGAAGCCTGTTTAACTGAACCCTTGAAAGACTTCTCAGCCATGAGCTAACCGGCGCCACCTGGAGGCCCCTGGGAGCAGCGCTGCCTCCCCGGGCGGGGTGGCCCACCAAGCATGCGTCCTGCCTTTGTAACTGGGGGTTTCTGTCACAGTGTACAGTCTCTTGGTGAATTGATGTTCTTGCCTTATTTTCTTAAGAAACGTTAATTTTGTGTATAGGGAATGCATTTTGCATGTTTTAAATTGTAAATGGAACTAAATCCGAGGAAAATTGAGCTCGAGGCAGTCTTGCAACAATCTTAATTGCTTAATCTCCGCATCCTTGAGGTTAGCCTGACAAGTGTACCGTAACTGGTTTTCCACGAGTTTTTTAGGCGTTAATTGCTGCTTGTCAGAGGGCTGGTTTGGGTTTAAGCATATGTTCACGGGGCTTTCTTCACTGGTATCTGGCCGAGTGTTCTCATAATCAGATACCTTTAATATCTATGGAAAGGGTTAGGGTTTGGGCCGTTTGTCAGTATGTCAAGATGGGTTTTTTTCCTCGTACAGAGCACTGAATAGTCAGATATTAAATTGAGCTGGTAGGTTAATGGGGTTTATGTAAGTTATACGGTCTTAATTAGGTACTTGTAAATAGCACTCAGTAGCCCTTCTACCTATACTACTCCAAGAGTTAAGACAGCAGAAGGATTTAGAAAGAACATTTTTTTATAGTCAGTTAATTTACTGTGTACAATTGCTGTAAATGATAATGTGTACAGATTTTCTGTTCAAATATTCAATTGTAAACTTCTTGTTAAGACTATTATGTTTCTGTTGCTTTTGTATGGAATGACATTGCAAAAATAAAAAGGACCTTCTTTAACTGACTTACTACCTTGCCAGATAGGCTGCCTGCTGTGGTGATTCCTGCCCTTGGCTTGTGCCCAGGGAGGGTGGCACGCAGTGGTGGGAGCGTTGTGCCCGGGCTTGTGGCCCCGCCCTGCCCGGCGAGGAGCCCTACATTGTGATAGGTTTGCAGCTCTGGCCTGGGGTCTTGGTTGGGCTGGAGCCGGGTCCAGACCTGTGACCGCGGTGGGCCCGGTATGTGCCTTCCTGGTTAAAGGGAGTGTGTGCCCACAGACTTATAGGAAGCCAGGGGCCTCAGCTTGCTGCTTGGTTGGCAGCTGGGGTGACAGGGCCTTTCCCTGTGTCCTGAGACAGCCCAGGGCCGATGGCCCGCCTGAGGGGCTGCCCCACCCACAGCGGCGCACATAGCCCCTGGCAGCTCGTGCCCTGTGGACACCCCCTTGAAGTGATGCTGAGCTCCCTTTAAGCAAGGGGTGGGCATCGGTCACTTTGTCCAAGGTGCTTTGAAAGGCCAGAAGCCCTTCCTGTTGGCTTCACACATGTGTTGAGCTCGTAGTATGTCAGGCAGCCTCGTGGATGTTGGGACACAGGAGACAGGGTGCCCCGAAGTCTGCACTCATGCTCTTGGGGACAGAAGATAGCAAATATGGTGTCAGGTTACAGGGTAGGAGGGCAGCGAAGCAGGGCAGGGGGCGGCTGGGAGATGCCCTATTAGGTGGTGTGTGAGCAGAGATGTGCTGCCGGGGTGGGGCAGGGGCATTCACCCCAGAGGGCAGCAAGTGCAAAGGCCCTGGGGTAGGAATATGGTGTACGGAACCCCAGCAGTGCTCAGACATGGGAGAGGCTTGGCAGCTGGTGTGGGCTGGAGCCTGTTTGAGAAAGACAAGCGCTGTGAGGGGGGGGCAGGGGACGCCTCGGGGCCTGGAGGAGGCTGCCCAGGACGGGTGAGAACACTGGGAACCGAAGCAAAGTGGACCCCTGCTGCGTAGTGACCGCTGGCAGCCCTGTTGCGCACAGGGTGGTGGAAAACACTGACCTATGGCCTGGATGGGCCGGTAGGGTTTCTAGGCAGACCCTCGGAGCTGCCTCTGACTTCCCACGGCTCATTCCGAGAGGCGAGAACACAGAGGGAAGGGCTGTTTAATTGCGGGGATGGGGGGAGCCCTTTGTTGTCTCAGTTATGTCCACCTTCCTGGGTGGCAAACAAGGTGAACATGAAGAAACGGCTTCAGAGCAAAGATCAAACCCAGAGGATGCCGGGGGAGATGGGTCTGCAGTGAAGCTGAGGCCGTGGCTGTCAAATGCTTGGTTAGGACCTCGGAAGTTCGAGAGCCTTTGTATCAGACAACAGGACGTCTAAGAAGCTTATGTCCCCCAGTAGCCCAAGGCAGAGAAGGGCTTATTTTGAGGAGACCTGTGCGTGTGGCTCTTGTCTAATGAATCGAACCGCAGTAAGAGTCACAGGAGACTCAAGCTTTTGAAAGAATCGTATTGGCAGAAACACTGCCAGCTGGGACTGAAATGGACGGGCAGTATAGAATGAAAAGAGGCCTTTGGAGCCTCAAGATTCTAGTGTCAGGAAGCAGGTTGAAGAAACTACACAGCTGCGAACACAGGCTGCGTTTCATGGAAAAGGGAGCGTGATTCACAGGTGGATCCCAGAGGCGTGGAGAGTCACCGATGCAGCAGGACTGAGACCTGACCAGCCCTCCCCCCGTACCCCCCGCCCCTACAGGAGCGGCCGAAGCAGTTACCCCAGGCTTGGCCCATCGTATGTTGGTGTGTGTGTGGCGGGTCCTGGGGACAGAGTGCACGTAAGTCGTCTCTCTCCAGACTGAGAGGACCTTCACCCCAGGAGCTGTGTTTGGGGGACTCCTCCATCAGAGCCTATTCCTGTGACGGGATCGGGACGTCGGGCTGGTGCTGATGCAGAATGAGACTTGGGGGCCTTGGGAAGGCCGTAGATCATGTGTGGCCAGAGCGTGGCCTGCGGTGGCCCTAAGCAGTGGGCGAGGAGGCTCTGCTGGCTGGAGCAGGGAGTGATGGGTGCAGTCTGGGGTGGGCAGCCAGGGGCTCTTGAGCAGGGGCCATGATATCTGACTCAGGTTCTAGAAGAATCACCCCGGCTACTGGCTTTTGCTTCACACCTACATTCTTGCAATGCTCTTAAGCACCAAGGAAATCGGTCTTCAGACTTGAGTTCCTGCTCTTTAGTGCTGTTAGTGTAAGCTGGTTCTTCCGTGTGAGTGTAACAAGGAGCCCATCGGCTGGGACTGAGGGGTCTTTATTCTTGACTCTCGTACATTGAACCCAGAGGTGTCAGAACTCCATTACGTTTGTCCAGCATGATTAATTCTGCACGGTGCCAGGCTGGTCGCGATCTCGTTCCCAGTGGAGGTTCATTTTCCTGTCTCCTGAGTGCAGACGTGGGCAGCTTATCAGGGCTGTCATCCTCCATCCCCAACTCGCTTCCTTGCTGTGCCGTGATGTCGTCCTCTCCTGCCGGCCCGCCGGGATCCTGACATCAGGTGGCTGGTCCCTCGGCCTCTGAGAGGAAGATGGTGACAGGTCCTCCCAGGTGAGTCAGCAGGCCACCTGAAGCAGAAGGCTGCTCTTCCACCCGTGTGGGTGGCTATTCTAGTTAACGGAGGGGTTACAGGGGCGTGGTTGCCCCTGTAGGCAAACTCGAAAAGCCGCTCAGGTAGAGTCATGTGACGCTCCTTGACAAACCGGAAGTACCTTGCAGTTAATGTGTCTTCTTGGAACCTGGGTCGGGGGGAGGGGGGACGTGTGCCTTTTCGATCGTCAGTCTGTATATTTTACGTTTAAGCATCTTGAGGGGGGCACTTCCCTGGCGGTCCAGTGGTTAAGACTCAGTGCTTCCACTGCAGGGGGCTCGGGTTCGATCCCTGATTGGAGAACGAAGATCCTGCACGCCACGCAGCGCGACCAAAAAACAAAACAAAACAAAGGAGTCTTGAGGGTTTTTTATTTTGGAGTTTTGTTGCTCTGTTGTCATCGTTTGCTTTGTAACGTGCAGGCTTTAATGGGATTAAAGCCACTTTGTAAAACTCACATTTCGAAGATGCACATGAAGTTTTCCGGAAAAATGCTCCCTCAGTGTAGGGTGGAAGAAACAAAGCCTCTCGCTGGCACTGAGGCTCCGTGACTGACCTTCCAAAAGGCACCGACTCTACAGTGTAGCCAGAGCCTGTCGCCTGGCACATCGCAGGCGCATTCAACGTGTGGCATGTGGGATGCGGCCCTGCCCTGCGGTGCCAGCTCTGCCTCTTCCGGCTGTGTGATGGGGCCTTCATGTCCCCGTGGATGAGACCTGGGTAGTGGCAGCTACCTCCTAGGCTGGCTCTGAGGATTAGAGGAGAGAACGAATGCCGCGAGCTAATGATGCTGGGCGACGGCAGCAGTCGAGGTTGCCGAAGGCCCCATTTAAGGTGCCGACAAAACCCACACGTCCATTAACTCCTTCACTGACGGGAGGGCAGGGATGGGCCTCAGGCACTTAGGAAGTGGGCGCCCACTGCACACGGGCATCGAAGCTGCTTCCCAGAGGCCCAGAGATGGTCAGTCTGCCCAGGGAGGGGCCCTGGAGCCAGTCCAGTGCTTGCCGCTCCCCTGCGTGAATGCCAAGCCTTGCGAGGGGCATGTGGCGTGTGCGATCTTGAGGGGCTTTCCAGGTGTGGTGGCCATTGGTGCACTTGCTGTGCTCCTTAGGAAGAAGGCAGAGGAAGCCCCTTCCCTTCCCTGGGCGGGAGTGCCAAGTAGGGCCTTGCCACCGATGTGGGCAGGTGGCGCGAGCCGTGTTGGTTACCTGCTGCTGTGGAACAGGTCACCCCAAACTTGTGGCTTACAAGACGGTACTTATCCCCCAGCTTCTGTGGCTCGGTCGGGTCCTTGCATTCAAGGGGCTGCAGTCAAGGCGTCGGCTGGGGGGGACGTCCCTGGTGGTCCAGTGGTTAAGTCTCCATGCTCCCCGTGCAGGGGGCCCGGCTTCGATCCCTGGTCAGGGGACTAGATGCCCCCTGCCACAACTAAAGATCCCACGTGCCATATAGAAGATCCGGCGCAGCCAAATAAATAAAATATTAAAAAAAAGAGGGCTTCGGCTGGGGCTGGGGTGTCATCTGAAGGCTCGACCAGGGAGGAGCCATGTCCACTGCTGTGGTCAGTGTGTGCCCCATGGGCCAGAGGTCGCCCTCACTCCTTGCCAGGTGGGCTTGCTTCACCAGAGCAGATGAGAGTACCAGCAGACACAGTATGGCGGGGCTCCCGTCTTGGGCTATGGTGCCAGCCCACCCTCAAGCACAGGGGCCATTGGAGCCACCTGGGGACATGCCGTGAGAGGCCCTGCTGGGCAGCTGGATGTCTGCCGGCACCTCAGTCTCCTGTTACATGAAAGTTAACTTAAAACGGACCGCAGACTTAAGTGTAAAGTGCGAAAGTATAAAACTTGTAGAAAACTGGACTCTAGGGCGAGGCAGTGCTTAGACTGGACACCAAAAGCATGCGCCGCAAAAGGGAAAATGGTTAAACAAGACCTCATCACAATCAAAGACTTGCTCTGGGCAAGGCCCTGCTGAGAGGGCGGAAGGACAGGCGGTGGGCTCGGGGGACGTATCTGACAGGGGTTTGCCTGGGATAAAGGAGAACTCTCCAAAGTCACAGTGAAAAGCAGTCCAGCTAGAGGAGGAGCAGGGGGCGTGAGGAGGGAGGCAAGTCACGGAGAGGACACAGGCAGAGGATGTGTGAGAAGGTGTCCAGCGAGACTGCTCGTTAGGGAAACGTGGCTGAGAACCAGCCACCAGTGCTGACGTCAGCGCGGGGACACAGCGAGGGCTGGTGAACACCGGGCGGGGAGGTGGCGCAGCCCCTCTGGAAGGTACTCGGACAGTTACCACCCGAGCCGGTAACTGCTCCTGGGCATTTATCCCAGAACTGAAAACGATGTTCACTAGAAACCTGGGTGTGAATGTTCCTAACGGTCGAGTGTGTAACAGCCCCAGACGAGAACCATCCACATGTCCTTCTACAGGCAGTGGCCAAGCAAGCCCCGGGCCACCCCCAGTGTGGACGGGCGCTCACTGGTTCTGACAGTGCACTGGAGTTTTGCAAGACTTTATCCTGGGGGAGATGATCGTTCGTGACAATTTTCCTGGAATACAAAAGAGGCAAAATTACATGTTGAAAGGGCACACCATGTTCCTGGATATATTGGCTCAGAATGACCAACACAGACACATTCTAGAAAAGTTACTGGACTTTAAAGAGAAAAGAAAAAAAAATCCTTTGGGCATCTTGAAAAAAGCACATTACTTACATAGGAAAGAATTTTAGACTATCATACTTTTTTATTTGTTCATATTTTTTGTTTTTACTTTTTAAAAAAAATTCTATTTTTTGATTTTAGACTATCATACTTTTTGACAACAATACTTTATTCCAGAACACAATGGAGTAACATGTTTCAGATATTTGAAGAAAGAAAGTGTACACCAAGGATTTTATATCCAAAAAACTCACTTGCAAGTACAAAGGGCACAGAAAAGTTGTCATCCATGTGGGAGAACTCAGAATTCAGAGATCTTGTTCCTGTGAGCCCTTCCCGAGAATCTACGGGAAAATGATCTTCTGCAGCTGATGTGATCAGACGCGGCAGTGTGGGCACCGAGGACGGTGTCACACGTACAGCTGCTTCGGGGCCCGGGCCAGCAAGGCTGCGATGGGAGAGTGGGGCCTGCAGCAGCCTGGAGGAGGGTAGGGAGAGAGGGCAGAGGTGCAAAAACACTTCATGTTTTTAGCGATCATACTGTTGGGAAAACTGAATGAGTAATTGTGGGATGGATCTTCCAGACGGCGTGTCTCCTGTGTGGTCCTCTGGGCTGAAGAAGAATGCACACGTCAAAAGTAGAGAAGATCTTCCGGAACAGCTCTGGGTCTTGGGCCGCACGGGGAGCCCCGAGGGCACCATCGCACCTGTAACAGCCATGCCCGTAAGGACCCGGCGTTCTTTGTCGGGTGAGGGTAAACCCTCGGTGGCCCCAGCACCCAATACTCCACATCACAAAGGCACGGACTGTTAGGACAAGCAGCCCCGAGCACGTCTCCGGAGGGTCAGGCTGAGCGGAAACAGTCAACCTAAAAGGCTGTGTTCTATGTGCTTCCTCCTGTGTAACGTTGGGGGAGAGACAGTTACAGAAATGGAGCAGATCAGTGGTTGCCAGAGATCCTATGTATGTATTGTGTATCTATACGTCACCTATATTAACCGATATCTATATCCTTATCTCCCTCTAGCTCTGTGCTGAAGGTCTAGAAACAGTGAGCAACCTGGCAGTGCCCATCCCTTGCCCCCATGTCGTGGTCTTTTTTTTTTTTTTTTTTGGTGGTACGCGGCCCTCTCACTGTTGTGGCCACTCCCGTTGCGGAGCACAGGCTCCGGACACGCAGGCTCAGCGGCCATGGCTCACGGGCCCAGCCGCTCCGTGGCATGTGGGATCCTCCCGGACCGGGGCACGAACCCGTGTCCCCTGCATCGGCAGGCGGACTCTCAACCACTGCGCCACCAGGGAAGCCCCACATCGTCGTCTTGAAATAGCATTTCTCACGATGAGGGCCTCTTGGAGAAGCGGCCCTGTCCGAGGCATGGGGCAGGAGTGTCCACCGTGAGCCTGGGCACGGCATCAGGCCGGGGGCCCTGCGTTGAGGTCCAGTAGCGTCATGTCCAAAGCAGCTGGCAGTGGCCTGGAGAGACCCCCTCACTGGCCAAGACTGCGACAACCTGATCTTCAATGGGGATAAGAAACGCCATGGATTAAAACCCATCAAAATGTTTAAGTTCACGAGTTCAGAATGATACCTTGGAAAAAGAGAAACGGGCCACTCCTGGAGGCTGGTGGGAGCCACCTTACTCGTGAGAGCCGGTGGCGGGAGGGGATGATCCCAGCGTCTCTCCGGCGGCCACCGGACCAGGCTGCACCCTGCAGGGCCCACACTGGACGGTGTCTGCACGAGGACTCCGAAGATCAGTGACAAAGAAGGCAGTGGAGTGTCTCCCCTGGGACGGCCACTCAGACTTCCAAGTGACACAGCCAGGCATTTGAGCCGCCCCAGCCTTGCCCAGCGCCACCTGTAGTTTGGTCAAAGTTACCGAAGCCGAGTCTGACTGAGGCCCTGGGACTGACTGCCGGTCGGCAGGAAACCCAGAGGAAGGAGCCGGCACTGGGCTTTGCCCACAGGCCGCAGCAACCACGTGCAGACCGTGGACCACTCCAGGGGTGGCAGAGTGGTCCCGGCTCTGCAACTGGGTGGAAAGGAAGAGAACGGGATGGAGGATCTGGGATCAGAGATGCCAAAGGGACTCCAAGTAGGGAAATGCGCAGGACTGAGCTCCCGTGGGGTCTCGGCACTGCCCCCAGGGTCCGTCAGCTGCTTCTAAAGTCCAGGAAAGGAGCGTTTCTGGTCCGGCTGGGGGAGGGTGTGCCTCTGGCCCTGACGAGCCCCCTGGGGAGGCTGCCTACGTCCTGATTTCTCTCTTTTTTAAGCAGCATTGTTGAGAACGGTTCACATACTGTGCAATTCACAAAGTGCACAATTCAGTGGCTTTTAGGGCCACTGAGTTGCGTGTTCCTCACCACAGTCAACGTTGCACATCCACAAAGAACCCTGCACGCCTCCGCTGTTCCCCGGCCCCCAGCCCTAGACAGCCAGTAACCCCCTTTCTGGTCTCTGTATGTCTGTCTCACCTCGTGATGTTCCTCGAAGCCCACCCCTGACTTGGGGCTGGGCGGTCCCACCGCCGCCCCCAGCGCCCAGCCCTGGCCCGTGGTCTCTGCTTGGACCTCCTCAGAGCCCCCGTGCTGGCCTCCTGCCGCCCTGGCCCGATGACCGGCTCCACCCCTGCCCTCGGCCCTGCTCGTGAGGCCCCGCTCTGACCATCAGCTGCTCCCCTGGGGCTTCCCGACGGCCCACAGGGACACTCAGCCACCCCATGCGGCCTCCTCGCAGTGGCTGCTGGCTTGCCCTTCTCCCGACGCGAAGCCCAGAGCACCTCGGGGCCTGGGCACCGGCAGACCCCTCTGGAAGGAGGGAGGCCCCGGGGCCGCCAGGCGGCTCAGGTGCATGAGTGGCACCCCGGAGTTGGGCTGCCTGACTTGCTGAGCCCCTCGGTCCAGACTACCCTGGTGGCTGTCAAGGCTGGTGCTGGGCCGGAGGAGGACCCGGACCCCAGCTCTGAGTGGCCGGTTTCCAGACCCATCTCTGGCACAAATGTCACAACCTCCCTGGGTCTTGGTTTTCTTATCTGAGAAGTGGGAGCTGAGCCTGAAGGGAAGGACTGGACCCAGGACTCTCTGGAAACAGGATGGTCGCACCCAGAGGCGGACACTGGTGGACGGCAGGCCAGGGCAGCGCAGGGTAGGCTCTCGCTACTGGAGGTTAGCCCCTGGGTCAAAAGAGGGGTTCCACTCCTGCCCTCCCATCAGAAAGCCATCCAGGCCCCTGGGGACCCAGAGAGGCTTGTCTGAAAGGCTCTCTCCTCAGCCCAGTCTGAGTGCCGGGTGTCAGCGAAGGGCACCCTGGGCCAGGGAGGCCAGGGAGGGACGGGGCGGGGCCCTGGGTGGAGGGTGGAAATGTCCCCTCAGGCTTTGGGGCCGAGAGGGGCCTCCTGGAGACTCTCCTTCCAGGGCTCACCTCCTGACTTTTGCCTGCTCCTCCTCTCACTTCCACTGGGCTTTAAACCCCCAAGGGATGTCCCCTCCTCCGGGCCCTTCCTAGCCCAGATTAGGAGCTCTCCCACCAGCCCACCCGCCCTTGTATTCCTTAGCTCGCTCCACAGTGCATCGCGGCTGGGCGCCGGTTACTACCTTTTGTGCGTGGGTGTCTCCGGCTGGTGGCAGGTTCCGGGCCTCATGGCCCCTACGTAGGGCACAGCGTAGAGTGAGCATCTGCCCTCGTCCGCCCGTGTGCCCAGTGCCCAGCCCTGTGGCTCCTGGTGAAAGCATGAAAGCGCTGCTGGCTTTAAGGCAGCTCCGGCTCCGCCTCCTGGAGGGTGCCCCCGCACCTCCCACCCCCAGCAGAGGTCAAGAGCCACCGTGCACGCGGTGTGCCCCTTCTGCTGTTCCTGGCCGCTCTGGGCGGGGTCACGGGCTGGGGGGGCTCGTCCTCACTCCTAACAAGGCTCCGGCAGAGGGAGGATGAGCACCGGGGTGGGACGAGTCCCTTTGCTCTGCGCCTCAGCCTCCCGAATCGGTTCTAGCACCTTCCCTCCCTCGGGCTAATCCATGCAGGGCCTGACAAAGGGCGCTAGTGTGGGCCAAGCCCTCCTGATGGGACAGCCACAGCGGCAGGAGCCAGCAAGAGCTGGCAAGGACCTCTGGTCTGTAACTCCATCCCCACAACTTTGTCCCCGGTTGCAGGAGGGTTCTGAGATGCTTTTTCAGTTTTATGTGAAATCATTAAATCCAATGAGAGACATTAATGGGGCACAGACTACCTCTCTTGATCCACTGGAAACCTTCAGTAAATATGCAAATAAGGGCTGAGCGGCAGGGGGATACACTGTAATCAGTCCGGAGGCTTCTGACAAACACAAAGGTGACCTTGGTGACTTGAGGTGGTCATCACGGGTCCAGATGGGCTACAGCAGAAGACCCAGCTCCCCTCCCCCACACAGGTGCTCCCCAGGTGTCTGTGTCCTGCTCCGTCCTGGATCACAGAGCCACTTGTCCTTGGGGAACCTGGCCAGCACCGCTTGACTCTTGGAGGGGATTAAAGGATGGCGGTGTGGATGCCCGTGGAAGCGGCCTGGGCGCCCACATCGCCGTGCCCCCCGCCCCCGTCTATCGCTGGCCCTGCTCCCTGCACCAGCTATGCGGGGACTCCAGTTCTTCCAGGTGGCTGCAGGGGGACTCTTCCCCGCCAGTCCTGGTGACAGGTGGCTTGGCTCGGCTCTAAAACCTGTATAGGACAGGCCTCACCAGGCCCAGAAACTGCATGGAGGTCCTGGCCTGGCGCTCAGGGGCCACATCCCTGATGTCTCCCCCAACGCCCAACCCCAGGAATGCCCAGGAGGCTTACATTCTCACCTCCTTCGGGTTTCTTCCCAATGCCACTCCCTTTTCCACCTAAAAGAGCCACCACCCCATCCCTGTCATGCATTTGTCTGGCCTCAGGGCCCACTGCAGGGCCTGGTCAGCGTGGAGCCCCCTCGTCAATGCCCCTGCCCCCAGGCCAAGAGTGAGCACACAGGTGGCAGGTGGCTCTTTCCCATCTGACCCCTTCTCACCACCTGCACAAAGCTCAGCGCCTGGAGACTCAAGTGGGGGAACTGTGGACCACAGGGTCCCTAAGGTCTCTCCCAGCCCCAGTGACCCCTCCCACGGGTGAGGAGCGTTTGCCTGCCCGTACCCGTTTAATGAACCATCTCGTCTGAAACAAGCCCACGCAGACGCCCGGCCTCAGAGCTGCCCCCTGAGCTGGGCCGGCAGGGCGGGTCTGATGCGGGGGCCAGTGGGCCTGGGTCAGGACCCCAGCCGGCCACCAGGATGGAAGGCTGGAGGGCGAGGCAGGGCCCCTTCCAAGGGCCAGTCCCCTGACCGCCAGCCTCACCTCCGGGAGACACCCCAGAGGTCCGGTCTCAGCCGCCACTGTGCTCGGACGAAGGCCCACCCTTCTCTCCTGCCAGGAGCGCTAACCACGGTCTCTGAGCCCCTGCCGCCCTGCCGGTCGCACAGGGCGGAGTCGCCGGGAGACCGGAGAAGGCAAGAGACTTGCTCGAGGTCACACAGCGGGTCATAGGCAGGGCGCGGTGGGCGGCGAGGCCGAACCAGGGCTCCGGGCCGTACGGTGTGGGGAGTGGGGACCCCGAACGGCCGGGCCGCCGGCGGGGCCGAGCCCTTCGCGCCGGGCAGGCCACTCGCCCCTGCGCCGAGCGTGCCCTCCCGCTGCCTTAGGTCGCCGTCGCCGCCCGCCTTCGCCTTCCTGGACACTGGCTCACGCCCACCCCCCCGCAGGCGCGCAGGTACGTGTGTGGGTGTGGCCCCGACCCCGGGGCCAGCACGGCGCACGCGCCGTTCGCCCGCCCGCCGCGGAAACAAGCCCCGGCATGCGTAGGCCCTGCCCCCTCGGCTGAAACCCCGCCCCACCAGGCACGCCCCTTCCGCCGTAAGTCCCCGCCCACCCGCCGACCGAGGTACCGCCCCCACGACATAGGCCCCGCCTCTCATGCGCTCGGAGCGGCGCGGCTGTGGGAAGGCGAGTGCCGGCCAGCTGATGGGCGGGGCGGTGGCGCGGGGCGGTGCCTGTGTCGTGGGGGCGGGGCGCCGGCCGCGGTCCTGTTGCCTCTGAGGCGCGACGTCCTTTGAGGGAGGAGCGCGGCCTGAGGGCCGGCGCCTCCCTCGTTCAGCCCGCCCGGCCGAGCTCAGGTGCAGGGCCCGGCGTGGCCCGCGAGAACCCGGGGCGTGCGTGCGCGCACCCGGGGCCGTGCGTGCGCCCGCCCGCGCGGGGCCGCGCGTGAACTTGGGCCAGAGGGTGCCCGCTCCTGTCAGCGCGCTCAGCCCGGCCCGCGCGGCCCCATGCTTTTCCACTCGCGTCGGTGCCGAGCGTTTTCGCCGCTGCACACGGAGAGCGCGGCGGGCGGGTCGCTGAGGGCGCGGGGACCCGGGGGCTCGCGACCTGGGGTTGGGACTCCTGCCGCGCGCACCACCCCCGGACCGGCCCGGGCCCCGGGCCCCCCACTCCCCGGTCCCCCTGCACCCCAAGACCCTGCCCACCTCGGGGCCCCCTGCGCGCCCCAAGAGCCCCGGGCCCCGGGCCCCCTGCGCCCCGAGAGCTCCGCGCACCCCGGGACCCCCGCGCGCCCCGAGAATCCCTGGCCTTGGGACTCCTGCGCCCCGGAATCCCTGCTCCCCAAGAGCCCCGCGCCCCGGGACCCCCGCGCGCCCCGAGAGCCTGCGCACCCGGGGCCCTGTACACTCTACGCGCCCTTTGGCTGTAAGGGGCCCTGCCTGGGGCGCGCTGCCACTTGCTGAACCGACTTTGGGTGTCGCCTTTGCGAGCTGTCGTCGTTCCGGTACCGAGACGCGCGGCCTGAGCGGTTCCCGAGACTCATGTGCCTGTCATCTTGCAGCGAGAGAGAAGCAGGAAGTTGGACGTGATAAACTGTGCGTCAAGGGAGCCCAAAGGTGGACCCGCACGACGGGGGAGACCAGACCCTCCCCGGCGAACTGTGGAAGGTGATTGGAAGTGGATTCCGAAGCTGCTTTCTCTGCATAGACGAGGGTTGAGTCTCTCAGACTTTTCCTGGGAGTGGAGAGAGGTGCGTTAGGTAGAGAGTGTTTTTCTTTATTTCTGCTTTATTTTCCCTTTACTCCAAGTACAGCCGCAGATCTGAAGTGTTATGTCTGTGTTAAATTGGCTCCAGTTGTTCGCATTTGGTCATGGGCTACCTGTACTTGACTCTAAGCTTCCACAACTTTACAATTCTTTTTAACTCAGTCACTCACTACTTAATTGAGTATAGGATGACCTCTCTGTATTGAGCGCTTTTCTAGATAGGTTAGTTTGACTTCAAGAATGGCTTCAGTTTCACAATACTTACGAAATTTAACTTGAGCTTATAGGTTCTGCTTCTTCATCTCACTGTCTTATCAAAGCAGGTCCGGACAGGGAAGCGCAGCCTTAGCAGTCTGATGGCAGAAGGCCAGGAAACAGTTTGATTTTGAAGTTCTGGACTGTTACCCCCCAGTTGAAATTGAGATAGCAGTTGGTTAGGAACAGTGGCTTTTCTTTAAACTGGTCTCCTCCCATGGTTCACTGTCCAGAGAACCATTAGACCTTGGTTAAGGATCACGGGTGGGTGGCACGTGTGGTGTAAAGGGTTTGCTCTTTGGGTGGATCCCTACATTTTTTTGACTGACTTTGGATTTGGGGAGAGGAGAGGCGTTCTTGTAGCTGCTGGGAATGTGTAATGGAGAGGCTGCCAACGTTATTGTCTTTTTTTTCCTTTTTAAGTGGGTGCATCAGGACCTTTCCTGGTTATGGAGACATTTGCTCATGCACACCTGGGTGCACAGGGAGCAGGCACATAGGAGGCCTGTTTGTTTGCTGGTAGATAAAAGAACCAGGGCAACAGTCCGGTGTTTTTTGTTTATTTTTGCGGTACGCGGGCCTCTCACTGCTGTGGCCTCTCCTGTTGCGGAGCACAGGCTCCGGACGCGCAGGCTCAGCGGCCACGGCTCATGGGCCCCGCCGCTCTGCGGCATGTGGGATCCTCCCGGACCGGGGCACGAACCCGCGTCCCCTGCATCGGCAGGCGGACTCCCAACCACTGCACCACCAGGGAAGCCCCAGTCTGGTGTTTTTTACAGGTGCATTGCAGACATTCAAAAACAACTTTTTTTTTTTTTTAAAGCAAATTAAAATTTTTATATAAACTCTTTTGGCTTTTTCTGCTGTAATATTTTTGAAAGGCAAGTGGACTTTGACAGTCTTTTAAGCGTTTGTTATAAGTGGTCGTAATTTAACACGTGTGCCGGGGACCCAGCACCTTCATGCGCGTTCCTTAATTTGATTCCTTGCAGCCTCATGATCTGGCTGGTCTTTCCCAGAGAGGTGACGTCACGGACCTGGGAGAGCCCAGCTCGAAGCAGGCCCGCCGGGGTCTGACCCTGGGTCTTCTGTCCAGCCGATCAGAGCCCACCCTACATCCTTTCTCAGAACGAACTTTCTGGGTGTGGTGTCTGTTCTGCAGCGTGGTGCACTCTGCACGCACTAGCAGGGAGGTAACGGTCATAGTCTCCTTTTTATTGATATCATGTAAGTTTCTTCTCTTTGTTGCCTTGCAAAGGTCACAGTTCAAACATGGTTTCCGGGCAACTTTAAACTAAAACTCCTGTTGTCTAAACCCTCCAGTTGTGTATTTTAATATTAGCAAGATGTTGGTTAGTTAGGACAGGTGATTTCTGTCTTCTTTTCTCGTTTTGTTTTGAAGTCTTTTCGAAAAGACTTTGGTGGCCTTGCGCACAGTTTTTCGGTGGCACTGACACAGGGCTGTCTTTGCCTCAGACTTTCCCAGGGGTCATGAGTGTGGCACCGAATGTGCCCTGTTAGGGAAAGCACCGAACCCCTGACGTGGACTCGTACCCCAGACCCCGCCAACTGAAAATCATCGGGCGTTTGCGGCGGCTGCAGTAACTTTTCCCTTGTGGCCTGTATGCAGCGTGGGGACATGGCCACTCCCCTTTCCTTCCCAGCCTCCATGTGATGCAGGAGTGGGGACCGTGACTGGCTCCAGCAGCTCGAGGGGGACGCTTGGCTCCCTTCGCTTTGCTAAGTGTCACTGCTTTGGTTACTATGACAGCACAACAAATTCACTCCAAAACTGGTGGCTTCCAACAGCAACGCTCATTTATTACTGCTCAGGGTCTCAGGGCCCGGAATTTGGAGGAGCTTGGCTGGCCGGGGGCTGGGGCTGAGCGTCCCTTCGGGGGACATCCTGGCTCCGGGGCTGGGAAGATGTGGGGAGCGGGGTGGCTGGCCTCTCCGTCACTGTGATCGCCCCGTGCGTGCCTTCAGGGTGTGTCCCTAAAGGCACCAGGCCTCTGCAGCGCCCGGAGGTCACCTTGCCTCTGTCCGGTCGAGGGGCACCTCAGCTCCACCTTCTCCTGGGGGGCGCTGAGACCAGCACACAAACAGTGCTAGTTAATAACTCATGTCCAGTCAGGTTCCAAGTTTTGTTCGAGTGTTCTTGGTGAGAAAATGAAAGAAAATCTCTGAGAAGCTGGAGGTGGTGCCGCTGTGCCGGCCTCTAGCTTGTGACTGCACGACGCGCCTGGAGCTGGGGACACGCTGCTGGGTCTGCGGCGCCGGGGGCTCCGTGCTGTCTTTTCTGTGAAAACCCCGGAACCGATGCTTTTGGGTCTAAAGTGGCCTGGCTCTGGCCTCCCCGTGCTCTGGCACCACTGACTGAGCAGGTCCTGGAAACTTTTCTCCCCGTTTCGTGCTTCAGGAGCTGGCGGGGGAGCTGGAGCAGCCTGTCCAGAGCCCAGGCTCGGGCCCGGGGTCTGGGGTGCAGCCAGGGCTGGGTCCGGCTTGAGGGCTGGAGGGAGGCTGCATTTCCAGTGGCCCTGTCCCCCCGCCCCCAGCCCGGGCTGCTGCCGTCTGCAGCCTGCTGTCCACGCGGATCCACCTGTTCCTCCCCGAGTACCGGGTGGCCCTCGATGGAGATGCCGTGCAGGCCCCTCCCAGCGTGAAAGGGGAGCAGGGTGATGGGCACAGGGGACACCTCCGGCCTGAAGCTGAGTCCAGCTGAGCAGAGTTGGCTGAGGGAACCGAGACACTATAGCAGGGACAGGACGAAGAAACTGTTAGGAGGAGAGCCCTGTGCTGGGTCAGAGCCTCATAGATGAGCACACACGGAGGCTCACGGCGCTCAGAGGCGCGCCGGGGCCCTCGGGTTAAACAGGGGAGCAGAAATAAACATGTCACTGGAAGGCGTGGAAGATGAGGTGTTGGCCATTGTGGAAACAGATCGACAGCAACAAAAACGAGACAGAGACGGACGATCAGGGAGGGCCAGCCCAGGAGCGCAGCGCAGAGCACCGGCTGTCCCTGAAACAGACCAGGGGCAGGGGGGACGGGAGGGGCTCGGCAGTGACGCTGTCGAACCTCCGAGGCCCCAGTGGCTTGGGTTCCTGGTTAAGAAGACCCTGCTCAAGGCCCTGTGTATGTTTCCCGGCCCTGGGAGACAGAAGAGTCAGAAAGTCCGGCAGGCATCCAGGGAGGAGAGAAGGGGCGCGGGCATCACACGCCTGCCAGGCACCCTGCTCAGGAAGCCACAAGGTGAGGGTGAGGCCCAGGGCCCAGCTGGCCAGCGCCACTCCGGCCTGAGCAGAGGCCGGGGGTCCAGGAGCACACGGCCTAACGGTTGTCCTGACATCTTTGACCAAATGAAGCTTGCTTGCCGAGTTGATAATTCTTTGGGGGAGTTTGAGGGAAGAGTTTGTATCGGGCAGAAACTTTGTGTAGGAGAAAAAGGAGGCAATTATTAACCTGAGGAAACGGGCTCCCTGTGTGGCTCAGCTGGGGATGCTGTTTACAATGGCAGAGTGGTGTCGGTGATGACTTACGGAAGTGTTGGTGGGCCGCACTGGGAGGCTGGGAGGCGGGGGGGGCAGGGAGTTGGTGTGGGGACGTGCTGGCAAGACGTCAGCCCTGATGCTCCCCAAGTCAGAGACAACCAAGGACAGCTGTGCGCATGCACCGTCCAGCATGGACTCGGGGTACGAGTGCAGAGCTGCGGGGAAGTGCCCTGGCAGAGGCACTGCTGGTGCCCGTCCTCTGCGTTACAGAAATGCAGCAGTGTTGGCATTTAAACCTATGCGTTGCCGTGATACGATAGACGTGGCTTGTTGTAGGCTGAATTGTGTTGAAATCCTAAACCCCAGTGCCTTGGGAATAGGATTGTTGCATGTAATTAGTTAAGGTGAACTCATGCTGGAGGAGGGTGGCCCCTAATCCGAAACGACTGGTGTCCTTATAATAAGGGGGGTTTCGGACACAGACACAGTGAGAGTGAGGCTGCCACAGGCCAAGGAGCTACCAGGAGCCGGGGCAGAGCCCGGAACAGACTCTTCCCCGGCGCCTTCAGGGGGAGCACAGCCTCCAGAGTCGGGAGACAGTAAGTGTCTGTTGCTTAAGCCCCCAGCGTGTGGCCGCCCTCAGACACTCATATGGCTTTACAAATGCTGTCTGACTCTATGTCAATAAACTGAAATGAAAAGAACAGAAAAGCAGAGCCACTTTGGAGCCCTTGTGGAGGGTGGAGTCCAGAGGATGAGATGGGCCAGAGCGGCCGGCCGAGAGGCCCTCAGAGTCTGGGTCGGGCCACGCGCGGGGCCGCCCGTTGGGCACTTACTGTGTGCGTGACACCCCTGGGCCTGGAGAGTGCCTGTGTGGGGACGTGAGGGGCCAGGAGGCCCAGAGTGAGGATTTTGGCCTCTGTCCCGCAGGCACGCAGGGTGTTTCTGGTGGTTGGAGCCCTGTGGCTACTTCTTGTTGCCAGCTGAGGGCTGCTGAGTGGACGGGAAGGGACAGCTTTGCTGCTGCGGCTGCCCAGGCTCACAGGGGTGGGCAGGGAGAGGAGCCCTGGGAGGTGGGCAGCCGGGTCACTGGTTTGCTTGTGAAGAAGGACCAGCGCCTTTGGAGGGAGGACAGCGGCTTTGAATTTCTCACGGTAGGAAAAGTGGCGAGGCGTCCACAATTGGGCCTCCTCTGCGGCGGGTCCGCCTGACACGGGAGGAGACTGTCCCCTGGTCAGGGGATGCTCCAGTGTGTGTGCGTGGGGTCTTGGAGCTTCTGAACTGGGGCTGTGGGTGGAGTCAAAGGTCACCTGTGCTTCCAGGGGTGCCGAGGAGCCCTGGCCACACGTCTGCCTCAGTCGTCCTAGGGCTTGTGGGACGGAGCCTCTGTTTCCCGGCCCTCAGCGCCCGGCCAGCAGGGCCGGTTAGTTCTCTCACGTCTGGCGTCTGCGTCCACCTGGGCCCCCAGGGTCCTGGGTTTGTCCCTCTGTCCTGGTACCTCCTGCTCAGATTTCAGTGTTGGCTCCATCGTCCTCCCAACAGGCCGCCCTGCCATGGATGGGGTCCTGCTCGCTTCCTTCTAGCACCTGCCACCAGCTGGCATTGTTCCCAAGGCGAGCTTGCCTCCCTCAGGGCCAGGACGCTGTCCTGAGCTGCTCCAGCCCCGGCTCATCATGCTGACCGTTGAGCAGGGACGTGCAGGGCATTATGCATTGTGCCCGTGAGGTTCCATCCTGATCGTTTGATTTCTTATAAGGGGAACTGGCGTGGCCTTGAGGGTTGACACAGTGTGTCCTTCCAAAAGGTCTGCTCAAGTCCTGACCCCACGACCTTTGCATTAAGATGTAAATTAAGATATAGTCATACTGGGGACTTCCCTGGTGGCGCAGTGGTTAAGAATCCGCCTGCCAATGCAGGGGACCCAGGCTCGAGCCCTGGTCCAGGAGGATCCCACATGCCGCGGAGCCACTAAGCCCATGTGCCTCAACTACTGAGCCTGCACTCTGGAGGCCGTGAGCCACAACTACTGAAGCCCGGGCACCTAGAGCCCGTGCACCACAACGGAGAGTAGACCCCGCTCACCACAGCTAGAGAAACCCTGAGCGCAGCAAAGAAGACCCGACACGGCCAAAAATAAATAAATATTTTTAAAAAAGGAGAAAAAAAAGATGTAGTCATGCTGGATTAGGGTGGACCTCAACCCAATCACTGGTGTCCTGATAAGAAGAGATACAGAGACACAGGACACACAGGAGAGGCTGCCTGAGGATGGAGGCGGAGGTGGGTGTGATGCCGACACAACCAAGGATGCCAAGGACCGCTGGCCACCACCAGAGGCTGGGAGGGAGACAGGGAGCGGATCCCCCCTTGGAGGCCCCAGGAGGAGCCAACCCTGCCGACACCTCGACTTCTGGCTTTGGGTCTCAGAACCCGGAGGAAGTAGGTTTCTGCTGTCCTAAGCCCCCCGTTTTCGGTTCTTCATGGGGGCAGCTCCGGGGAGCTGGGATTTGAATCTGCATATTAACAACTGTGAGTGGCACGCGTTCCTTCCCCAAGACGACAATGAAAACGTTACCCAGGACGGTCGTTCTCCTCTGCCCGGTGCTCAGCCCCCACCCCCAGCCCCGGGCGGGCAGCTGGGCGTCCCCACTGGGCGTCTCTCGCTTTGTCCGCAGCTGCTGCGCCCTGCGCGCACCGGCCCGCAGCAGCCGGGAGCCGTGTTTGCGCTGACACTGTTTTGTTGTCTTTCTTGCACGTCTGCAGTGGTGGCGGAGGACCATTCCACGTGGAAGCTGGCCGTGCCCCCTGGGGGCCGCGTGGCTCCTGGCGTCCGTGTCGGACGTGGCGCAGCGCGGGGGTCGGATCGGGACCCGAGGTGCTGGCTCTGACCGCTGTGCTGATGCAGATGTCAGGCGTTGTCCCCTGGAGCCCTTTTTCTGACCCAGGACCTCGTGTCCTCCCAGGGTCGTCAGCAGGGCAGGACTCCCTCGTGTGCGTCTCTCCCGGCCCTGACACTGCTGATCGCTGCCCGTCACTTCGCACAGTTCACCTCATTTGGGTTTGTCTGACTTTTCCTCACAGCTAAATCCAGCTTCTGTGTTTCTGACAGGAATCCCGTGTCCCATGCTGTCACTATGCCCTGGAACAGGCTGTGCTCACCTTGGCCTCTGGCTTTCGCGGTGGCCTCCAGGCTCCTGTGCTGTGCGGTCCATGATGTGCCTTGCAGGGAGACCCTTGGGGGCCCCGCGAGGCCTCCAGGCTCCTGTGCTGTGTGGTTCACGACAGAGAGCCTTACAGGGAGACCCTTTGGGGCCCTGTGAGGCCTCCAGGCTTCTGTGCTGTGCTATTCACGACAGAGAGCCTTACAGGGAGACCCTTTGGGGCCCTGTGAGGCCTCCAGGCTCCTGTGCTGTGTGGTTCACGACGGAGTGCCTTGCAGGGAGACCCTTGGGGCCCCGTGAGGCCTCCAGGTGCCTGTGCTATGCTATTCACGACAGAGAGCCTTACAGGGAGACCCTTTGGGGCCCTGTGAGGCCTCCAGGCGCCTGTGCTGTGCGGTCCACGATGGAGCGCCTTGCAGGGAGACCCTTGGGGCCCCGTGATACCCTGCCTCTCCTCGTGCTTCCACCCACTGGCTTTAGCTTCAGCGATGATTCTTGCCTGGAACTTTATGCGGTGCTTTTCAGGTGGTGATTTAAAAGACATTCCGTCCTTCCATCTACATGTCTTAGTTGGCATTCTACCAAAAGGAAGAGCTTCCCCCTCCCCAATTTCCTTACCTTTTCAATTATTATTTATTTATTTATTTTGCAGTACGTGGGCCTCTCACTGTTGTGGCCTCTCCCGTTGCGGAGCACAGGCTCCGGACGCGCAGGCTCAGCGGCCATGGCTCACGGGCCCAGCCGCTCCGCGGCATGTGGGATCTTCGCGGACTGGGGCATGAACCTGTGTCCCCTGCATCGGCAGGCGGACTTTCAACCACTGCGCCACCAGGGAAGCCCACCTTTTCAATTATTTATTTCAGCGTGGATTTGTGCATCTTATTTTTTCTGTGGAGTATAGTCCACTTGCCTCGTTCGCTTCGCAGCTGCCCTGAGGGCCCTGTCACCACTCTCTGCTCCTGTCCTGATGCTCTGGCACCTGGAGATGCCCCAGCCTCCTCTGGTCGTTTCCCTGCCCCAGCCCTGGACATCAGCCATCTCTCCAAGGACCGTGGGGCCTGTTTTCAAAGTACTAGTTGTTTTATTATTTTTTTCAAATTTTGCCGTGGCTGCTGTTCCCTTTCTAGGGTTTTGTGTGCCGTGTGCCACGAAGAGGGTTTGACAGGAGGGTCTGAGAGACCCCCGAGCGGTCGGCTCGGGGCAGAGGGCAGAGGAGGACGCTGCCCCCTTGCCGGCTGTCAGAGGGCAGTGCCGTGGGCGTCGGGGGGTTGCAGCAAGGGAGGCTGGTCTGTCACGTGTCGGGATGAAGGGGCCCTCGTAAAGCCCCTCTCCTGTGAGGGGTTTCTGAGTGGGGCCCAGGTGGCTTTGTGGGGAGCGGCAGGGGGAGCTGTTCTGCGGCTTGGCTGGCCCTGCCCAGGGACTGGGGGCTGGCGGTGGGCGTGTGGTGTGGCCACAGCTCTGATCCGGTTCCCGGGTTCGCACGCATTGAAGCAGAGCCACTGCCGGTGCAGAGCTGCCCCCTGGGGAACTGCTGGCCCTGACCCTCCCGTCTGGGCCTTGGGGTCCCTGGCTGTGCTGGAAGAGGTGGCCATCTCTACTTAGGACGGGGAGCCCAGGGCTGCTGTCAGCGCCAAGCATGCTGGGTGCTGAAGACCCCGTGGACGGGCTTCAGGCTGAGGGGCACAGACGTGGGCGCTGTGGATGGAGAGCAGCTCTCCTGGCCTAGAACCAGTCCTGGGTGTGGATGGGGCCTCTGGTCGGGGCGAGCTCACGGCCTCTGGGGGGCAGTTAGGAGCCGGGCTCTGAAGATTATGGAGGTTCCATCACTGCTGTCGTGTTTAATTTCCAACAGCTCTTTTAGTTTTCTCTAAATGTTCACTTTTAGCGATCTTACTGTGTAGATACGGCGCCTTCTCGCTCGGAAGCTCTCGTCCTCTGGCGTCATCTGTTTTCTCCAGTTGCTGGGGTCTTCCTGTCTGTCCGCCTCTGTCTGTGGCTTCCTGGGCTGGGGGCCCTCAGCAGCTGCTCACGGGGGCAGCGGGCCACTGAGAAGGGGGTGCCTGCGTGGCGGGCGGGTGGCCGGCCCTCTCCCGTCAGCGTCTGCGGGGAGCCGGGTCCTCCGAGCGTCCCCCCCGGGCCGCCGCCAGCTGGGTCTGCTGCCAACTCTGCACCCCCGCCCCCCTCCCAGGAGGGAACCCCAGCTTCAGTTGGGGGCGGGGCTCTCACTGGCCAGGTGGGGCGGAGGGGTGTCTAACTGCTGCGATCAGTGGTCAGCGGTGACTGGTCAGCGGCCAGGTGGGTCCGGCCGTTCACGGCCAGCTCGTTTCCGGGGTCTCGCTGCCGCTGGCTGAGGACTAGGTTTCCAGCAGCTTCTCGAGTCCGAAGCGTGGCGGTCGCGCCTCCTCCCGTCTGGCGCCTGTGTTTGGAGCAGGGGTGGGGAGGCCTCCCTCGCCGGCTCTCATGCGTGTCCACCTGCCATCCTTCACCCAGACCGCTGCTTTCATTACATTTTCCAGGAGAGAGCTCTTGTGGTAGTTTTCACGCGGGAGGGTCTTTGTTAGGCAGCGAGATCAGAATATTCACACACGCAGTCCTGGCGGGTGACGAGTCATTAGCTGAATGGCTTTGCCCGTAATCCTTATGATGGTTTGTTTCTCTTTGCCAGAAACAGGCACGAGGCTCTGAAGAACCCTCGGGAATGGATCGCTCGTCTTTAAAATGGGAACGTACCCTTGAGGGTTAGCTCAGAGCCAGCAGCAGCCCGGGCCTCCCGAAGCCTGATGTTCCAGAACCCCAGGGCCTGTCGGCGCGGACAGAGGGCACGGGCCCCGGACCATGGTCACCCTCATCACTGAGAAGCTGCAGAACCAGAGCCTGGATGACCTTGCCCGCAAGAGCTACGATGCCGGCCCGGTGAGCTGCCTGGCCCGTGTTGGGGGCCGCTGCCTGGGCTGGGCCCCAGCTGGGGGAGAGGATGGGGGGAGGTGAGGAGGGAGGGGGCGGTGTCCCAGGGAGGCTGCAGCGCCTTCGCAGCCCCCAGAGCCCGTCAGCGTCGTGATGGTGGGTCCTCAGCCTCATTAAAAACAAACTTGGAAAGCCTAAGTTACACATAGACGCGTACGGTCCTGGGCGCTGAGTGGGCAAACGCCCACCCTGGTCGGCAGCCGTGCCCACCAGACGCTGCCCGTGCCTCCGGGCGCCGCCCCTCCTGAGAGCTCCTCTTGAATTCTGTCTCTGTGGCTTAGCTTTGCCCGAGGTGGAGCCGATTTCTGGGGCCATGTTCCCATGACCTTCAGCTCACACCCTGCCTGGTTAAACTGGAGTCCGGAGGGAGGCGGCTGAGCGTCCGCACCTGCCTGGTGCTGGGGGCCGTGCCTGAGCGTCTCCCCGGGCGGGTGCTCAGCGCCGTCGTGTCGCCCGCACCCAGCCCTTGGCCTGTTGTGGCCTGTGGTGTCCTGCAGGGAAGGGGGCACGCGAGTGGGTTTCGCTGTAAAGAGAGCATGACAAGAAAAGTCCTACTTAGAACTCTTCCCGTTGTGACACATCATTTCACCTTGTGTGACTTCCCCACACGTCCTTCTGGACAGGATGCACGTGCGTGGGAAACAATGCCTTTCTGTACCAATGGGCGTTTCACTGAGCTCCTGGTGAGGCTTGCTGACGCGTCCGTGGGGTTCCTGTGCTATGGGTGCATAGACGTGGCTTAGAGCACCTGCTCTAACATTCACTTAAAAAAAAAAAGAGGAGGGAATTCCCTGGTGGCCTAGTGGTTGGAATTGGGCGCTTTGACTGCCCCAGGGCCTCGGCTCAGGGAACTGAGATCCTGCTAGCTGCGCAGCCAGAAAAAAAAAGAAAATAAGAGTGTAATTTACATAGCGAAAGACACAAATTAGTGTCTCTTTCTGAGCAAGAAAGTCCCCGTCATCTCTATCACTGTTTGATTTTGGGCTCGGGGCGCTCCAGAGAGCAGGGCAGCTGTTCTCGATGCTGGGGTCGAGGCGAAGCAGATGATGTGCTGGGGACAAGTAGAGTGAGGAGGGGTGTTGGGAGTTGACACAGGGCTGGAATTTGGTGGAGCAGAGGCTGTGGGCGGTGAGCCAGCTGGAGCCTGGGCCGGACGCGGGAGTGAGAGGGTAGCAGGGCCCACAGGCCCCAGAGCTTGGTGGGGACGCAAGCCCTGTGGGGACAGGAGCCGGTGGGGACACGAGCCTGGTGGGGACAGGTGCTTGGCGTCCGTTCTCAGTGAGGGCCAGGGCGAGAGCAGAGGCCATGACTCGGGTCGGGGAGCAGGCCCCCTCTGCTGCAGGGCTGTGCTGGGGGCCTGGGAAGGGTGCCAGGTGGAGGAGTGAGGGGGGGTGCAAGGTCAGGGAGGGTCAGCGTGTGCTGGCCCCCGTGGACGTAGCCTCAGCGTGCTGTGTGTGTCCTCCAGCACGTCCGGCCGTGCAGGTATAGTTGGGTTGGCAGAGAGCTCAGCTTTTAAAGCCTTGAGTTTAAAAAATACTTTTTTATTGAGGTGTACGTTTCATCTAGTGAAATGTGCAGATGGGGTTTGGTGTGGATTGGGTGGGTTTTCCAGTCGTGTGCGCGGTAACCTTGTCACCGTCACTGCAAACCTCTCCACCGCCCCGGGAGGTCCCCTGTGGCCCCACGTGGCTTTGCTGTCCCAGAAGTGCCGACATGCAGCGTGTACTCCTGGAGATTGGCTTCTCCACTCAAGGTGAATGAGCGCCCCTGGGTTCACTGTGTGGACGGCGCATCAGGAGCTGTTCCTTTACTCTGTTGAATGGTCCGCGTCTCCTGTTGCCAGGCACTTGGGATGTGTCCACGACTGGCTGTTAAGAATGACACCGCTGACTGCGTTCGCGTGCAGGCCTCTTGTGGAAGTCTGTTCCCACTGTGTTAAGCGAAGGCCTGCCCAGAGGCCCGTCAGTGCCCCAGCCATGCCGTCTCCCTGGTCGGGAATGGTGGCGTCTGCTCACGACTCTGACCGCGTGTCCCTGATGACCAGTGAGATCAGGGCCATTTCCTGTACTTACTGGGTGTCTGTGTGTCCTTTTTGCTGTCCTTTTGCTCATCTTTCTCTTGGGTTGTGTGCATTTTTCTCACTGGTTTGTAGGAACTCTTTGTATATTCTGGATACGAGTCTTTTCTTGGATGTGTGTTTTGGCAATATTTTCTCTTATCCCATGGTTTGCCTTGTCACTTTCTTTCTTTTTTTAAAAAACTTTTATTTATTTTTGGCTGCGTTGGGTCTCATTGCTGCACGTGGGCTTTCTCTAGTTGCGGCGAGCAGGGGCTGCTCTTCGTTGTAGTGCGTGGGCTTCTCATTGCGGTGGCTTCTCTTGTTGTGGTGCACAGGCTCTAGGCTCACAGGCTTCAGTAGTTGCAGCATGCAGGCTCAGTAGTTGTGGCACATGGGCCCTAGAGCGCACGAGCTTCAGTAGTTGCGGCGCATGGGCTCTAGTGCATGCGGGCTTCAGTAGTTGTGGCTCACGGGCTTTAGAGCGCAGGCTCAGTAGTTGTGGCACACAGGCTTAGTTGCCCCGTGGCATGTGGGATCTTTCTGGACCAGGGATTGAACCCGTGTCCCCTGCATTGGCAGGCGGATTCTTAACCACTGCGCCACCAGGGAAGTCTGCTTGTGGCTCTCTATGTCCTTTACTTAACTGAATAATTGTGAGGCTTTTAAAAATCCTGATTAAGAAAAGAAATGTATTCCGGGGCCCACGTTTTTCTTTTTAATCACCAAGAAGGACAGTGTTGGGGACAAACAAGTTTATTGCAGGGATAAAAACACAGGCCTGTTTCTTGAGTTGGAACTCTTTCTGAATCCGCATGTGTAAACCCACAGTACTGAAACTTCTTTCTCTTCACTTTCAGTATTCTGCCCAGAAACTGAACACAAGTGGCCACTCGTTCCCTTCTGAGACCGACGGTAAGTATTTAAAAGCGCCAGCGGGTCTTTCTGGGCTGCTGTGGGCCAGGACCCCGTGAGCAGGGCCGGACGGGGAGGCTGACATGGAGCGTGGGGCCCCTGCTGCGCCCCCTCCTCTGCTGGCCTCTCCCTCCTCTGGGCAGCGGTACGGGTTGGAGAACTTCCTTTCTGGAAGCGGCCTGGCAGTGCAGACCTGAAAGGCCCGCCCGGTGGGGTCTTGTGGCCACCAGGGAAAGGACGGGGGTCCGGCGGTACACACGGCCTGTGCCGCAGCGCTGGTGTGGCGCACACCCGGCCAGTGGTGGGAGCCGGGGTTGTGCGTGCCTGGAGGGCCTGGGTCTGCCGGACCCCTTCCCTGCACCGCACGCCCCTGCCACGTGTACCCTGTGGTCTGAATGGGCCTAGGAGGCTTGGCCGCCCGAGCGTAAGTCTGTTTGCGTGAGTGTGGGTGTGGGCGCTGTGGCCCCTGTGACGAACCGTGGCTGGTGTCCGTGGTCGCAGTGAGGTGCTAGTGGTGCGACTTCAGGCCGGACAGTCCAAGTGGCATCCAGGTCTTCCCCTGCGGCCCTGCTCACCTCCACGGGGACGCTGTGCTCGGCTCCCTCCAGGCTGCTCAGGTGCAGCTGTCACCAGGGTCTCGGGTGGTACGGGCCCACACGTGGCCCTGGGCACCGTCTCCGTCCCACACAGGGCCAGTCCTGGCTCGGAGCCCCTCGGGCTTCCCGTAGGCCACGGAGCCAGCCCTGCCGTCCTTTCTGACTGACTGTGCGTCCTCGTGACCCGGGGTCACCTAGGGCCTTTGCGTGTGCCTCTCCCAGCGGCGGGTCCTGGCCTCCATGCCAAGGCCCCTGAGCTGGGGGTGACCGCAGAGCAGCTGGGCTGGAGGGGCTGCTAGCCGCCCCCGGGCCAGGTCATCAGGGCTCTGGGCTCCCCCAGCCCTGGCCCTACTCCCCTGGCTGCCCCCGTGCCCAGGTATGCTGCCTGCGTGAGCCCATCTGTGTCGAGCTGCTGACCCCTGTACGCTCGGCCTCTCGAGTGACCCTCATGCCCCCGTCTGATGACGAGGAAGCTGGGTCTGTGGTGTCAGGTTCCCCGTGCCCCTAGGCGTCCCCACCGTGGTGTGAGCTGCGACTGTGCAGGGCAGGGGCGGGGGGGAGGGGCATCCCACGAGCAGGACTGGGCCCACCCTGAGGCCAGGTAGGGCTGAGGGCGCGGGGGGCGTGCGCCCCTCACCCGTCTCTCCTTCGTGTTTCCCCAGAAGACAAGCACCCCTGGAAGGTCGTCGGTGGAGGACAGCCCGTTGGAAGCCAGGGGGCCGCGGGCCCTGCCATCCCCTTCCCTCCTGGCCCCTGCAGCCCGAGCGCCAGCCTGGGTGCGGTCAGTGCCAGGGACCTCAGGGACGGCACAGGGCCGCCCTCAGCACCCCCCACCAAGCGACACTGCCGCTCCCTGTCGGAGCCCGACGAGCTGGCGCGCTGCCGGTCCCCGTGGCGCCCCGGTGGCTCCAGAGTCTGGGCTCCTGTCTCCAAGCGGCGCTGCCACAGTGGCGGGAGCGCCACGCTGCAGGCCGGGGGCGCCTGGTCGCCGGGCCGAGCCCTCCCCGCTGCCAGCTCCGCCTCACCCCCCGCGCCCCGGCTGGCCTCGGCTTTGGCCAGCAGCGGCCTCCTGGCCCTGGGCCCGGCTCGGCAACCCGCCGGACCTCGCTGGCCCTCGCCGCGCCGCCGCCTGTCCCTGTCACAGGAGCACCTGTTGCCAGTGGACGCGGCCCCACCCTCAGCGGGCAGCACGCCCGCGTCCACGCCCGCGTCCACGCCTGCGTCCACGCCCGAGCTGGGCCGCCGCCGGGGCCTGCTCCGCTGCCGCTCTCAGCCGTGTGTGCGCGCGGGCGGGAAGGGCCAGCGGAAGCGCAGGCGTGAGGAGGATGCCCGCTGGCCGCGCCCGGCCCTGGACTTCCTGAAAATGACGCGGGTGAGGCTCCCTCTTGCGTCCAGTGCAGGCGCCCCCTCCATGGGGCGGGGCGCTTATGGGGGGATCCGCCCCCCACACGGGCCTGGGCTGCCCTTTGCAGGGTGGAGACAGGAGCCGTTGGTCAGGGCGTCGAGGCTGAGCGGGCGCCGTCCGCCACCAAGCCTTTCCTTGCCGTCCTTCGCGGAGCCCGCCACCAATGAGGCCTCTTTGGAGAAGGTGTTGTTCAGAGTTTGGGTTGTGAACCAGCTTGAAGATTCTGGTGTCCGGGGTCACCGCCTGCCCCTCCCATGCTGTTTTCTGATCGCGGGCAGTTCAGAGCAGAGTTAAAGGAAAGAGCCGGTTTCCAGAGGTCTGACCTGTGCATCTTTGCAGGGGGATGGCAGGACCTTCTGGGGGTGCTGAGGAGCAAGGACGGGGCTCTGGCGTGAGAAAAGGGAGAGGACGGCCTGCCAGGCCCCCTCATCACAGAGGCGGCTGTGCCTGGGGTCCTGGCGGGGGCGCAGGAGCCCGCAGGGTGGGACTGAGGTCGCCGTGGTCCACAGAACCCAGGTGGGATCCAGGCAGCACGATGCCGTCTACACCC
The DNA here is from genome assembly GCF_039906515.1 of Pseudorca crassidens. NCBI lineage: Eukaryota > Metazoa > Chordata > Mammalia > Artiodactyla > Delphinidae > Pseudorca > Pseudorca crassidens. Next base: position 945,817 of record NC_090299.1, on the reverse strand, counting down.
ACTCTCGACTTCACTGTCAGCTTTACCTTTCCTGACTGGTGGGTTTTCTGGAAGGTTCTTCCCAGTGGTGGGGAGGGAGCTCCCAACCCACACTTGCTGGCTGTGAAGTTTCCGCGGAGAGCTGGGGTTTAGGAAGGGGGTGTTCCGCGCTTTGCCACATGCCGCGGAGGAAAGCTGGCCGTGAGCCCGATACGCACCCCCAGCTCCGAGTACTGCAGCGTCTGCAGGCCCCAAGGGGGCAGGACTGTGGGGACGTTCCCACCAGGGACTCCAGAGTAGGCAGGGGGAGCAGAGCAGGGGGAGCCCTCACTGCTGGGTGGGCGTGCCAACCCCTCAGACCAGGGAGGGGGCAGGGATAGGGTGAGGAGGAGGGTGTCAGGACCACTGACCACAGATGTGTGTGGACCCAGCCTGGCAACTCTCGGGTTGCTGAGCTCTGGGCCAAGCATGGTCGCGATCGCCTTGTGATGGAGAGGCTGCCGTGCAGGGCGGCTGGTGGGGGAGCAGAGAGGAGACGGGAGCTGGGGTGTGGGCAGGACAGGGACAAGCCTGGGGAGGGCAGAGGCTCCTCCTGTTACGGGCGTGTGGCTGTGGTCCTAGAGCTAGCTCCCCTGCGCCCCTACCACGCAATTCCCGGGCCCAGCAGTCTCGTCCTGTGTCCCCTTCCTTCTCCAGCCATTCTGCCCCAGGCTCCTGGCAACCTCTCTCGTGCTCATGGGTGTCTGCCTCTGATTCAACCCTGATGTCCCCAGCAGAGCCATCTCTGAAATGAAAGTATAAGATAGTGTATCAGTCATCTGTTGCCTCGTAACAAACAGCCCACATCTAGCAGCGGAAACAGCACACGTCTGTGCTATGTTCTCGTGGGTTGGGCACCCAGGAGCGGCTCAGCTGGCCGGTTCTGCTCAGGGACTCCCCGAGGTCACGGCCATGCTGTCGGCCAGGGCTGTGGGCACCTAAGGCTGGACTGGGGCTGGGGGAGCCACCTCCCAGCTCCCTCACGTGGCGGAGGTTTGGTGGGATTGCTGGAAAGCCATCTGGGCCTGGGGTGGATGTGGATTTAAACAGAGCCGCACCCACTTTCTCCAGTCAGGATCTAGTAGGGTTTTCTGTTTCTTCAGTTTGTTTTGAGTATTTCTGGGGACTTGTCTGTTACAGTTAAGGTTTCAGTTTTGGGTACAAAGTTGCTCATTGTACTTCTCAGGCCTTTAAAATTTGTAGTCTGTACTTTTTTATCTTTAATGTGAATGATGAAGTGTGTGTGGCTAGGAACATGGCAAACAGATCACAACGGCCACCTGTTGAAAAGCATCTGGTGAAGAACCTTCCCCCCGTGCCAGTTCAGATCCCCATTTTGAGGCGTGGGGTCAGTTCCGGGCCGGGTGCAGAGGTCAGTGCCCAAGCGGGCCCCGCAGCCAGTCGGCAGCCCCTCCGTCCCTCACCAGACGACGTGACTGTGACCTGTGTGGACTCACACCGCCTCTGAAACTGAATGCCTGGGTTTTCCCACCACACACCTGCTGTTGTCTGCAGACACCAGCCGAGTGTCCAACAACTCACTTCACTTCTGAGACGAACTACCTGGGGTTAGTGCAGACCCTGCAGGTCAAGGCTCAGCCCCACAAGACGGCCCCACTTCAGGCACCAGCCCCAAGTCCAGGGCCTCCTGTACCTATAAATAGGGGGCTCCCACGACCCCTCCTCAGGGTCCATCATTTGCTATAATGGCTCACAGAACTCGGGAGAGCACCTTACTTACGACACCCGTTTATCATAAAGGCTATAACACAGGAACTGCCAGATGGAAGGGATGCATAGGGCAAGGCATAGGGAGGGCGCAGAACCTCCACACCCTCTCCAGGTGCACCACGCTCCCAGCACCTTGACGAGCTCACCTAGGAACCCCACCGTTGAGGGGATTTTATGGAGGTTTCGTTGCATCGGTGTGATTGATTAAGCCGTTGGCCACTGGTGATTAACTGGGTCCCAGGAGGTGGAGGTGGGGTGGGCTGAAAGTCCGACCCTGGAATCCCAGGCTTCGTTCCGCTGGTGACCAGCCCCCATCCTGAGGCTGCTGCGGGGTCGAGTCGTGTTGGTGTGAACTCGGGTGTGGTTGGAAGGGGCTCCCCCGCCCCCGTCACTCAGGGAACCCCGAGGAGTTTAGAGCTCTGAACCAGGCACCCGCAAGAAGACCAAGTATGTTCCGTACTCCATCACGATGTTACAACGTACCTAGAAAACGCGATTATTTCAAACATCAGAGGAGTGAGGTGACAGTGGCCAAGCGGTCACGGGGTCTGAGTGGCGAGGTTCGGGCCTCCCTGCGTTTGGGGTGTGGGGCCTGTAGGGCGGCAGGCCCGCTGCGGCGCGCTGCGCGGGGAGCGAGCTGAGAGTGTCGCGGGTGTTTGCTGCGGGGCTGCAAGCGGGGGGGCCAAGCACCGTCTGCAGGAGTGACTTGAGTCCCTGGTCCCGGTCCCTCCCTTGGGCTGGCCGCGGTGGTCGCTGGGCTCTGCGGGCGGCTGGGGCATAGAGGCCCGCCGTCACCAGGCGCCCCCTCCGCGCAGGACGTCGCCTCTGGGAAATGCCCATCGCTCAGCCTGGACACCTGGCGAATTCTGTCCGTTTGCACCTGGAGACCCCCAGGTTTCCTGTCCCTTAGTCCGTCTCCCTTCCACGAGGCTTCCTGGGCGCGGGAGGAGCCCCGAGAGGTCAGAGTGCACAGGCCCCTGGACACAGCGCTGGGGCTCCACGCTGTCGAAGGCCGGCTCCCGCCCGGGCCTGCCGCCGCAGCTGCCCGGAGCCGCCAGGCCTGGGAGCTTGCTGGTCAGCTGGTTCCCACTGCTTTCTCACAGAAGCAGCCTCTTGGTTCTTGTCCTTATTTTTGTGTCATGCGCACAGTGCCTTAGAGATTGTGGCCGGAATGTGGCTGTGAGCTTTCCCTGGGGAGGGCCCCCCACGAGGCCAGGGCGCTGACGTGCCTCCCCAGTGGCCACAGGGGCGGCCGGGCCCTGACTCCCAAGTCTTGTGTGGATGTCACTGGGCCGGTGAGAGGGCGGGGGGCCCGGCACCGAGAGGTCAGGCAGTCGCGGCCTTTTCACGGCCTCCTGGACTGAGGGGGGCAGAGGGTGAGCAGGTGGGGCTGGGGGCCTCGCCCTGGCCGTCCGTCCACCAGCCCAGGGTGGGGGAGGGCACCATGGGAGGGTCCGGCAGAGGCGGGGAAGACCCGGGGCGGTGGTGGTTGACCTGCAGCTTCTGTATTTGTGAGGCTAGTTCCCTGTCCATGTGTTTCAAGTTCGTTTTCTGAGCAGCTCGTGTCTGCCTTTCATTTTGTCCTTTTTATTCGTGCTTTAGTTTCCCCCAAGTTGAATAAACAGACCGTGCCATGGTAGATGTACTCTGTCTAGTCTGCTTTAACCTGTTCGCTTCTCCCGATCGACTGTCGCATGAGCGTGTTGCTTTAGACGGACGTGGAAGGTGATGAATGTAAAAACCGCGCGTGGCGGGTACACCCATCTCTCTTGTGGAGGGGACGCTGTGACCGCTGTGGGTGGCACTGTGGGTGGAGGTGTGCCCAGCGGCCTCGGGGCTACGCTCTCTCCCCTCTTCTGAGAAGGTCAGTGCCAGGGTCAGGCGAGGTGCCAGACACTCAGGGCCCAGGGCACGAGGCATGAGAGAGGCTGTGTTCGTAATGCCCCCGTGCCCTGTCGCTGAGGTCACTACGGGGCTCTCGCTGGTGAAATGAGGGTCCCCGGGCACTGCAGGCCGCCCAGCAGGAGACACCGCGGTGGTACCATCCTGGCTGTGCCACCTGGTGACGGACCCCCCGGCTGGTGTCTGGGCCTCCAGAGAGACCCAGAGACAGGTGGCCGTCCACTGCAGAGTGGACTCGCCAACCCCGAGAGCCAGGGGTCAGCCTTCCTTGTCACCATCTCTTTCACGCACGGCTTCTTGAGGAAGGAGCGGGGTGGCATGGATTCAGAGGCCTTGCACGTCCTCTCCCGTTGCCCAGGACCGGCCCCTTCACACTCCAGACGCTGCCCTCAGCTTCCGGGCCCCGCACCATCCCGTCTGGTCCTGGTTCCCCAGTCTCCTCTCTGTCCTCCAAGCATTTCGTGAGGACAGACCTCGTGTGTCTGTGTTTGTCGGTTGTGCCGGGTCCTTGGGGGTCAGTCGGGTGCAGGGGGCCCCCGCATTGCTGGGGAGATGATTTCGGGGTGTGATATTCTTCAGTCTGCCTTCTGGGGCCCCCGGCCTCAGAGGGTGGGCCTCCTGACTGGTCCCCTCTTTCCCTTTGCCGGTTCACAGATGGAGGATCTTATCCCTGGGTGTTGGGGGTCTGGTTTTGGGGACGTTTTCTTTGTCTTGCATCGCCTGTTTCCTCCAAACTGCTTCCTCTTTTGGGTTGTCCTCACTGCTGCCTTACATAGAAGATGCTGTCCCCAGGTGTTTGGTAACGTTGGGACGCCTGCCTGCGTTTAAGCCAGGGACCCAAAAGCCGATCGGCGGCCCCATGTGCCTGGGTGTGGCCCTTCGGCCATGAGCTTTTTGTGGGGTGCTGGGACCCCCCAAGTCTTCACCCCCAGTTCCACAGGAGAGGCCTCTTCCAGTGCTGCCTGGGGAGGCTGGGAGTCCAGACGGGGTGCCGACCCTCAGGCGGCCCCCGTTTCCGCATGTGTCCTGCTCGTGGTGGACAGCCCCATCCCCCCAGTCCTGTGGTGTCCACCGGGCCGGCCTCCGCCCGTGGTGGGTGAGGAGGGCCTTGGCTCGGCCAGGTCGGCCGCGGTGCGTGTCCAGGTTCCTCTCCTCGGCTGGAGCCCAGGCTGGACCTGCGCCTGGGTGCTGGGCTCCAGGGGCTCCGGGCAGCCGGAGGCTCCCGCCTGGGCTGTGGCCGTGGCCTGTGGGCAGGGCCAGCTCTGGTCTGGAGCATGGACTCCAGGGCTGTGCTTCCAGGAAGAGACCTGACGAGCCTGCGGCTGGGCCGGGCCGGCCGTTTGCTGGCAGGATGGTGTCAGTCTCACGGGGCCTCTTCGCTCCAGCCGCGGAGGGTTGAGCGCAAGCTCTTGCCCGCGTCAGTTGGGTGGTCTGTGGTGGGCGCATCCCCCAGGCTGTTTTGCACACAAGGTGAAAGACCCTCTAAAACTGAGGGCCCCTGATTCAGAACTCCAAGTTTTGACCTTTGATTGTTTTTGTAAAATAAATAAATTTATTTATTTATGTTTAGCTGCGTTGGGTCTTCGTTGCTGCGCGCGGGCTTTCTCTAGTTGCGGCGAGCAGACCCTACTCTTCGTTGCGGTGCACAGGCTTTTCATTGCGGGGGCTTCTCTTGTTGCGGAGCATGGGCTCTAGGTGTGCGGGCTTCAGTAGTTGTAGCACGTGAGCTCAGTAGTTGTGGTGCACGGGCTTAGTTGCCCCACCGCCTGTGGAATCTTCCTGGACCAGGGATCGAACCTGTGTCCTCTGCATTGGCAGGCGGTTTCCTAACCGCTGTGCCACCAGGGAAGTCCTGACCTTTGATTTTGAAAAGATATTTTCTGTTCATCTGCTTAGATGCAGGTCACCGTCAGACCAGAGCAGGACCGTCCGGCAGCGAGGGTCACACGTGTCAGGTCAGGCCCTCTGGAGCCTTGTGACGCCCCCTTTGGGCTCTTCAGTGTGGAGAGTCAGTGGCTTCGAGCTGTGCGTGGCCTGAGCCGGGAGTGTCCAGAGCTGCCGCATTCACGCTTGAGCCGCAGTTGTGGTCGTAGGCGGGCCTCCGTCCTGGCCACCGAGAGGACCTGTGGGCTGTGGTCCTCCCGCCAGCTGTCAGGTTACTACCGTCTGGGTAGGGCTTCGACTTCCATGCTGTGAATCAAAAGGAGAATTTTGTAGGTGGAGATGTGAGGAAGGACACGTCGGCTTCTGCTGCTGTGGGTGCAGGGCTGGGCCCGCCGTGCTGTGGGGTCTGCGTACGAAAGTGACCTTGACTGTGGCGTCCACCTTGATTTGAATGAAGGAGAAATTATCTCACGCGTCCTCATTTTGTGACCAGGGCTTGTGGCCAGTTGTCAGATCTTCAGGGACTTGACTCTTCAGTGTTACTTCTTGGCGGCTCACTCTTTCCAGTAGGACAACAGCCGAAATAAGGCCGTTGGTCTGGTGGAGCTGAGTGGCACCCCCGAAAGCGCTGGTTCCAGAGGGAGCTGCGTGTGTGGTTCTGGGGGGCCTGTTCCAGGGAGACGTGTGTCCAGGAGCCTGACCGCGGGAGGCCTGCGGGCACCCTTGCCCCGTGGCCGCCACCCCCACACACGTCGCCATGTAGGATTCTGCTAATGCCCTGAGAAGCCCCAAAACACGTGGTGACGTGTCTGCGGGGCAGGGTGGGCAGCCCAGGGGTGACGCCTGGACGCGCCGTGGACAGCACGTGGCGCTGCACGAAGCTGCAGGACCAGGAGTTCAGGGAGGGACCGGGGGCAGCGGCAGACCATCGGCAGAGCGGCTCTCAGCTGAGCGCTCTGGGCCGGCCGGCCGGGGGGCGCAGGGCGGGGAGATGCCCGCCAGGCTGGAGGGGGTGGAGGCTCAGGGGAGGCCCCCTGCGTAGGGTGTGCGTCTCAGGCGTTCTAAGGTGAGGACAGTTGTGGCGTGTCGGTGTTGAAAGCGGAACCATTGGAAGAGGGAGGGCTGAGGGGAGAGGAAGGTGGGCACCGGGGGTGGCTGTGGGGCTCGCCTGGTAGGAGCTGGGGGCCCTGGCGGGGGTCCCCCGAGGCAGGCTGTGGAGGCGGGCGCCGGCTGGGCTGACGAGCGGGGCCGTTGTTGCGCGAGGACCCCGGACCTCCGGCCAGTCCTTCCGCAGGTATTTGATGGGATCGTGGACACACCTCCGGCCTCGAGTCCCCGGGCCCTTGTCCCCCATGCGCCGGGTCTCAGTGGGGCCATGGCCCTGGGCAAGGCAGGGGCGCGGGCAGGCAGGGCTCTGAGAAAGTGGCCCCGAGGGTGGGAGGGCGTGTGGCGGGGCCCAGGGAACCGAGGACGCCTTCTGTGACCTCGGGGACCCCTCTTGGTGGGATGCCACCTCCCCTGTGGCCTCCTGGAGATGCTTCAAGCCTGTGTCTTTTCTGTTGCAGACGTTAAAAAATTCAAAAAGCCTTTGCTCCCTCGATTATGAAGACGAGGATGAGGAAGACGGCCAAGTGAAGACAGCCGTGTCCTCCCCGTGCGACCCGCACGGCCCCATGAGCACCGCTGCGCCCAGCCCCGGCGACGCCGGCCCCAGCCCGGGGGTCTGGCGGGGGTGGGTGGCCGGTGAGGGCGAGGGTGGGAGTGGCGGGGACCCAAGTGACTGGGACAGCGCTGGGGAGGAGGGCATCTTCCCCCTGGGCCGCGGCGAGCTGGACCTGGAGCAGATCGAGAACAACTGACCAGCAGGCGGGGGAGCCCCGGCTCTTCCCCGCGAACGTGCTGTTTTGAACTCGAGGTGTCGCTTTGATCCAGCCTTTCCTAAAGAAGTGTTCTGCGTTTTTACGGCGTTTACAGTTCCGAGAAAGCGTCTCTATTTTGAAGTGAATTTTCGTGAGGGCATTCTGTTAACAGGGTCTGTGCACAGACCCTGGGGTGGGTTTGCGTTCCTTTGGTGAAACGCCTGCTGTGAAGGGCACTGCGCGTGGTTCAGCTGCTCGGAAACACCGGGCGCGTGGCCGGCCCCTCTGTGGACGCGGTCGTCGTGTGCCGGGCTGTTTGGAGCAGGGCTGCATCGCTGAGGACTTGGGACGGGCCGTGAGGACGTGGTCCTGGCAGCCCTGCTCTGTCACTTCAATAAAAGGCATTCATTTGCTTTGCGGTGTGGCTTCTGCCGCTCGCTTTCCTCCCCAGGTCACGTAGGCCTGGCTGGCCTCGCGTCTCTTTTTGTTCATTCTAACAATAAAATCATAGGCTTTCTACCAAACACGTTGATCCAAGGAACTTTGGGTAAGAGGAAGGATTTGCGATAGCCAAAGGAGACATTTATAATCTTTGGAGAAGTATTCTTGCTTTTCTTTCCTGAGAAAATGGTCGTGGGGCCCTGTTGTTAACTGGAAGCGCCTTCTGAACTGGTTTGGGCTTAGCTGGGGGCCGGGCAAGGCTGGGAAGCGTGCTCTTCCCCATGGGCCCCCCATTGGCCCTGCCCTGCGAGGTGGGGGGCAGGGTCTTTGAGCGCTGCGCGGCCGCCTGCCGGGCACCCACCCACCTCGTGCCTCTTGGGAAACTCAGCAGCACCTGTTCTGACACAGTTACTTGCAGAACTGAAGTGGCGGTAAAGGCTTCTTTTCCCATCAGTGTTGAAGAGGTCTTTCTTCTCTTAAAACCTCGGCGGCAGCCTGAGGGCCCCGCTGTCCTCAGAGGCACAGTTCGGCTCCTGGTTGCTCTCCTGGGGAAGTAGGGGGACGGATGTCTGTGCCGCAGACAGATGCAGAGGGGCCTCCTGCCTTCTCTGAACAGTCCACGTGTCCAGTCAGAGGCCCCTGCCACTGGCTGGGCCCGTCTGGGGCGTCACCTGGACAGCGGGAATTTGGAAGCTGCCTGGGTTTTTTTTTTTGCGGTACGCGGGGCTCTCACTGCTGTGGCCTCTCCCATTGCGGAGCACGGGCTCCGGACGTGCAGGCTCAGCGGCCATGGCTCACGGGCCCAGCCGCTCCGCGGCATGTGGGATCTTCCCAGACCGGGGCACGAACCCGCGTCCCCTGCATCGGCAGGCGGACTCTCAACCACTGCACCATCAGGGAAGCCCTTTTTTGGGCTTTTTTTGGCGACGCCGCACAGCATGTGGTATCTTAGTTCCTTGACAGGGATTGAACCCTTGTCCCATGCAGTGGAAGCGTGGAGTCTCAACCACTGGACCTCCAGGGAAGCCCTGGAAGCTGCCCAGGTTTAGCTGAAAGAGAAAAGAACAAAAATAAGTTGCCGAGGGGGCCGGGGTGGGGGGCGAGACGGGAAGGTGGCTGCAGGGGACGTGGTGCTGGTGGTGTTGGGACGGCTGGAGAGCCCCCGGGATGGCTCTTCAGCAGGGGCTGGAGGCGGGGACTCTGGCCTGGCAAAGGCCACTATAGGGCCCAGGCGGGGAAGCGCGGGAGAGAGTCGGCGACGGCAGGGGCAGCGCTGTGTGCAGGAATGAGCCCAGCCAGGCCCAGCCCCGGGGGGCCCTGGGCATGTGGCGGGCGGGCAGGGGGGAGCTCCCCACAACCCTGTCCAGCTGGGCCGGCCGTGGGCCTCCAGGCCGAGCACATCTGTGTCACTCCAAGCTGCTCGGGGTCAGCCTGCAGGTCTGGGCGGCCGCGGAGGGGTGTCTTAGGAGCCCAGGTGAGCACCGCTGCTCCGCAGCTCCCGGCCTCCTGACCTCTTCCAGGTGAGTGCCTTGTGACCCCCATGCTGGTTGCCCCCAGATAGTAAATACCTTGGATTTGGAGGGTCACGTACAGTCTTCTCCCCGCAGAAGTGGAAAATCCATCTGAGCTCTCTCGGGCAGTCACCGTTCAGGGGTCGCTTGCTGGTGCCTGAATTCGGGGAATTAAAGGATAAAGTCAAAGACAGAAGGAGGAATCGATGGTAAAGTAAGAGCAGAAACGATGGAAGCGGACAGAGCCAGAGCGAGGAGACAGAGCCAGAGCGAGGAGACGGGAGTCTTGCCTCTGATGGACTCAGGTGACGGGCGAGCGGGACGGAGCCCAGAGGGACAGTCAGGGGCGACAAGAAGACAGAGCCTGAGGGCAGCAGGGCCCCTGACCATGGTGAGAGGGCGAGGTGGGCGGCGGGGAGGAAAGGGCGAATTCCCAGGAAAATAGTGCAGAAACCGGTGCTGCAAGTCAGAACCCAGGGCTAGTCCTGCAACCACTGAACAAAACGGGCCGAGCATCTTCCTGCAGAGACCACACCCACCCCAGACGACTTTGGGCAAATCCTACAAAATACACGAGATGGAGGAGATTCCAGTTGGAGAAGACACGCCCCCGAGAATCCAGTGTGGCCAGGGAGGCCCTGACATGATGGCGTGGAGGGGCGGTGGGGGTGGGGTGGAGCTCAGCGGTGGTCGGGGTCAAAGGTCAGAGTGGTCAGGGTTGAGGGCAAGCAGGGTCCGTCTCCTGGCCTCCACCCCAGGCCTCCGGACAGCAGGGAGAGGGCCCTGGTCCCTTCACAGTGGCCACCAGCCCGTAGGTGCCAAGCCCCTCCTCCCTTTCCCTGGGCCCCCTGACCTTGACCCCCTCCCCCACCCCACTGCTCAGCCGGGCCCCCCTCCCGGGGTGCCCGCAGCCCATCCCGACCGTGGGCCTCTGCCCTGGTGTCGAGTGGGAGGGGAAGTGACTGCCCATCATGCTTTTCCTATTTTTCTGCACCTGTGGATATAGCTTTTAAAAACCTATTTAAGTGATTTTGGTAATTTGTATTGTCTTAGAACGGTGTCAGTTTCATCAAGAATATCCCATGTACTAACCTGTCGCTTTTAATCCGGGCTCTCTGGTCCCCTCTTCTGGGCCCGCACGGCGTCTGGGTTCTCTCGCTCTGTTGATTAGCCTGGTCAGACGTTTGTTTATTTTATTTATTTATTTTGAGGAACCAGCGCTTGGATTTACTTTTGAGTTCCCCCATTTTCCTCGTTTCCAATTCATTAATCCGCCTTTATCTGTACTCCTCGCTCCTGCCTCCCGCGGATTTACTTTATTGTTCTGTTTTCCCTCCTTGTGTCGAATGTTGAGTTCATTTATTTTCAGTCTCTCTTGCTCAGTAATAAAAACATTTAAGGTTGCGAATTCTCTGACAACCGTTCCTGAAGCTGGCCCCGGGGATGTGCAGTCTCTCTCCCAACACCTGTAAAATCGTCTGTCACAGCTACTTTCATTTGCTCTCTGACCGAGGAGTTATTTAGGAGAGTAGCTTTGAATTTCCAAATCATCTGGCTTCCTTTTTAGATCCTTTTAGCAATTTTGAGTGTCACTGCATTGGTTTAAATAATGAGGCATATAAATGTTTCACCGTTTGGAATGTGGTGAGGCATGCTTGCATGTGTGTGCATGTGTGTACCTATGTGCACACATATGCAAGCGTGCACACCCACGTGCCCACACATGAACCTGCGTGCACCCGCATGTGTGCACCTGGGGGCCCGCGTGTGTGTATGTGCATGCATGGGTCTGTGTGCCTGCCCATGTACGGCCGTATACATGTGGAACGTGTGTGTATATGCACGTGTGGGGCTGTGCCCACGTGCACGTGTGTGCATGCACACGTGTGGGGAATGTTATGTGGTTTCTGGCCGGGCGAGGGCTGTCCAGTCAAGGGCGTCCAGGAGGGGACTCGGGCCTCGTCCACCTTCCAGTTTTGTCCACCCGGTCCTGGGTCTCTGGCTGAGGTCTGGGCGCTGGAGCTGGCTTCCCCAGATGCTCACGGCGACATCCCTGATCTCGCGCCCTTTGCTGGGTCTCGATGGCCAGGACTGCTTGTTAACAGGCTGAAAAGACACCTTGGAGGCCCCCGGGCGGGCAGCCTGGGAAGGGCTTGTTGGGGATCCTTGTGCTGGTGGCAGAGGGTGGGGCTTGTCCTGTGGCCCCAGGTCTTCCCTCCAACCCCAAAGACAAGGAGTAGAACGCGGGGAAGACCCGGGAGATTCACAGGAAGTCCAATTTTATTCCTAGTTTGCTAATGATAAAAAATCATGAACGAACGTTGAATTTTCGTTTATTCGTCAGTTGAGATGATCATACGGTGTTTCTCCTTTAATCTGTGCATGAGTTTTCTAGGGCAGCTGCAGCAAATACTACAGACTGGGGAGGGTGCGTTGGGGGCCTCAGACAACAGGCGTTTGCTCACCCCAGTCCTGGGGGCTGCAAGTCCCATTTCAGGGTGTGCGCGGGGCTGGGTCCTCCTGAGGCGGCCTCTCCTGGGCGTGCAGACGGCCACCTCCTCCCCGTGTCCTCACAGGGTCGTCCCTCTGTGTGTGTCTGTGTCCTGATCTCCTCCTCCTATAAGGACACCAGTCAGATTGGATCAGGGCCCACCCTTGGGACCTCATTTTACATTATTCACCTCTTTAAAGACCGTGTCTCCAGTTTATTTTTTATTGTGGTAAAATATGTATAGCATAACATTTACCACATTAACCATTAAAAACATTTTTTTTATTGGGGTATAGTTGATTTACAATGTTGTGTTAGTTTCAGGTGTACAGCAAAGTGAATCAGTTATACCTATACATATATCCACTCTTTTAGGCCATATAGGCCATTACAGAGTACTGAGTAGAGTTCCCTGTGCGCTACAGTAGGCCCTTATGAGTTACCTATTTTATATATAGTAGTGTGTCTATGCCCATCCCAGTCTCCCAATTGATCCCTCCCCCCCTTACCTGCTGGTAACCATAAATTTGTTTTCTACATCCATGACTCTACTTCTGTTTTTAAGTGCACAGTTCAGTGGCATTAAGTACATCCGCGTTGCTGTGCAGCCGTCACCATCCATCTCCAGAACTTTTCCATCTTCCCAAACTGAGCTCTGCACCCATTAAACACTAACCTTCCGTCCCCCTCCCCCAGCCCCCACATCTGCTCTCTGTCTCTATGGATCTGACTCCTCTAGGGACTCATATAAGTGGAATCACACAGTACTTTTTTTTTAACTGACTTATGTCACTGAGGATAATGTCCTCAACGTTCATCCATGTTGTAGCAGGTGTCAGAATCTCCTTCCCTTTTACGGCTGAATAACATTCCACTGTGTGAATGGACACTTGGGTTGTGTCTACCTTTTGCCTGTTGTGAGTAACGCTGCTATGAACATGGGGGTACAAATACCCCACTGAGACCCTGCTGTCAGTTCTTTTGAGTGTGTGACCAGAAATGGAATTGCCAGGTTCAGTGGTGACTGTTTAGTTTTTTGAGGAACCTCCACACTGTTCTCCAGCAGCTGCGCCATTTCACGTTCTGCCAGCCGTGCACAGGGCTCCAGTTTCTCCACATCCTGGCTGACACTTGTTTTCTGTTGTTTTTTTTTTTAAATGTTGAGCCTTCTTTTAATTTATTTATTTTTGGCTGTGTTGGGTCTTCGTTTCTGTGCGAGGGCTTTCTCTAGTTGTGTCAAGCGGGGACCACTCTTCATCGCGGTGTGTGGGCCTCTCACTGTCTTGGCCTCTCCTGTTGCGGAGCACAGGTTCCAGACGCGCAGGCTCAGTAGTTGTGGCTCACGGGCCCAGTTGCTCCGCGGCATGTGGGATTTTCCCGGACTGGGGCACGAACCCGCGTCCCCTGCATCAGCAGGCGGACTCTCAACCACTGCGCCACCAGGGAAGCCCTCGCCTTTATTTTTGAAGGATAGTTTTGCCATACATGGAATTCTAGTTTGTCTCGTTCCTTCTTTAAAGAAACAATTCCATTGTCTTCGGGCTTGCATAGTTTTTGGTGAGGGATCAGAAGTGATTTTATGGTTGAATCCCTGTAAGTGATGTGTCTTTTTTTTTTTCCTGGAAGCGTTTGAGATTTTCTCTTTAGTTTTGGTTTTCAGCAGTTGGCCACACCTGGGAATGGTTTTTCTTTGTATTCATCTTGCACAGTTGCTGCTGTTTCAGCCAGCTTCTGAACTCAGTGGGCTGTTAGATTTTCTGCTGTAGTCTTCTCTCTTCTGCCCTCTGGGCCTCCAGCTCCATGCCTGTTAGACACTTGATAGTTTGGACTGTTGACCAAGCCCGCTGACCCCCCACCGCTGCAGGCAGACCCACCGTGCCAGACATGTGCCCACCCCAGGTGCCCGTGAGGAAAGGCTCGTCTCTCTGTGCAACCAGTTCTTCAAGCTGCCCTGCAGGCGCTCCTTTTCCTGCATCCCTGGCTTTAATGTGATGAGTTTTCTTGTCGGAAGCCGAGGGTTTCAACATCCTCTGCATTCTGACCAGAAGCGGACGTCACTGGGTGTATATTTTTACATCCTTTTGTGTTAAATCTTTCAGTAGCCTTGTATGTTAGGTCTTTGGTGAACAGACCAGAGTGGTTTTCTTAATCCCACCTCCAGCTTTACCTGGAGAATTAGGTGTTTTTTCACTTATTGTAAGTCTTCTGTCACTGGGTTCTGTGGCTTCTCCCTCTCCTGGTCGTAATGTTATGAGTTCTGTTTCTGCTCTGTAAGTGGGTGCCCCGCCGTCATAATGAGCGTCCTTACCTCGCAAAGTCTGAAGCTCACCCAGGTTGCCTCCCCCCAACACCAGGACCTTGGTCACTTTAATTCCGGCCCTGCCCTTTTGGCTTTCTGTCCTCTTCTTGTGCACGGGCAGCCTCGTTTTGCCCCCAGGCCGTTGGCAGTCCTGTCACGTGCTGTCAGTGGCTGTGGGTGTCCCCACATATGTCCCACCCTGGTGGCTCTTCGTCGCCCTTTGCACCGCACGTGTTTCCTCGGAGTCACCCTCGGTCCCGCCGCTGGGGCTTCTACAAGGAAACTTGCAAGCAGCCGGCTTCCCTCGGTGGGCCAGCTAGCCACAGCACACCCACCATCTGCGGAGCCTGATGGAAGTGTGGGTGCGGCCCACAGTGGCGTGAACCCAGGAGGCGGGGGTCATGGGGTGTCTCAGAGGCCGCCCTCTGCTCAATTAATGCCCTTTCAGCTCAGGGGAACTTTCTCTGGGTCTTGCATGTGCCCCGTGCTGGGACCCCTCCCCAGGGAGCTCCCCTTCAGCTGGGAACTTGCTCCAGGAACAAGAAACCACAGTAACAGATGACAAATGAGACCCCACAGCATTGCACGGACTGCAGCGGAGAGAGCGTGCTGTGGCATCTGGGATGAACACCAGCCTTGCCGCTCCCAGGCCGAGACCCGGGACGTGTGGGGTGACAGAGACGCTTGCTGTGGGTGCCGCCGTGCAGGAGGGTCATGTCGTCCGCACCTGCGCAGCCAGGAGCTCCCTGGGGCGATGCTGTGGGGAGCCCGGGCGGGCACAGGTGAGGGGGCTAGAGGGGGGCTGGGGCCAGGCCGATGCAGCGGCCCCAGGACCAAAGCCTTCCCTCTCCGGTGTTACTATTTTAAAGGTCTTGCACAATTAACTGCAAACATCTTTTTACTGTTAGTGTATGAGATTTATTGATTTAGGTATTAATTTCATATATTACTATACATCCAAGTTATCTCATTGTCTTTTTTCTTTTAAATATGGAATGCTTCACGAATTTGTGTGTCATCCTTGCGCAGGGACCATGCTAATCGTCTCTGTATCCTTCCAATCTAATTGTCTTTTTGAAACCTGCTTTGAGGTGCAATTCACATGACACAAAATTAACGATCTTAAAGTGGCAGTTACGACATTGGCAGGGTTGTGCAGCCACCACGTCCATCCAGTTCCGAGGCGTTTCACGCCGTGGCCCCAAAGAAACCCCCTGCCCTTGGCCGCCACCCCACCAACCTGCTCTGCCTCTGTGGATTTACCCATTCTGGACATTTCACGGAAATGGAATCCCACATCAGGGCCCTTCGTGCAGGAGAGGAAGAGGCCCCGGGAGGCGGGGGACGGGTCCTGGGCTGAGTGTCCCCACGAGATCAAGGCTCAGCACCTGGCAGCCCTCGGGCCTGGCTGTTTCCGAAGCGAGGCGCGTCGGGCGGCAGAGGTGAGCAGGGACCGCAGAGGCCGTCTGGCCCTCAAGGGGGAAACGCTGCCTCTGGTGCTTTATGGAATCTGCGGACCCCGCGGTCGGTGCCCAGTTCTCCCAGTCTCCCAGCCCCGCCACCGACGCCTGGCTGGATGCGTGGCCGCCGCTAGCCTGGTTGTGCTCGCCGTCGACAGAAGGACACAGGGTGCTGGACCAGGGTAGGGAGGTCCAGGGCCCGGCCCCCGGGAGCCCCAGTTCTTTGGGCCCCAGCGTAGCATCCGTCCACTGGGGATTGACGCCCATTCTCCTGGCTTCCTGGGAGCACGGCCGCCTCGTGGGTGCAGCTCGGCTCAGGGTGGCTGGCAGGGGTGGCTGATGCCCTTGTATGTGAGGCGTGGGTCCTCTGTCCTGCTGTCCTGGCAGAGACCTCCACCAGCCCTGGCAGGCGGGCGGCAGGACACCCTGTCCGTTAACAGATACCAAGGCCTCCTCCTTCAGGGGTGCTGGGGACACAGGGCGCAGGGGGTCCTCACTCAGGCCCAGGGCCTGGCTTCCCCTCCCGGCATGGTACCTCCTCTGTTTGAATGGACCCGGGGCGTGAGGGCGAGGCGGACTGACCGGGGCAGGGTGTTGAGCGGCTGCGGTTTTTGCCCCTCTGTCGTGGTTTTGGCCTTTGACGGGGGGGCCCTGATCTCAGAGCTGCCTTGGGTGGCCCGGGTGGGTCTGTGTGGTGAGGACAGCCACGGCAGCCCTGGGACTACCGGGAACTCAGGGCTGGCTCCCCCTTCCCGGGGGGCTGGCTTGGGCCTGAGACGCTTGCCCTCCATGAAAGCCGGGTGTGGGCAGGGCTGCCCTGGGCGTCGGGCTCCCATCTGCCGAGGGTCCGCTCTGTGCCGGGCCCGGGTGGTTCTCCACGCAGGGGGAGACTGCAGGTGGACCTGACAGTGACAGGCCAGTGCACAGAGGGGCCTCTGGGGGGTGGAGCCTGTGGCCTGTGGGGCTTTGTCCCTTCATGGGTCAGGGAGGGAGAGGCTGGGCCTCACCTTGCCAGGCAGTGTCTGCCGCCTAGGCTCCCCGGCCCATCCCACCCGCCCTCCGCAGCCCTCTGGACCAGGGCAGGGAGGGCCAGGGCTGCCCCGGGGCTCTGCAGCCATACAGGCCCCCCCCAGCCAGGGCTCTGCCGCAGACGGCCTGCCGCAGATGCCCCAGCTGCTCACACTGGGATGCGGGTGCGCCCAGAGCAGCTGGGATCACAGGTCGGGGCCGGCGGGGGCGCCTCCCTCCCCATCCTCCTGAGGGTGTGGGCTGGGGCCGAGGGCCTGAGGGGAGCAGCTGCGCGTGGGCATCGCACCGTGGCTGCACAAGCTGGGCGGGGGGCTTGGATCGAGGCCTGTTTCTCAGCTTGAAGCCTGAGGGTCCAGACGCTGGACGCTCTCAGCGTGTGGGGCTAGGGGTCCTGGCCTCACGGGGCGACCGGGACGCTCGTGCAGGAACTGGAGGATGGATGCCCACTTCCCCACAGCGGGCGGGGCCCGGTGGCCCTAGACCGAGGCAGTGGCTGCTCTGCCCAGAGCTCAGCCCCACCCCCTTGGTCCCCAGCTGCCCTCTGGCTGGGCCTCTGAGGTGCATGGTCCAGGCCCAAAGAGGGGCTCTACTTCCACTGGCCAGCTCCTGGGGGCCCCTGGTCACTCACCCTGTGGCTGGGCGGTCCTGCGGTGGCCGGAGGCGCCCCCTGCACTGCCCCTAGCGGCCGCTGGGTGGCAGCAAAGATTGCCCCGGCCGTGGCTGAGACCTCAGCCTGCCGGGCGTGTGGGCAAGCCTGCGGGGGTGGGTGGGTGGAGGGCGGTCTGGAACCTGGGGTGGGAGTGGAGGTGGCGCAGACCCTGGGGCCCCGGGTGTGGTGGCGATGGTGTCCCCCAGTCAGTCCCCCCACTTCAGTGTCCTCAGGGCTTCAGGTGGCTCCTTCTACTTCCCAGAGAGGGCTGAGTCCAGGAAGGGGATCAATGCCGTTCCCCAAAGAGCGCTGGCCACCCTGGGGAGTGTGGACAAGATGAGATGCCCCCTCCCCAGGGAGGCCAGCCATCCAGGAGGCATGTCAGGAGTGCAGGAGCCCAGGGTCGGATGGGGCAGGGTGAGCTGTGGTGTGGCCCCGGTGGCTATGGGTGTGGCCCCAGTGGCTGTGAGCGTGGCCCCAGGGCTTACTGAACCCAGCGCTGGTCCCTGGACACTGCAATTTACAGATGGGGCTCTGAGCCCAGAGAGGGTGCGGGACTCGCCCAAGGCCACAGAGCTCACACAGCCGAATCCCCCAGGGGCCACTCCACGGTGGGTGGGTTGCCAGGGGGAGCCCGGGGAAATTGAGGTTCAAGGCCCAGGCTCCCACCAACCTGCTGCGTGACCTTGGGAGCAGCCACCCCACTGAGTGGAGACCCTGGGAGGGACCAGCGCCCAAAGGTGAGGGCCTGGGACCCCCTTCTTCTGGGCTCTCTCCGTCACCCCCTCTCTCCACGTCCCGGCCTCGGCTGGCTGCAGCCCTTGGCTGCTGGGCCCAGCCTAGACCCTGGCTCTCTCTGGCCAGTGAGTTTGGCACAGGTGATAGGAGGGCAGGTAGCCTATGGGACCCAGGCCCGGTGGGGGGGGTGGGAGGGGCGGAGGGCGGGGTGGGCCCCTCAGGGTCCCTCGGTCTGGGGCCCCTGGTGCCATCGATCCTGCAGTTATTGGAGGAGCGGTGTCGGCACCTCTCCTGGGAAACGTGCGTCTGCAGACGTTTCACCTGCACCGGCTGTCGCCAGTGGGGGGGTTATTCAGGGGCAGTGGCACCTGCTGAGCAGCTGCCGTGGCCTCGGCAGTGCCCTGGGGTCAGGGGTGGGGCTCGTGTCCCCTCCACCTGCTGGGCCAGGTGGGCCCTTCGTCCCTGGTACTTGACCCACAGGGGCCTGGGTGGCTGGGCTTCCCGGCCGGGCACTGACCAGGAGGCCTGGGGGCGCGAGAGGTAACAGCTGGGTCGGGGGGACCCTCGGGGGCTCGGGGCCTAACAGTGCACGGGCAGAAGTGGCTGGGGGACATGAGGCCCCCCTCCTGCACCAGACCCGGGAGAGGCAGCGGGCCCTCCCCTTGAAGGTGGGCTGGGTGGGGGTGACTGTCCGGGTCTCCCCAGAACCCTGGTGGTGCCCCAGTGCTGACCGCAAACACCACCAGAACCCGAAGCCCAGGGATAGCCCCCACGGGTCCCCAATCCCCGGCCCGAGATGCCCACCCAGCCCTCCCCATCACGTCTCACCCTGACTTGCCCCCCCCCCCCCCCCGTGAAATCACTTGAACTTGGCACTGACAGCCTCCTGGCTGCCTCCGAGGGTCCTGACCCCTCCTCACTGCCCCCCCCACCCCCGCCAGCCTCCCACCTCCTCTCCAATCCCCACGTCGCCTCGGGCTCCCCCGGCCCTGACCGCACGCGCTGAGACCCTGGATGGCGGGTTCCTCTCAGCCGTGGGCGATGTCCCCGAGCAGTTCCTGCAGAAAAGGTGCTGGGTGAGAGTCCATGGCAAGGAATGTTCCGCCTGGCATCTGGGACCCAGCCCCGGGGCCAGCCTTCCCTTGGAGAGGTCCGCAGACGGCCGGTGCCCTGCAGCGGGGCCGGGGGGGGCCAGGCCAGCCTGGCTCTGTCGCCTCCCTCCTTTTTGGAGGCTCTGTTATTGCTTCTGAGGATGTAAAAAGTCCCGTCTGCGGGGCCTGCGGTGGGCATCTCCCTGAGGGTCCTGCCCGGAATCCTGATTCCCCCAGACCCCCCTCTGGCAGCTGAACGGTTTGCTGGTGCCCCTGGGCTGTGGCGTCTGCCTCTCGAGCTCCATTCCCTCACTGAGTGGCGGGTCCCCGTGTGTCCCTGGAGCCCTGCTCCCCTGTCACCTGGGGCCTTGGAAGCTTTTCCCAGTGCCGCACGGCTGAGAGGGACACTGTACAGCTCACACTCCAGCTGCCTGGCTGTAGCGGGGCTGCGCTCTGGGGACCTGCCCTCTCTCTCTGTATGTGGAAGACAATTCACTGGCCCTCCCGAGGGGCCTTGGGGCGCCCCGGCCTGCAGCACCCTGGGTGGGGGTTGCCGCCACCCCCTTTCACGGACAAGGAGATGAGGCCTGAGGGGGTGGGCGGACGTCCAGGCATAGACCCGAGCGGACGGTGGCTCACCCGCCCTCGCCCCCCCAGCCGCTCCCCGTCCCGCGGGCAAAGGGGTTTCTCTGCTCCTTGGTGACCGGGGGGACCCGGCAGGAGGTGGCTGGCTATCCCTGCAGACAGGGATCTGGACAGTCGGACAGGCTGCCCGCAGCTGACCTGGAGCTGCCGAGGCAGGGAGGCCGGGCCTCACACCCCTTCCCTGGGTCCTCGGGTGTCCTGGGGTCCCTGGGAGGGGATGCCCCGTCTGCCGGGCCGGGGGCTGTACCAGTCGGGCACCAAGCTTCTCAGCGGCCACCGGAGACGGAGCCCGTCAGCGCTGCCCCCTCGACTTTTTTCTCCTCCCCAATTAATTAATTTAAATTGACCATTAAGTCAGCTGAGTTTTTGATTGATATTTTCATTAGCAGCCCTGTCCGACGCCCCAGGAATGTATGGTAATGTCCAATCTGCAGCGGCCGCGCTTCTCCAGCGGCGCTGAGTTATGGCTGGCACGGCGCGCGTCTCGCAGGGTAATTTGAATTCAGATGAGCTGCCGCAGCGTTCCGGAGCCTGGCGGCCGGCCGCTGACGGATGGCACTCGGGTTACCACAAGGTCACTGGCGCAGCCACCACCCGCCTGCCGGCGGGAGGGGCCGGCGGGCCTTGGGCGCCGGGGAAGGTGGGCGGCCAAGCGGACTCCGCGAAACTGGCTGGCGGACGGGAGCGCCTTCGGGAGAGCGCGGCCGCCGGCCTTCTGCCTGCTGTCCGCGGAGGGCGGGGTGGGGGCAGCTAGACGCCCGCCCTCACTGGCACCAAGGATGCCCCTCCACGGGAGGGCAGGGCGGGGGCCTCGTCCCTGGAGAGCTCTGACCAGCAGGTCCCGGAGAGCTCGGCGGGCCCCCTGGAGCTGCTGATAGAGGCTGGGATCGATCTGCCTGCAGCCGTGCATCTCTGTCCTGCAGCCAGGGCTCCCAGGCCTGGTCACCGCCAGTCCCGAGAGCTGGACTTGCCTTACCCCATGCTTCTCAGGGCGGGGAAGGGATGCCGGGCTGGTGGCCACGGCGGGAGGCCGTCCAGCTACGTGGCCGGGGCAGCTCACCTCTGTGCTCTGTGCCTCAGTTTCCTCTTTGGTACCGCGGGATGACATGGGGCCTTCTCCTTGGCTTGGGGCGAGGGGCTCAGGCAAAGCGCGACTCCTCTCCAGGCCTCTCCTCCCGCCTCCTGCTGACCTGCCGGGGAGGGGGTAGGACCTCCTGACCGGCCCCTCTCCTGGGCCCTCCAGGGCTAGGGTGCTGCCTGCTGACCCCAGGCCTAGGCAGGGGCTCCCAGGGGCTCTCGAGGAGCTTGGAAACATGGTGCCCGACACAGAGACCCCGAGGGCTGGCATCTGGGCTGGGCCAGAGCGAGGCAGGGCATGCGTGGGTGGGATCTGCATGGCCGTCCTGGGGGACCACTGGGTCGGGGAGCAGGCCATGGGCAGGGGCTGAGAAGGAGCCCCACTGAAGGGCCACTCCAGACAGATCTGCTTCTGGTCCAGGCATCCAGGCCCAAGCTTGGACCGTCACAAGGGCTGGACAACGCGACCCAAGGCTGAGCTGTGTCCTGAGTCAGTGGACTGCAGAGGGTTGGCTGGACCTCGCCCCAGGCACCGTGACAGAGATCAGAAGTTTGCCCCCATCCGTGGGTCCTGCTGGTCCCTGAAGACCCTGCTGGGGTCTCGGAGTTGCGGAGGCGGGACCTTGGGACAACCAGGGAGGGGGCATGAGTCCCGCCCAAGTCCCGCAGGGAGGAGTTAGCACTGGTCTGTGTCCTTGGCCAGAACTCTGTGGGGCTCATCCTGGCCCCTGTCCTCGCTCTCTGCTGGATTGGGGGGCAGGCTTGCCCCACAGGGCTCCCCCATCCCAAGTTTCTGGGCCTTCACCATCCTGGCCGAGCCAGATATCCCCTCTGGACCCCATTTCCTGATATTCCTTGCAGCTGTGTACAGCCAAATAACGAAGGTCTGGCAAAGGAGATGTGAGTAAAAGTGCTGGACAGAGCTTTGGGGGGGCTCCTTAAAAGTAGCTGACTCGCCTGGGAAAAGCACCCCCTGTCCTTCGCGTTGCTTTTTTTCTGCTTCCTGAACAGAGGCGTGATGGCTGGGGCTCTGGCGACAGCTTGAACCATGAGGCGACCTTGAGACAGAAAGCCATGTGCAAGGAGCTGCAGAAGAAGGACAGAGATGCCTGGGTCTCCGATGACTGTGGAGACCCAGACCGCCCTGGTTGGCCACCTGCAACTCTGGTCTCATGAGAGACACGTGAACGCCTGACTTACCGAAGCCACTTTTGTGGTTGCTGGTGGTGTTTCGGTGGTGTATGCAGCCAGCGCAATTCCTGAGTGAGGCAGGAACCAAGGAGGATCCACCGTGTGTGGAAGCAGCTGCTAGAGAGGCCTCGCTTGTTCCGGGACAGAGCAGAGGCTCGCAGGGCCAGTCCTGTGGGGCGTTCTACAGTGGGAGGGTCTGTTTCACCCAACAGCTGAGGTCAAGGTTACTTGGCTGTGGTCTATTACTGGAAAACACAGTGGCTTTTATGAGGCATTGACTTGTTTTTTAATACAATGTAAGGAAACGTGGGGACAGAGAAAAGGGGGCGGAGACAGGACGGTGGGTGGGAGAGGACAAGTGAGGTGGAGCTTCCCCCGAGCCAGCTGGGGAGGAAGGGCCCCCCTCACTGGGTCCGCTCCGGCCTCCCCACCCAGCCCGCCCGTCTGGGCTCAGCCTGGCTGAGAGCGCTGTGCTCTGCAGTGTCCCCGCCCCATCCCCGCTCCCAGGACCACGTGGGTCGCCCGCACGCGTTTGGATGTGGGAGCTCCCGTCTTGAAATCACTTCCTCATGGGTCAGGGAGATGCCGGGGTCACCAGCCTGCGGGGTCTTCCCCGAGGTGCCACGTCCCCTCCCAGGGGTGCACTTCCGGGAGGGGTCCTCCTTTGTTCAGGTGCAGAGAGCAAGGCGCTGTCAGCCTCACGATGCAGGGGAAGCGAGGGGGGGTTGCGCCGGCCGCCTGCCCTAGAAGATGTGCCAAAGGAAATCCTCGCAACAGACCAGAGGAGCCCGGGACCCCAGCAGGAGGAGCGACGGGGACAGCCCAGCAGAGGTGGGCGAACATGAAGGGCCCCGTCTCCCGCGTCCTCTGAATTCTGAGTGATGGTTGGAGCCAAACTGCACGCGGCCCACGTGGCTCCCAGTGAGCGGGAAGGAAACAGTGAAGATGACAGTGTCACAAAGGGGGCAGGAGAGGACAGAAGGGGGCAAGGCTTGCACACGTCTTGGGGGTACCCTGTGTCTGAATAACACCCCAGAAGCTCTGGAAAGGGACCCCCTCAACATCACCAAGGTGAATCCGTAAACGACCCCCGAAGTCGAGGAGCAGCTCTCCTGCGCTTTTCCTAAACCAGTAGCCTTGGCTTTCGGGTTAGACCCATGACCTGTGTGGCATTCATTTGGGGTGTGCTACAAGGAAGGAGGGGAGTCCGTCTGTTTCCAAAGACTTTCCTTCTCCCATTAATAAGCATTGGTGTCTTGTCAAAAGTAAACACGCCACGTTTCTACACGTCCACTTCTGGATTCTGTTCTGTCCTGCTGTCTGTTGGTCCGTCTGTCTCATTGCAGCTTTGCAGTAAGTCTTGACATCAGTCTTTCCCTTTCCTTCAAAAATTTCAGGCCAGGTTTCAAACATGTTTTACAAAAGATGCCATTGGCACTTTGATTGGGATTTTGTGCTAAAGCTACACCGGTTTGGGGAGAATTTCCATCCTGATGGGACTGAATTTTCCAACCCACAGACACAGTCGGTGTCTCCATTTACTTGCCTTTAATTTCTCTCCGTTATCCATGTGGAGGTCTTGCACATGCGTGTTTTGTTAAATTTATTCTCATGTATTTTATTTTTGGTGCTAATTTAAATAGATTAAAAATTTTCATTTTCTAATTGTTTACTAGTAGCTTGCAGAAATACAATTGCATTTTGTGTATTGACCTTGTGACCTTGCTAACTCTATTTGTCAGTTCTAGGAGCTGTTTTCGGGATCCCTTCATGTATTAGTTACCTGTTGCTGCATAACAAATTACCCCTAGAACTTGTTTGCTTTAAGCTTTTTATGATCTCACGGCTTCTGAGGGTCAGTAGTCTGTGTGTGGCTTAACTGGGGGCCTCTGGCTCGAGGGCTCACAAGGTTGTAGCCAAGCTGCTGGCTGGGGCTGTGGTCTCACCTGACTCCCCCCGCCACCAGGCATGGCAGCTGTGCCCCCGGCGTGAGTGGGCCAGTTCGGAGGGGAAGGGGGGCGCCCCACAACGGAGGCCAGTCTTTTACAGCCGGATCTCGGAAGTGGCGTATTTCTGGTCCCCACATCCAGCCCACACCGAAGGTGTGAGCGTCGGGGGCCACCTTGGAGGCTCCCTCCAGGGTAGGGTTGTGCGTAAGGAATTTCATCCTTGAATAAGCCGTCAGGTTTTGAAACAAGATTATGACGTGATCGTTCTAGGCAGAGCTGTTTCCCAAAACGTAAAGATACTGAAACACATTCTGAAATATGAAAGGACCCTGAGAAAAATCCCTCCCCCTACGTCTTCTTCCTTTAAAAACTACTGAAGGATGTTCACCTGAGAAATGAATCAAGTTAGGAATAATCAAGAGATGGAGAAATGGAGGTTTCTTCTTCAGGCTCCGTTGCTCTTTATTTTAACAGCTCTGATGGGATGCGAGGGGCTCGAGGACAGCGCCCTCTTGTGGCGTTTCTCTGGCTGGCACCCGCTGCTTCCGGCCGGCCGGCACATCCCGGTGGGATAACGGCCCGGTCCTGACAGCAGTCCTGCCGGGGCCTCGGCTGCTGGGTGAGCGTCTCGGAGCAGGTCTGCCTGCTGCTCTCACTGTCCCTGGGCCGACAGGCCTCAGCCTTTCCGGGGTGGTGTGGCCAGTGTCCTGGAGACTCTGTAGCCTCCTCTCCATTGCGTTTCTGCCTCAAACATGTACGAGACATCCCTTCCCTGCACTCAGTGATGTCCACACCGACGGGACTCCCGGGGTCCTACACCCCTCGCACAGGGGTCGCAGCCAGTCCACGGGGAGGTGGGAGGCCTCGGGCAGGTAGGTGGTGGGGCTGGGCATGGGCTTGGGGCACACGTCCTCGTGCCCTCAGTCAGCCCGAGTCAGGCTCTCAGCCTCCATCCCCGGCCTCCAATCCAGTTCACGTTTTTAATGCAAATATAACCAACATATAAATTTAAAAACACAGTAAATCAACTATACTCCAATGAAAACCTTTTAAAAGTTAAAAAAATAAAACAAAAACAAACGAAAATGAAAACACAGGACGCCCGTTTATGAGTCACGAATGAGGAAAAAGCAAAGAAGCCGTAACTCCTAAGCCAAACGACAGAAGCAGAGAGACAGGAAGCAGCATAAACAGCACCTGCAGAACACTGTGGATGTGAGAGCAAATACACGTCACGACCGTAAGTCGTGACCATAAGTCACGCGCCCTGTGGAAACGTAACGGCCGTGTCTGTGTCCGACGCCGGGACCGTCTGCCAGTGCAGCTGTTGCAGGGGGCAACCCGCGCTGGGCAGCCTGCCCCGACCCGCTCTCGGCCGCCAGGCGCTGCGCTCGCGTCCTCCTTCCCGCTGTTCTCTTGGTGCTGGGGCCGCCATCTGCTTCCTGCTGGAATCCCGACGTTACACCTGCAATGAACTTCAGGGAGAGGTTACACATGAAGGAGAGTAAAACCATGCTGGGTAAGCACTGAGCCACAACGGGAGGTCAGGTCAGATAACGGTACCCAGCCGACGCGTTATCCTTTTCTGTGTAACAAGTCACCCCAAACCGAGCAGCTGGAGGAACAGCCATTACCTCATGGCTTCCGAGGGGCAGGGGTCGGGGGGCAGCTTGGCTGGTGGTTCTGGGCTGGGCCGGAGCGAGGCGGGGCACGCGTGGGTGGGATCTGCGTCGCCCGAAGGCTTGAGCGGGGTGGGGTCTCCCAGGCCCCTCGCTCACCTGCTGCTTCCGCCCACGTGGGCCTCGGCAGGGGCTGGAGGCCGCCCTCTCCTTCGCTCTCAGGTCACCACGTCCGGGCCACCCTCCGGCCTGGGGGGGGGGGGGTGCGGGTAGGTACCCTGTCCGCAGCAGGAGAGTCTGCAGGCCTGTACAAATGTCCATAGGCCAAGTATGATTAAAGGTAGAAAGCATGAGAATGGAGCAAAAGTAAACTTATATTGACCAGAGGTAAACTCCACAATGAAGAGACTGGAGCGATAAACTTCTATGGGGTGAGCAATATAGCATCAGAGTATTTAAAGAACCCTTATAGCAACAGCAAAGAAAACACGATAGGGGGCTTCCCTGGTGGCGCAGCGGTTGAGAGTCCGCCTGCTGATGCAGGGGACACGGGTTCGTGCCCCGGTCCGGGAAGATCCCACATGCCGCGGAGCGGCTGGGCCCATGAGCCATGGCCGCTGAGCCTGCGCGTCCGGAGCCTGTGCTCCGCAGCGGGAGAGGCCACAGCAGTGAGAGGCCCGCATACCGCAAAAAAACAAAAAAACAAAACACACGATAGGGACACAATTGTGATGAAAGTCTTTGACCAGATCAGGGCATAAAAATTCACACGTGTACATAGGATTCGAATAAAGTTATCCAGAGGTAATTTAACAGACACACATATATGTGCATCAAACTTCCTACTCTACATTCAGAAGACCCTCATTTTAAGCGATTAGGGAACATTTACTAAAAGGAGGCATCTAGTGGCCCACGAAGACCATCTCAATAAATTCCTCAAACAGAAGAGACCCCGTTTATAGTCTCTGGCTGCAGTGTAACACTCGGAGTCACTAACAGAAGCTGAAACGACTCAACACGCTCACACCATCGAACAATCTCATCTCTTTCTTTCTTCCCTAAATATCCATCGACTCAAAGAGGAAACAAAAGCCCATCGTTAAGGGCAGTTTAGAAAATGGTGACACTGAGACGGTTACACATCAAAACTCAGGAGCTCGGGCGTTTGACGAGGATCTTTTAAACAGAAAAGGACAGTAACGCACTGCCTTCGAAGCCCTCCTGTGCGCCTCCCCGCCGGGCGCCCCGGCCCCTCACGTGCTGCAGCGTTTGCGGCGCCCTGCTCAGCCCCGGATGCCCCGCGCCCCACCCCGTGGCACTTCCAGCCTCAGATGCGGAGCTGAGTGAGTCTCCCGTGCAGTGCAAGGAGCTTTTCCTTCCCAGTCGGTGCGAGGCCTGCCTCTTATATTTTACTTTATTTTATTTTGTCTCATTTTTCTCTTTGGTCTCACTGTCCCCTGATATCCAGTCTCTCCTTCTTCCCTCGTTGGAGCCCGTCTCCCCGCCTTCCTGGGGTCTGGGTGGGGCGCCCCCAGGTCCAGCGCTCCAGGGAGGGTGAACGGCAGAGCCAGGAGCCTGGCAGCTCGAGCCTTGAGTTGCGGTCAGCTGGTCTCTGTCCTTCAGATGCCGGCCCCCGGCCCCTCCCCGGCCTGGGCACCTGCTGGCCTGTGTCTTCGCTGTGTGGCCAGCTCGGAGGGGCAGGGCGAGGCGCTGGTTCTGGACAGATGGCGGTCTTCGGTATTCGCGGAGCCTGTCTTTGCGAGTCCGCCTGCTGGCGAAGACCCGCTCGTCCCACCGTCGGCAACGCTCGCGGCGCCTTCGAGGCTGTCCGCGGATGGACGTGCGCGGATGGACGGGCCCTGCCTTCTCGCTTCTGCTCACCCGTGAGCGAGCCCTCTTCCTGCCCCTCCGGGGCCGCGTTTCCGCTCCTGTGATTTCGGGGTGATTCTGCGGCTTCCGCGGCCCCCGGCCGAGGGCTCTTCACATCCAGAGTCCTGAGCGCCGAGGGCTCTTCACATCCAGAGTCCTGAGCGCGGGAGGCCGGGACGTGCCCCGCGGAGGAACCCGTGTGCCGGGGAAGCTCCGTCCGGGCTGAGGGACAGCGCTGCCGGCCGGGTCAGTGCTTAACGAGCCAACGACGGTGTCTGTTCACTAAGTGGTCTTTTGTGTTGACCCATCGGGGAAAACGCCATGACGAGAGGCTGGCAGGAAGCATCCCGGTGTTTCCCGGGAGCGGCTGGTGAGTGCTTGCGGGTCCAGAGATTCCGAGCTTCCGGGGACGATAGAGCACGCTGGCCACGAGCAGCGAGGAGGCCACGAGCAGCGAGGAGGCCACGAGCAGCGAGGAGGGCCGCTTTGGCTCAGATGTGGCCTCTGGCACGTCCCTCCTTTCCCACAGCCTTTGTGGTGACGATCCACCTGTGGCTGCGTTCCCCCCACCCCCGGTGTTCTGGGACGACTTCCACTGCCCTCATTCCTTCCCCTGGTGGCAGACGTCTGGCTGCTCCGACTCCGCAAACGTCAAGCCCGCCCGTGGCGGGGCTCCCGGGACCCTGGCGGTGCGGGCCCGGGAGTGGGACTGCAGGCCCGGCATCCGCACGGGCTCTGGGACCTGCTGCGCAGCTGCTCCGGTGGCCGGGCTCTGCCAGCGTCGGCTCTGGGCTGACCTCAGAAGCCCACCATTCCGCAGGGCACCGAGTGTGTCCGATTCTGCGTTTATCTGGTTCCTGGCTGGGGCGACCTCTTGGTGAGCGGCTTAGCCTGCCGGCTCTCCCCTACGTCATTTGTCTGCCCAGTTATTCCGTTGGATTCTCCAGCTTTTTCGCATCAATTTCCAAAACTTGCTGGCGTGGCCTCAGCCCCTAGATCTTTGCATCTGGCCTGAGCTGGGAACGCAGCTCTATTCTTCTCTGTATAATAATCCAATCCCCTTTCATACCTAGTTTTTAAGCGATTTAACAAAACAGTAAATAGATGTTGAACTTTACCAAACACACTTCCTGATCCTTTGAGATGCTCGTGTCATTTTTCTCCCTTTGGCCCTCGATGGAGCTGAGTCACTTTGACACACGAAGTACGAGGTGTCATTTAGGACACGCCACTGGGTTCGGTTAGAAGAGCTTCATTTAAAATGAAAATGTACTTGTGGTACATACATGTATGCCTGTGTGCACACACACATCTGCACACATACACGCGTCTGTATAGGCACACACACCTGTATAGGCACACACATCTGTACACACATGTGCCTGCCCATGCACACACAGATCTGTATACGTACATGCACCTGTACCAATGTGTACACACGTCTGCACACATACACGCACCTGTACGCACGTGCCTGTGCACACACAAATCTGTATACGTACATACGTCTGTACACACGTGTACACACATCCACACGTACACACATCTGAACATACACACAGGTACACACACATGCCTGCACACATCCCCTCCACATCTGATTTCTTTTCAGAGCCGTCTGTGTGCCCTTATTTTGGTGTAGGGCCATCACCTCGGTTCACAAGGTAGGGACTGCCCTCTTCTGTTTCTGGAACAGCCTGTGTCAGGCAGTGAGAGAGGCCTGGGGGGTTCGGGGTCTTCGGTGGGGGGGTGCCAGCCTCTGGATAAGGGTCTGGAGCTCTGGCCCCACCCCTCCCCCCAGCCTTGGTCTCCCAATCTGATGTTCCCGACACTCACATCACCGGGTGACGGTGCTTTTTGTGGCCCTTCCTTGGAAATCCACTGCTGCTCGCGGGCAGCAAAGCCCCCTCCAGCCCAAGTGGTCAGCTGAGGGCCGGGAGCCCTTGGGGCTTACCAGTGGGCATGGATGGAGGCCGGGCACAGATGCCCCGAGAGAGTTTCTGGAAGGGTTGGTCCATGCGAGACATGCCCGCTGGCCTGGAGCCCAAACCAGGGGCGGAAGACTGTGCTCATCCCCTGGGCTCAGCACTGGTGTCGCCTCCCCCAGGAAGCCTTCCTGGATGCCCAGCTGGCATCTGTAATGACTCAGAGGCTCCTGGTGCCTGGCCTGCCTCTTCCTGGAGGTCATGTAGGTGTGAGGAGGCTAGAGGGCACCTGCGTGTAGGTGCCAGGCACAGGCAGCAGCCGGGAGCTCAGAACCGCGACGGGGAGGCTTCTCTCCGCTCCCAGAACCAGGCCAGGTCGGGTGGAGCCCACAGCGCTGAGAAGATGCTGCGACTCGAGGAGAGAGCCTGGCGTGGCCTGAGCCCTCGGGGCCTGGGGAGAGCCTTGAGGTGAGTGCGTGTGTGCGTGTGCATTCCTGTGTTATCGGATTTGTGCCGTTGTGCACGTGTGTGTGCCTGGCGTGTTTGTTGCAGGACAGCATGCGTACATGTGGGGTGCTGCGTGCTCATGTGTCTGTGTGTACAGGTGGGCGTCTGTGATGGTGTGGGGTGATGTCCACGTGTGCGAATCTACTGTGTGTGCACGTGCCGTGTGCATGTGCTAGTGTGTGCATGCGTGTTCATGCCTGTGCACAGGCAGGCACACGTACCCACCTGCTCCAACATCTGTGCACGTGGGTCACTCAAGCACGCTCAGACGCACAGGCACCTTTGTGCCATGTACATTTTCATGTGTGTACGCATGCACGTGTGTTCACGTGAGCATGATTACGTGTGCTGTGTGTGCATGAGCGTCGAGGGGCCTGGCCGTGGGCACTGGTGGGCGCCCGGGCTGGGCGTCACCTGGCCCCTCGTGGGCTTCTCCGGAGGGACCTTGCATGGGACCCCACGGCACAGAGACCTTCACCTTCACGAGCAGTGCCGTCTGACGCCCCGCGTGACCTGGTGTAAGTGCAGCGATCCCCACTTCAGATAAACACAAGATGCGTCAAAAGATTTAAGGCACCTGCTGTGTATTTAGAAGAATTATATCTTGTTTATGGTTGCGTATAAAACGCCCAGCTATTTATACGGCGGCTGGTCCATCGCGGAGGAAATCTCATTTCAATCATAGACGGCAGGATTTGATTTAAGAATTCATTCTTTAATGGGTCCGCAATGTTCAAATTTAAACCCATTCAATTCATCAGCCAACTATTCAATATGGGCACAGGGAACTCATTTGGGCAACAGAGACTTTTAATATAAATTTTCCGGGAGATTTCTCCATCGATTCCGCAGTTTAGTGCAAAATGATTTGTGCGATACATTCTCGGGGATCAATGCTACTGGTCAATGGCTCCTAGAAAACGCCTGCCCCGCCCGGCGCGGGTCAAGGAGCTCTGGCTCTCGGGGAGCTGTTCCCACGGCAGGCACGGCTGAGTCATCCCACCTCTGTGCGTGTGCCCACTGCCAGCCCACTGGGGGGCCGCCTCCCCATGCGCCCACCCGGGGTGGGCGGGGGCCCCCTCTCCGCTCCGCACTGGCCTGCCGTCCCCTGAGCTGAGGAGACCCCCTCGGTGGACCTGCTCTGCTTGGTGTAGCCACTGTCCCCTTGGGCCCTGGTGCCCCTCTGTCTCGGTGCCCAGCAGGGGTGCACACAGCCAGGGAAGCCGGCTGCCCACTCACGGGCCCAGGCCACCTGTGCCGGCCAGCGGGTCACCCCCCGGGAGCTGGTGAAAGGCATTTAGGGCCAGGCCAGAGCTGCCCTTCGTAGCCACTGGCTGGGTCTGGGGGTTGGTCTCTGGGACAGACGGTGGGGTAGATGGATCGCTGGCAGCAAGGCATCAGACTAGGGTGGCCTGGACTGGAGCCTGCCAGCAAGAGGGTCTCGGGGGGCGCAGGGGCTGGACCCCGCAGCCCCCATACCCTGGCCCAGTCTGAGCAAGTAAACGGGGGTGCCCCCTTCCACACGCCTGGCCGGGCCGAGTGCCAGACCGCTCGCTGGACAGCACGGGGGCCTTTTCCTGTGCCCCCACGTCCCAGGCGAGGGGCTGGGCCTCAAGGACCTGCCCAAGGTCACAGGCAGGTTTCAGAGCCACGCCGCAGGCACGAGGGGCTCTGACCTCCGGGCGGCTGAGAGGGCCCTGCTGAACGCTGCCGCCGTGGGTTAGGGGTGGCTCCCGGGGGTGGGGCAGAGGTGGGCAGTGTGCAGGCCGGTGTGCTGAGTAGGACGGGGCAGGACAGCCAGCCCAGCACCCAGACGGCTGCAGCGTGGGCAGCTGGGAGGGCACGTCCTGGTGGGGCTCTGCGATGGCTGAGGGGTGGGTGGGACGTGGCGGTGGCCCCTCGCTGACGGCTGACCGTGAGCGCTGAGGGCCGGACGCGGTGAGCCCTGGGGGCAGGTCCTCAGGCCTGGCGCCCCTTCCCCTAACCTGCCCCACCCCGCCTGGGGAGTCCTGCTGCCCAGCCCTCTGCTCCCTGTGTCCTCCAGACCCCTCCCCAGCCTAGCGTTGGGGTGTCCCTTGCTGCTCCGGTCCCCCACACTGGGGCTCCCCTGGGTCCTCAGGTCACTCCCCCGTGGACGCTGGGCAGCTCTCACGTCCTTCCTGAGAGCCCAATTCATCCCCCCGTCCCTTCACCTGTTCCTTCCCTGGCTGGCTCAGCCCACACTCATCCCTGCTCCCTCTGCCCTGGGATGAGCCAGCAGGCCTCCCCTCAAGCAGCTCTGGGCCTGGGGGTTGGATCTGCAGACTAACCCCACCCCTCCCTGACCAGGAGCGGAGAGCTGGCAGGCCGAGCGGGGAGCGGGCTTCGGGGGAGCTGCGCGGGTGTGGTTGCCCCTGGGCTCTGTTCACTGGGGGTGGGCAGTGGTCCGGCCCTGGGAGGGTCCTGGGGAAGGGCGGGCCCCTGCGTGCTGCAGCGAGGAAGGGCACGGACGGGCTGGCAGGGAGCTCAGCAGCCATGATCTGGGGGTCACGGGTAACCACAGCTCAGGGAGGCCGCGGTGAACGTGCTGAGCCTCAGCGGAAATCCAGGCTTCGAGGGAGGCTGGGTGGGTGCAGATCCGGGCCTCCCGGTGAGAGCGAGGGATATAGGGAGATGTGGCCCTGCGTCCTGGGGTGGGTGGGCCCCAGGCAGGGGACAGACAGTCCCTGCCAGGACCCCAGGCGAAGGTCCTGGCCATTCACTCGCTCAGGCGCCGGCCCCGCAGCCCTGTGATCTTCCCGCTACCGCAGAGAGCTCGAGGTGAGTACCAGTCAGTCAGCAGATGCGTGGAGGCCACCCCGGCCCCGTCCGTGGCCCTAGGCACGGGGATACTCCAGGGAGAGCTCGAGGTGAGTACCAGTCAGGCCAGCAGATGCGCGGAGGCCGCCCCGGCCCCGCCCGTGGCCCTAGGCACGGGGATACTCCAGGAATGAAAAGCACAGCCGTATTGATTTCATTTCCAAATTATTAATCAACTTCACAGCTCAACAGGAACATTGTATTGTTCAGCTTGGGCAGGTCCAAATGGCTCTCCCTCAGGCGCGGCGCAGGGGCCGGTGAAGGACACGGTGATAAACGTCCCGGCCCCCACGGAGGCCGCTGTGCGCCCACCGGGCCAGGTGGGCGCTGGGAGGGGCCTGGGATCAGAGCTGTGCAGGTGACACTGCCAGACCCTCGGCATGGGACCCCGACCGGGGGGCTCTGTCCCCTTTCGGAAACCTGGGCGGGTGGGTGGAAAGGCCGCGCTAAGTGCCTCGTGCCCCAGAACCCTGCCGACTGCCCTGGTGTGCCGCCCGCCCTCCGTGTCCCGCCGGCCTCCGTGGCCGGGCTTGGGGGCCTCTCTGTCCCCCTGTCTGCCCGTCTGGGTTCTGTCTGACTCTCCTTCTCTCCCGGCCTGTGGTTCTCAGAGGGTCACGTGGCACCTGCTGTGTCGCCACAGACCCCTGCCCCTGGGGTGGACTCAGCATCGGCTCACCGAGCCCCGTTCCCAGGAAGCAGGGCCTCCACCCAACCCCGCGGAGCGGAGGGCGTGCGGGGCAGGGGCCCCGGACACAGCGGCAGCAACAATTCAGGGTGTGACGGGGCGGGCCCCTGGGCGGAGGCGGGGAGTGGGAGGGGGACAGTGGGGCTTGGGGCGACTCGATTTCCCCACGACGTGTGAATCAGGAGACCATCAATTTCGGCCTTATGTGAACACACCAGGTGCTGGGGAACAGCAGTCTGTCAGGGATTGGCGGTCGTCATTTTTAGCGATTTTGTTTTGTTGAAAGTCTCCTTGGCTTTTAGCAATACAACCGGAAGCACATCCGAATGAAAGGGTTTGTGTGGAGAATTCACTCTCAGATAACCTGCGGGTGAGGGTAGAGACGAAACCAGATTCCTGAATTGATAGCTGTTGAAGGGCGATGGGTACCTGGGGTCCTTTATACAGACCTTGCTACTTTTATGTGTGTGTTAACATTTCCATAATAATGCAGATAAACGCAAATCAAAACCCCCCTGAGATACCACTCATGCCCAGGAGGATGGCCACTGTCAACAAAAACAAAAACAGGGAATTCCCTGGCAGTCCAGTGGTAAGGACGCAGAGCTCTCACTACCGTGGCCCCGGGTTCAGTCCCTGGTCGAGGAACTGAGATCCCGCAAGCCGTGTGGTGCAGCCCAAAACACAAACAAACACCCTCCCCAAAAAACCCAAACCGAAAAAGCCCAAAAAACAGAGAACAGCAAGTTCTGACGAGGAAATGGAGAAATTGACACCCTTGGCGCTGTCGGCGGGAATGTAAATGGTGCAGCCGCTGAGGAAAACGGTACGGAGGTTCCTCAAAACATTAAACATAGAATTAACATACGATCCAGCAATCCCACTCTGTGGTTTATACCCCAAAGAATTGGAAGCAGGGTCTTGAAGAGATGTCTGTACACCTGTTTCATGGCAGCATTGTTCACAACAGCTAAGACACGGAAGCCACCCACGTGTCCAGGGAGGGATGGATGCAGTCCGTCCACATGGTGGAATAGTATTCACACTCAAGAGGAAGGGAACCCCGACACCTGCTATGACACGGATAAACCTGAGGACATTCTGCCCTGGTATCTAGAGGAGTCAAATGCATAGAGACAAGAGTGCACTGTGGGCGCCAGGGGCTGAGGGAGAGGAGGCGGAGTTAGCGTTTGCTAAGTACAGAGGTGTTCATGAGAGGGTGAAACAAGTTCTGTGAGGACTTCCCTGGTGGCGCAGTGGTTAAGAATCCGCCTGCCCATGCAGGGGACACGGGTTCGAGCCCTGGTCCGGGAAGATCCCACGTGCCACGGAGCAACTAAGCCCGTGCGCCACAACCACTGAGCCTGCGCTCTAGAGCCCGCGAGCCACAACTACTGAAGCCCGTGTGCCACAACTACTGAAGCCCATGTGCCTAGGGGCCAGGTGGGGCTGGGGGGTAGTGTCTGCACACCAGGAGGAGGGTCTGGCTGAGGGAGGCGGAGGCGGGAGGAAGCAGAACCTGCCCAGGAGCCCAGAGAGCAGGTGCAGCCCGAGGGGCGCGGGCTCAGCCCAGGGGCGTGAGGCGTGGGGTTGGACGCAGGCCCCACTCCATGTGGCTTTAGGCGGAGACTCTAGGGCATGTCTTGCACTTCCTGGGGCCTCCCGGGGTCCAGCGGGGATGTGCCGGCCTGGGAGGCTGGGGGTGATTCTTCCTCTGGAGGCCTCGCCTCGACCCCGGGACCAGCCGAGCTCTCTGCCTCCCCGGGCACCCCCTCCTGCCTGCAGTGACTTCCATGTCCTCCTCCGTGTGAATTCGGGGCTGCGGCACCCCTGGCCCCAGAGGCCCCTTCCAGGAGAGACCCTCCCCTGCTGGAGCCCCACCCGGCCCCGCCCTCCCCTGCCTGCACAGTGGGGTCTTCCGGAGGAGGTGGAAGCAGGGGTGATGCTAGACCCGGAGCGGTCCAGGGCGTGTGGCCTGGGTGACACACCTGCTGGGCGATACGGGCAGCGGCGGGAGCGCTGGGGTGCCACAGGCCTGGCGGCTTCTGCCCTGGGCGGGGGGCCTTGGTCCAGCATCGGGGGGGCACATGTTGTGACTTCTCTTCTTACTCTTAAGGTTGCTTCAACCCTTTCTTCTGAGGGGCCCTCTGGGTCACATCTCGTGGCGGCAGAGGTGTGCAGAGTCCTGTGCGCAAAGGACGCCCACCCCGCGGGATGGCCTGAGCCTCCCACCGGGACTGCTGCCGGGAGGTGGGTCCCACCCGCGAAGCAAAGCCAGACTGTCCCAAGCCTGGGGCGGGGGGCCCAAGACCACTCTCTCAGGGCTGCCCCATACTCGGGGGGGCGGAAGTGCCTCTGCCTGGCCGGCCTCACAGTGGGGCTGCCCGGGGGTGCCGGGATCCAGGGGACCAGGGCTGGCAGGAGGTGCAGTGGAGGAAGATGCTGTGCTGTGCGTGGCCACAGGCTCGGCCCCCCCCCAGGACCCCTGGGTCCTGCCCGTCCGGCCTCCCTGCCACGCAGGTGGCAGAGCCCGAGGCTCTGGCCACCACAGGCCTCGGCGGCGGCTCGCTCTCCCGCCCGCTGTGCCCGCGGCCCTGACCCCGAGGGGCCCTTTGTCCCCTGCAGAGGGGCGCCCCCCCCCCCGGCTGCGTGGCCGGCCTGGCAGGTGCTCGTGGGTGAGGCGGGGCCGGGTTCAGCCGATTCTGCTTCCCTGGGTGCGACAGGTGGGGTTCAAGGGAACGCCGTCGCCCAGCACTTTCTGCTCAAGCCCCACGCCCGCGTCCTTCCCCGGATGCCAGCCCGTCGTCCCCAGGCCCCCCCAGCCCCTGTTGGAGAGCTCAGCTTCTGCAGATGGAGGGGACTTCCTCTCGGCCCTGAGAGCCCACCTGTGCGGTTCCAGTGGGTCCTGGAAGGCAGCAGGCTGAGGGGCCGGAGCAGCAGAAGGGCGGCCACGGCCAGGCCATCCCCGAGGACTTGGGCTGAAAGGCGCCCCCTCCTGCAGCCTCCCTCCTGCCGCGCCAGGGGAGGGGCCGAAACCGTTCCCTCTCCCCCACCCCCGGTGTTGAAGCGAGTCAATTTTTTCAAACCACATTTGCTGTCTTATTGCTTATTTTCGGGCAGCAGCAGCAATTTTCGATACCCACCTCAGATATGGCTCGGGTCACCTGTCATTCCAGAAAGGTCAGCGATTCATTTAAAGTTTCATCACTCTTCCCATAAGCAGGCAAACACCATTTCACCTGCCACAGCCTTCGTGTGGGCCACAGACCGGCTGGTTGTCTCCTTCCTGTCCCGCAAGTGCACAGCAAGGCCGTCACCCCACGCGGGGGGACGCACCCATGCCCGCCCCGGGCTCCCCCAAACACGCTTTCACTTAGAGGCAGCTCTGGGGCCGGGCCCCAGCCTGGCCCTTCCCGCGCCGGCTCTTAAGATGGAATCGTCCAACTGTGAGCCCCCTCAGCCCGCTGCCCTGAGGCAGGCGCCGGGGCGGAGCCTGCAGACTGCCCGTGGACCAGCCATCCACCCTCGGGCCCAGGATGTGACGGGAGGCTGACGCAGGTGGGACTGGGGTCCGGGGCTTCGAGGGCCATGGAGCCTCCCGAGGTACTCAGTGGAGGCCCAGCGTCATCGTGGCGACTGTGGCGGGGCTGTGCTGACGGCCCCACGGTCAGGTCAAGGACGGGGTGGGGGGGGCGGCTCTCGCGTCCCAGAGGACAGGCAGCCCCAGGCCTGGGTGGCCCTTGTCCGGCTGCCCCCAGGTGTGGCACTGGGTGTTCTCTGGAGGCCTCTGGGCTCTTCCCTCATCTGGGAGCTTCCTGCCCCCTCTCCACCTCCCTGTAGGGTGGGGCCCCCAAGGGCAGGCTAGGTCCTGGAGTGCCCAGTGTGCAGAGCCCCGCACAGCCTGAGCCTGACAGATCTCTGTCCATTTGTCTTGTTTACGCCCCACCTGCTGCAGGAGGACAGCACGAGACAGGAAGGTTCGACGTAAGTGGTGGGCGCGCACTGGGGCAGTGGGGCCGTGGTGAGCACGTGGGCCACGGTGGCCGGAGAGGAAAGCGAACCCAGCAGGCTGCTCTCCATGCCCCGCCAGGGCCACTCCAGCGGCTGGGCAGCTAGACTCAGCCTGCGCGCCTGCCTGGTGGTGTAGGCTTTGCATCCCAGGGCCGCCCGGTCCTGAGGCGCGGTGGATGGGGGTGTGTGTGAGTGGGGGACCCCGGGACGGCAGTGCCTCCCCGCATCCTTCACCGAGGCCCTCCTGGACTGGGGGCCGTGTTGGGGGGGGCTCCCGTCCTGGCCCTGCCCGCCGGTACAGGTGGTGTTTCCGGCTCCTTCTGGCTTGGCGGGCTGCCACGCCCACCTGTCCACACAAGGGGCCGCCTCCTTGGTGGGCTCCTGGGAGGGTGGTGAACACACAGCCCCTGCCCGCCCCGCCCAGGCCACAGCGCT
The DNA here is from genome assembly GCF_039906515.1 of Pseudorca crassidens. NCBI lineage: Eukaryota > Metazoa > Chordata > Mammalia > Artiodactyla > Delphinidae > Pseudorca > Pseudorca crassidens. The sequence continues at coordinate 907,960 of NC_090299.1, read as the reverse complement.
TCCCTACAGAGGACCCACCCCCTCCCCCGACTCCTTCTGGGGTCCTGTGGCCTCCCTCCACGTCTATGCCCCAGCCCCCCCGCTCCCTGATGCCCCAACTCCCCGGGCACGGCCCCCCAGCTAGGATCCAGCCCCCCGCCCTCACCTGCGGGATCGTCCCTTCGCCTCCAATGAGGAGCTGATCGATGCGGCCTTGGCCGCCAGGCTGGGCCACTGACATGGGCCACGAATCGTGGTCGCTGGGCCTGGCCTTCTGCCCCTGGGCTGCCTGGGGGCTCAGAGGCCAGCTGCCAGTGCCCCGCGGTCTGGGGAGGCAGGCGAGAGCTTTTCCTGTCACCTGTTCTGGGGAGTTGGGGGAGCCCACCCTGAGATACGGGTTCCACCCACCGTTCCTGACTGGCCCGGGGTGGGGCCGCCCCCCCGGCCCTTGGCCTCGTCTGGCCTGGTCCCCACAGGCGGCTTTCTGCCTCTCCTCACGGGGCTGCCACTCAGAGGGGCTGGGGTGGGGGGTCGGGCGGAAGGAGCAGCCTTACAGCCCCCGGGCCGGGGTCACGGGGGCCGAGCCGGGCCCCTCCTGGTGCCTCACGGTCCCCAGGAGGCCTCAGCTTGGCTCTCCTCCCTCTGCCCACACCCACCCAGCCACCCCTGGCTCCTTGCTGCTGCAGGGACCCCCATGGAGCTTCTCCTTCTGGGGCAAATGGCAGGAAACCATGGGGTCCAAAAAGTTAGCTGAGGAGCGAAAGACATGTGATGTCCCCAGGGGGGAAGACACCTGGGGTGGGGGGATTTGGGGGGAGGTGGAGGCCTGGGCATGGCGGGGGCCTCATGTGGAGGTGGCTGAGGCCTGGCTGAGAGCAGGTGGCTGTGCTTGGTGAGAACGGAGCCGGGGCCCTGCAACAAGGGCGGGGGGGAGGTGTGTGAGCTTGGTGTGTGCCTGGTGAGCGCCCGGTGTGAGCCTGGTGTGTGCCCGGTGTGAGCCTGGTGAGCGCCCGGTGAACGTCTGGTGTGAGCACGGTGTGTGCCCGATGTGTGCCCGGTGTGAGCCTGGTGTGTGCCCTTGTGAGCCTGGTGAGCACCCGGTGTGTGTCTGGTGTGAACCTGGTGAGCGTCTGGTGTGTGCCCGATGTGTGCCCAGTGTGAGCCTGGTGAGCGCCCGGTGTGAGCCTGGTGTGAGCCTGGTGTGTGCCCTTGTGAGCCTGGTGTGTGCCTAGTGAGTGCCCGGTGTGTACGTGCGAGGAGCACGGCTGCTGAGCTGAGTGTGCTGGCGATGCCACTTCTGGTCTCGCGGAGGGACAGTGGGGTGTGAGCCCTGAGTCACCCAGGGCGAGGCTGGAGGAGTCCTTTTAAATATCCCGCCATCAGCACAGTTGTTTCCACTCAGAGGTCAGTCTGCTGCCGGCTAAGGCCTTCGCCTGCCTCTAAGCGGTCCGCCGGGGTTCTGAGCGCTGTCCCGCCCCCTGCCGCGCCCTGGCCCCGCCCCCTGCCGCGCCCTGGCCCCTCTGGGCCTGGCTTCCTCATCTGTGAAATGGGCTTGTGTTCCCATCAGCAGCCCTCTGCGGCCCAGGGGACAATCCAGGCAGGGGGGCTCCCAGCTGGCGGGCCCATCCCCCGTGGGCTGGAGCTTCCAGAAGATTCCAAGTACCCCTCTGGGGCCTGGGGGTGTGGTGTGCTCCACTGACCACTCCCACCCTCACCCGCCCCACGCTCGTCTCCACGTGTGGCCCGACCAGCCCCTCCTCTCCACCTGCTCCACTGGCCAGCGAGCCCCTTCCCCACACAGCCGGCCCTGAGCCCCTGAACCCCCTTGGGTGCCCCAGTCTGTCCCTGCCGGGATCCCTGGTCCTGGATCTTACGCATCTGCTTCCCCGGGGGCTGGGGGCAAGACGAGAGCCTGGGTAGTTGGGGGGTGGTCTACGAGTGAAGGCTGCAGAGCCGACTCCCAGCGGGGTGGGGACTGGGGACGGGGAAAACTGAGACCCCGGAGGGGGTGTGAGCCCTTGGGGAGAAGGCCCCTGCCCGGGGGGGAAGGCGAGCCCCTCCTGGCCTGAATCAAGGCCCCCCAACCCTCCCGCCTCACACAGAGACTCCCCGCCACGTGCTGCTCCAGGTGGCCCTACGTGCTTCGTGGGTCACACACCCTCCTGCCACCCCCCCACCCAAATATCCACCCCCCACCCTTATACCCATCCGTCCATCGGTGTGTCCACTAACATGCACAAGACACTGAGGGGGCCAGGCCATGGCCCGGTCACTGGGGACCCCAGAGAACACAGCAGGCCCCACAAGCCCACCTCCCCTGCATGGACAGGTGACTGGGGAGTGGGGGGCAGCTCGGGGGCAGGGCTGGGGTCCCTCCTGGGGTCCCATCTGAGCTCCAGTTCAGCTCCAGGGTGCCTCCCTGGCATACGCAGCGCCCACCCCCGCCTGGGCCGCCCCCCAGAGCAGAGGAGGGAAGGCCCGCCCGCTCCCCCCGGCTCGCCCGCAGGTCAGCGCCTCGCGGGCGCCCCCGCCCTCTTACTACCTGTCCTTGGGGACGTCCGCGCACAGCGTGCTCCCTGCCCGAGGGACCCCTACCCCGTGTGTCCTGCTGGGGGTTTGGGCGGCTGACTCTGCCCCCTGCCCTCCAGACCCTCTGGTCTCAGTGATGGAGAGCCGGCCAGGCGAGGAGGGGACAGAGGGAAGCGGCAGGGGAGCCCCTCGCCTGCACGCACCCCCGCACACGCAGAGAGGAGAAGGAAGATAAGTGATGGGTAGTATTTTAAAGCATATTAACCCAATTACAAGTATATTTTTACAATCGTGGCTCCAACATTTATCACGCGGCGTTATTAGCCCCCGGAGCTGGGCTGTGTCAGATGGAGGCTGTGAAACAGGAGCGTTTCATTACGTTCTGCCCGCGTCAGGCGCTCCAGCCTGCGACTCTTAAACCGCATGATTTTATCAAAATCTTCGGAAATTGAAGCAATCACTAAAAGGTGTCGGGGAATTAAAATGTTCTGTCTCGGTGAAAGAGATACACTTCTTGTAACATATATCAGGGGTCTTTTTTTTAAAGACACATTACTATGCAGAGAAAAGGCATCAAACGTAGGAGGGGGCGTTCCAGAACGATCCTGCGACACGATTCTTCACGCTTAAAAGTCGTCTGTGAGGGACACGCTGCCGGAGCCTCCGGTGCCTCCCTCTCCCTGCGGGCTTTTACGGTTTTGTTTCTCACCCTCACTAGACGTCTGGGGGTCGAGTCAGCCCCCATCAGCCTCAGGCCTGAGGAATGAAATCCAGGCAGCCCGGGCACTCGAGCGGGGGTCCCAGCCCCTGTCTGCACTCCCCTGGGCTGGGGAGGCTGGCGGGAGGGCTGAGGTTTGGAATCTGCCCCCAAATTTCTCAAAGACACTCAAATGCGGCCGCCCTTCTGGGCCAAGGTCAGTGGGCAGAGCAACGGCCTTGGTGCTGACCAGGGCCGTGCTGCTCCCCGCATTCCGGACCTTAAGTGGGGCTGTTTTCCCGTCTCCCTGGGCACAGCGGGGACCGCCCCAGGGCTTGGAGGGCCCCAGAGCCAAGGAGCGGCCCTCGGTCAGCCGCGTGAGATCCTCAGCTTTGCCGGGGGACCCCTGTGACCTGGAGGGCTGTGGGGGTCTCTGCAGAAGCACAGGCCCTGGGCGGTGACGGCTGCTTCCTCCACGCCCGCCCTGCTCACAAGTTCCGAGGAGGGGCTGGGGGCCGATGCCCGCATGGGGCCCCATGGTCAGCGCCAGCTCAGACCCTGCCACACGCGGGGTCTGCGGGGTCCGGCCGGCCTGTGAGGAGAAGCCCTGTGCTAGCGGAAGACAGGCCAGTGGTGGTGCAGTGTCAGGAGGGGGGCAGGTGGGGGACGCTGGCCGGCCTCAGGGATGTCATTGACCTGGGGTCTGCAGCAGAGGCTGGACCGGGGGTAGTGGTGGGAGACGCCTGTGGAGGGGCGGCGGGAGGACAGAGCAGGGAGCAGGGACGGGGGATCTGGGTAGCCCGGGCCTGGCCTCGGCCCCGCAGAGGTCACGCAGGAGCTGGGCGTTGCCAGGACACGGGGCTGCCTGGGCGCCTCTGGGCCTTGGGGCTCCAGGGTCCAGCCGAGGTTCCCGCCCAGCACCAGGCCCGTGGCTGCTGTCAAAGAGCTGCGTTGCCCTCTCGAGCCTCTTGATGGACGCTGGACCGAGGCTCCCAGCACCAGCTTTCCAAGGCCGCTGACGGGTCTGTCTCTGTCTGTCTCTCCTTTTAGAAGGAGTGCTAGGGCTTCCCTGGTGGCACAGTGGTTAAGAATCCGCCTGCCAGAGCAGGGGACACGGGTTCGAGCCCTGGTCCGGGAGGATCCCACATGCCACGGAGCAACTAAGCCTGTGTGCCACAACTACTGAAGCCCGCGCGCCTAGAGCCCGCAAGCCACATCTACTGCAGCACATTGTATCCATGCGCCACAACTACTGAGCCCGTGTGCCTAGAGGCCGTGCTCCACCACAAGAGAAGCCACCGCAATGAGAAGCCCGCGCACCGCAGCGAAGAGTAGCCCCTGCTCGCCGCAACTAGAGAAAGCCAGCGTGCAGCAACGAAGATGCAACACCGCCAAAAATAAATAAATGAAATAAATTAATTTTAAAAAAGAAAAAGAAGTGCTATTTCAGAAGCACCGTGGTTGAAAAGCTGGGAGCGGCTGGATGTCGTCCAGTGGCTGAAGGGTCACACCCACCCTAGTGGGAAGGGGTGATGGGTGCCGGGGGTGCCGGACGGTGGGAGCGCCCAGGGAATCGGGCAGCGCCGGCTGGTCCACCGACAACTGCAGGCTGTGTGCGCTGCGGGGGCGTGGGGATGGGGGACACGAGGGCCCCGGGGTGGCGGCTGCGTGTTGGTCGATGCTGGTATCCTGGCTGCAATCAGCTGCTCTGGGGGCAAAGGGTACGTGGGATCTCTCTCTACAGTTTCTGACAACTTCATGTGATTCTGTAACTTTCTCAAAATAAAAGTTTAACTAAAAACAAGTAGTTTTACAACAGTTGTAATAAGAAATTCCAGTGTGGAAAGATGCAGAGGGAGCGCACCGGCCCCTCCTCCCACCCGCCCGTGGGCCCGCCTCGGGCGCTCACCCACCCTGCGTGGGCCACGCCTGACCCGCCTGTGCGGCCCGGCACCTGGCCGGGTCGGCTGCTCGGGTGCTCGCGGTGTGGACAGGCCCGCGGGCTCTGACGGGGCTCAGGCACTGTCACGGCCGTGACTACCGTGCGGGGACTCTGGGTTTCTCCCACCCCACTCCATCCCTGGCGCCCACCTCCCTCATGTGCACTGGGGCCCTGGACCCCTTTCCCAGAGGCCACGTGGGAAACCCAGAGGGGGTGAGGGCGGTGGTTGAGGCCAGCGCGGCGGGGCCAGGGGAGCGCACGGAGTGGAGGGGGCTCAACCCAGCCACCCCGGAGCCCTTCCGTGAGGGGCAGACGCTCGGCCATGCTGCCCAGGCCGCCTGTTGCTGGACAGAAGGCGGTGCTCTCTGGGGGGAGCCTAGAGGGGGGAGCGCGGATGGAGGGGGGTATGGGGAGCATGTGACCCCCCAGCCCTACCCCTGTGGGCGTGGCCACGGCCCTCACCAAGTGGCCCAAGGGTGTGGCTCCTGGGTTGTGCCCCTGGGTGTTTCTGTGGGTGGCCTGGGGGTGGTCCTGGGCTACTGGTGTCCTCCCTTCTCTTGTCCCTCTGTCCCCAAGTGCCCCTTGAGTCTGGCTCAGGAGCAGGGACCCTACGTACCACACCACAGGGACAGTGCAGGAGAGGCAGCGCAGACACCTTCTCCTGTCCCCGGTTAAGCTCAGCCTGGCCTGACCTGACAGTGACCCACGAGACACAGCCAGTCCTGTGGGGGCCAGAGGAGCAGCCTGGCCACTGGGACGGGGCTCTCCTTAGACAGGTCAAGGGAGAGGAGGAGACAAAGGGCCCGAAGGGACCACACAGGCCTCTCAGCTCCTCTTAGCCCGGCTGGGCCCAGAGGGGACCGGGCTGGCTCCTGGGAGCTGCCCACCACCTTCCGGGACGCAGGGCGAACTGCAGGGCCCTGGGCCACCTTGTGGTGTCAGGAAGGGTCTGTGCTCGGGTGGGGTCTGCTCAGGGGCTGTATATTCATCAGCTTCTCGTGCCCCTAATTTACACCAGGGGGCCGTTTCCCAGAGACCCCCCGGCCCCCGTCCTGCCCCAGCCTCCACTTGGGACGACCACTGGTTCCATGGTGCGGCAGTGCCCACGAAGGCCCGGGGGAGGGGCAGCTGCATGGGGCATCCTGTGGATGGAGCTCCAGGGGTGACCGACCAGGGGGACAGAACTGCCGTCCCCACCCCGGCCCAGGATGGGGCCCGTTTTCCCCACACCCCTTCCTCAGCCTTCAGCAGCGTCCCCCTCTCTGTGGCCCTGAGGCTCTCCGCACGCCTGTCCTGCCCTTTGACCCCCGATGGGTGCAGGGGGTTGTGCCCTCACTCGGGGCAGTGGTGCAGAAGGGAAGGGAGTTGCCCGGCCAGTGAGGGCCGCCCCGCCCTGCCGTGGACACTGAGCGGGAGCTGAGAACCTCGGAGACCTCAGGGCCTTTCAGAGTGTGGTGTCAGGCCCACGGCCCGGGAGGTGGGACAAGGAGACGCGAGAGCGGCCGCAGCAGCAGCAGCTGTCACAGTAGCAGCCCGGCTGTCCCAGGGCCCTGGCAGGACGGGCTGCGGTTGGCCTTTTTTCATGACTGGAAACTGGAGCTGAGTTGTTGGCGCTGAGCCCAGAGTCCCCCAGGGACCCCCAGGGTTGCCTCCAGCCGGGGGGTCTGCTGGGTCCCTTCCCTTCCTTCCCTCACCCCCACCCCATCTGTCTGTCCCTCCAGGCCCGCCAGCCTGCCCGCCTCCACCTCCAGGAAGCCTTCCAGGTAGTGCCGTGAGTTGTAAGTTCTTGTGTTTGTCTGTCCACCCTGCCTCTGGAGCCTTGTATCGAGAGCCCCTGAAGGCAGGGTCCCCGCCGAGTCCCCAATCTCCCTGCTCCTTAACCAGCACTCTCTGGAACGAGGGGCTCTGCCCTGGAGGGGCTCTGGGGCAGTGGAGGTGCCGCTTACTGTGCTGCTGTCCTGGCTCTGCCGTGCTTCGGGGTCTGGGAGGCCCTCCGAGGCACCCCTCCCTGCGGCCAGGCCCTGCCACTCCCTCCCGGGCCCCGAGGCGACGGTAGTGCCATGCCATCGCTCGCCGGGCGCTCTCGGGCCCGTAAATTTCCGGTGGACGGCAGTCCTCCCGAGACTGTATCTCCTGCTTGTTGGTGTCACAGACTTTGCCACGCTGGGGTCAAGAGTTATCCTGCCCGTCTTTTGTGTTCTAAATTTAATTGTTGCACTCCTTTTCTCCCTTAAAAAGATCAGTAAAAACTGTTAATTTGATCAATACTTAATTTTTTCACCCGGAGCGCGTTTCTTCTGCTGGCCCGTGATAAGCAGGCGGCGGGGCAGAGGGACAAGTAAATTGCCAGGAATTTCTCCACTCTCCCGCGGCCGCTCCACCACTTAGAGCCGTGTAATTTATACCCCGGCAGTCGCTCTGCAATTACCCTGTCTATTGCTGTCGACAGTATCGCGCTATCTTTTAAATAGATCCGGCCGGGCTGGTCCAGACGAGCCAACAGGACAAATGACACCATCCCTCATCCCGCGAGCCCTGAAGAGATAAGTCCCTAAGGAGGCCCATTTATCAGCTGATGCAAGCTGGGTACTTACAAGCCCACTTCTCTGTCTGGGCTCTCTTCAGATTTCCGAAGCTATTGATCTACCGAGGGGGCCAGGCTGGGGTACGGGGTGAGGTGCGGAGGGGCAGCCCCGGGCCGAACTTGCACGCACCTCGGACACCTCTGGGAGGGGCCGCGGGGCTCCCGGCTGCAGGTGCCAGCCCTCGGCCATGGGCACAAGCTTCCCTCCTTCGTGCGGGCGAGGAGGTCGTGCTGACGGGGAGGCATGTAGGTGCGACTCTGACCCTCAGGCTTGCAGGCCGCGGAGTATCTGGCCACCCCCTGGACGCCCCGAGCTCTGCGCTGGGGGCTAGGAGGGGCTGACCCAGGCTGAAGGGCCCCCGTCCCGTGCCTGCTCTTCCCCTCGCTGCCCCCTGCTCCAGCCTCCAGGGTGTGCCAGCTTGGTGCCCAGATGTGGGCACCCGTGGGGTCTGCACCCCGAGACCGTCAGGACTTTGCATCAGGAAGCAGGGCGACAGGACGGTGCTGGGGGGCCGCTTCAGAGGGTGGGCAGCGAACTGCTCTGATTCTCGGGAAGGGCGCCAATGCCAACTGGCGGAGCTGGAGCCCATCAGCTGGTAGAGGGGTGAGAAGGCCAGGACTGGGGGTGCCGCCTGCCCTGGGCCACCCTCGAGGCAAGGGAGGGGCTGCTGCGGCTCTGCCCCCCATTAGGCCTGGCACAGGCATCTGGGGAGGGCTCCCTGTGTCCCCACCACTCCGGCCCTCACTGCCAGGCCCAGGTGGGCCCCCGGCCAGCGGAGCAAGCCCTGTGCGACACAGCAGTGACTTCCACCAGCATCGCGACAGCAGCCTGCGTGCAGCCCGGGGGGATGGGGCATCCATGCCCCTGGCCCACCCAGTCCTGCCCTCTGAGCTGGGGGGGCTCAGGACTCAGTCAGGCCCCTGTGCTCCTCTGGGCTCTTCCAGGACCTGGGGGGTGGGGACAGCGTGTGGATCGTCCTAGGTCCCCTGGGACCAGTGCCAACCCAAAGGTGGCACCCGTGGGATGACGAATGGCCCTGGAAGAGCCTGTCCACACGCTCCCAGCTGCACTGGAAGGAAGAATGGACCCCCTAAAGCCTCCCCGATAGCTGCTTCCACGAGGCCAGGGGCAGGCGAGGGCCGGGGAGAGCCAGGAGGAGGGGCCCGACCCTCGGAGCAGCGGGAGGGTGGGCTGGCGGCTTCTTCCAGGCCTCAGCCGTGCTCCCACCCCCTGCTCCAGCCCCCTTGTCTTTTATGCCTCACTTGCACTGTGGGGCGCGGAGGGGAAGGATGCTGCCGGCCGAGGATAAGGCAGCGATCTCTCCCGGAGGCCCGGGGCAGGGTGGGCAGCGTGCTTTCTGCCGCCTCGTCAGGGACCCTGGGTCTCAACAGCCCTGGGTTCTGGCCTAAGGGGGTGGCTTCTACCCGCAGAGCTGGCCACCGTTAGTGGAGAGCAATCAGGAATGTCCAGCGGGAGGAATGTCCCCTGGACCCCCAGGAGCGGAGACCGACCCAAGGGCCAACCTCGCACAGGTGCGCCGGCCCTGAGCCTTTATTGTATGTGCCCGCCTCAGGGCGCACCCCACCCAGGCAGGTGGGTCCTTTCCAGGAGGCCCTGCTCCCGTGGCCTGTGGGCTGACCGCTGTGGCCAGCGCCCCTGGAGGGCAGCCCTGACCTCAGACACGGGCAAGGGTGGGGGTCCTGTCCCCCGGCCTCGGGCATCGCTCCAGCAGCCGGTCTCTCCCCACTCTGGGCACCCCGACAGCTTGTGGCTGGCGTCCACCTGCCCCTCTGACCCCGTGTCTCCCAGACTGAGGGTCCTGCGGCCCAGCCTGGTCTGGGGAGTGGGAGCTGGGCCCGGGGGTGTGGGGACTTGGGTACCGGGCATCGGGAGGAACGAGGCCAAGTCCAGAGCAAGGGGCGTAGGCGCTGGGTGTGGGGGGCCGGCACACAGCTGCTTGTTCTCAGTGGCCTCGGGACCCTCCAAGGAACCCTCACCCGACGGAGCGAGAGTCCCGGGAAGGAGCAAATCGTGGCCGGTCGGGACCACGCAGGCCCCACCTTTGGGAAGCCCTTCCCTCCAGTGAACTTGGGATCACCTGTGTGGTCTCTCCTCCACGCTGGACACACCCCAGGCCACGAGGGGGTGACAGGTCGCCAGGCTGCAAGATTGCCTCGTGGAGCTGTCACTGTCTGGGGAGACGGATGGGAGTGCGGCGTCGGACGTGGCTGATGCGGGCGATACACCGAGGGTCATCTGTTTGGTCTTAATTTAGAAAACCTTCACAAGATTATTACGCGGCATTTTTTCCCCTGTGGTGCTCGATGGTATCGGGTGGGTTCAGGGCTCAGCTTTCCCGTTTATCTTCCTCAGAGAGTAGCATTAATACGTAGGTACAGCGGCCCAGACTAAACCCCACAGAAACAAATAGAAATGAGCTTTGCCGCGTCTCCTTTTAAAAATAGCGTCCATTTATCATCCAGCGCCTGGCGCTGAGCTCACGCCCGTGGCCCGGACGACTGACGGCCTCAGGCTTAAGCGTCTGCTCTCCTACTTGGCTCTCCTCCTATTCAGCCTTCTCTCCTGCCCTGCACCCCAGAAGGAGGCTCTGAGCACCTGCACTGGCTGCCAGGCGGGGGTGGGCGTGGGGTGAGGGGCTGCCGGCCAGGCATCTGCATCCGTGTGCCCCCTGCTGAGGCCCTAATCCAGGGACTCTGCTTCCTGCCTCTGCTGAGACCCCTCCCTGGCCACCTATGCAGGGGCTCCCGTTCTTCCTTCCAGGGACTCCCAGGCCCCTGGATGGATCCTGAATCCACAGCTGGAAGGAGCCACAGGTCGGCTGGACACAGGGCAGGTCACGTGTCCAAACAAAAGGAGGACTTAATGTTTCATCACTTCACTCACAGTAATATAAACTGAGGCCTTCGGTGTGCTAGTGGGCACTGTGCTGCAGGTGCCACGGGAAACGAGTGACTGCCACCCTGTCCTCGCTAGCTCACCACGTCCTAGCCGGCACCTGCTGCAGGAACGCCATCACAAGACATGCGATCTCTCTCAACTCCACTCCTGGCAAATGCAGGGGTGGCTGGCTTTTCTAGGTGGATCAAAGAGCCTGGAGGGCAGAGGCCACAGTGTGTCCAGAGAGGGACCAACCTGCATGGAGAAGGGGGAGAGGCAGGGTCTTTGCAACCCTGGAGAAGTAGAAAAGGAGAAAAGAAAAAAGTAAGCCAAGTGTAGAAATTACAAAACACACAAGATGGCATAAATCAACCCTAATATAAAATGAGTACAATAAATATAAATGAGTTAGACTCAGTGATTGAAAGCAGAGTCTCACAGATTGGATGAGAAACAAGATGCTGCAGTCTGTTGCTTAGAGAAGGAACGTTTTAAAGGAAAAGGTACAGAAAAATTGAAAATCAAAGGATGGAAGAGGCACAAAGGTAGTAAGAGTGCCCCCTGAAAAACAGTCTTTGCAATGTCTAAACAACTTCTCCTTTGGAGGGAGCATCTCGCCCAGTCCTTGCTGCAAACATTGTCTCCCTCAGAGACAAGACATCCGAGAAGAAATACAAGGATACCAAGGACCCCCAGAACAGCAGTGTTTGGACGGGAGATGTAAGTGCTGCTGCTACAAAGTTCTCCACTCCACGGACCAGAGCAGTACCTCTAGGACATGAAGCATGGCTTGCTGGGATGGCAGCCATAGATCGTCCAGCAGCCAAAGAGGCTCTGACTGAAATCTCAGCCTGGCCTCCATGCACCTAAAAGCAACCAGTTAAGGGCAGGGGCTTCCAACAGCTGCAGTCCAGGTGTTGCAGTCTGGAGAGGCTTAGGGGGACCCTGTGCTGGAGCAGGTCCCCTTAGCTGACAGCTGCTGCCAGGAGCCAGAGTGTTGTGGATGTGGGACCACAGTCAGCAGGATCTGGAGGTACACAGGTGAGCATCTGAATGCCATGTGCTGACCTGGTTTTTGAGGAAAAACCTGGTGTCCGTGAACCTCCAGCTTTGAAGTTGTTTGCCATAGCAGGCAGAATTTGCTTAGCAGGCAGAATTGTTTCTCAAAGATTCCAGAGATTTCTGTCGTTGGGTGGAGCCACTCCCCCGAAGGCTGCTACGTACAGCTCTGCGGGCCGTTTCCTCACCACACTGGGCAGCGCCAGGCACACAGCTGTGTCTTGGTCTTAAGAGAGAAGAACTGGCTCTTCTTAAACAAGAGAGTTTCCTCCTGGGAAATGCATGTAAGAAAGCGCTAACAATATTGTGCTCTCTGTGTTGTTTCCTCCCATTTTTTTTTATTTGACAAACTGTAAAAACTTAATTATAAAGTAATATATGCTGGTTATAAAATTTCATAAAATACAGAGAGTTATAAAGCAAAGCAGCAAACCACACACACACAAACCAACAACAAAAACAAAACCAAACAAAAACAAAAGAAAAAAGAAAAAAGAAAGAAAGAAGAAAGAAAAGAAAGGAAAAAAGAAAGAAAATCAAGGGATGGAAATAAGCTACCAAAAGGAATTTGGAGTAGCAATTCTAATACCAGACAAAATAGAATTAAGGTCAAAGAAAATCATGAGGCAAAGAATATTAGACATTGATTCAAAGGAATAATAGGTCAAGAAGATATAATAATCATAAATACATATCCTTTAAACCATATAATCTTAAATATAAAACTACAAATGAGAAAATTACCAGGAGAAATATATGACTAAACTATGGTAGTTGGAACTTTTAACAAACTCCTCTTATAAAATGATAGATTAAATATACAAAAAGTCAGTATAGATACAGTATTTAAATCTGAATTGTATAGTAAATTAATTAAATTACATCTATTATTTTCCTATCAATTTACATATCACATGGAGAATATGGGTTCTTTTGTGCATAATTTATTATTCACAAAAGCAGGCTATGTGCTAGGCCACTGTTATGGTTATCTGCAGAGGCAGTCAGGCCTCACCGCAAATTTGGTTCAAATATTGAGACTGAAGAAGCCACACACACACACACACCCCCCCCAAGGGGGTCTGAAAAGGTTTGGATTACTTGCATAATTGATGTTTCTGAGGAGAGCAGGGCAGGCCTCCCAAGCAAGTCAGAAATCACTTGAGAGACCAAGGAAAGATGTTTTTATTGTGGTTAGGGGCTGGGGCTGGGGAGAATCTTCCCATGTGTGGTCTGCATCTCCCACCAGCATCAGAGGAGGGAGCACCCAGGATTTCTTGTCATTTTGTCCAGATACAAGACACAAAGGGAAGAGGGAGGGGTGAGGCTTAAAAGCTGTCAGCATTCAAACATCAAAAACTGGAGGCAGACTGCTCATTATAGCCACAAAAGAAAATGTGATAAATTTCAAAGAATCGACCTAATAGTGATTGTATTCTCTGACAGTAATGCAAAGAAATAAATAACAGAAGAATAGTGAAAAAAATTCCAGATGTCTAGGAAGAAAAAACCTTAAGTACTAAATAAGCCTTGGGTTAAGAGAAAATCATAAGGTAATTATAAAATATTTAAAGCACTTCAAGTTAAGAGTTGTGGGACGTACCTAAAGCAACAACAAAAGAAAAAATTATGATTTTAAATACATTTATCAGAAAAGAAAGAAAGAATGAAAATAAGTGAGCTGAGTATCCAGCTCAAGAGGCTATAAAAAACCTAAAATATATATCTAAAAAATAAGATGGAAATAAATATAAGAGCAGAAATCAACGAACTAGAGAACATTTTTAACATTAAAAAGCCTGAAAAGATCTACAGAGCTAAAACTGGTTCAGTCCTTATCAGTATAACAAAAAGTCAGACTTCTGGCCAGATGGAAAAGAGAGAAGCAGCAAATAAACAAAGAAAGAAAAATGGAAAATAATTAAAAAAATAATAAAGGCAGATTATGAATGCCTACACATATACTCAGAATACAGATAAAATGGATAAATTTCTAAAAATATATAAAATGCCAAAATTGACACCGGACTAAGTAGAAAACTTAAATAGACCCAAATCCACTAAAGAACCTGAAATGGGAAACAAATAATTCTCCACTTAAAAACTTCAAGAAAGATAAATTAGTTTTATGAAAACTCTTCCAGAGGATACAAAATAAGGAAAAGTCTCTCACCTCATTTTATGGGTTAATAATACACTTATTCCAAAATCAGAACAGAAAAGACAATTATAAGCATTTTCAATAAAAAATCATAAATAAAATATAGCCAACTCCAAGTGTATATTAAATTTTTTTTATATTTAGAAAAATATCAAATGTGTTTATTCCAGGAATGCAAAGATGGTTCAACTTCAGAAAATCTTTCAATGTGATTGACTTCATGAATGGACCAAAAAGAAGAATTATGTTATAATCTGACTAGATCTCCCCACCCACCCTGCAAAAAGAGGATTTGATCATTATCATGGTTAATTTTACATGTCAACTCGACTGGGCTGTGGGGTGCCCAGACATTTGGTCGAACATGATTCCAGCATGTCTGTGAGGATGTTTCTGGATGGAATTAGCATTTGAATTGGTGGACTGAGTGAAGCAGATTTCCCTCGCCAGTGTGAGTGGGCCTCACCCAATCAACTGAAGGCCTGAACGGAACAAAAATATTGAATAAGTGGGAAGTCCTCCTGCCTGACTGTTTAAGCTGGGACATCAGTCTTTTCCTGCCTTCAGACTCAAATGGAAAAACTGGCTTGGTTCTTGTGCCTGCCAGCTTTTGGACAGGAAGTTTCACCACGGGCCCTTCTGGTTCTCAGGCCTTCAGACTTGAGCCAGACAGCACATCGCCCCTCCTGGGTCTCCAGCTTGCTGACTGCAGATCTTGGGACTTGTCAGCTTCCATAATTGCGTGGCTCAATTCCCTATCATAAATCTCGTATTAAACATGCACACATGATAAGGACATATCACTTCTATTGCTCCAACTAGTCACCAAGAAGAATGGAGTAAGACAATAAAAAATAAGGAAGAGTTTACTGGATTGGTAAGAGAGAAACGAACTTATTTTAAGCAGATGATGTGATTACCTACATAGAAAACACAACAAAGCCAGCAGGTAAATCATCAGAACTGATGAGAGAATTTAACAAAACTGACAGATACAAGATCATTGTATTAGTTGTCAATTGCTGAGTAACAACTTAAAATCAGCAGCTTAAAACAGCAAACACTGATTATCTCACAGCTTCTGTGGGTCATGAATTTGGGAGCAGCTTAGCGGGGTGCCTCTGGCTCCATCTCTCATGAAGTGGAGACCAAACATTTGCTGGGGCTGCAAGACTTGACTGGGGCTGGAGGATCCGTTTCCAAGACGGTGGACCCCATAACTGCCGTCAGAGGAATTCAGCTCCCTGCTGGCATTGGTAGGAGGTTTTGTTTTGTGACCACGTTGACCTGTCCATGTGGCCACTTGAATGTCCAAACGACATGGCAGCTGGCCTCCCCCCAAACAAGTGATCAGAGAGGGAGAGTGAGGGGGAAGGATGCCACAGTGCCTTTTATAATCTACTTTCAGAAGTCACACTGCCAATTCCACCATATGCTGGTCATAAATGAATCACCAAGCACTGCCCACACTCCACGGGAGGGGAATTAATCTCCATCTCTTTTTTTTTTTTTTGAAATATTTATTTATGTATTTATTTTAGCTGCACTGGGTCTTAGTTGTGGCACTTGGGATCTTCACTGCGGCATGCGGGATCTTTTTAGTTGCAGCATTCAGACTTTTTAGTTGTGGCATGCATGCGGGATCTAGTTCCCCAACCAGTGATCGAACCCTGGCCCCCTGCATTGGGAGCGTGGAGTCTTACCCACTTACCAGGGAAGTCCCTTAGCTCCATCTCTTGAAGGGAAGTGTATCAAAGAATCTGTGGACATATTTGTAAAACTATCACAATTATCTTGCAAAAATCATTAGTGTTCCCCCAAACCAATAGTATCTAGATGGAAAATGTAGAGAACAGGAACCATTACAATAGCTTTGAAACAATAAAGTGCCTGGGTTTTAACCTTAAAGAGAGTGCATAAGATCCTTTTGTAGAAAACTGAAAGTCCCAAATCTAGTAAAAAGCATGAATGGAAGGAGAGGTCTGTCATGTGTGTGGACGGCTGACTTCACATCATAAAGTTGCCAGTTAATCTACAAATTAAATATGATTTGATTCAAATCAAAGGTGTTTGAGAAGTGTAACATATTCTCATTTGTCACACTTAAAAGTGAAGATACAAGAACATTGGATATTTTTGAAAAGGAAGAACAAAGAGAATGGGGACAACCCTAAAGTTATTAAAATATACTACAAAGACATAGGAAGAAAACTGTATGGCAGTGGCACTGGACCAGATAAACTCCCCAAACCCTAAATACAGATTCCCCCAAACAAATCCACGTATTTGTGGCAACTTGATCTGTGACAGAGTTGATATAGTACATCTTTGGAAGAAGAAGATTTTTTTTTTAAAAAAAAGAATAGTGTTTTTAAAAACAGTTCTGCAAATACATTGACACTCTCCCACCGAGAGGTAGGGTCTGTGTCTCCTGCCCTGAACCCGGACTGGTCTTAGTGACCTGCTGATGACCGACAGAATGCCAACAAATAACACCACAGAGCGCCTACAGCTGGATCAGAAGAGGCCATGCTTCTGCCTGTTCCCTTGGGACACTTGCTCTGGGGGCAGGCAGGCAAAAGCCATGAAGCCTGTCTACCCTGAGACCGCCATGCTAGACAGGCCTCAGGTAGGCACTCAGGTAGAAGCCCAGTGGAGATCCCGGGAGACAGCCAGCGCCAGCGGCCAGCCATGTGAGGGACCAAGCCAGCTGTGCACCCCACCTGGCATCTGGCTGCAACCCATGATGAGTCCTTCCCAAATTCCAGGAGCTCAAACGTGACCAAAACAAGATGCCTGCCTTAAGCCCCGAAGTGTTAGGATCATTTTTTATGCAGCAATAGGAACTGGAACAAACAATATTGGGAAATCCGGCTCACTTTACGGAAAATGGAGCATAGGGTCCCTACCTCATGCCACATACAGAGGGGAACCTGTGTGTAAGAGGCTAGAGACCTAAATGTAAATGATAAAACTGCAGGAGGAAACGCTGGAGAGTGTCTTTGCAACCTCGAGCGGGAAAGGATTTCTTCAATTCTCCAGAACAAAGCATAAGGTGAAAAATGGACGGATTTGATTATATCAGAAGGAAGGATTCCATAGACCATGTTAACAAGTGGGCATCAAGCTAACAGATGGAGAGAAGGTACAGGAAACGACTCTACATTACCTTGAGAAGAACCCTCACAAAGAAAGCCCGGCAGAGGACAAGAGTCTGAGAGGGACCCGGTAGCCGCTGAGTGAGTGAGGAATCACTCAGCTTCTCCTGGACCAGGACGCACACGGGAAGAGCAACACGTCCACCAGAAAAGCAGAACTTGGGTAACTGCGCGTAGCTCTGGGTGTGGACAAGGACACAGGCGGGAGGCCCCGCCTGGCTGCAGCGCATCCTCGACAGCGGCCTGGTGGAAGGCGGGGGAGCCAGCGGAGGATGGCCCAGCATTTCCCGCTCAGCGCCAGGCTCAGGGCTCCGCTGGCCCCTCTGAGGGCGCAGTCACCAGGCCCCAAGGTGTGAGGGTCACTGTGTGGTGTCCGAGGCCGGCTCCGTCCAGGTGGCCGCAGGAGGTGAGAAGGTGGTGGAGTGGCTGTGCGTCCCAGGCTGTGACGTGGGCGGTAATAGTGCCCAGTCATGCATGGGGTGGAGGGGGTGGGAGTTCAGTGAGATCATTTATGCAAAGCGCCTGGTTGGTGCCAGTGGTGCTGTCACCCTCACGAGACCAGGCACAGAGACGGGAGCCCGAGCCCAGGGCACATGGCCAGTCCTGCAGGGGACACACAGGCTCCCGCCACTGTCCTCAGAGCTGAGCCCAAAGCCCTCTGCCCACTGTCCCTCCCACCGACAACGGTCAGACCTGGGACCCAGCTTCTCTGGTTCCCCTCCCCTGTCCCCTCCGCTGGCGTGCAGGGGATGGCCCTGCTGACCTGCCTGACCTTCCCGTGATGCTGGTCTGCTCCCAGCCGGCTCCTGACAGACAGCCGTGGTGATGGTGTCCGCTGGGCCCTCCCAGGGACCACAGTCCTGGATCTCTGCCCCACGCGGTGTGTCCCTTGCAACACGCCCGCCTCCTCGGCCTCCTCACCCCTTCTGCTGCCACCTCCCAGGAAGGCCAGGCGTCCCCACTCCTTGAGTCTGGGCTCCCGGGAACCACTTGAGCAGCGAGCTTGCCCCCGCCCTGGTCCTCACTGGGATGCTAAATCCAGCAAAGGACCCCAAGTCAGTGCATCCTTGCTTGTCCAGTCTGGGCCCTGATCGCAGTCCCGCAAATCCAGTCCCAGGGGTTCCCCTGGATCCGGCCAGTCTGCACATCTCTGCCCCCGTCCTTCCTCCAGAACCTGCAGCTGGGCTACCCGAGGGGCAGCAAGGCCCTTGCCCTGGCAGCCGAAAGGCAAGATGGGCCCCTCCTCAGGGGGCACCATGTGTCACGGGGGGGCGGCCTCTGTGGGGTCTCCACACGACACAAGTGCCAGGCCTGACAAGGGACGCAAGGCTACTTCTCAAGCCCAGAGCGCTCGGGGGTCCACAGAGCCGCATGCCCGGGGTCCCTGCCCACATTTCAGGGTCCCGGGCTCTCCCCACAGGCCTGACCTCTGCTTACCAGGCTGCTGTCGGCTGTGGCCGCCCTTCCCCTGCAGGGACCCCTCTGCACTCGGCTTCCGGCAATGAGTCCACTGCCGGGGAAGTGGGGAGGCTGCGGCCATGATTCAGTCTGAGTCCTGTGAAGGAGGCGTGAGGGTCTGGATGTGGAGGGTGCCCCTGGGGTCCTTGGCCTGAAGGCGCCGTCGGGGAAGCCCTGCCCCTCCCGGGGGTGGGCGCGTGGCCTTGGGGTGACCGTGGCGATGGGTTCCCCTGCCACTGAGGGGCCTTCTCTGATTTGGGAGGGGGGGGGAAGATGGACCCAGACAGCGGAGGCCAAGTGCCGACTTAATGGTCAGAGGCAGGTGGCACGTCGACCGTAGTGGGTGGCCAGACTTTCTGGTGCAGCCTTGGCCCCCAGAGACCTTCCGAGGCCCCCCAAGGAAACATGGGTGGCTTCCTGGAGTCTCATCTGATTTGACAGCAAGAAAAACACTAGGCCTGTTGGCTGGAAGCCTGCTGGGGTTCTCAGTGGAGAATCACAGCCTCTTCCCCGGTTTCTGGACCTGAGTACGGTTACCGGCCCACAGTCCCTGGACCTAGGGGCCCTCTAGAGGGGGACCCGCACCAAGGCTGCAAGTACGCACCCTACGTCCTCCTCCCAGCTTTCCAAGGGGACCTGTGGCCACTCACCAGTGACGAGGCCTTGAAGGAGAGGAAACAGCCCCCAAGAGGGGTGACTAGATGCCGGCTCTGAACCGGTGCTGGGGAAAGGGCCGGGTGGAGCCCTGACTGTGTGGGAGCAGCTGTGGGCAACGGCAGGTCCCCAGAGACCGAGGACCCTGATGTGGGGCGCCCCTGGGCCGGACGGGGGACTGGGACCCTGGGTGCCAATCCTTGTCGATTTGAGCCCCTTAGTCATAGGGGTGGGACACTGGGGGCCATTGGTCCTGTGCCTGAAAGAGGCAGAAGCTTTCCTGTGACGTGGACCCAGCTCCTGGGACCCTCTCCCAAGGGTCTGGCCATCTTTTTTTAAAAAAAATAAATTTATTTATTTAATTTATTTATTTTTGGCTGTGTTGGGTCTTCGTTGCTGCGTGTGGGCTTTCTCTAGTTGCAGCGAGCGGGGGCTACTCTTCGTTGCGGTGCACGGGCTTCTCATTGCGGTGGCTTCTCTTGTTGCGGAGCCCGGGCTCTAGGCACACGGGCTTCAGTAGTTGTAGCATGCAGGCTCTAGAGCGCAGGCTCAGTAGTTGTGGCGCACGGGCTTAGCTGCTCCGCGGCATGTGGGATCTTCCCGGACCAGGGCTCAAAACCGTGTCCCCTGCATTGGCAGGTGGGTTCTTAACCACTGTGCTACCAGGGAAGCCCGGCCTGGCTGTCTTGACCCCTGACCCCAGACGGAGCCCGCTGCCTACCTCATACTAGGGATCCTGGCCCCAGAAGTCACAGTGGATGGGTTGGGGCGGGGCTGCACAGCCCTCCTCCTTCTTCAGTGCACACACTGGTCCTGGGGCCTGGACTCGGCTGGCCCTCCTCCTACAGGAAGCCCTCTCTGGTCGCATTTCCAGACAGACCCGCTCTTGCCCCATAATTTCTGTCTATAGGCAGCCTGTCCCTGAATGGACTGTGGATCTGGTCTCTCTCCCCACGACACTCAGCTCCCTGAGCTCCCTGATCACAGGGTCCAGGACCCAGCGCGCACGGCGGGTGCACAGCCAGAGCTGACCCTGGCCTTTGTACAGGCGCCTCCCTTGGTCAGTCAGGAAGCCCGCTGCCTCTGCCACGGCCAGCTCCTGCCCGCCTCCTCCAGGGAGCCCTCCCAGTGTCTCCCGGGCCCAGGGTATGGACCGCCCCCAGCCTGGCGCTCCGGGGCGGTGAGTCCAGGGCCGGTGCCGCTTAGTCTCTGGGTCGGGTACCCGCCCGCAGTGTGGTCCAAGCACACTGCTGCCTACGCCTGCCAGAGCCCACCCAGAGGCTGCCGGCCCCGGGGAGGGGCCTGCTTTGGCTCCCTTGTAGGATCCCAGGGCCCAGCTCAGCTCTGGTCCTGGACACGTGTCAGCAAAGTTTTTCAGAAAGGAAGGAGGGAGAGGTGGAGGGAGGGAGGGATTCCTCCCCAAATCACTGGCCACCCTGACGGCGGGGGTGGCTTGTCCATGAGACAGAAATGCTTGGGCATCGAAGCCCCTCTCTCACCCGTTAACTAACCCAGCATCTCAGACACCTGGGGAACTGAGGAATGATCACAGTGGAACAAACCGTCCTGGGTCTCAGCCTCACAGATCCAGGCGAGCAGGGTGCTCAGTCAGAGCCTGCAGTGAGCAGCAGACACACTCCCGCCTGGACTGACCCGCCTCTGGGGCTCCTGCGCTTTTCGGGGGGTTTTTTTTGGCCACGCTGAGCAGCATGTGGGATCTTAGCTCCCCGACCAGGGATCGAACCTGCGCCCCTGCGATGCAAGTGCAGAGTCTTAACCACTGGACCGCCAGGGAAGTCCTGCTCCTGCCTTTCTGAGCAGACGGTGCTTGACGGCTCTCGAGGGCACTGGACAGGTGTGAAACCAGCTCCAGACTTTGGCCCAAGGATGGTTCTGGCTTTTTTGCACAGAGGAGAGGAGGGAAGGTACCCTCAGGGCGGAGACGTCTGGTTGGTTCAAGGTCAACCGCGTGGCCAGTGCTCAGAATCCCGCGGGGCCCCTTCTTTATCCCCACGGCGGTCTCCCAGCACTTCCCAGGAGCCTTTGTGATTATCCTTGCTGAAGATTAATTATGGGGTCTGCTATGGACTGAATGTGTCCCCCCAGATTCAAACGTGGAAGCCCTAACTCCCAAGGTGATGGCATTGGGAGGTGGGGCCTCTGGAGGTGACTAGGTTAGAGGAGGCCGGGAGGGTGGGTCCCAGGATGGGATCGGTGCCCTGACAGGAGGGGACCGGTGTGCTCCCTCCCCCTGCTGTGTGTCGGCAGGCCAGGACGTGGCCTCCCGGGAAACTGAACTGGCTGCCACCCTGATCTGGGACTTCCAGCCTCCAGGACTGTGAGAAATGAAGTCCTGTTGTCTAAGGTCCCAGCCCGTGGCATTCTGTTGTGGCAGCCAGAGCAGCTGAGACTGGATCTGTGATGGTCAATTTTATGTGTCCACTTGGCCAGGCTACGGTCCCAGTTGTTTAGTCAAACACCAGTCAAGATGTCCCTGTGAGGGCAATGTTTACATCAGCAGCCTTTGAGTAAAGCAGATTGCCCTCCACTCTGGGTGGCCCACATCCAAGCAGCTGAAGCCCTTCAAAGAAACAAAAGAAAACAGAGTAACTTCCCCGGAGGAAGACGGAGTTCTGCCTCCAGACGGTCTTTGCACTCGAGCTGCAATTTCAACTCTTCCCTGGGTCTCCAGCCTGCCAGCCCGCTCTGCAAAATTCAGACTTACCGGGCTTCCCTGGTGGCGCAGTGGTTGAGAGTCTGCCTGCCGATGCAGGGGACACGGGTTCGTGCCCTGGTCTGGGAAGATCCCACATGCCGCGGAGCGGCTGGGCCCATGAGCCGTGGCCGCTGAGCCTGCGCGTCCGGAGCCTGTGCTCCGCGGCGGGAGAGGCCACAACAGTGAGAGGCCCGTGTACCGCAAAAAAAAAAAAAAAAATTCAGACTTACCAGCCCTACAATCGCAGGAGCCAGTTCCTTAAAATGACTCTGTGTGTGTGTGTGTGTGTGTGTGTGTGTGTGTGTGTGTGTACACACAATATACATACAAGACCTGTATCTATGTAAACCTATATACACATCTCTATCTATACATCCTCTTGGTTCTGTTTCTCTGGAGAGCCCTGACTAGCGCAGGGTCTGCCATGGTCACCTGCTGTTCCTGGCTTCTTTGTTCTTGGTCATTCAGTCACTTTCAACGCCTCCACAGAGGGCTGAACGGTTGCCAGCCTCCAGTCACGCCATCACATGGCTCCCCGAGAGCATCGCCCACCTGGAGGACGCCCCTGATGGCAGGGACGCCATTTCCATCCGATAAACCCTAAAGGCTAAAATATCCAACGAGAATGGTACCTCTTGCCGCTCTGGGGTTCATTTCTGGGATTGCTGGAAAGGCCAAGCTTCCCCCAACATGTAATTTTTCAGGTGGTCAGTTGGCTCCCTTTGTCTATACCTAGAAACACGGACACACACTGAACGCCCAGCTGGGTTTCCACCGACAGTTAAGGATGAGGCAGGACCATAAGGAAAAGAAAATCAGGTAACCAACATAACGACCAAGTTGGGAACATGTTCGGAGAAAATAAAAATTCAGACTGGATTTTGTTTCTTTTCAGCTTTTAACTGCCACTTCCCTGCCCCATCACCATGAGGGAGGGGGCATAATTATTAAATTCTGTTGGGTCTGGGAACCGCCCCCAGCACAATGCAGGCCACGAGGCCTGCCTGGAGGAGGGGGCTGCCCGCTCAGCCCAGGGACATTCTCTCTCCATCCTGTCCCACTGCCCAGCCTGGGGTTCTGGCTCGAGCTGCCCTCTCAGCTCCAGGAGACCTTTTCTGCCGCCTGGTGGCCCGTGGGGTTCTGGATGTTTCTGCCTGATGCCCTTGGCAGGGTTGCAGTGGGCACGGGGGCCCCAGGGGAGGGAAGGGGGACACTTCATCACCGCGACAAGAGGCCTGTTGCTCCTGCCGGACCGGCCAGGGCGACAGGGTGACCGTCTGCCCCTGGCCCAGTGCCCGGCCTCCCGAGGATTCAGTTTGGCTCCAGCTGGGCAGCAGCTCCTGGGCTGCCGGCCACGGGAGCGCCACTCACACTCCATCATCGAAGGATGACAGCGGGAACGGTGGGAGTTCATTACAGGGACCATGAATTGTTGGAGGTAATTTAGATTACAATTTAAAGTTTAATTTAAAAATCTATCAACAAATGTGAAAGTACTGGAGGAACATTTTAAAATGCACTTTAATCTCAGCAGCACAAATAGCTTTTCGGGGCTCTAAACATCATCACCTGGAAAAACAGTAAAACTTTACTGCATCTTTAATTAAATTACAAACACAAAGGATAATTAACTTTTTTATTTTTATTTTACTCGTGCCATTGTTTCTCCTCGGAGTCAATATCTTGCGGCTGCAGGAACGGCTGTTAGGAGGAAGTTTACAGCCGAGGCCCTGACGCGTGTCTTGTCTGAGGCATGGACGTCCGGGCAGCTGAGACCTGGGCGCCCGGGTCCGGCCGCGGGCGGGCGGGCGGTCGCGGGGTCGTCCCCCAGGTCGGCCTCGGCTCTGCCCCCAGGCGCAGCGCCCCCTCCCTGCAGGCCCGGCTGGTGCCCCCAGCCGGGTGGGTGTGGGGCCGCGCGTGGTTCCTCCGTGCCAGGCCTGCTCTGGGCGTTCTGACCGTTAGCTCGCTCAGTCCTCCCAGCGGCCCTTAGGCGGGGAAACTGAGGCACCGGCATGTGGGGACCCTGCCGCGGTCACGCAGCAGGTAAGTCGCCGTAAACGGGAGCTTCAGTCCTCTGGTGGCAGCACCCACCCGTGACCCCGGCTTTGGGCACAGGGGTTGGGGGTGCCGAGGCTGGGCGGCTTGGCGCCTAAGGGAGGCCGTGCTGATCTCCCGGCCGGGGGTGTGTCCTGGGGGCCCTGAGGCGCTGGGGTGGGGAGGGGCTGCGAGGGGCTCCGGCGCGGTGCCCTGGTGCAAGGCCCGGCTGGCCACCTGGGGGCCCCCTGGAGACGCGCTGGGCGGGTTCCTGGTGGGGGGGAGGGTTTGCGAGGTCCCGGGATGGGGTGGGGAGAGCTGTAGCGGGCAAGGCGCGCCGGGCCGGCAGGGGGCACCCGGGGCTCGGGGTCGGAACCCGAACCCCAGGGAACTTCATGGGGGCAGCACCCCCTGGGCTGGGAGGGACTGTGAGGGGTGCCCCTCGAGTGGGTGGGAGGCGGCCTTGTGGGGGGTTCACGGGGGATTCGCTCTCTCTGCGCCTGCGGGTGCGTGGGGGGACAGGACGGCTGGACCACACCCCTCCTCCCCTCTCCTCCCCCCACTCCCTCCGTAGCTTCCTTCCTTCCTTCCTTCCTTCCTTCCTTCCTGGAGGGGGAGGGGCGTGTGGTTTAGGCACCTTCCTTTCCTGTCCTGCCCGCGGGAGTTCGGGTTGGGGGGTGGAGGGGTGATGGGGGTGGGCTGGGGGGTTGAGTGTGGGGAGGTCGGTGGAGGGGTGGAGGGGGGTAGAGGGGTGGAGGGGGGTGGGTGTGGGGGGGTGGAGGGGGGTGGGTGTGGGGGGGTGGAGGGGTGGAGGGGTGTGGGGTGGGGGGGAGTGGGGGTGGGGGTGGGGGGTGGGGGGGTGGGGGGAGCGCTCACCTGGGGTGCAGAGCACACGGGCAGGCTGGTGGCTGTGGTTGTTCTTGAGCCAGTGAAGCTGGGAAATGGCCCCCAGCAGCGCCCCTCTCTCCCCAGGGTCTTCCCAGAGAGCCAGCCCCAGGCCTGGTCGTGCGGTGGGGGCATCACCCTGAGGGTCCCCCCACCTCCTGCCCGCCGACAGGCCCTGCGGGGCTTCCAGGCTACACCCATGCTCACACCCACTCTCACGCACACGTGGACACCCCTCTCACCTGCTGACACACTTGGGCACACGCACACCGGTGTCCGCCTGCTCCCCGCGGTCTGCTCCTGCCCCCCACGGCCGCACACTCACACCGTCACCACGACCCCCGACTCACGGTCACAGTCTCCGGCTGCGGTGGGAGGGGCACCTGGAGGGGGTGTGGAGGTCGGTCCTGCTGCCCTGTGTCTGGGCGCATCCCCGGCCTCCGCCTGCCCGGCTGGCAGGGCCCAGCCCCTGGTGTGCAGAGGCCGGGGGGGGGGGGGGCTGCGGACAGCGGTATTCAGCTTAGTGTTGTGGGTGCTTAATTATTGGCTAATCTAGCAATTTACCACGCTTCATTTAATTCTAATTAGGAGAATTAATGGGCAGGCAATGAGGATTCCAACAGAGTGGCACAGAACAAGACCCAGCCGGGACAGTCCAGCTGTGGGGCCGGTCCTAGGGGAGTCCGGGCTAGGAGGGGTGGACCTCTGGAGACAGCCGAAGGTCATGGTGGGGGGCTACAGGGGCTGGGCTGGAATCATTCAGCGGCCTCCAGGCCGCAGGGGCTCCAAGGGCAGAGGGGACCTTGGACAGCCTGGTCGGACCCCGTGGGCTGCGCCCCCGGCCCCCCCCAGGCCCCCACTGCCTCCCAGGCCTGGCGGCACCCGCCTGTGTGTCGGCTCATCAGGCCGGCTCCCTGACAAGGCCCGACATTGGACAAGACTGTTCCTCTAATTAAGGTGCTAATTGAATTAAATGGCTGCGGTAATGAGCAGATGAGGAGCATAAAAAGTAAAGAGTCCGATAGGCCAATTAACAAGCGCGCAGAGTATAATTATAACGTCGGGAATCGCGTGCCCGCCCCCAGCATTGTTAATTGTTGCTGGGGGATTTATGGTAATTGGCCCTACAACAGGCAGCAGCCCAACCTGCCCAGCGCCGGTAATTAAAAAAATGATATTCTACACACACGCCAGATGGGCTAATTAGGCCTTGATTTACATAAAGCCGCTGCCTGGAGGCCTGCCCACCTCCCTGCTCGGGGCCACGCGTGGGCAGGGCGGCAGCCCCTGCAGGCCTCGTGGTGGCACAGAGCCGGGCTGGACGCCAGGCCGTCCAGGTCTCCTGCAGGGGGCTGGGGCCTCCGAGGCCACCCCTGAGCCGGAGGGCACTGCACAGAGGGCCTATGCTCTGAACTGAGCCCGTGGGGCCAGCAGCTGTCCTGGTCCCAGGTTGGCCTGCTGACGAGCTCTCCCTGCTCCGCGCCGGCGTCCCCTCCCCACTCCCACTCCTGCCACCACTGCCGGGGGATCACGGCAGCTTCCAGTCCGGCCCTCAGTCACCCCCAGCCTGGGTGTGCCGCCCTCCCGGGGTTCGTGGCCACGCCGAGGGCCGGCCCGCCCCTCCCTTCCTCTCTCCCTGCACCTGTGCACGGCTGTCCTTGCTGTGTCACCAGCAAGTGTGCAGCCCACTGCGCTGGGAGGCGGGCTTAGGACACGGGACACATGGCGGGTCACACTGACCTGGGCCCCAGCCCCTGAGGTGGGCTGCGCCTTCTCCTCCTTGATGCCTCCTGAGGGAGCCCCAGCCCCACCCCCTGGGGTAGGATGTGCCCCCCACCCCCCATCAGTCAGAGAGGACCAGCGGGGACAGGCAGACAGACAGGCTGCAGGGAGGTGCCCAGACAGAGGGGCAGGCAGGCACGTGCCCTCTGGGCGGGGCGGGGTGCGCTCGCAAGGCAGAGGGGAAGCCAGGACAGGCTCTGCCAACCGGTCCTGCCCCCCCACAGTGAGGCCACCGGGCACCCCACTTTAGAGGTGGGAAGTGGAGTTCAGAGATGCTGCCCAGGGCCCTTCGTGCTGCCCCAACCTGTGATCCCTGGAGCTGTACCCGGGGGCCAGCACAGTTCCGGGCATCTCCCCAAACCGGAACCCCACACGCCCCCCTCCCCGCACCCCGCACGGGCAGCATCCCGGCTGCCGCTGCGCCCCCCCCGCCCCGCCCCCAACGACTCCTCAGGCAGATTTACCGTGACGTTCACACTCTGAACAGAAAACTCTGCCTCATTTACAAATGTAATTTCAATTGAGGGTAGTTTTCCAATCTCCTTTCATTTGAGTCCCAATTGAGCCCCTTCTCGCGGAGCTGATGGCATGATTAGACAGCGCTCACGCCACAGCAGATTGGTCAAGCGCGGCCCCGTAAATTGGGAAAGATGTTTTATCAGGACACGTCACCGCTGCCGCTGGCAGCTGTGGGGTGCTCCGGGCTGTCCCCTCAAATCACGGTTATGGAATAATTTAGCCCTCGATTCTCTGTGATTACTGCCGCCACCGATCATGCTGTCACATTCCGAGTGAGCACTTCATCCTGCGTTTATTCATGCCAGATCTGTTTTGCTTTCGTAATGAGCACATATTACCCCAGCACAAAGAGGGTGAAGACGTCCGCGGTGATAGATAGGCACAAGATTAAATGGGATCTTTACGACTTCTGCAGCCATCAGTTCTGACTGTGTGATGAGAAGAGTCGACTTGGGTCCTGATTTGCTCTTTATTGGAGCCAATATTAGCAAGCGCTCACCGGTGCACGGGCCGATCAAACCCATTTAAGGTGGACTCTCAGATGCGGGAGGGGCGGCAACCCAGGGCGATGCTGCTGCTGCCGGCCAGCAGGGAGGCTGAGCCCAGCCCCCAGGGGCTCAACCCACAGAGGGCGACCCCACCCCTTGGGGCAGCTGCAGGTGGGCCGGTCCCTTCAGCCTGGGGTTGCAGGTGGCCAGCTGTACTCCCACCGCCCACAGGGCAGTCTCTCTCTCCCAGCCCACCCTCGGGGCGCAGCTCCCACTAATGCAACCTGGCTGGATGGGAGATTGTTCATGTAGGGCCTAAGGGTGCCAAGCCACTTCCTGGGTGGGGATGGGAGACTGACCCCCGCATCAGACCCACCTCCTATCCACTTGGGGGAGACACTGTCTGGGCCCCCAGGCTCCCCACAAGCTGCTCCCACAGCTGCCCTTGGGACACCCACCCGCTGGACATGGCTTGTCCCATCCCTCCTTGGCTGCCGCAGAGGGTGAGGCCCCCCAGTGACACTGTCACTGGCCCGGACACAGCCCAGGAGCCCATGCGGCACCCATGTCCTGTCTTTATCCCGAGGGGGAGGCCAGCTCAGCCAGGTGACCACTGTATCCTTGCCCCCCGCAGGGCCAGGGGGGGCAGTGCCTGCTCCTCCTACGGGGTATACGGGGCCCCTTTACCGTGTGGGGTGACCGTTCTTACTCGTGATTAGAAAAACAGAATCACAGTCTGAGGCCATCGTTTCAGAGCCTCCCACGGACACCTTTGTGGGAGGCCAGCCTGGAATCTGTCCGTATTTGTCCATATCACATGTTTTTAACCTTTCACGTCACACCTGTTGAGGCTGCGGGAGGAAAGGGAGGATGGCATCTCCTTGTGGCCAAAGGGCCACGTGGCCCAAGCTTGCGGGCATCCACTTCCCGGGCCACGAGCTGGGTCATGTGGTCCCACCCAGCTGCTCTGAGCCTCCGCTGTCCTGACCGCCATCTGTCCACTCGGCCCATCCACGGTCCCCCCAACTTACCGCCCCCCGGCCTCTGCCCGCAGGGCTGTCACGAGACGGAGGCAGCTTTGCACAGGGCCAGCACACTCGCACACGCCCTGAGTAACAATAATGTCCTTGCTGTTGTTGCCCTTGGTGGCCCTCAGCCTGGTGCGGGGGCCAGCGTGCCCGCGACAGTCCTGGCCACTCCGCGAGGGCGGACACCAGCAAGAGAGCAGATGGGCCTGCGGTGGGTGACCGGGGCAGGACCCGGGAGCAGGAGTGGGGTCCGGAGGGGCCGGGCGCGGAGGGCGATGGGTTCAGGGGAGATAGCGCCAAGGTCTCAGGGCCGCGAGGCGTGCGTGGGGCCCTGGTGGGCTCCCTCTGAAATCTACTAGACCCACCCCCGGGCAGGAGGAGCTTAACCCCCACGAGTGGGGGCACGCGGTGACCTATCCAGGCTCAGGGCCGGGAGGGCAGAGGGGACGCTGCCCCATGGCGGGACCCAGCAGAGCCTCTGCCCCTGGGAGGAGTGACAAGGGGGCACGTCACCTCCTGGTCTTCTCGGCCAGCCCGGACCAGGCGTCCTGCAGGACACCGGGCCAGTCCTCAAGGTGTCAAGGCCTGAAACACAAGGAGAGACAGGGGCCCGGGAGGCGGCGCGGGGTGCAGGAGCGGGCTCTGGACCAGAAAAGCGACATCCGTAGGGACGTGCGAAATCCGAACCGAGTCTGGGCTTAGTTGAGGGTGACGTGATGATGCTGGGTCCTCAGTTGTGACAAATGCACCCTGTAACGAAGGTGAAAGGTGAGGGGGTACCAGGCGAGGCACATGGGAAATTTCTGTACTATCCGCGACTTTAAATCTAGAATTGTTCCAAAATAAAGCTTAAAAGGTGAGGGGGTACCAGGCGAGGCACATGGGAAATTTCTGTACTATCCGCGACTTTAAATCTAGAATTGTTCCAAAATAAAGCTTAAAAGGTGAGGGGGTACCAGGCGAGGCACATGGGAAATTTCTGTACTATCCGCGACTTTAAATCTAGAATTGTTCCAAAATAAAGCTTAAAAGGTGAGGGGGTACCAGGCGAGGCACATGGGAAATTTCTGTACTATCCGCGACTTTAAATCTAGAATTGTTCCAAAATAAAGCTTAAAAGGTGAGGGGGTACCAGGCGAGGCACATGGGAAATTTCTGTACTATCCGCGACTTTAAATCTAGAATTGTTCCAAAATAAAGCTTAAAAGGTGAGGGGGGTACCAGGCGAGGCACATGGGAAATTTCTGTACTATCCGCGACTTTAAATCTAGAATTGTTCCAAAATAAAGCTTAAAAGGTGAGGGGGTACCAGGCGAGGCACATGGGAAATTTCTGTACTATCCGCGACTTTAAATCTAGAATTGTTCCAAAATAAAGCTTAAAAGGTGAGGGGGTACCAGGCGAGGCACATGGGAAATTTCTGTACTATCCGCGACTTTAAATCTAGAATTGTTCCAAAATAAAGCTTAAAAGGTGAGGGGGTACCAGGCGAGGCACATGGGAAATTTCTGTACTATCCGCGACTTTAAATCTAGAATTGTTCCAAAATAAAGCTTAAAAGGTGAGGGGGGTACCAGGCGAGGCACATGGGAAATTTCTGTACTATCCGCGACTTTAAATCTAGAATTGTTCCAAAATAAAGCTTAAAAGGTGAGGGGGTACCAGGCGAGGCACATGGGAAATTTCTGTACTATCCGCGACTTTAAATCTAGAATTGTTCCAAAATAAAGCTTAAAAGGTGAGGGGGGTACCAGGCGAGGCACATGGGAAATTTCTGTACTATCCGCGACTTTAAATCTAGAATTGTTCCAAAATAAAGCTTAAAAGGTGAGGGGGTACCAGGCGAGGCACATGGGAAATTTCTGTACTATCCGCGACTTTAAATCTAGAATTGTTCCAAAATAAAGCTTAAAAGGTGAGGGGGTACCAGGCGAGGCACATGGGAAATTTCTGTACTATCCGCGACTTTAAATCTAGAATTGTTCCAAAATAAAGCTTAAAAGGTGAGGGGGCACCAGGCGAGGCACATGGGAAATTTCTGTACTATCCGCGACTTTAAATCTAGAATTGTTCCAAAATAAAGCTTAAAAGGTGAGGGGGTACCAGGCGAGGCACATGGGAAATTTCTGTACTATCCGCGACTTTAAATCTAGAATTGTTCCAAAATAAAGCTTAAAAGGTGAGGGGGTACCAGGCGAGGCACATGGGAAATTTCTGTACTATCCGCGACTTTAAATCTAGAATTGTTCCAAAATAAAGCTTAAAAGGTGAGGGGGTACCAGGCGAGGCACATGGGAAATTTCTGTACTATCCGCGACTTTAAATCTAGAATTGTTCCAAAATAAAGCTTAAAAGGTGAGGGGGTACCAGGCGAGGCACATGGGAAATTTCTGTACTATCCGCGACTTTAAATCTAGAATTGTTCCAAAATAAAGCTTAAAAGGTGAGGGGGTACCAGGCGAGGCACATGGGAAATTTCTGTACTATCCGCGACTTTAAATCTAGAATTGTTCCAAAATAAAGCTTAAAAGGTGAGGGGGCACCAGGCGAGGCACATGGGAAATTTCTGTACTATCCGCGACTTTAAATCTAGAATTGTTCCAAAATAAAGCTTAAAAGGTGAGGGGGTACCAGGCGAGGCACATGGGAAATTTCTGTACTATCCGCGACTTTAAATCTAGAATTGTTCCAAAATAAAGCTTAAAAGGTGAGGGGGTACCAGGCGAGGCACATGGGAAATTTCTGTACTATCCGCGACTTTAAATCTAGAATTGTTCCAAAATAAAGCTTAAAAGGTGAGGGGGTACCAGGCGAGGCACATGGGAAATTTCTGTACTATCCGCGACTTTAAATCTAGAATTGTTCCAAAATAAAGCTTAAAAGGTGAGGGGGTACCAGGCGAGGCACATGGGAAATTTCTGTACTATCCGCGACTTTAAATCTAGAATTGTTCCAAAATAAAGCTTAAAAGGTGAGGGGGGTACCAGGCGAGGCACATGGGAATTTCTGTACTATCCGCGACTTTAAATCTAGAATTGTTCCAAAATAAAGCTTAAAAGGTGAGGGGGTACCAGGCGAGGCACATGGGAAATTTCTGTACTATCCGCGACTTTAAATCTAGAATTGTTCCAAAATAAAGCTTAAAAGGTGAGGGGGGTACCAGGCGAGGCACATGGGAAATTTCTGTACTATCCGCGACTTTAAATCTAGAATTGTTCCAAAATAAAGCTTAAAAGGTGAGGGGGGTACCAGGCGAGGCACATGGGAAATTTCTGTACTATCCGCGACTTTAAATCTAGAATTGTTCCAAAATAAAGCTTAAAAGGTGAGGGGGTACCAGGCGAGGCACATGGGAAATTTCTGTACTATCCGCGACTTTAAATCTAGAATTGTTCCAAAATAAAGCTTAAAAGGTGAGGGGGTACCAGGCGAGGCACATGGGAAATTTCTGTACTATCCGCGACTTTAAATCTAGAATTGTTCCAAAATAAAGCTTAAAAGGTGAGGGGGTACCAGGCGAGGCACATGGGAAATTTCTGTACTATCCGCGACTTTAAATCTAGAATTGTTCCAAAATAAAGCTTAAAAGGTGAGGGGGTACCAGGCGAGGCACATGGGAAATTTCTGTACTATCCGCGACTTTAAATCTAGAATTGTTCCAAAATAAAGCTTAAAAGGTGAGGGGGTACCAGGCGAGGCACATGGGAAATTTCTGTACTATCCGCGACTTTAAATCTAGAATTGTTCCAAAATAAAGCTTAAAAGGTGAGGGGGGTACCAGGCGAGGCACATGGGAAATTTCTGTACTATCCGCGACTTTAAATCTAGAATTGTTCCAAAATAAAGCTTAAAAGGTGAGGGGGGTACCAGGCGAGGCACATGGGAAATTTCTGTACTATCCGCGACTTTAAATCTAGAATTGTTCCAAAATAAAGCTTAAAAGGTGAGGGGGTACCAGGCGAGGCACATGGGAAATTTCTGTACTATCCGCGACTTTAAATCTAGAATTGTTCCAAAATAAAGCTTAAAAGGTGAGGGGGTACCAGGCGAGGCACATGGAAATTTCTGTACTATCCGCGACTTTAAATCTAGAATTGTTCCAAAATAAAGCTTAAAAGGTGAGGGGGTACCAGGCGAGGCACATGGGAAATTTCTGTACTATCCGCGACTTTAAATCTAGAATTGTTCCAAAATAAAGCTTAAAAGGTGAGGGGGTACCAGGGCGAGGCACATGGGAAATTTCTGTACTATCCGCGACTTTAAATCTAGAATTGTTCCAAAATAAAGCTTAAAAGGTGAGGGGGGTACCAGGGCGAGGCACATGGGAAATTTCTGTACTATCCGCGACTTTAAATCTAGAATTGTTCCAAAATAAAGCTTAAAAGGTGAGGGGGGTACCAGGCGAGGCACATGGGAAATTTCTGTACTATCCGCGACTTTAAATCTAGAATTGTTCCAAAATAAAGCTTAAAAGGTGAGGGGGTACCAGGCGAGGCACATGGAAATTTCTGTACTATCCGCGACTTTAAATCTAGAATTGTTCCAAAATAAAGCTTAAAAGGTGAGGGGGTACCAGGCGAGGCACATGGGAAATTTTCTGTACTATCCGCGACTTTAAATCTAGAATTGTTCCAAAATAAAGCTTAAAAGGTGAGGGGGTACCAGGCGAGGCACATGGGAAATTTCTGTACTATCCGCGACTTTAAATCTAGAATTGTTCCAAAATAAAGCTTAAAAGGTGAGGGGGTACCAGGCGAGGCACATGGGAAATTTCTGTACTATCCGCGACTTTAAATCTAGAATTGTTCCAAAATAAAGCTTAAAAGGTGAGGGGGTACCAGGCGAGGCACATGGGAAATTTCTGTACTATCCGCGACTTTAAATCTAGAATTGTTCCAAAATAAAGCTTAAAAGGTGAGGGGGTACCAGGCGAGGCACATGGGAAATTTCTGTACTATCCGCGACTTTAAATCTAGAATTGTTCCAAAATAAAGCTTAAAAGGTGAGGGGGTACCAGGCGAGGCACATGGGAAATTTCTGTACTATCCGCGACTTTAAATCTAGAATTGTTCCAAAATAAAGCTTAAAAGGTGAGGGGGTACCAGGCGAGGCACATGGGAAATTTCTGTACTAATCCGCGACTTTAAATCTAGAATTGTTCCAAAATAAAGCTTAAAAGGTGAGGGGGTACCAGGCGAGGCACATGGGAAATTTCTGTACTATCCGCGACTTTAAATCTAGAATTGTTCCAAAATAAAGCTTAAAAGGTGAGGGGGTACCAGGCGAGCACATGGGAAATTTCTGTACTATCCGCGACTTTAAATCTAGAATTGTTCCAAAATAAAGCTTAAAAGGTGAGGGGGTACCAGGCGAGGCACATGGGAAATTTCTGTACTATCCGCGACTTTAAATCTAGAATTGTTCCAAAATAAAGCTTAAAAGGTGAGGGGGTACCAGGCGAGGCACATGGGAAATTTCTGTACTATCCGCGACTTTAAATCTAGAATTGTTCCAAAATAAAGCTTAAAAGGTGAGGGGGGTACCAGGCGAGGCACATGGGAAATTTCTGTACTATCCGCGACTTTAAATCTAGAATTGTTCCAAAATAAAGCTTAAAAGGTGAGGGGGTACCAGGCGAGGCACATGGGAAATTTCTGTACTATCCGCGACTTTAAATCTAGAATTGTTCCAAAATAAAGCTTAAAAGGTGAGGGGGTACCAGGCGAGGCACATGGGAAATTTCTGTACTATCCGCGACTTTAAATCTAGAATTGTTCCAAAATAAAGCTTAAAAGGTGAGGGGTACCAGGCGAGGCACATGGGAAATTTCTGTACTATCCGCGACTTTAAATCTAGAATTGTTCCAAAATAAAGCTTAAAAGGTGAGGGGGTACCAGGCGAGGCACATGGGAAATTTCTGTACTATCCGCGACTTTAAATCTAGAATTGTTCCAAAATAAAGCTTAAAAGGTGAGGGGGTACCAGGCGAGGCACATGGGAAATTTCTGTACTATCCGCGACTTTAAATCTAGAATTGTTCCAAAATAAAGCTTAAAAGGTGAGGGGGTACAGGCGAGGCACATGGGAAATTTCTGTACTATCCGCGACTTTAAATCTAGAATTGTTCCAAAATAAAGCTTAAAAGGTGAGGGGGTACCAGGCGAGGCACATGGGAAATTTCTGTACTATCCGCGACTTTAAATCTAGAATTGTTCCAAAATAAAGCTTAAAAGGTGAGGGGGTACCAGGCGAGGCACATGGGAAATTTCTGTACTATCCGCGACTTTAAATCTAGAATTGTTCCAAAATAAAGCTTAAAAGGTGAGGGGGTACCAGGCGAGGCACATGGGAAATTTCTGTACTATCCGCGACTTTAAATCTAGAATTGTTCCAAAATAAAGCTTAAAAGGTGAGGGGGGTACCAGGCGAGGCACATGGGAAATTTCTGTACTATCCGCGACTTTAAATCTAGAATTGTTCCAAAATAAAGCTTAAAAGGTGAGGGGGTACCAGGCGAGGCACATGGGAAATTTCTGTACTATCCGCGACTTTAATCTAGAATTGTTCCAAAATAAAGCTTAAAAGGTGAGGGGGTACCAGGCGAGGCACATGGAAATTTCTGTACTATCCGCGACTTTAAATCTAGAATTGTTCCAAAATAAAGCTTAAAAGGTGAGGGGGTACCAGGCGAGGCACATGGGAAATTTCTGTACTATCCGCGACTTTAATCTAGAATTGTTCCAAAATAAAGCTTAAAAGGTGAGGGGGTACAGGCGAGGCACATGGGAAATTTCTGTACTATCCGCGACTTTAAATCTAGAATTGTTCCAAAATAAAGCTTAAAAGGTGAGGGGGTACCAGGCGAGGCACATGGAAATTTCTGTACTA